>NC_059157.1:71689848-72353182 GCF_019923935.1 Bubalus bubalis
GCTACAATCCATAGGGGAGCAAAGAGTTAGACACAATTGAAGTGACTTAGCATGCACCTGCATGAATTCTGGTGTTATTATTTTTACAATAAAATATTTTATTTTAGGACTGTGAAAGCCAATAACATTTTAGGAAAATATGGAGAAAACAAAATTCAACTTTTGCTAACTCTTTCAGTTTAATTCAGTTCACTCGCTCAGTCGTGTCCGACTCTTTGCGACGCCATGAACCACAGCATGCCAGGCCTCCCTGTCCATCACAAACTTCCGGAGTTTACCCAAACTCCTGTCCATGGCTAACTCTTTAGCATTCACTTATTCATCCAAAATATATGTACTAAGTACTCACACTATACCAGGTATTTGCTAGACGCAGGTAAAACAAGAGTGCAAACAAACAAGAGTAGTACCTTTCTCTCTTTTAGTTATTAAAGATGCAAGGCATGACCTAAATCAAATTCCTTATGACTGTACAGTGGAAATGAGAAATAGATTTAAGGGACTAGATCTGATAGACAGAGTGCCTGATGAACTATGGATGGAGGTTCATGACATTGCACAGGAGACAGGAATCAAGACCATCCCCAAGAAAAAAAATTGCAAAAGAGCAAAATGGCTGTCTGAGGAGGCCTTACAAATAGCTGTGAAAGAAGAGAAGAGAAAAGCAAAGGAGAAAATAAAAGATATACCCATTTGAATGCAGACTTCCAAAGAATAGCAAGGACAGCTAAGAAAGCCTCAGTGATAAATGCAAAGCAATAGAGAAAAACAATAGAATGGGAAAGACTAGAGATCTCTTCAAGAAAATTAGAGATACCAAGAGAATATTTCATGCAAAGATGGGCTCAATAAACGACAGAAATGATAGGGCCCTAACAGAAGATATTAAGAAGAGCTGGCAAGAATACACAGAAGAACTGTACAAAAAAGATCGTCATGAACCAGATAATCACGATGGTGTGATCACTCACCTAGAGCCAGATATCTTGGAATGTGAAGTCAAGAGGGCCTTAGGAAGCATCACTATGAACAAAGCTAGTGGAGGGGATGGAATTCCAGTTGAGCTATTTCAAATCCTGAGAGATGATGCTGTGAAAGTGCTGCACTCAATATGCCAGCAAATTTGGAAAACTCAGCAGTGGCCACAGGACTGGAAAAGGTCAGTTTTCATTCCAATCCCAAGGAAAGGCAATGCCAAGAATGCTCAAACTACTTCACAATTGCACTCATCTCACATGCTAGTAAAGTAATGCTTAAAATTCTCCAAACCAGGCTTCAGCAATACATGAACCATGAACTTCCAGATGTTCAAGCTGGTTTTGGAAAACACAGAGGCACCAGAGATCAAATTGCCAACATCCTCTGAATCATGGAAAAAGCAAAAAAGTTCCAGAAAAACATCTATTTCTGCTTTATTGACTATGCCAAAGCCTTTGACTGTGTGGATCACAATAAACTGTAGAAAATTCTGAAAGAGATGGGAATACCAGACCACCTGACCTGCCTCTGGAGAAACCTATATGCAGGTCAGGAAGCAACAGTTAGAACTGGACATGAAACAACAGACTGGTTCCAAATAAGAAAAGGAGTACATCAAGGCTTTATATTGTCACCCTGCTTATTTAACTTATATGCAGAATACATCATGAGAAAAGCTGGGCTGGAGGAGCACAAACTGGAATCAAGATTGTTGGCAGAAATATCAATAACCTCAGATATGCAAATGACAGCACCCTTATGGCAGAAAGTGAAGAAGAACTAAAGAGCCCCTTGATGAAAGTGAAAGAGGAGAATGAAAAAGATGGCTTAAAGCTCAACATTCAGAAAACTAAGATCATGGCTGCTGCTGCTACTGCTGAGTCGCTTCAGTCGTGTCCGACTCTGTGCAACCCCGTAGACGGCAGTCCCTGGTATTCTCCAGGCAAGAACACTGGAGTGGGTTGCCATTTCCTTCTCCAATGCATGAAAGTGAAAAGTGAAAGTGAAGTCGCTCAGTCGTGTCCGACCCTCAGCGACCCCATGGACTGCAGCTTTCCAGGCTCCTCTGTCCATGGGATTTTCCAGGCAAGAGTACTGGAGTGGGGTGCCATTGCCTTTTCCAAGATCATGGCATCCAATGGCAAATAGATGGGGAAACAGTGGAAACAGTGGATGACTTTATTTTTCTGGGCTCCAAAATCACTGTAGATGGTGACTGCAACCATGAAATTAAGAGATGCTTGCTCCTTGGCAGGAAAGTTACGACCAACCTAGACAGCATATTAAAAAGCAGAGACATTACTTTGTCAACAAATGTCTGTCTAGTCAAGGCTAGGTTTTTCCAGTGGTCATGTATGGATGTGAGAGTTGGACTATAAAGAAAGCTGAGCACCAAAGAATTGATGCTTTTGAACTGTCGTGTTGGAGAAGACTCTTGAGGGTGCCTTGGACTACAAGGAGATCCAACCAGTCCATCCTAAAGGAGATCAGTCCTGGGTTTTTATTGGTAGGACTGACGTTGAAGCTGAAACTCCAATGCTTTGGCCACCTGATGCGAAGAGCTGACTCATTTGAAAAGAACGTTATGCTGGGAAAGATTAAGGGCAGGAGGAGAAGATGACAGAGGATGAGATTGTTGGATGCCATCACAAACTCAATGGACATGGGTTTGGGTGGACTCTGGGAGTTGGCGATGGACAGGGAAGCCTAGCGTGCTGTGTGGTTCATGGTGATGCAAAGAGTCGGACACGACTGAGCGACTGAACTGAACTGAAAAATGCAAAGCTCATGTGAATGATACACAAGTAACAGTGTGTGCACTTAATGTAATGGTTGGCCAAAAAGTTCATTCCAGGTTTTCCTTAGAGCGTAGGCAAACATGAATGAACTTTTTGGCCAGCCGAATTTATGCATTTATATACCTTTTAGCCAACATTAAACTTTTTTTTTTGAGGACACACATAAGCAATCAGTGAACAAATGAAAAAGAACTGTATTCCACATAGCTAAAATGAGCCTAATGCATGCAAGATATAATGAGCAGAAGCAAATGTCTTCAACCAAAAATAAACCTTGCTGGAAAGGTTGAAAGTCTGTGAGATTTAAATGAACATAGGCCACAAACCCTGAAGCAGAGAGCTGCTTGGTCATGCACTGTGTGATCACTAGGAGTTTAAAGACTGGATATGGATTTAAATCTATTGACAGGTATCAATCGTCTCTTCTCTTTAGGAAGCAAATAGACCTAATTATTTTACTTATCTTCAATATCATTATGAGGTAATTCCTAGTTTATGCCACTCAGAGAAAATGTCTGTTTTTTCTTTCACATTTGACTATTTATGAGCAATTCTGAGATCTTCTCTTAATAATTAATTATGAGTAAATCACATTGCCAAAATATATTTACATTTTCCCTGCTTAGCCTGTTAATAACTAGTAGAATATCTCAATGTAATAGGTATCTTTCTAGCTTTCTGCCAGTACTGAAACAAGAACTGAATAGAGAGGGATGAAGTATAACGTTGTTTTTGTTTGATTGATTTTTTGTTTTATTCATTTTATTTTTTTTGTTTTGTTTGTTTTATTCATTTTAGACATGTATTTATTTAGAATAATATTACATATAAATGGTCTTTTAAAAAGTAAAAGTACTTCTCTTTTGAAATAAGCATTTTCTTTACTACCTTTTGCATAAAATTGCATTTATTGGATCGGGGCAAATAAAGGCTCACCAAAATAAAGCCTTCCAAACTATCCGGTACGGGCATTCCAAACTGCAGTAGTTAACAACTAACTCAGTAGGTAAATTTAAAAAAAAATTTGTTTTTAACATTTAATATAAAATGAAAGCAATGAGCCTCAATATGAGACCATCTTTATTTGCTTAAGAGGTTTCTCTAATTTCTAAGTATTCTTTCTTTATTTTATTTACCTGCTTTAGAAAAATCTGGGATGAGGTTAAAGGTGTAGGTAAGTGATCCCTTGTAGCACAGTGGTAAAGAATCTGCCTGCCAACATGGAGACACATGAAACATGGGTTCCATTAATGGGTCACGAAAAACCCTTGGAGTAGGAAATGGCAAGACACTCCAGTATTTTTGTCTGGAAACCCCATGGACATAAGAGTCTGGACTGCTACAGTCTATAGGGTGGCAAAGAATCAGACATGACTGAGCACGCACACACAAATGATCCCTGATCTATTTAGTCATGCCCTTTGGGTGTGATGATGTCTAAGTGGTACTTGACACAGCATGATTTTAATGAAATCTGAAGTTTGAGATTCACTGAACTAGAAGTGAAGCCTATGAGGATATAAATCTCTCATATTATTAAGCATTCTGAAATAATATCATTTAAAAAATATGCAGAGTTCAACGAATAGCAAGAAGAGATTAAAAAAAAAAAGCTTTTCTCAGCAATCAATGCAAAGAAATGGAGGAAAACAATAGAACGGGAAAGGCAGAGATCTCTTAAACAAAATTAGAGATACTAAGTGAATATTTCATGCAAAGATGGCCACAATAAAGGACAGAAATGGTACAGACCTAACAGAAGTAGAAGATATTAAGAAGAGGTAGAAAGAATACATAGAAGAACTATACAAAAAACATCTTCATGAACCAGATAATCATTATGCTGTGATCACTCACCTGAAGCCAGACATCCTGGAATGCGGTCAAAAGGGCCTTAGGAAGCATCACTATGAACAAAGCTAGTGGAGGTGATGGAATTCCAGTTGAGCTATTTCAAATATTAAAGATGATGCTGCGAAAGTGCTGCACAAAATATGTCAGCAAATTTGGAAAACTCAGCAGTGGCCACAGGACTGGAAAAGGTCAGTTTTCACTGCAATACCAAGGAAAGCCAATGCCAAAGAATGCTCAAACTACCGCACCATTGCACTCACCTGACAAGCTAGCAAAGTAATGCTTAAAATTCTCCAAGTTAGGCTTCAACAGCACGTGAATCATGAACTTTCAGATGTTCAAGTGGGATTTAGAAAAGGCAGAGGAACCAGACATCAAATTGCCAACATTGGTTGGATCATTGAAAAAGCAAGAGAGTTCCAGAAAAACATCTACTTCTGCTTTTTTGACTACGCCAAAGCTTTTGAATCTGTGGATCACAATAAATTGTGGAAAATTCTGAAACAGATGGGAATACCAGACCACCTGACCTGCCTCTGGAGAAACCTATATGCAGGTCAAGAAGCAACAGTTAGAACTGGACATGGAACAACAGACTGGTTCCAAATAGGAAAAGGAGTACATCAAGGCTGTATATTGTCACCCTACTAATTTAACTTATATGCAGAGTACATCATGAGAAATGCTGGGCTGGAGGAAGCACAAGCTACAATCAAGATTGACAGGAAAAATATCAATAACCTCAGATATGCAGATGACACCACTCTTATGGCAGAAAGCGAAGAAGAACTAAAAGAAATAAAGAACCTCTTGATCAAATTGAAAGAGGAGAGTGAAAAAGTTGGCTTAAAACTCAACATTCAGAAAACTAAGATCATGGCATCTGGTCCCATCACTTGTAGAAACAGTGGCAGACTTTATTTCTGGGGGCTCCAAAATCACCGCAGATGGTGACTGCAGCCATGAAATTAAACGACACTTGCTCCTTGGAAGAAAAGTTATGAACCACCTAGACAGCATATTAAAAAGCAGAGACATTGCTTTGCCAACAAAGGTCCGTCTAGTCAAAGCTATGGTTTTTCCAGTAGTCATGTGTGGATGTGAAAGTTGGACTGTGAAGAAAGGTGAGCACCGAAGAATTGATGCTTTTGAATTGGTGCTGGAGAACACTCTTGAGAGTCCCCTGGACTGCAAGGAGATCAAACCAGCCCATCCTAAAGGAAATCAGTCCTGAATATTCATTGGAAGGACAAATGCTGAAGCATAAACTGCAATACTCTGGCCACCGGTTGCAAAGAACTGACTCATTTGAAAAGACCCTGATGTTGGGAAAGATAGAAGGTGGGAGGAGAAGGGGACGACAGAGGATGAGATGGTTGGATGGCATCATCAACTCAATGGACATGAGTCTGAGTAAACTCCAGGTGTTGGTGATGGACAGGGAGGCCTGGCGTGCTGCAGTCCTTGGGGTGACAAATAGTTGGACATGACTGGACAACTGAATTGAACTGAAAAATATTACAATGATTACTATAATTAATATAATAGTAGCAAAATAATTTTACAGTGCTTACTATGCATCACTCAGTTTTCTAAGTGTTTTGAATTCATTTTAACTCATTTAATTATCACACACACACACAAAAACCTGCAATGTTATTATTAAGCCCATTTTATAGATGAGAAAATTGAAGCCTAGGAATGTTAAGTAATCCACCTGAGGTCATATTGGTAATATATGATAGATATGAAGTCATGGTTTCAGGTAAAATGGCTTCAGAATCTATGTTTATAACAGCTATTCTCCACTTATTAGCAGAGCCATAGCACAATATTTAGCATGCCCATATATTAAAAAATCTAAAATACTAATGACTAACATATACTTGCAAGTATAGTTTCTTCAAATAGAATAGGAAATAACATTTTACCCAAATATTTGCCCATTATGAAATCACTGGGAGAGAAAACAGCAAATTTTATTCCAGGGGTAGGAATTATAACTTATCTTGAGTAGTTCTATCAATTTTACTGAAGTAAAAAATTACTGATAACATAAACAAACCCTCAAAATCAATAGCCAAAACATTATACTTCCTTTCATGTATTATTTTCATAAATAAAAATTTATAAACACTAATGCAAATCAAAACAAGTAATAAAAATTGCATTATATGACCTAAATGGAAAGAAAATCCAAAACAGAGGGGATATATGTATATGTACAGGTGATTCACTTCACAGGAGAAACAGATACAACATTATAAAGCAAATATATTACAATAAAAATTTTAAAAAAACAGAAAGACATTCCTCTAGATAACTAAATAATTTGTGGGTGGCACTAATAAATAATGTCCAGGTCCCAAAAAAAAAAATGTATTGTAGAAAATGTGGAAAGTACAGAGTAAACTAAATAATATAATATTTATCTATAATTCCATATGCTTACAGAAAAAAAAAAGCTATTAAGTATCCTTCTTTCCAATATTATTCTATCCATTTTTACATAACATGTTCTAAAATTAATTTTTTGCTTACAATAAACATTTCTCCAATTCACTAGGAGCTCATGAAAAATATATTTTTAAATGTTTATATCTTACTGATGTGTTATAATTAATATAACTGAACTTCCTTGAAGGAAGTTTATTTATTTCAAATGTTTAGAATTATCAAAATCTAAAGTTTAGCACCACATGTGTATATACTTTCATTCATATATTAAATTGCTCTCTTAATTTCATCTTAATTATGGAATTTGGGGACCAATGTGTTTTTAAAGGTTTAAGGGTTGATGCCTATCTTCAAAAATGATCTTTTGATGGTATCTTTTAAAAATTCCAAAAAAATTGATACTTTCTTAAAAAATGCTAAATTCTAACCTTTTCTTCTGTAATCTATTGTTCCCTGGTACTTTGATTGTAATATTGTCTTTCTAAAATGCTTCTTTAAAATCTCTTTATGCAGAGCTGAAAATTGAATATGAATATGCTATTAAATATCTGATTTTTCTTTAATGCTACATTCCTAGTTATATCACCTTTAAAAATCTGTTTATTTGTGCCTTCAATTTGGTTCACACTGATCAGAACCTTCCTCCAAAATACTCATACTTGGTCAAACCACTATTTTCATGTTGGATTATACCATTTAAGGGATAAACTTACATTTAGACATTTATTAATTCTTAAACAAGTTGAAATTCTAGTCTCAGGAAATCAAGTTCTAATTCTTATAAACCCATTATCCAAACAACTCAATGTTTTAAACATATATTTGGTCTGTCTCCTAGAATAATGGAAATAAAAACAATAATAAACAAACGGGACCTAGTTGAACTTAAACGGTTTTACACGGCAATGAGAACTGTAAGCAAAATGAAAAGAAAACCTACAGACTGGGAGAAAATATTTGCAAATGATGCTATTGGCAAGGCATTAATTTACAAAATACACAAGGTCATATAGCATAACACAAACAAACAAACAAAATCCATCAAAAAATGGGTAGAAGATCTAAACAGACATTCCTCCAAAGAAGACAGTCAGATGGCCAACAGGCACAGAAAAAGATGCTCAATAATATTACTAATGACTCGTGCTTCCCAGGTGGCGCTAGTTGTAAAGAGTCTCCCTGCCAGTGCTGAAGACCTAAGAGACAAGGGTTCCGTCCCCGCGTCCAGAAGATCCCCTGAAAGAGGTCATGGCAACCTGCTCCAGTATTCTTGCCTGGAGAATCCCATGGACAAAGGAGCCTGGAAGGCTATGGTCGATAGTAAAGCAAAGAGTTGGACATGACTGAAGTAACTTAGCATACATTATTAATTATTAGAGAAACGCAAATCAAAACTACACTAAGATATTACCTCACACCACTTAGAATAGCCATTTATATAAATTATAAATGCTCAGGAGGGTGTGGAGAAAAAAGAACTCTGCTACGCTGTTTGTGGGAATGTCAATTGGTGCAGTCTCTATGGAGAACAAAAGGAGTTTTCTTGAAAAATTAAAAATAGTTGTCAAATGATCTCGCAACCCCACGTCCTGGGCATTTATCTGGAGGAAACTATAGTTCAAAAAGATACCTGCAAGCCAATATGCATAGCAGTAATATTTGAAAGAAAGTTAAAGTGAAGTCACTCAGTCATGTCCAACTCTTTGCGACCACATGGACTGTAGCCTACCAGGCTGCTCCGTCCATGGGATTTTCCAGGCAAGAGTACCAGAGTGGGTTGCCACTTCCTTCTCCAGGGGAATTTTCCCGACCCAGGGATAGAACCCAAGTTTCCCACAATGCAGGCAGACGCTTTACCGTCCGAGCCATCAGCAGCGTTATTCACAGCAGCCAAAACGTGGAAACCACCTTCAACAGATGAATGGATCAAGAAGATGTGGTAAACACACACACACACGCAGTACAAAGGAATATTACTCATCCATAAAAAGAATGAAAAAATGCTACCTGCAGCAACATGAACAGGCATAGAGATTACCATATTCAGTGAAGGAAGTCAGACAAAGACAAATATCATATGATATTACTTACATGTGGAATCTAAAAAAGCAAGACTTTTTTATGAACTTATATGGTAAGTTTGGTAAATGAACTTATCTACCAAACAAATAGATCCACAGACACAGAAAACAAACTTATAATTACCAAAGCGAAAGGGGCAGGGGAGAGATAAATTAGCTTAGAATTAATATATACATACTTCCATATATAAAATAGGTAAACAACAATGACCTATTGTACAGCACAGGGAACTTTAATCAATATAGTTTAATAACCTATAATGGAAAAGTTTCCCCGATGGCTCAGCAGGTAAAGAATCTGCCTGCAATGTAGGAGATACAGGAGACATGGGTTCAATCCTAGGGTCAGGAAGAGCCCTTAGAGGAGGAAATGGCAACCCACTCCAGTATCCTTGCCTGAAAAACCCCATGGACAGAGGAACCTGGTGGGCAACAGTCCAAAAGGATTGCAAAGAATTGGACATGACTGAGCACACGTGCAACATAGTGGAAAAGAGTCTGAAAAAGAAATTGCCAACATCCGCTGGATCATAGAAAAAGCAAGAGAGTTCCAGAAAAACATCTATTTCTGCTTTATTGACTGTGCCAAAGCCTTTGACTGTGTGGATCACAATAAACTGTGGAAAATTCTGAAAGAGATGAGAATACCAGACCACCTGATCTCCCTCTTGAGAAATTTGTATGCAGGTCAGGAAGCAACAGTTAGAACTGGACATGGAACGACAGACTGGTTCCAAATAGGCAAAGGAGTACGTCAAGGCTGTATACTGTCACCCTGTTTATTTAACTTATATGCAGAGTACATCATGACAAACGCTGGACTGGAAGAAACACATACTGGAATCAAGATTGCCGGGAGAAATATCAATAACCTCAGATATGCAGATGACACCACCCTTATGGCAGAAAGTGAAGAGGAACTCAAAAGCCTCTTGATGAAAGTGAAAGTGGAGAGTGAAAAAGTTGGCTTAAAGCTCAACATTCAGAAAACGAAGATCATGGCATCCGGTCCTACCTCTTCATGGGAAATAGATGGGGAAACAGTGGAAACAGTGTCACACTTTATTTTTCTGGGCTCCAAAATCACTGCAGATGGTGACTGCAGCCATGAAATTAAAAGACGCTTACTCCTTGGAAGGAAAGTTATGACCAACATAGATAGCATATTCAAAAGCAGAGACATTACTTTGCCAACAAAGTTTCGTCTAGTCAAGGCTATGGTTTTTCCTGTGGTCATGTATGGATGTGAGGGTTGGACTGTAAAGAAGGCTGAGCGCTGAAGAATTGATGCTTTTGAACTGTGGTGTTGGAGAAGACTCTTGAGAGGCCCTTGGACTGCAAGGAGATCCAACCAGTCCATTCTGAAGGAGATCAGCCCTGGGTGTTCTTTGGAAGGAATGATGCTAAAGCTGAAACTCCAGTACTTTGGCCACCTCATGTGAAGAGTTGACTCATTGGAAAAGACTCTGATGCTGGGAGGGATTGGGGGCAGGAGAAGGGGATGACAGAGGATGAGATGGCATCACTGACTCGATGGACGTGAGTCTGAGTGAACTCCAGGAGTTGGTGATGGACAGGGAGGCCTGGCATGCTGCGATTCATGGGGTCACAAAGAGTCGGACACGACTGAGCGACTGATCTGATCTGATGTATATATATATAAATGGAATCACTTTGCTGTACACCTGAAACCAACATAGCACTGTAAATTAACAATGTGTGTATGTTCAGTCACTCAGTTGTGTCTCTTTGTGACCCCATGAACTGTATAGCCCACCAGGCTTCTCTGTCCATAGAATCTTCCAGGCAAGAATACTGGAGTGGGTTGCCATTTCCTACTCCAGGGCATCTTCCAAACCCAGGGATGGAATTCATGTCTCTTGTATCTTCTGCATTAGCAGGTGGATTCTTTACCACTGCACCACCTGGGAAGCACCTATACTAAAACTCAATAAAAAGGCTGTTATAATTATCTTATTAGTCTTGAATGTCAGAATAGAACAATAGCTGAAATGTACTTATGTTCCATTTTCATAATTCTCGCAGTCCTCAAATGGTTCTGAGGTAGGCCCTATTATTATTCATTATTTATAGATGAGGAAATTGAGGCACAGAAATTAAGAAACCAGTCCAAGATTTTACAGGCACTAAGTGATGGAACAGATTCAGAGTGATGCAGTCAGCTTCAGAATTCAGGCACTTGAGTACTAATCCAAGCTGTAAACAGTACAGTTATTTAAGGATTTATCTTGTGCAAGAAAAAATATCATAAATCCAAAGGTTTTTTTTTTTTTAATTCTCAAATTACTGTAAGACAAACTGGAAAAAATACTTTCGTTCTATAAAGTAGTTGGGAGAAAAGAAAGTAGTGACTTCATATCAGAATACTCGGGCTTTTCTCCTAGGTTTAGAAATTTCTACCTCTGCATCCTCATTTACTGGGTCAGTTTCTTCATCCATAAAATGAGGTTAATATAGCATGTTAAAGCTGGAATAAGAACAGATAAATTTGTCAACCCTCACATTTTCCAAACAAAAGAAAACTAATCAATGGATCAAAAATAACTGATTAAACTTGACAACAAATAATCCCCTGTAGCCAGCACCAGGACCTGGTTCTTCTGAATATTTTAAAAATGAGTTTAGAAATAAAATCTGTTGTAAAAGATTTTAAAGAAGAGGTGCTCTTAACTCATTCAGGATGTGCTTCAAAGTGTCTATGAATTTTGAACATGGATGCAAATTTCTCTAGGCATGCACAGAGATATAAAAATGACATCGTCTTAGGACAGATTCTAATCTTCACAAGAGATATAAGGAAAATTATCTTTACTTTTTGAACGAATAAAGAAAAGCTTGCAGGAGTAAACAACTTGCAGAGTATCTCCCAAATAACTCATGGAGAGCTGAGAATCAAACTTAAAGCCACAGACTCCAGGATCCACAGGGCTTACAATGCGTTGCCATGCAACGCTGTTTCCCTGCCTCCTCATTTTAAACTTCTTTTCACACCTACTCTTCATTTTCTGCTAGACTCAGCACAGGCTGAGCGAAGTAACACCTGTTATTACTATTCCCTTGCCCAAGCAGGAAATTCAAGTTATTTGTGTGGAGAAGTATTTTAGCAGACATTAGTAGTAAAGGAAAAAAAAAAAAACACTAGCTGGCATTAAGTAGTGAGGACTTAGTAACTTCCAGGCATTTACTGGGAATTGTGAACATGTGATCTCCCCATATCTTATACATATACACACCTGGTAATGTTGGTGAACTAACACTGTATTTCAAAATCTTACAAGAAGGGGTTCAGGACTGAGAAAGATTGGAGTTTCTAAGTTGGGGAGGGCTTATGTACGCTGGGAAAGTTCAGAATCCAAGAAGGATCAGGTGAGGATTTCCTACCCAAAGTGTATGTGTGTTTGTGTTTGTTCAGTCGCTTCAGTCTTGTCCAGTTCTTTGTAACCCCATGTACTGTAGCTCACCAGGCTCCTCTGTCCATGGAATTTCCCAGGCAAGAATACTGGAGTGGGTTGCCATTTCCTACTTCAGGGGATCTTCCGGACCCAGGGATTGAAGACCTGTCTCTTGCATTGCAGGCAGATTCTTTACCACTTGAGCCATCAGGGAATGTACGGAAGCACCCAAAACAAAATACATACATATTTTTACATACAGTAAAAGCCAAAGAAGAAATAAAAACCAAAACTGAAGTGAAGTAGGGAGACTGCTTTCACAAAGAATATGAGGTCTTGGCTGGACATGGAAGGCTGGATATGATTTGGGTTAACCAAAAGTGCTCTGCACCTTATATTATTTAGAGTTTTGTGTTTATTTTTATATATTTGCATTTCTCTAAGAGAGATAAATAACTATCCACCAAAAAAAAAAAAAACAGACCGTCAGATTCTTGAAGAGGGACACTAAGGCAAAAATAATCAAACAACAAAATAGTGAGTGTATCAATTTTCTAGGGTTTCCAGTACAAAGTATCACAAACTGGGTGGCTTAAGCAACAGAAATTTTTTGTCTCAGAGTTTTGGAGGCTAGAAATCCAAGATTAAGGTTCAGAGAGTTAGTTCCTTCTGAAGGCTGTGAGGCAGAATTTCTTCCAAGCCTTCATCCTAACTTCTAGTGGTTTCCTGGAAGTTCTTTGGCTTTCATTGTATCACTTCACCCCCAAATTCTGCTTTCATCCTCAAATGATATTTTCCCTGTCTCTGTTTCTATATCAAAATTTACTCTTTTTTTAAATGACAGTCATATTGCATTAAGGCCCACTCTAATGACTTCATCTTACTCATCTGCAAAGGCACCACCTATAAATAAAGTCACATTCACAGAGTTAACTAAGGGTTAATGGAAGTGAAAGTTGCTCAGCCCTGTCCAACTCTTTGGGACCCCATGGTCTGTAGCCCGCCAGGCTCCTCTGTCCATAGAATTCTCCAGGCCAGTATACTGGAGAGGGTAGCCGTTTGCTTCTCCAGGGGATCTTCCCAACCCAGGGATCAAACCCAGGTCTCCCGTATCACAGGTGGCTTCTTTATGTCTGAGCCACCAGGGAAGCCCAAGAATATTGGAGTGGGTAGCCGATCTCTTCTACAGCAAATCTTCCTGACCTAGGAATCAAACCAGGGTCTTCGGCATTGCAGGAGGATTCTTTACCAGCTGAACTACTAGGGTGGTGGTGGTGATGGTTTAGTCGCTAAGTTGTGTCCGACTCTTGCGACCCCATGGACTATGGCCTGCCAGGCTCCTCTGTCCATGGGATTCTCCAGGCAAGAATACTGGACTGGGTTGCCATTTCCTTCTCCAGGGGATCATCCCGACTAAGGAATTGAACCCAGGTCTCCTGTATGGTAAGCAGATTCTTTACCAACTGAGCTACAAGGGAAGCCCAAGCTACGAGAGTAGCCCCAACTAAAGATTAAGACATCAATAACATTTTTTGTGAGACACAATTCAATCTATAACAACCCCGGGGAAAAGCAAAGATGAGTGAAAAGGATGTTTCAGATAAAATACACAGGGGGAGGAACAGAGAATAATGTCTCAAAAAGTAGCCCAGTATCATTTGTGTGAAGGACTTGGACTAAGACTAGTAGAACACAGGAGGTGAAATGCTAATTTGGGCCAAACTCTTAAGATCTAAAACTGTTCAAAAATGGCTTCTGGATTCTAGCCTATTACCAACAAAGAAGTTCTTGAAAGATTTTGATAAGTAAAATAACATGATGAAAATGTTGTTTAGGTGCATTAAACTCACAGGACTAGACAGGATGAAGAGCAGTGGGAAGAGCCCCAGGACCTGGAAAGATAATCACCCCTCATAACACAGGTGTGAGTCAACAAAGGTAATGAAAACGAAAAAGAAATGAAAAATTCAAAAGCTTTGTCAAGTAAGAATTCAGACAACTCACTCCAACAGCTCTGAGGTTTGTGGTCTGAGAGACAAATAGAAAGCCAGTTTGGGGGTTGTTTTCATCTTAAATTTGCGTTTGACTATGAGAAAGCAACCAACACTGCCAATTTCAGTTTTTCATACATTAAATATGACATGACTCTAAGATTTTTTCAAAGTCAACTTGAAGCTCAACAGATGATATTTTAAAAGAATATAGAGGTTTTCCTCCCATACAATTCCCATGGAAATTTTTTACTTCAAAAATTATATGTTTCAAATTATAATCTATAATCATACAATATAGTTTCCTAAAATAACTTCTCTCGATAATTTAGAAAGTATATTCACCATGTTCAGGAAAATGCTATCAAACTAGCATAGTTGCATTTAAGATCTAATGCTAAATTCCATACCAGTTTAATACAGAAACCATTTTGATGATACACACAAGCTGATATAATGTAACAATATTAGGACAAATCCTCAAGGCTGTTTAGAACACTGAGCTTCATTTCTTGCAGATGATATTTAAACCTGTTTTATAAAGTGATAAAATATTGAGACCACTCCTACATCTTTGAGCATAGTAAGAAATGTTCTCCGGGAAAGTTTATTAGTGGGAAAATCCCACGTTCATCCAAGGTCTTCAGATGATTACCATTCCAAGAGCAAGCCAAAAGCATTGAAGTAATTTATCTTCTTTGAGTGTGTTTATTCTTTTCAGTGAAAGAATAAAAAAAAAAAATAAAGCATGCAATCTTTGTCATTTAATTAGAAGTATTCTTTAATATGAAAGTCACTATTGTAAAGAAAATTTCTGCTCCCACTTAAACAAAGTGATATTTTACAAGGCAAACTATAAAAAAATAATTCCCCATACCACAAAAACTGTTGTTGCTATTGTTTAGTCTCTAAGTTGTGTCAGTTTTGCCACCCCATGGACTATAGCCCGCAGGCTCCTCTGTCCATGGGATTTCCCAGGCAAGAATACTGGAGTGGGTTGCCCTTTCCTTCTCCAAGGGATCTTCCTGACCCAGGGATCAAATCTGTGTCTCCTGCACTGTAGGTGAACTTTTTGCTGCTGAGCCACAGGGCCAAATTTCATTATTCTTACATTCTAACCCAGTGCTCTCCAAGACAATCTTCTGCAACAATGATTAAAACTTTCTAAATGTGCTCTCTCTGAAACAGTATTCATCAGCTATGTTAGGCTTTTGAGCACTTGAAGCTCAGCTTGTGTTTCATTTATTTTAATTAATTTCATTTACAAAGTCGCATGTTAGACAACACAGTTCTGATCTACTGATAAGTGACAATAAGTACACAGGGGACAATCAAATCTATGCTTGTAACAACACTGGTATATAACATACTGAAAATCACAGTTTATAACCATGAATCTTAACTGCTTGGGAAAATCAGAGTAAACCAGAGAGAGAGGCTCTTGTTAATCTTTAGGATGGCAGGGGTCCCCACTACTGATCTACTGGACAAAGTCTTTCAAAACTCTATTTTTAACAAGTACCAGAGGTAACTTTGAGGCACATTAAAGTCTGAGAAAACCTGATATTTCTGCTTCTATTACAAAGTTGAGTCACTATTTCTCTAACAGGAAATATGAATTCATACTAACTACTGAGCTCTAATATTAAAACATATTGTTTTAATTTAAATAACATTGGCACCTCTTAACCAACATTTTTAACGAGTTCCATCTCTTTAGAAACAACTGGAGAATAAATTATTTCACATTCTAAAATACCACGAAGTATTAACTAATTTCCCTGGACAAATGTTACACTTCATCAGACCTGTCTCTCTGTGAATCCTATAGTAAATGAATTATCTGTCTTGGTTATTAACACAAATCTTGTTTTATTCCAGAGCTTTAAACCCATGCCCTAGTACTGGTTGCATAAATCTATGCAATGTCATTCTCTGATTCTCAAACTGGAATGAAAACTCCTACCTTCCAGGATTGGTATGTGGCCAAATATGAAGTGCCTAGCACAGAGCTAGGCACATAGCTAATAAACGCTATGTATCCAGTTCCCTTTGCTTTCCCAATGAGTGTTTTCTATTTAATTCCCTTTTAACCCATTCATCTGTCAATATTGTTGAAGCCTGCCCCAAACCACTTAAGCTCTATGTTCAGTTTTAAAGCTAGTCAGAGCCTAAGAGCACGCTTCCCTTGGGGAGGAGAAATGGAAGGACATGGGATTCCTCATCAAGCTATGACCTGCTATGACCTGGTCACTCCAACCACCTCTCCCCTCCACTCCGACTTTAAAGCTGAGCCATTGTCTATCACTCTAGCCTAAGTCTTTTTTGTTGTTGTTGTTGTATAGTCACTAAGTCACATTCGACTCTTTTGTGACCCTGTGGACTACAGCCCATCAGGCTACCCTGTCCATATAATTTCCCAGGCAAGAATCCTAGAGTGAGTTGCCATTTGCTTCTCCAGGAGATCTTCTCGACCAGGGGATCAAACCCAAGTCTCCTGCATTGCAGGAGGATTCTTTACCACTGTGCCACCAGAGAAGCCCTAAACCAAGTTTAGTCCCTAAAACCAAAACCTTGTTTCCCTCCTCATGACTTAATTTTTAGGCTTTGTGTTACACACTACCCTCACTCTTCCACTTCCTCTAGCAAAGAAAAGAAGTAGGCAATGAAGACTTCCCTTCATTTAGACAGGACTTGGGAGTAA
The DNA here is from genome assembly GCF_019923935.1 of Bubalus bubalis. NCBI lineage: Eukaryota > Metazoa > Chordata > Mammalia > Artiodactyla > Bovidae > Bubalus > Bubalus bubalis. The sequence goes on from NC_059157.1 coordinate 71,707,126, forward strand.
GAAGCCCTCCTTCTGGACATAAAGCATTTGACTTATCCTGTATAGAAGCAGAAAAGCAATGATAACTCTCCATCTTTTATTTTCTAGTTGTGCCATATAGCTATAGGCATATGAATATGGTACACCTATTTAAGATATTCTCATTTTAAAAGGTTAATCCCTTGTATCAATATGAAAAATGCCTAAAACAAAGAAATCCTAAATCTAATAAAAGTATTCTGACATTAGGTAAAATTTCTCCAACTTCTAAGAGAAGAAGTTGCTAATCACCCACTTGCTAATAATTTTGGGATTAGAATACAAACTAAATTTTTCTATTGAACTTCACAAACAAGTGCCATTAACATGGATCGACTAAGTGTCATACTGGGTGAAGTGAGTAACAGAGAGAAAGAGAAATATCATATGATATTGCTTATATGCAGAACCATGCATATGCTTATATGCAGTCCACAGGGTCACAACAACTGAGCAACTGAACTGACTGATATGCAGAACCTTCAAAAAATGGTATAAATGAAGGTATTTACAAAAACAGAACCAGAATCACATACTTTGAGAACAAATTATGGTTACTAGCGGGGAAAAGGTTGGTGGGAAGGGATAGTTAGGAGTTTGGGACCAACATGTACACACTGAATATTTAAAATGCAGAACCAATAAGGACTTAGTGCACGGCACAGAATTCTGCTCAATATTCTGTAACAACGTAATTGGGAAAAGAATTTGAAAAAGAACAGATATGTATATATGCATAACTGAATCATTTTGTTTTACACCTGAAACTAATGTAACATTTTTAACCAACTGTTGTAGTTGTTGTTCAGAAGCTCAGGCCTGTCCTACTCTTTGCGACCCCATGGACTGCAGCACGCCAGGTTTCCCTGTCCTTCACCATATCCCCGGGGCTTGCTCAAACTCATGACTATTGAGTCAGTGATGCCATCCAACCATCTCATCCTCTGTCGTCCCCTTCTCCTCCTGCCTTCAATCTTTCCCAGCATCAGAGTCTTTTCAAATGAGTCAGCTCTTCACATCAGGTGGCCAAAGTATCAGCTTCAACTTTAGCATGAGCATTCCAATGAATATTCAGGATTGATTTCATTTAGAATAGACTGCTTTGATCCCCTTGCAGGCCAAGGGATTTTCAAGAGTCTTCTCCAACACTACAGTTCAAAAGCATCAGTTCTTTGGTGCTCAGAATTCTTTATGGTCCAACATTCACATCCATACACGACTATTAGAAAAACCATAGCTTTGACTATACAGACCTTTGTTCCAAAGTAATGTCTCTGCTTTTTAATATGCTGTCTCAGTTCAATTCAGTCGCTCTTTGCAACCCCATGAACTGCAGCACTCCAGGCTTCCCTGTTATCACCAATTCCCAGAGCTTGCTCAAATTTGTGTCCATCAAGTAGGTGATGCCATTCAGCCATCTAATCCTCTGTCATCCCCTTGCCCTCTGCCTTCAATCTTTCCTAGTATCAGGGTCTTTTCCAATGAATCGGTACTTTGCATCAGGCTGTCTAGGTTTGTCACAGATTTTCTTCCAAGGAGCAAGCGTCTTTTAATTTCATGGCTGCAGTCACCATCTGCAATGATTTTGGAGCCCAAGAAAATAAAGTTTCTCACTGTTTCCATTGTTTCCCCATCTATTTGCCATGAAATGATGGGACCGAATGCCATACCTTTGTTTTTTGAATGTTGAGTTTTAAGCCACCTTTTTCACTTTCCTCTTTCACTTTCATCAAGAGGCTCTTTAGTTCTTCTTCGCTTTCTGCTGTAAGCATGGTATCATCTGCATATCTGAGGTTACTGATATTTCTCCCAGCAATCCTGATTCCAGTTTGTTCTTCATCCAGCCCAGCATTTCATATGAGGTACTCTGCATGTAAGTTAAATAAGCAGGGTAGCAATATATAGCCTTGACATACTCCTTTCCCAATTTTGAACCAATCCATTGTTCCATGGTCTTTCCTTATAGCTCAGTCAGTAAAGAGTCTGCCTGCAATGCAGGAGCCCCAGGTTCGATTCCTGGGTCGGAAAGATCCCCTGCAGAAGGAAATGGCAACCCACTCCAGTATTCTTGCCTGGAGAATCCCACGGACAGAGGAGCCTGGCAGGCTACAGTCTATGGGGTCGCAAGAGTCGGACACGACTGAGCGACTAAGCACACACACACACATTGTTCCATGTCCGGTTCTAACTGTTGCTTCCTGACATGCATGCAGATTTCTCAGAAGGAAGGTAAAGTGATCTGGTATTCCCATCTCTTTAAGAAATTTCCACAGTTTGTTGTGATCCACACAGTCAAAGGCTTTAGTGTAGTCAATAAAGCAGAAGTGAATGTTTTCTGGAATTATCCTGCTTTTGCTATGATCCAAAGGATGTTGGTAATTTGATCTCTGGTTCCTCTGCCTTTCCTAAATCCAGTTTGAACATCTGGAAGTTCTCAATTCACATACTGTTGAAGCCTAGCTTGGAGAATTTTGAGCATTACTTTGCTAGCCTGTGAGATGAGCACAACGGTACGGTAGTTTGAACATTCTTTGACATTGCCTTTCTTTGGGATTGGAATGAAAACTGACCGTTTCCAGTGCGGCCATTGCTGAGTTTTCCAAATTTGGTGGCATGTTGAGTGCAGCACTTTAACAGCATCATCTATTAGGATTTGAAATCAACTGCACTTGTTTATAAAATTAAAAGTTTAAAAAGAGAGTAATTCTGAGTGGGGGGAAGTAAATATTTCATAATAATACAGTTGATTTTTAAAGTCCTATTACAAAACTGTCAAAAGCTCTTCTGAAAGTTTGACTTATCTCATTTAAGACAGCATGTGATTTATTTGAGGACGGGCCATTTTCATATGTCAACTTCATAAGGAGCTTGAAGAATAATAACAAGATACTCTCCAGAGTCATAAAATGAGAAATATGATACTTTATGGTAACTTCAGAAATACAATTTTAAATAAAATATGGACTTTTAAAATGACAAGATAAACTCTCTGATCTCTTTAAAATACTTATGTTAAAGGTAAGAAACTGAAGAATCAAGTTTGGACAAACTTTAATTTTCTTTTCTCAGGAGTTGTTCGTAGGTCAACTCAACAACAATGAGGTATGAGTATTTTCATTGTGAGATACACTGCATCTTTTTTTTTTTTGGTCTGACAAGTATCATTCACATGATATACCAGTGAACTTTAGATTATATTTCATTACTGTTATGGGCAAACAAAAATGAATCTTATAATAGTCATAATTAGATGCCAGTCTATTATTTTATCATTTATTTTTGGTTATGACTTTATTGAAGTAAAGTTGATTTACAATGTTGTGTTAATTTTAGATGTATAGCAAAGTGATATATTATGGAGTATCCTTGACATTCGTATTTTAAAATATTACATGATGACAAAAGGGAGGCTCAGAATAGCTAAGTACCTTGTCTGAGGTCTAATTTTTGGTAAATTCCTTGAGCCTATCTGACACCTCTCCAATAAGCTGAAATCAGCTGAATTTTGGGAGAAGGAAATGGCAACCCACTCCAGTATTCTTGCCTGGAGAATCCCAGGGACAGAGGAGCCAGGTGGGCTGCCGTCTATGGGGTCGCACAGAGTCGGACACGACTGAAGCGACTTAGCAGCAGCAGCAGCAGCCCCTGAATTTTAATAAAGCCAAGAAGCACATGAGTGAATCTCAAAATCTTACCTGCATCAAGCATTACACTATGAACTAAATAACTAATGTTATGCACACAAATCTTTTCTAAAATCTTTTCTAAATCTTTTCTTTTCTAAAAGATAAGAAGGTAGTAGTTGTAATTGATGACATGCAAATTTTCTTTAAAACACTACTCAGTTCCCTGCAGCTTTCTCTCCCAATTGAAACATTACTAAAAGTATAAAATGTAAGTGTCTAAAATAGCAGAATAGTCATCTTTCAGCATAAATTTTTAGCCAAAATTGAAATTTAGTTCACAATCTGATTATTACAATAACATTCATACCTTCATAAATATATACCAACTATTTTTGCTTTGTTTGAAAAGTGAAAGGTGAAAGTGAAGTCACTCAGTTGTGTCCAACTCTGCAACTGTATGGACTATAGCCTACCAAGCTTCTCCATCCATGGGATTTTCCAGGCAAGAGTACTGGAGTGGGTTACCATTTCCATCTCTAGGGGAATCTTCCCGACCCAGGGATCGAACCTGGGTCCCCCACATTGCAGGCAGACCCTTTACCCTCTGAGCCACCAGCAGTAATATTGAGCCTCCCTTTTATTATCAAGCAGTAATATATATTCCTTTGTTTATAATAACTCAATTATAATATACTTCAAATTCTTAACTGTGTTATAAAATTGAAAAATCATAAATAAGTCTTGGTGGTAATTCAGCAGTTGAAGTTTCGATTATAGGAATTGCATATTCGTCTCCCTTTGTTTCTCTTCATTGTCTAGTACACTAGTAGAAACTCATGACTACTTAATCACATTTGTTGATTTACTGATTAATCTATAAAACGAAAGTGACAAGTCATCCAAAGAATGAAATTAAATTATAAATATCATCATTAAAGAAGATCAGGTATTAAAATCAGGTTCCAACATTTACAGAAAATGGAGAATGCCATAAAGCATACAGCACAGGTCTACAAATAGAAAGAATACCAAACTTGAATGCCCTTTTGAAAGTAACTCTTTTAAATCGCATATTGATCATACTGCTAATTACTTGGCATAGAATGTTAGAAACATGATAGCTGAGTGTACTCTACTGTGTACTCAGTCATGTCTGATTCTTTGCAACCCCATGGACTGTAGCCTGCCAGGCTCCTCTGTCCATGGAATTCTCCAGGCAAGAATACTGGAGTGGGTTGCCATGCCCTCCCCTCCAGGGGATCCTCCCAACCCAGGGGTCAAACCTGGGTCTCCTGCATTGCAGATGGATCCTTGACTTTACCAACTGAGCCACCAGGGGTTGACCATATTTCATCCTGATTCTAGATCAGGGTACTTGAAAATGCCTATAATCTATCTATTGTTTGATTCTTCCTAGATATTCCCAGTCAAGGCACTTGGGAGGCATGGTATCATTTCAGTGTGCATACTCAGTGGTGCATGTGTCACGCAGGAACAGCAGCCAAGTGTCATGTGTCTGGCAGCTTCACACGTGGAGACTTGAAACCCTCATATTTTCTAGTTTGTCTTTCAAAAAACTCAATGCAAAACATATGAAAATGATCATTTTATGTAAAGTCACAGAGAGAAACTCCATTTTCCATTGCACAAAAAATTAAAAATAAACAACAAGTTGAAGTACTTGGTGTTTGCAGACAGACTTAAATTACTATTATTAAACACTGCTAAAAATTCATTGAGTTACGAGTGAGACATGACTCAGACAAAAACAAGAAAAGAGTCTAAATATGTTTCTCATTGGAAGTTTTAAAAATTTTACATGCAATCTTTTTGGATACATAGGGGAAAAAGAATAATCTAAAAATGATATATATTTATATGAACCTTCATACTTTAGAGCACATTTTTTTTTCTCAAATGGAAAGTACCAAGATCAGCCATAAAGATAACAGTAAAAAGAAGTAATAAAACTATATCCTAACTATCCCAATAGGACATTTTTCTCTTTTCATACTCAGAATATGATAGCTAATGCTTAAATGAACAAAGTTCAGGCATCAGTGATTCGGCGGCACTGGTGATCATATCTGCTTCACAGGTTAAATCATTCAGGAGAAATTGTTAAACCCAGTGTCACACACACAGTATATACTCAGATGATGCTGGTTCCCTTCTGCCTTCCTTCTTTGGCACCAGTTATCAGAACAAAGTGTTCTCAGGTTAATAATAATACCACACTGTATGATGATGTCAGTAGTTCTTTCATGATTAGGGTCCGATCTTCAAACTTCAAACTATATCCATCTCTCTAATCTGTATGGTATATGATAGTGAGAATCCTTCATGCCCTTAAAGAACTAAAAGCATAACTATTGATTACATATCATTCTCCCAAATTTGAAAACAATAGATTAAGAAGTCCAGATGATTTGTCCAGGGAATTTAATATTAAATCATCTACAACATAAAATAACTATCATAATATAATTATCTTGAAGAGATCTCTAGTCTTTCCTGTTCTCTTGTTTTCCTCTATTTCTTTGCATTGATCTCTTAGGAAGGCTTTCTTATCTCTCCTTGCTATTCCTTGAACTCTGCATTCAGATAGGTATATCTTTCCTTTTCTCCTTTGTCTTTCACTTCTCTTCTTTTCCTAGCTTTTTGTAAGCCCTCCTCAGACAACCATTTTGCCTTTTTGCATTTCTTTTTCTTGGGGATAGCTTTGATCACTGCCTCCTGTACAATGTTACAAACCTCCATCAATAGTTCTTCAGGCACTCTGTCTATCAAATCTCCTTGGAAGAAAAGATACGACAAACCTAGACAGCGTATTAAAAAACAGAGACATTACTTTACCAACAAAGGTCCATATGGTTAATGCTATGGTTTATCCAGTAGTCATGTATGGATGTGAGAGTTGGACTATAAAGAAAGCTTATCGCTGAAGAATTGATGCTTTTGAACTGTGGTGTTAGAGAAGACTCTTGAGAGTTACTTGGACTACAAGGAGATCAAAGCAGTCAATCCTAAAGGAAATCAATCCTGAATATTCATTGGAAGGACTCTGTTGAAGCTGAAACTCCAATACTTTGGCCACCTGATACGAAGAGCTGACTCATTAGTAAAGACCCTGATGCTGGGAAAGATTAAAGGCAGGAGGAGAAGAGGATGACAGAGGACGAGATGGTTGGATGGCATCACCAACTCAATGTACACGAGTTTGAGCAAGCTCTGGGAGTTGGTGATGGATAGGGAGGCCTGGCATGCTGCAGTCCATGTGTCTTAAAGAGTCAGACATAACTGAGCAACTGAACAACAACAAATATAACTGTCAAATAATTATTAAAATTTAAAAAAAAATCTTCACAGAAATAAGAAGCAAGTCGTTTTCCAGAAATGTTGTAATTCACCTCACCCAGTCCACAATCAATGGATGCTTTTACCATCTCAAGTTTACCCAGGGAAAACTAAGAATGATAGGGCCGAGTGACTCACCCATATTATTTAATCAGCTAGTAACTGAAGGGGAATTTGAATCTCATCCATTTGATTGCAAAGCTCTTCTCACCATACAGGACACCTCTGGGTGTTTACTGTTGGTACAGATTTGCAGAAAATATGTCACTCTATTCTCAGGATCAGCAACAAACAGAATTAAAAGGAAAAAGCAGTTCTCTGATTTATCCTTTGGAAAGTTTGATAAACCAATTCAACCTAAAGATTCTGATTTGGTCATTTTTGGCTCAGGCACTGAAGTTTGAGAATCACCAGCTCATAACATTAAAAAATGACAGAGAACTCGTGATGCACAGAGAAAGCAGTCCCAATGTGAGCAAATGGGTCAGCCCTAACAGCCTGAAATGGGAAGTTAAAGAGGTCAGGCCACCAGCACCAATTCCAATACCCCTCTAATCTAAGATAAAATAAACTAAAAAACCTACAGATCTAATGGACCGAGAGAACAGGTTTGATGACAAAATGAGATAAACAGGTAAAAATATAATACTTTGTACTAACATTTTGACTTCTTTAAATTTCCAAAAGGCTAATAAACCCAGTCTTTTCATAAATATTCACAGCAAGAGCTGTGGCCACTGGCCAGTCAGCCCGCACACAGCTAAGCACGGTCAACAGTGTAATTTTCGGAATTCCTTTTACTTCTTGTATCAACAAAGCCTAAGTTTAAATATTTTCCAAGTAGTGTCAAAAGCATATCTTGGAAGGTCTACTAAACAAACAAGAACACCAACACTTTGAAAACCAGGTCACACTATATAGTGTAATCATATCATTGCTTTCATGAACTTAAAGAAAGAATCAACATTTTGAAATAGCATAGAAATTTCCATTTTGAGGCTTCAACAATGTAATAACTATAGTAATGATATTATAACTTCAGAAATAAACAACATACACCATTCTGATTAGGGCTATATTACCTAGAATTATAAGATCACTAACATATAAAGGAATCAGACACTGAGTAGCATACTTAATTTCACTCGAGTCAATATCTTTCACTGATTATTAAAATCATTCACTGCCTTCTGCCTTCAACTGTTAAGGAACAAATAGAAATTTTCCTCAGCTGCTTATTAATTCTCCCTGGTGGTGATTTTTTTGGGAGAGTGGAGAAGTCTGTGGCAAGTATGCTTTTCCTTCACTCTTCACGTAACAGGTTCCATTCCTAGATCACAGTGGTGAGCACAGATCCCAGACTGGTGATACCAATTACTGGTCTAGGAATGTACCCATGACTAATGCTGGGACAACTGGAATCCTTCCCTGGGATTTTCCTACCTAGAGTTGGCAGGGGAAAGCGATTCGATTGTGAGCTGCCAAACATCATGTTTGCTCTTGCAATGGACAAGATTCATCTGTAAAGTAGAAAAATGAAACAGCCACACAAGAGGAAGCAGAGGAGAGAAAACCAGAACACACTGGTGCCATTTGGTTACTTGTTCCTTTTGCTACTTAAGTCTGATTCCACCAATGCATTTTCAGTGGCTTGAGGATATAGGTCTATGAATTTTCCTTTTGTTACCAAATGGGTTTCTTTGGCTTGAAACCCAATCATCCTAAATGCACTACATTCCCTACATTAAATCAAGCTTTTCCTCCTCTGGACTGTGTCAGTATGGAGACCCTGCTATGAATTCTACTATCACTTCTCCACTTCTCCAATGCCTTCAGATTTTTCTTCTCCTCCTTTTCCATGAAGCTTTGCCAAAGCAGTACAATCAGTATCCTCTTTATTATTTAAAAAAAAAAAAATACTATGGTATATCATCTTCTTGTCTATAACAACATTCAAAGTACCTTTTATTATTTAACCACTTTCAAGTGTATGTCTTTTTCTCTAACAAAATTATTAATGGCTTAAGGTGAAAGCTGCATATTAAATTTACCAGTCACCTCAGGTATTCATATGCTTTCAAGCTGTACCAATATTAGTATAACTGATGCCATCTTGGGCCCTTATGGTTTCTTCTGTCCTTCTGCTGACTCTACTCAGGACTGTACTGTGCAGTGAGTCATTTCTCTGTTGTCAAGAGAATGTATGTTAATATACATGTATGTGTTAGTCACTCAGTCGTGGCCAACTCTTTATAGATACTGTTTAATAATCATTAGGACCAGGGAGTCTCTGTGTTCTCTTAGTCCCTAAACAAGGATGAAAATGTTCCCTGATTTATTTCAAGTGCCCACACGGCTAGTTACCCATTCATAAATCTTAACTTAAGAAGTAAAAGTGTTAGTTGCTTCAGTGGTACCCAACTCTTTGCAACTCCATGACCTGTAGTACGCCAGGCTCCTCTGTCCATGGAATTCTTCAGGCAAGAATACTGGAGTAAGTTGCCATTCCCTTCTCCAGGGGAATCTTCTAGACCCAGGGATCAAAGCTGGGTCTCTCCCGTTGCAGGCAGATTCTTTACCATCTGAGACACTAGGGAAACTCTAACTTAGGAAAGCGCATTCTATTCCAAGCCACCTACCCCTAGACCCTAGTTTAACAATAAAAATGATCCAGGGCCTTCTTGGTGCAGAGGGCAGCTGTGAGTGTTTCTGGATTGCTGTCTGCCCAATCCAGGTTCCCCACTGTGAGTAATTAGCCTCTAATAAACTGACTCATTGATTATACAGAGCTGCTTGCTTTGATTTCAGTCTCAAGATGCCTTCTCAGCTCAGTGGGCAATTTTTGTTCCCTCCATCCTCCAACTCAAGCATACACAGAAAGTAATGGCAAAGGCAAGTGAATGAGCTCGGGCATACTTTTCATATTTTTCTGTGGGAACTGAGGAGGTAGTACTAGTTTAAAAATTTGATTCATTCAAATAAAAGATGTTACAGAAATACCAAAGATTTATCATTTAGAGTGTTTTCTGAATCCCTAGGAAGCATTTACCCTAAATAATATCTGAGGTAGACAGGAGGTACACTTAAATTTAGTTTCTTAAAAAAATTTATTTTCAAAAAATTTAGTGTTTATATTTTTCTCATAAAATATATAATCAGCTTTTATTACTTAAATCTAAAAGAAACTTGTAAGGCTGAATAAATGTTATCTAAATGAAGCCATAAGTTTTCACCAAATCAAAAGCATTTTTCTTAAAATAATACACTCTTGCTGTTTAATTATTAAGAAGCATGGACTCATTTAGAGATTTTTTTTTAATATAAGTTATACATACATTATTTCCTTTCAAACATGATAGGCATCCTACGTCATATTCATATCATGGGCCAATGTATCAATTTCTATTAATGCATCATCAAAATTCATAGTGCTAAACTCTTGAAATTAAATTACAAGACATTAAATCAATGTGTTTGGATAATGAAAAACAAGAAACAAAGAAAAAGACTGAAAAATCAAAAGAAAGAAAGGGAAATTCCAATGTGATTCATAACTTTAGACTTACGAAATTAAAAAAATTTTTTTTTTCTTTCCTGATGGAATGTGTTTCTACTGAAAGCTGAACCAAAAGTCATGGTAGCGGCTGTGGATTCTTTAGACAGATGGTGTCAACAGACCAGTCGATTAGTCAGCTTGGCAATGGAAGAAGGATAGATAGTTTTACAAAATGCCACCAAACTCAATTTATGAAAAATAGAAAGAGCCTTGAATCTGTACTCTGATACTTGATCCTGGTTACTGCATGGTTTGTAAAATAGGCTACTCTTGTCACCAGCAGTTTAGAGTTTCCTAGTTAGATTTTCATAGAAATGGGTCTCAGAAAACAAAGCCAAATCCCAGAAGGGACAGCTGGGTTTAACAGGTGAAGAGATCACATCTAATGGTTTTTCTCCCAAAGCCCCATTACTGTTGATTTTCTTTCTTATTTCTTACCAAATATAAACTAACAATGTCTATTTCTATTTTTTCAAGATACTTCATTTGAGAATTTATTTCTGACCTAAGAGAAAACAAATACTGTGCCCAAAATACAAAGTCCCTATTTACACATACAAATGCAATAATTTAATTTTTTGCAGCTTAAGGTAAATTCTATGTTAGATTATATTTTGTCAAGTTTAAATTAGTGTTCAATAATTCTGTCCCAAGAGCCTAAGACCATCTTTACTACTGCCACCAAATTAAATCACAGCCAGAAAGTTCAATTTGATTAGTCATTTTCCTGGTGAGTCGGGGGCCCTTCCCATATAAATTAGAATTTTCATTATCATGGGAAGGAAACCAGGATATGGGGCCCTGCAGAGGAAAGAGCTGATCTGAGAATCAAGAAAGCTGCTTCTGCTTCTAAAAAGTGAGTTGTCTAGAAGTGTCTTAGACTCAGTTCCCCTTTACTAAAGACATTGCAGTAAATTATACTTAAATCTCTTCCAGACTAGATCAGACAGTAAAAGACAGTTAAATGAACATTTCTGGTTTCCTCTGAATGTGTCACATTTGAAAGCTTATCTCCTATTTTCATGACTTTGCCTACATACCAGGGGAATTTGATCAGGTTAATTAAAAACTTTTGTAACAATTTTACTTGTGGTTTCATAAAAATAAAACCAGCATGTCTGGAAATTCCCCGGGAGTCCAGTGGTTAGAAACTCTGGCCTTCCACGGCAGGGGGCACAGGTTCAATCCCTGGTGGGGAACGACGTTCCCACAAACCTTGTGGTTTGGCCAAAAAAATCCAAAAACGACAATAACAACCCAAAACACCAGCGTGCCTTTTGTCTGCTTTAGGGATACTGCCGAAGCACAACAGATAAAGGAACAAAGTTTGGACTTTGGAATCCCAACTCTGCCCTTTAACTAGTTGTGTAAGCTTGGACCACCAGTTTCTTAACCTCTCTTACCCTTAGTTTCCTGACTTATAAAAAATGAAAAAAAAAAAGTTAACTATTGAAAGGAAGCAATGAAATATGGTATGAAAAAGACTTAGCAGAGTCTGACAGGAAAATAGGGCAGCAATAAATGTTTCTTTTAAAAGTAAAACTTGTAGATCACCTATTTCTAGCCAGAAAAATGGGGTTCAAGGAAAAACAGAATTGTTGAATATGCGATTATATAAAACTGAAATTAATTTGCCAACCTCTTCCATAGCCCAGGGTGTTCAGTAACAGACATAAAAGGGAACGGAAAGTCCCAGCACTTAAGTGGTGAAGCTAATTATGTTTCTATATTCACGTGCCATTTCAGACCATTACTCCCTAACATTCAACTTTGATCCTGAAAACTCTACCTGCTTGAGGGCACATAAAGACCTTTACTCACTAAATATTTAAAATAAATTATATAAAAGTATACAAGTCTGCCTACTTTTATTCTTCTGTTTTGTTGTTTTCGTGTTTTTTTAATTCAAAGTTTAATCAGAAATGGTTCTTCATACTAGGGGATGACATGAAATAAGTCCTACATAGAAGACCAGACTCACTGTAATAAACACATTAGAACTGCCCCAGACCTAGAGGGGTGGGATGGGGGCAGGGGGGAGTGGAAGGGAGGCTCCAGAGGGAGGGGATAAATGTATACATAGAGCTTATTCACGTTGTTGTACAGCAGAAACTAACACAATATTGTAAAGCATTCTATTCCAATAATAATTTTTTAATTAAAGTATAAGAGGCTAGTTTCCTAATAAAAGTCCAGGATCTGAAACAAACAAAAAAAGAATTGCTCCAGCAAGATGCAGGATCTGAAAATCAAGAGCTAAGGGTATTCCAACAAGGACTTACTGTACAGCCCATGGAACTCGACTCAATGTTATGTAGTAGCCTGATTAGAAGGGGAGCTTGAGGGAGAAAGGATACATGTATACGCATGACTGAGTCCCTTCGCTCCTCACCTGAAACTATCACAACATCGTTGATAGCTATATTCCAATATGGCTTCCTTGGAGGCTCAGACACTAAAGAACTTCAACATCAAATAAAAAGTTTAAACAAAGGAAAAAAAAGAAAAATAAAGAGCTAAGAGTACTGAGAAACAACAGCAGTTAAATAATGGGTCTCCATCCTAAACTGGGGCTTCCCTGCTGGCTCAGATGGTAAAGAATCAGCCCACAATGCAGGAGACCTGGGTTCGATCCCTGGGTTGGGAAGATGCCCTGGAAGAGGGCATGGCAACCCACTCCAGTATCCTTGCCTGGAGAATCCCCAAGGACAAAGGAGCCTAGAGGGCTACAGTCTATGGGGTCGCGAAGAGATGGACACGAGACAACAACTAAGCACACCACATCCTAAACTATGCAATTTGAACTGTGTTGCCCTGAACCTCAGAATGGAGACATAAGGACTCACCTGAAGATAGAAGAAAAGGAGGGGACAGAACCCCTCAATGACGCAGTCTCATTAGAATTAGCGCCCACAGCTGTCTGCTTCCACTCTGCCTAAGAGACCCTGTGTCTAGATGATCAGGAACCTGAAGACATAATCCTGACTGCCAGATCCCTCAGGATTCCAGTCTTCTTTCTACCCGGATTTTCATGCCACCTACTTTTCCTTAACACAGCTTATATGACAGCATGATCTCTACCTTCATGTTTCCCCAAAACCAAACTCAGGGTCACTCTGTCTTTCCTCTTCATATCAGCATGTGCCCAATTTTAGTTCTACCCAAATCCTACACTGATTCTATATTTTCATCAACTAACTGATTCTATGCATTTTTCTTAACATACAGCTGTAAGTTTCAGAAGCCTTCCTTCACTTAACATGACCAAGAAAGAATCCATTCACACAATGGAAGAGAAATAAAAATGAGCCAGAAATCAAAGTGCACAGGGTAATCCTTTGCCAAAGAGAACAAGAACACATAAATTTTCTCTAAAATTTTCAAGACCACAATATATGGTTATCTTGTACATTTTGTGAATTATAGCAAATCTAAGAAATAGCCCTGCTACAGTTTAACAGTGAAACTCTGAACTTTGCCTAACATCAAATTCCCTTTTTCCCTTAAATTTATTCCAGCAATTTCAAAATGGGATGCGACTAGAATTTTAAGACAAAGAAATTGGTATAAACTATTCCTTTCCTGTTCCAAAGTAACTATGGCTATTTAAGCTGAATGTTCTCAATTGTCTATAGGATACATTCCATAGCACTTAGCCCAGCCAGTTAAAAGGTTCCGCAACCTGAACTCAATCTACATTTGTAAACCCCAATTCCCACGATTCCCTTTCTATCTTAAAAAGTTAAATTACTCACTGACATGCAAACATGCTTTGTTCTTTATTCACATACTTCGCTCTTCCTAACATTCCCCTTTTCCTTCCCATTGCCATTCTCTTCACTCTTCATCAAGATATACCACTAAAGTGCCCACTCCAGCATGAAATGACTTCTTCCTACAGTTTTGAATCATTTCTGTGTCCTCTAGAATAATGAATTGCATGTGTTATTTAACTATTTCTATGTTTTCCGCTCAAACTAGACTATAAGCTCCTTGAAAAAAAGAACAGAAATTCTTATTTTTTCTTATTTGAATCAGAGAATCTAGCAGTGGATCTCAAGCAGCCCATTAGTGGTTTAAAGAAAATTCTAAGATACACTGGAAAGAAATAAATGAAAGCATAAGAGAAACTAATCATGAGAAAATGAAAATCTTCCTGATATATTTAGAAATAATTATCACAAAATTAGCATCACACATCTGGAGGCTTAAGTCCTGATCAGTAACATATATATGCAAAACTGCTCAAACTAATACTTATGTTCACTTAGTATTAGTCAGTCCCTCTAGGCTAAGAATGTATTTAAGTCATATAATGTTTTAATATTTTACAGTAAGTTGTTTTAATCTATATAAATGAATAAAAATAATTATAATAGGGCCATCTAAACTAGGAGGAAATGCCACTTAAACATTACAAAAATATTGCACATGATTTGCACACACACAAATCCCACATCTATCTGTGTTTAGGGAAACTGCAGTTATTTTTATTGTCATTTTCTGTATAGGAGTCTCAATCTAGTTCTACAGATTCAAAAATTATCAATTATACTGACTAAATCTGATATTTTGATTTTAGATATTCATATCTATTTATAAAAAAACTATTTAAAGATACAAAACCAATAAAAATATATGCTTCCATCTAGTGGCCAATTTAGTCAACCAAAGTAGGGGCAAAGGAATGGATAAGTGAAATCCATATGAAACTCCCAATCTCATTTCAACCAAATAACCCTAGACCTGTCTCTTCTGGATCAAAAGTTCTAGACAAAGTACCTTCAGTTTTCACTTCTTCCAAATATGCTACCTTATATTTGTTTGAAACGCTCAGAAATAATAATGACAGTAATAATCAGTAATGCCAACAGCCACTTCAGGGGTCCTTATTGAAACCAGCTACCACCCACAATATTACATATATTATACCATGGCTAAAAACAATTTTATAAAATAGATATTTTTATTTTCATTTTGAAGGTAATGAAATTCAAAGATGAGAATTACCTTCCTAATGCTCTACACTGCTGCTGCTGCTGCTGCTAAGTCGCTTCAGTCGTGTCTGACTCTGTGCGACCCCAGAGACGGCAGCCCACCAGGCTCCCCCGTCCCTGGGATTCTCCAGGCAAGAACACTGGAGTGGGTTGCCATTTCCTTCTCCAATGCATGAAAGTGAAAAGTGAAAGTGAAGTCGCTCAGTCGTGTCTGACTCTTCGCAACCCCATGGCTGCAGCCGACCAGGCTCCTCCATCCGGGGATTTTCCAGGCAAGAGTACTGGAGTGGGTGCCATTGCCTTCTCCATGTTCTACACTAGTAAACTGCAAAGGGATTTTCACCCAGGTCTGGTTTTGTTGACTCCTAGGACTATGTCCTTTCTATAATATTCTGCAGGAGTCAAAGTAGGTCAAAGAGAAGGAAAGAGCCAGTGACCCCCAAGTAGACTGGTTTTTCCCTATCAATAATTAAAGTCTGACTGTACTTTAGCAGAAAGAGTTAACTTTAAATTTCTGCAGATTGTAGTCTCAGCCACTTCCCTTCTGGCGAGGTCACATTCAGCTCAAATCTATTCTTCAACTATTTACAGGCCTCTTTATCAGCATTAGTACCCTTCAAGTTTTGACATCTCTCTTCAGGCCAGAAGTATTTATTTAATCAACAAGTACAGCTTGAGGAACATCAGGCTCTTATTCATGGTTAAGTAATTAAAAACGGAAAACACATCACCAAGTGCCTAATATATGCAAGCGTTAATTGGTTCAATTGGTGAATGTTTCCCCAGACTGCATTTGTTTCTTAAGGATGGGTGCTGTGTTCCTATCCACGCCTCATGGCTTTCAGGGTTTGCTAATTAGTGCTTTCCTAATCCCATTCAGAAAACTGGAGCAAGTTTTTGCCGTTCCCTTTCCATAAATGGGTGGTCACTGAGATTAGGTCAAGCCAGCTCAGCCTACAATAGCATCCTTAATCAGCCCATGCGAAATGAAAATGAGGCAAAAATCCTGGCTTTTATCTCACCCTGTCTTTGGAGCTAATTAAAATGCACAGGCTCTTTCTCCTGGTTCAACCCTGCTGTTCTACACACTAATAAGCCAACAAAAGGTGCTGAAAGCAATGGGCTGAATAATTGTTGAAATTTACAGTTCCTTAAAGGCAACTGTTAAAAAGATTTCTCTCTCCTCAGCAATGTAGATCAGATTCTGATAAAGTATCACTAAGTAAGATCTCCTCTTACATTTATCCTAAGCATCACAGAGATTTGGGGGAGGATCAGGATCCTGTAAATTGATGACTGTTTTGTTGATGCCCTTTTATTTATGTGGCTTTCAACTCACTTTACTAACCAAAGAGTTAAAACAACACATGTTCTTTGACTGAAATCTTCTCCCCCATGTCCCCACCCACTACCCTGGGCCTTTGCTGTTTTAAAAAGTTCTATGAGAGCTCTTTAGAATAATAAACAAAAAGGTGGGGGGAAAAGTGGGATAAGACAGGATACAAGCAAAAAGAAAGAAAATGCACACACACACACACACACACACACACACAAACACACACCCAAAACATCTACTTAGGCTCATACCCTTCCCAACCATTTTACCCACCAAAAATAAATCCTTAAATTAATAATCAACCTTAATAAAACTAGCTTCTAAAATACAGTAAGCTTTTGATCTCACTGTTCCCCTGCCTCGGGGTATTCCTTTATATTTATTAAAATGCACCTTGAGCATGTTACAAGTAAAACAATAATTTCCTACACTTTAATACACGCACAAGCATATAATTTAAGGAAGCATTTGCCAAGGAGAAGCACATGGTCCAAAAACATATACCAAATTAAGTTCACGTTATAATTATGTTTAAAAATCAATACATTAAGTAAGAATTCAACATGTTCAAAGGGGCATATTAGCCCAAAACTGTAATTATATGAAAGCGACCTGCCTTCCGAAGACTAAGCAGGATGTGAGACGTCTGGACACAGGGTAAGGATTTAATCACCACCTCCTGCCCCGCCACACACACACACCCAGAAAGCATGGGCACAAAGAACTTACATATTTTCATCTGTGCTTGGCACAATGTCAAAATGCCATGCAATGTGAAAACTTTAGGAGGCACCAACTACTTTTTTGAAGCCACGCAAAAAACTCTAAAAGGACCCAAAAATTAAAAGCATTCTTTTCCAATAAAGGAACATACTTATATTGAAAACTTCAATATCTTAAATACCTTCGCCATAGCTCTTCCATGTATTATAAACTCTGTTTCTCTGAAGCCTGATATTTATTTTAAACAAACAAAACATGCAACAGTGACCACTAGACTTCATAGCATCTGGAACTGGCTGAAAGATATGCAGTAAAAACTTTCCTCCTTCAACAGAACTTAGTTTCTTAGGTTTTTTGCCCAGTGCTGCCTAGTTATTTGTAATTCTATAAAACACCTCAAAACACCTCAAAATCCATGGGAATGTGTAAAGATTACACCCCTGGTAGATATAGCTTTAAAATGATCCATCAAGAGAGATAATATTAAATAAAAAGAAATAATAATTGAGAATAATTAGTGAGTTTAAAATATGTATTACTTTAAAACTCTAAACCACAACTAACATCCAGGCTATCATTACCTTCTAAATCATCAAAGTAAGACAATAATGACACTTACATAAAACATAGTATATGCGTTAAATGCATTAACTTATTTAATCCTTTCATCAACCATATGAAATAGATATTGCTTTATCCACTAAAGAAATGAGAACACTCATGAGCACAAAAGTTTAAGGAATTCAAATTTCCCAAGCTCACATAGCTTGTAATTAGGCACTGAGTTTCTGCACTTAATCATTATGCCATCCTATATAATTAAATAAATTATAGTACATTGCAGTTCATTTTATTGTACTCTACATAATGGAAGTGGTTTAACATTTAGAAAGAGTTAGAGACTACATTAAGTACCTCACACAAATTATCTCATTTAAATCTCTCAACAATCACAAGGTAGGTCTTATTACCAGCTCCCTCTTAAGTGACAACATCTTTAAACAAGAAAGACATGTCCCACTTCCACTATACAAAACTCACTGAGCAATGGCATTGCAACAAAAACATGCACATCTAGATTAAATACTGAGCTTTCCTCTTTCAATTGTGGTGAAAACACATAACATAAAATTTACGCTCTTAACCATTTCTAAGGGTACACTGAAATAGTGCTAAGTATATTCACACTTTCTGAAACAGATCTCCAGAACTTTTTCATCTGGCAAAACTAAGACTCTATACTCAAAGAACAACCCCTTTCCCCCTGCTCCCTAAGGCTGTCAATACAGAGCATTTTTGTATCATTATAAACACCTATAATCAAACATACTTCTATACATTAAAATGATAATAATTAAATTAAAAATTGAGTTTTTTCTTTAAAAAGTCATACCTTAAAATTATGGAAACATCACAGATGCTGACTTGAAAATCTTTACATGAAAGTTAAGCATTTCTATTACAAATTCCAAGTGTGATATGCAATAGCTGTCTTTTTGTGGTTTTTACATTTTTAGACAAGTAAAACAATGAGGGCACTTTAAAAGGTTTCAATATGCTAATCACAGTTATCAGAATTAAATAACTGACAAACGGAAATCTGAAATGAAAAGGTAGAAACTAAAGAACAAATTTACAGACTCCTTTCTTTCCACCTTATCCCCCATACATACACGCATAAACCAATTTCCTAAAGGGAAAAAAGAAGTGATTTTGAATTAAATTACCACTTATACTATCTTTCCCCATTAGTTGCTCAAATACAAACACAAAGAACGCTGGCAGACATTTATAGAATCCATTTCTCAATCCCATAGGTCAGGACATCTGATACTAATGCTAATCAAAAAAGCATTTTAATTCAAATTGCCACAAGATTCAAATTCTCAAATTTAATAAAAAGGTAAAATAGTCTATCAGAACTCATAAAGTAGTCACTTTTTCTGTGAGCCAGTCATACTCAGCATCAAAAAAAAGTAATATAGGAAAATTATAAAAGTTAAGCAAAAATATGGAAATCTTAAACATAAAGGAACATACATATGAGGAAAAAGGGGGAAAGATGAGTGACTAATCTCAACTGCTAAGATAAATATCTGGATATTTAAATAACTGAGAAGTGGATACTATCTTGGGTTAAACTGGAGGCAGTTCAGGTAGGGATATGGGTCACTGTACAGTGACACAAGGAATTCTATTGAAAGCAGAAAGGCATGCTTTAAAGGAGAAAACGTTAAGGGCAATTGGCTCAAAGCAGTTGTAATCTGGGTGGCAAACCTCAATACGGGGAAATACAGAAACAAACATACAGTTAGCCTGCTATTTGTGCATGCTATCAATCTATAACAGAAAAAAAATGTTAATAAAGAAAAATATAGAAATAAATTATCAAAGCTTTGTGCCAAACACTGTGTTAATATTTCACTTTACTCTTCCAATAATCTTATGAATAGACTGGGATAATGATGTCAGTGATATTACAGAGAGGGGAACTGAGGCTGGAAGATACCAGGAATGTGAGTTGAGGCTCTGACTTAGAGCCTGGGCTACTTAAATTATTCAAGGCTGATACATAAGATTAAGAAAATCAGAAGTGAGTGCTAACTTCACCTTCCCCAAATCACAGCTGCGATGCTTCAGAAGGCAGATGAGGGAAAAGAAGGCCAGAGGAAGAGAAGCAAGTCAAGAAGCGGTTTCAATACACATCAAGTTCACAATGAATGATGTGAGAAGTATACTAACAAAAGATCGGTAATTAATTATATGAGCAAAGTATTACCTGTAAATGAAATTAAAAAGGTATGAAACTCTTCTGGTGCCTTCCAGAACATCATTTGTTCTGTTAATTGAGTTGTAATTGACATATAGTGTAAGTTTAAGGTGTATACCGTGTTGATTTGATTGACTCATGTGTTGCAATTATGATTACTATTGCAGTATTAGCTAACACCTTCATCATGTCACATAATTATCTTTCCTGAGGTGAGGACAATTAAAATCTTGTCTCCTAGCAACTTTGAAGTCTACGCTATAGTACTGTTGACTATTGTAACTATGCTGTACACTGACCTCCAGAAGTATTCGTCTACTAATTGCAAGGCTGTTTCCTTAAACAATATCTCCCTGATTCCTCACCCTCAGCCCCTGATAATGGCCATTCTAGTCTCTGTGTCTAAAGCTGGGCTCTTTTAGACATTTACTTACTTACTTATATATACATTTAATTTTATTTATTTTTGGCTGTGCTGGGGCTCTGTTGCTGCACAGGACTTTTTCTAGTTGTGGAGAGTGGCGGCTACTCTCTAGCTGTGTGGCGCAGGGTACTCATTGCCGTGGCTTCTCTGGTTGCAGAGCACACGCTCTTAGGGCACTCGGGCTTCAGGAGTTGCACTTCCTGGGCTCTAGAACATGAGCACAGGCTCAACAGTTGTGGCATATGGGCTTAGTTGCTCTGTGGCATGAGGATCTTCCCAGATCAGGGATCGAAGCCATGTCTCCGGCATTGGCAGGCAGATTCTTTACTACTGAGCCACCACAGAAGCCCAGTTGGGCTGTTTTCGATTCCACACATATGTGAATCATATATGTATTTGTCTTCCTCTGTCCAGGACTATCCTGTATCTTCTTACTCACCTTCAGCTCTCAGATATCCTGGCAGAGTGAACACAATGAAGGCATCTCTCTTTATTCCCTGCTCCAGAAGTAGTCTTCCCATTAGACTGTGTTCTAGTTGAGTGAAGATGAGGAAAGATGGGCCAATCATACCAGCTCTATAGCAGATTAGACTATGCAGGTAACTATACCACTTTGAGGTCTGAAAAAACTGAAAGGAAGTGGTAGTATTGGAGAGAAGGCAATATTTTAAAGGTGTAAAGACTTGATGGGGAAGAAAACTAATTTTGCCTAATACCAGGGGGTTCGTAAATTGTCTCAAATTGACATTCTGAGTGGTATCACCCTCTGCCGTGAAGCGCTATCCTGTGTATTATAGGGTGTTAAGCAGCATTCTTGGCCTTGACTTACTAGATGCCAGGATTCGCCCAGTGGTAACAATCAAAATTGCCAAATATCCAGGCAACTATTTTTGATATATTTAAGGGTTGGGTTTTTTTTTGTCTGTTTTGCTTTGTTTGTTATTATTATGACAAATTAGTGTTTACATGGAGTAATCAAAAGAAGATCTGCAGACAGCAACAAAGGTGGGATTTCAAAGGAAGCCTGGGAAACCTGTACTGCCAAGCATTTGGGCAATTCTACCCTATCCAAATACCAGCTTAACAGAGTTAAGATTCAAGTGATATAAACAGTAAAAACCCCAACAAGGAAAAGAAGATTCAGCAGAAAGTCCAAGTCTGAACCGTGAGTGGGTAACATGGAGTTAATCATCAAGTCAGACATCAGCAGAAAAGTTGTTGAAAGAAAAGAATAAAGCTTATGACATGCCATCTTCTCCAAAGCCAGGAGCCTGAAGAGGGTAATCAGAGACAGAGTTCACATTCAGGTGCAAGAAAATGAGAACGCAGATCACGCTGTGGCCTTCAGTCAAAAGGGAAAAGATGGCTATCTTAGCAAGAGGATTCTAGAAAGAGCGTTTCAATTCACCAACTACCATTTGGTGTTCTGTTATGTGTGTTACTCACTCAGTCGTGTCTGATTCTTTGCAACCCCATGGACTGTAGCCTGCCAGGCTCCTTTGTCTATGGTATTCTCCAGGCAAGAATACTGGAGTGGGTTGCCATTCCCTTCTCGAGGGGGTCTTCCCGACCCAGGGATAGAACCTGGGTTTCCTGCATTGCAGGCAGATTCTTTACCATCTGAGCCACTAAAGAAGCCCTGGTGTTCTGGAGCAGTCCTTAATTACCATAGTGGAAAGAAAGAGTTAATGTATATTTAAACGTGTTTGAGTTGCCAGCAATTACTATCAGCATAGGTTATACTTCCATGGTAGCCTTCAGTGAGAATAGAAGGAATAAAACCTAGTCCTTCTGAGTTGTGGGTGCTAACCAGTCAACCATGCTGGCCAAATCCTGCCTATCAAATCTCTTTGTAATATACACTATTCACCCAGCCAGAAGTCTTCAGTGACAGCCATTCATGTGTCCTGAGCTGATCAAACGCAGGCAGCAGTGATGGTTCAGCACAACTTGCCTTTAACTGAATGAACAGAAACTGTTCCCCAGCCATCCGTCTGGTGCACAAACTCTACTGTTCTTTTAGGCTTTTAATGGGCTGTCCTCCAAATGGCACATCAGAGAAAACATTTCATCTGAAGAACAGGTATAGAATGCAACTACTTGTTCAGCCACAACCCTGGCCTTTTGGGTTATGTGCAGTCTTAGTTCTGAATAACCGAGGATAAGGGGGAGGGGGGGAGCTTTTCCCTCAATTCTAAACACCCTTTGGTCTCCTTTGAGTCAAGGCCGCTAATTATGCCAGGCAGGCTGTATGATGAGTAGTGGTTTTGTGATCCCAACTATTGTTCAGAAGGGCTGAGATCACCAGTGCATTTTCTTAGTTATAGAGAATTTGAAGGGAAAAGTCTGAGTACTTATTATCTCTTTCTTTTCTTAAACAGTGCCTATTTACAAACTTTTCACTGGTGAGTAAAAACATTTACTGGCAATAAAACACAGCAGTGTTTCAGAATGTTAACCTCTTCCCTCAAAACCTGACAAAGTACTCTGAGTGTTTGGGAGGAAAAAGCTGCTTTCTTTTCTGTTCCTTGCTGCAAACACAGGATGAGGAGGGGGAAAGAAAAAAGGAAGAAAATCAGAAATATTTAACATGCATAGAGATGGATAGACAGATTTTCTAGATAGACATTTTTGTGGAGCTATCTAGACCACAAGAAAAAGCAACTGTACCCTACCTTTATAAAACCTCAATAAAATCAATAAAACGATGGCAGATTAGGGAGGGCTAACTCTTAACTCTGCACAGAATTATATTGGCAATAAAATATAGGTCAAAAAATGAAAAAACAACAACCTGGTAATAATGGTTGAAAATAAATGAAAAAATTAACAACCTGGTAATAAATCCTGTGACCTCTGAGGTCGACTAGCAAGTCTCCCGTTGTCTGGATGTTTGTTTTCTGAGAAGTAGGTGGGACCTTTTGAAAACATCCTTGAGGCAAAAGTCATGCTAATAAAGATGCTACAGAATTTTAAGATATCCATAACTGTATCCAAAGATATTAATAAATAATTGGTGAACAAGGTAACAGTGAATTCACACTTTTTTATATACACTCTGCATGTACTCTTATTTTATTTTTTTAATTAATTTTTTAATTAAAGGATAATTGCTTTACAGACTTTTGTTTTCTGTCAAACCTCAACATGAATCAGCCATAGGCATACATATATGCCCTCCCTCTTGAAACTTCCTCCCATGTCCCTCCTCATCCCACACCTCTAGGTTGATACTGAGCCCCTGTTTGAATTTTCTGAGACATACATCAAATTCCCATTGGCTATCATTTTACATATGGTAATGTAAGTTTCCATGTTATTCTCTCTATACATCTCACCCTCTCCTCCCCTCTCCCCATATCCATATCTGTTCTCTATGTCTGTTTCTCCATTGCTGCCCTACAAATAAATTCTTCAGTACATCTTTCTAGATTCCACATATATGCATTCAGTTCAGTTCAGTCGCTCAGTCTTGTCTGACTCTTTGTGAGCCCATGTACTGCAGCACACCAGGCTTCCCTGTCTATCGCCAACTCCCAGAGTTTACTCAAACTTGTGTCACTTGAGTCAGTGATGCCATCCAACCATCTCATCCTCTGTCGTTCCCTTCTCCTCCTGCCCTCAATCTTTCCCAGCATCAGGGCCTTTTCAAATGAGTCAGCTCTTCCCATCAGGTGGCCAAAGTATTGGAGTTTCAGCTTCAGCATCAGTCCTTCCAATGAATATTCAGGACCGATTTCCTTTAGGATGGACTGGTTGGATCTCCTTGCAGTCCAAGGGACTCTCAAGAGTCTTCTCCAACACCACAGTTCAAAAGCATCAATGCTTCAGTGCTCAGTTTTCTTTATAGTCCAACTCTCACATCCATACATGACCACTGGAAAAACCATAGCTTTGACTAGACAGACCTTTGTTGGCAAAGTAATGTCTCTGCTTTTCAATATGCTATCTAGGTTGGTCATAACTTTTCTTCCAAGGAGCAAGTGTCTTTTAATTTCATGGCTGCAGTCACCATCTGCAGTGATTCTGGAGCCCAAAAAAAGGAAGTCTGTCACTGTTTCCCCATCTATTTGCCATGAAGTGATGGGACCAGATGCCCATCAATATTTATCTTTCTCTCTCTCTTTTACTTCACTCTGTATAATAGACTCTAGGTTCATCCACCTCATTAGAACTGACTCAGATGACAACTTCTTTATCCATTCATGTCTAAGGACATTTAGGTTGCTCCCACGTTCTAGCTATTGTCAATAGTGTTGCAATGAACAATAGGATACATGTGTCGTTTTCAATTTTGGGTTCCTCAGGGTATATGCCTAGGAGTGGGATTGCTGGGTCTTATGGTAGCTTTATTCGTAGTTTTGAAGGAATCTCCATACTGTCTTCCATAGTGGCTGTATCAATTGACATCCCCACCAACAGTGCAAGAGGTACTGGGGACCTTTTAATTATCATTTTTTCCTACCATGTAGTGTGGCATATGGAAACTTCCCTGACCAGGGATCAGTCATATGCCCACTGCAATGGAGTCTTAACCACTGAACTGCCAGGGAAATCCTGCATATACTTTTAGTAACATCTGGCCAGTAACTACATGTTCCAATGTCTTCTTCAGCATTAAGGATACTGAAATAGATCTGGGGAAGAGTTGTAAAGATGTGAAGAACTAATTGTACAAATGTTATGTCCTCTTGAGAGTGAAATTTGAAGTCTTGCTGCCAATGTATTTTTCTCATACATTTGTGATTTGTTTCCAAGTTGTCTTTTTGTCAGAGTTTTCATGTCAATTAAAAAGAGCTAAGAACTAAAAGGAAACTTTTTATGAAGGAAAATGTGTTCACCTCACAAGACTGGCAGACTCTTCTATCTGGCCCACTTTGGGGTGACATTCATTTCAATTAGCTACAATTGAAAGCAAAAGAATTGTGAAGATAGGAAAAGAAGGATGCCTGCTCTGACTTTTCCACAACGTAATTTTCCACTCTTGCATTTTTGTGGTCTAACATGTTCCCCATTGGACATACCGGATTACTAGCTTCATTCCTAGAAACCTTTTATCTCCACCTGCTGGAAGCATGAAACATAACTGGGTTCAAGAGAACCATAGACATATTTCAGAAAGAAAAAAAATTTTATGCAAATTAAGATTTTAAATGACCTATTTTAAACTATATCCCTTGGTACATTATATCTATCATTGAATTGATTCACCTAAAAACTTCTATTTTGTGATTGTCACAAGGTTTATTCTTCTTGTCTGTATCTTTTAAAGTTTTAAAGCTGGTCATTCTATGTCATCAAAATTGTCAAGCAATTACTTTGCAAAGAAAATTATGGAAATACATAATAGGTGAATAATAGCTAAGTTATGGTCCTTTGGAAAGACAATGGTAGGGAAAGATCATTTAGCATACATCTTGAGTTATGAAGAATATAATGCCTGCATGCATGCTAAGGGGCTTCAGTCATGTCGAACTCTTTGTGACCCTATGGACTGTAGCCCACCAGGCTTCTCTGTCCATGGGTCTCTTCAGGCAAAATACTGGATTGAGTTGCCATGCCTTCTTCCAGAGGATCTTCCCAACCCAGGGATCGAATGCTTGTCTCCTGCATCTCCTGCATTGCAGGCAGATTCTTTTCCGCTGAGCCACCAGAGAACCCCTTTAGCTGCCTTAAGAGGTATGGAAAAAGAAAACAGCAGCCCGGGTTCACCCTCTGTTGTATAAATTAATTGTCACTGTTGATTATTCACTAATTTACTAAAAAAAACTATAGAAAAAAATGCACTTTCAGATTGTTTACACATAATTAGATGTAATAAATAATTTAGTAGATGCCTAAAGACTATTATAAAAAGGCAAAATAAAAGTTAATGCATAATGGGTATAAAAACAAAGTATTTGCCTTTTGGTTAAATATTTTTATACCTCAATGGTGTTTAATGATAGCCATAGTCACTACAGGGAAGAAAAAGAAAGAAAGGAGAAACTGCCTGCCAACACTGAATCTTTTCTTTTTAAAACTAACAGTACTTTAAAAAAAAAGTTTCCTTATAAAATACTTAATATGCTAGAATTTTTTTTCCTAACACACTAGTTTTTTCTTTGTTTAATACTCTTTCAATCGTTGTTGACTGGCAGTGTGCCATTTCACTCATTTGTATGCATAAGAATCTATGAAGAAACCATTTTTCCAGTAATATTTCAGAATTTTATATATTGTGTATTTCCTCCAGCTTTTAAACAAGAGAAGAAAGAATTCACTGAAAGTTTACCACCCCACACACAAATGAATCTGAGTCAGTTTTCTGATAAATAAGTCAGTATTCTTTTTAAGCTAGTCATAAGAAAAGATGAACATGAATCCACTGCAGTATCACTAACATGCAACCAATAACAAAGCAATGGGACTGCATTCATTTTCAATATAACTTATGAATGGTTATTACTTACTAGTACTGTATTTGGCACAGGAGAAATCATAAACAAAAAGCTAAACATCTCCTATCCCCTTTCAAATTTAAATTTAGCTCACCCTAGAATGAAGAAGGTATTCACATTCTTTTTCAAACCTCACTGTCAGTTCTTTTCCTTTAGTTAGGCTTTATTAAAAGTCAAATTGTTTACATAAAACTAAAGAAAGTATATTTCAGGTCATTCACAGTAACTAGCACTTCACAGAGTTCCATAGATATTTGCTGAATGGATGAAAGAACAGCAAAAGAAATTAACCCTAGATTTAGTTGTTTATAAATTAATCTGATTAAGTAAGCTTGATAAAATAAAATGGTAAATATAAACTATTGCACACACAGTTAAATACACTTTGTAACAGAAAGCAGTTTGCACTGGTTCCATTTAGATGTCTAATAAAGCACTGTGGAAATATTATTACTATATTCTACCAAGTTATTATTATAAGTAATAACTTACATTAAAAATCTAATTATGCATTATATTATGCAAAGTAGTAGTAACCGATTAAGATGCCTAATCATGCACACACAATGGCCTCCACTCTTTCTAAAGTCCCTGACACAGAAGTTCTGAAACGGGGCAGAGAAATGGCAATCGCCAATAAACAAGAGATATTCATATGTTTCTGCTGGAAAAAGAAAGAGTGGGAACGTGTTAGGAATTAAATAGAGATTTGTAGCTTAGGATCTGCTGTGAGGAGGCTCTGAAAAATGTAGAAGAGGCAGCCTGTCTGAAGAAGCAGCCTTTGGAAATGAAGATTCATCCAGCAGCTACTATGGAAGACGGGTGTGAAAAGGAGCTAAAGATACGGGAATTAAATTAAGGGTCTGTGTAAGGGCAGCTCTCTCACTTGTCACCCCCTTCTTTCCAAGTACAGAAACATCAGGCAGCTGGTATTTACCTCCAGCAAAAATAGCTGACCCTTTCCCAGTGAAACCAAACAACCTGCCAGGTGAAACCGTGCATAATCCTCACTCTCTAATTTGAGTGATCCTATAGTCTGACAGCTGGCTTCTTGTTGATCCCCCTCAAGCAAAGTCTCACTTCTGTTTACCTCACACAGAACTCCTAGGGAGATTTCCGAGTGAGAATCAGTTGTAACTCAGAGACTTTTATTAATTACATAGTCCTTCTTTCTATTGGAAGGATGACTGGACATGCAAAAAAACTGCAGAATGAGAAACTAGAGCCAAAATTAAGCGATTAAAATTTGATACCAGAGAAAATTAAGGGAACAATCATGTCTGACTCTTTGTGAATTCTCCAGGCCAGAATACTGGAATGGGTAGCCTTTCCCTTCTCCAGGGCATCTTCCCAACCCAGGGATCAAACCCAGGTCTCCCGCATTGCAGGTGGATTCTTTACCAACTGAGCCATGAGGGAAGCCCAAGGTAACTCAAGCATCACATAAGAAACTAGGTTGGGAGAAGAAGAAGAAGAAATTCTTATTGCCAAATAATGTCAGAAATGTTCAGGAAGATATTGCATCTACAAAACAAGAAAAGAATGCTATGAAAAAGGAATAATCAGAAAAAAATTAAACATTCTTGTGTAGATTAAAATTATGACTAAAATGATGGCTAAAATTAAAAATGAAAACTGCTCAGTAGGCTTACAGAGAATACTGTGCAGATTGGAACATGATGATGGATTGCTCTGGGACAGTGGCTTCTATTAATGGGTACAAGATAGAATATGTTTATTTAACAAAGAACATGGTGAGCATACTTTTTCCCAATGGCCCTGCAGTCATTCAAGTATCCACTCCTTGCCAGCATGTCTCAGGTGAAGGCAATTTCAAGTGAACCATGTACATGGCAGAATTGAGAGGCAGAAAGAACACAATGCTTTCTGGCCTCTGTGAGCAGCTTATGTCTCCTGGATTTCTGCTCATATGACATAATACATCTGCTTACTTCTCAAAGCAGTGTGAATCAATCAGTTTACGAAGACTTGCCGGGAAAAGCTCTGCAACTCCAGGGCCACTTTTCAATAGAAGACACAGACCCTTGGAATTGTGTCCTGTGTCAAGTCTGCCTAAAGTATTAAAGTCAAGATGGCAGGCACAAGAGACTCATGTGGTCTCAATCAAGGTCTAGAAATATAATATGATCACAAATTGATCTCAGACCAGAAGACATCTAAGAAGTTCAAGCATCTCTTGTACATCCAGTGTTTGACAGAGCAACACAAAGCCCTGTTCAAGCAAAGCTCTGAAACAAATCAGATTCTTCCATCTTTCCAAAACAAAAGCAGCAGTAAGGACCAAAGAACACACCAAGACTGGCTTGTACCACATGGATTCAGTGTATTCAGCACATGTATTCAGTCTGCCATAGAGCAGCAGAAAAGCTAAATGATATTTTATCTAAGTGTTTCATTACATTGTGCTGGGACTTTCTCAATTTTCCTCTGCTAATCTCCATTATAGAACCTAACCAAATTTAAAACCACTGATGTCATCAGGAAATTTTTTCTGACTACAGGAGGACTGAATTCAAAGACAACAAAGTTAATTAATGTATGCCCTTGAATTAGGCATGTTCCAAAACAACATGTGTGTGTGCAAAGATTAATTTTAAGAAGTGTGTGCACAGAATATATACATACCATTTATAAGAAAAATCAATGTTACCAAGCATACTTTAATCCTGAGTAAACCATTCTTTAAGACTTTCTTCCCCTCATAGGTATAAGTTCTTTGAATTTGCATCATTTAGGCAGGAATACAAAGGCATAAAGCCTTCATGTACTGGTTTCTTTAACTTCAGGAAAGTGCATAATATATTTATATATGTAGTTGTATATATATATGTGCTTAGTCACTCAGTCGTGTCTGACTCTTTGTGACCCCGTGGACTGTAGCCCACCAGGATCCTCTGTCCATGGGAATTCTCCAGGCAAGAATATTGGAGTGGGTTGCCATGCCCTCCTCCAGGGGATCTTCCCAACCCAGAGATCGAACCCAGGTCTCTTACACTGCAGGTGGATTCTGCCACGAGGGCAGCCCATACATGTAGCTGAACCCAATCAAATCAGTTCTGAGACTTATTAGGGCAGGACGCTGTTGACACAAGGCTAAGTCCAAAGCCTTGACCTTGCATTTCCGCCTTGACCTCAGGGACCATACCTACTCATCTCACCCCAACCTTTACTACTTGAATGATGTCAGATCAGGCTGCTCTGTTTTTTTAAAGGCTCAGTTAGCCCAAATGAAAGCTATTTACTTCGCCCATTATTGTTCAATTCTTGGAGGTTCCCCCCCGCCCAGGGCCTCCAAACAAATCTATTCAACTTCTGTAAAAACAAAATGTTCCCAAAATTCTTTAAAGTTTACATCTAAAATCTGTTAAGTCAAAATGTTTTTCCCCACAAAATCCTGTCATATTTTGAAAGACATTCAAACCAAAGCAAAAACTATAAATAAAAATAGTGCTGAATATTAAAGGGGAAGAGTGAAGCCAATTTATTAGATATAAGAATTTTTATTGTCTCAAATATTACAGTTTCCAGCACTTACCTTAAGTTCCACATGAGTAAACTCAAAAAAAAAAAAAAAAATCTGGTCATTTAAGCAAAATGGGTCCACTTAAGCATCAGATTTCATTTCTCATCTACCTTTAAGATCAATGCAGATACTAAACACAGTTTTTCAAGGAAGACTTACTCTTCTAATCCCATTGCTGGGTCACAAGCAGCAACCTTATGCCTTCACACTCCGTTCCTCGACTGAAATCCAGTCTCCAAGATTTGAATCTTACTAGGAAAAGACTATATCAAATTACCCAAGGTACTTACTCAGAGAAATGGAGAGAAATGGAAGCATTTGGGGGAGCTGGGTCTATTAATAACAGTCAGTGGAGAGAAAAGGGCAATTTTCCCCTCTTGGAGAGTGCAAGTATATTTATTGTGGTAAGTTTCCTTCTTTATGTAAAAGATACAAAATCTGTTGATGCCATTTGTTAGGATAGTCTATCTTAACAAAGGGCAGAAATTCAAGGTCTAAAGTTTCTGAATCTCAGCAACGTTAAACAGGGCTTTACAAGGAATTTTCGATTTGAAATACTGAGTAAATGGGTTCACGCAGCACAGATTTTTATTGTGGACCAACCTAATTTTCACATTTTCCTCTCTATAACAAGCTAGGCGTTTGTTCTCTGCACTCATAATGAAAAGAAAACAAGACTTTCTTTGTTTGTGTACATTAACTCCATGCTATAAAAGTCATTCAGTCAAGCTTCACTATACTTTCACCTTTAAACCTTAACCTGACTTGTAACAATATTTGTAGCCTCTAAAATTACACTGGTTGAACCCAGACGGAGTTAATCACCCTTCACTGTCTCAGTGAAAAGTATAATGACCTACCATTTAATGTGAAACCATTAAAATCCTAGAAAGGGCAAGAATTCACATCGTGTGTTTATAAATACCGTGCAGACATGAATCCATACATTCAAGCTACCAAGACACTTTTCATATGACACTTGTTTAGAGAACCAGATGGAAAATAATGACTGCTACACACTCAAAGCCAGAAGTGTCTACTCTGCTGCTTTATACAGTGCACCTTATACTTTTAGCACTGACATAAATTAATTCTAACATTTCATCTGGAACTAAACAAAGAAAATTCAAATCAAAGTTGGGTAATTCATGATATTTTTTCCTTTCCCAAACTACTGCTGCTTCCACACAGGGCAAATCCATCAGCAAGGGCCTTCATGTCTACTCGCGAGGCCTGTTTCAAATCCTACCTTCAGGACCATTCTCCTACTCAAGTCCAGAAGCCCGTTCTCTCATCACACTCAGGGCCTCTGCTCCAGGGGCTGCACCTGAAACTCTGCCACACAGAGGCCTAGACCGCTGTTCTCCATCTCCCTGGTACCAGGGAGCCGCCTTCATCCCCATCTGCAGCATCCTCTAAAAAATTCTCCCCATTTCCATGCTTGCCTCTATAATCTATCCTTCCAGAGACTGCTGAGTAATCTTTTCATTTTTCTAAAGCAGATCATGGTACTTAAGAGAATGAAAACTGCATACCTACAGGGACATATATGAATAGTTAATTAATAGGACAACACAGGCTGGGCCGTAGAACCTGAGCATATGCAACATGAATGGAAGGTGCCGAAAAACAAGGGTGAGGGGAGACTGCCTTGATCCAGCTCCAGATGAGTTTCCACATCTGAGGACAACTCTGAAGGGATCAGACAATCTAATTTTTCAGGAGAAGCTAGAACTCCTGACTTTCATACGACACTGTAATATTTAAATGTTGCCTAAAATTTTAAACAATGCTCAATAAGTCAAATATCCCTGCCAACCGGCACAGGACATTGTTGAGTGATGACATTTTATAATCTCCCCCTTTGTTACCATACTTGGACACAACGCCCCTTCTTTTCCTCAAATTTACTTAGCTTTTTGTTACCTCAGATCCTTAGCACTTACTTTTGCCCATGGTTTTTGCATTCATTCTTATCCTTTAGACCTCAGAGCAAAAATCTCCACTTCAAACCTTTCCCTGACTACTTTATCTATTAGTATCAGAAGTCCTCCCCACAAATCACCATCATATCACCCAATTTATTTTTTCTTATACTGTATCTCCTCACAGAAGATGATTTTAATGTTACATTGGTAAATTTAGTCTGTAAGCAATGGGTTTCCTGATACAGTATTAAAACCCACTTTGAATAAAAATCAATACAGAATGTGCTAAAGTGAGCCAGTTCAGACACACACACACACACAACTTTCAAGCTTCATTACTTCATAAAAGCACATTACCAAGCTGACTGGTTATTGTTTGTTCACTAAATATCTACAATAGTTTTTTGGAAGAAGAGCGAAAAAATACTGCGTCTTGTATACACATCATATTTATATAATGTGTATACATACACAAGTTTATTAATGTGCTTATATGTGTATGCTTTCTACTAAAATAGTTAATATGCAAATAAATATTAATCTGCCTCAGTGTGGTTCTGCCAGATGGACCCTGAGGAGTTGAGTCTCCTCATGTTGATATAAGGCAGTGGTTCTCAACTTGAGGTAATTTTTTCCCCTCAGAGGTTTGGCAATGTGAGGAGACATTTCTGCCTCTCACAATTAGCGGGATGATATCGACATCTAGTGATACAGGCCAAGTAGGCTGCTAGACATCCTACAAGACACAGGACAATCTCCAAAAGAAAGACTCAACTGGCTCAACATATCATTAGTGCTAAGTTGAAGAAACCCTTAAGTTTGTCTCACTCCAATTTTGCCAAAAGAAAGAAGAACCAACCTATATTTTTTTGATTTGGGGATGTAGGGAATACTTTTAAATTAGTTCCTCAATACCACTGCAAATTTTTTTTAACATTGTTTAACTGACTGTCAGCATGTAAGTTGGGGCTTCCCTGATGGCTCAGAGGGAAAGAATCTGCCTGCAATGCAAGAGCTGCGGGAGACTCAGGTTCAATCCCTGGGTTGGGAAGATCCCTTGGAGGAGGGCAGGGCAACTCACTTCAGTATTCTTGCCTGGGAAATCTCATGGACAGAGGAGCCTGGCAGGCTACAGTCCACAAGGGTCACAAAGAGCTACACAGAACTGAAGTAATTTAGCACCCATGCAAAAAACTTTTGTTGTTGTTTTGATTTTGGTTTACACCCAGCACAGTATCTGGTCCCTTCTAAGCCTTCAATAAAGAATAAATGAATCTAGTATCAGTGATTTGTTATTTTATGCTTCACATGGAGCATGTAACTAAATGTTGGCTGAATACATGAAGCATTCAGGTTGAACTGAAAAATACTGTTGAGTTCCAGGGCATATACAGATGGAAGAAAAAAAAAATTCTCTTTGGCCTCCAATTATTCAGAATCTGACATTGGCAACAAATAATATAACACAATAAAATTTATACAGTCCTACAATAAGGCATACCAGACTAGCACAGTAGCACAGAGAAAGTTCAATTCACCTAGACTTGAAAAACTGGAAGATGGAATGGAAGGGATAGGAGTCCAAAATGTCCCTCTAGACTTGATGCCTGGCCTGCCTCATATGTGTTGAGTACTAATTTAGACAGAAGGATAGGAAGAAGAAACAGCACTTTGAAAGATGAGACTTAAGTTGGAAAGACCAACTAGTTTAGCCTTGCTGAAGTAAGTAGGTGACTTTTGCAAGCAAGAAGAGAAACACATTAAGGCCCTAATATGTGAACATAAATGAATCTCTGTCTTAGTAGACACACACACACATCTATTGGGCCAGACCTCTCTATTGCCTCCCTACTAAGGGATTCTGTGAGCGTATAATTTCTTCATTCGATTACCACAGGCCTGCCCTTAAACATCTTTCTTCATAATGTTTTTGCCACACTTGTTGCCAGAAAGTCTTTCTGAATACATATAGCATGATCATGAACCAACACTGTAACCTCAAAATCAGAATCGCTTGTAACTCCAGGAATCCTCCAGTGTCCTAATGGTTAGGATTTCAGATCTTCACTGCCAGGGGCCCACAGATCAGTCCCGGTTTGGAGAACTGAGATTCTGCAAGCAGGGTGAACCAGCCAGTTTAAAAAAAAGAAAAGAAAGAAAAACTTGTAATTCCAAAGAACAAAACTTATCTAAGATCATACATCAGCGTTCATGCAATCTGGTGTCCGTTGGCCTAAGGCTTTGTCTGAATCACTTTTATGTTTCCAGTGTTTATCCCAGATTATGTTACATAGTGCTTACTCAGCAAATATTTGTGGCTTCAAGTTACAACTTGAATCCACTCCAGACTCCATGTTTTTCCTAAATCAATAGTGCATATCAAAATTGCAATGTAATTGTTGTTGTTTAGTCGCTAAATCATATCTGATTCCTTTGTGACCCCATGGGCTGTAGCCCGCCAGGCTCCTCTGTCCATGGGATTTCCCAGACAAGTACAAGAAAATCTTCTCCAAGGGATCTTCCTGACCCAGAGATAAAACCTTGGTGTCCTGGATAGATTTTTACCACTGAGCCCCCTGGGAAGCATACTGAAATTGCAATTTATTTATCAAAGGATGAACCTGTTCAAAATTGAACTTTGGAAATGATCATTTCCTTTCATTTTCCCTTTAACAATATGTCCCTCTAATTGTATATACAGGTTCACATGATTGTAATCTAAATAATAATAATAACAAAGGAGGCAGGAGGCACTCTTTATTTTATGTTCTTCTTTCTGATTCACTCCTAACCTTCTAGCCTCTCACAGAGGAATCTTCTCTTACCACATACAGCAAGGTTTCTCCCAAAGCTGTATCTCTAAGTTAAAAATTCCCTTCAAATCTAGATGAAGTGGGGTTTTTTTTGGCATTTTAGGCATTGTAAAATGCTCCAGTGGACAACTCACTGGCATCATAAGCTCAATCTACCAAGGTACAAATCATAGTTTGTTTCTCTGAACAAACGGTTCTTGCTTATTACTGAAATCCTAGCCCAGGAAGTCTTCTAAGAGTCACATGAAATACCTTCATCTTGCATATATTCTATCAATTCAATTTATTGAATTCCACTACCCATTCCACTACCCAAAAACTCTGTACCTTTCCATTTGCTTCATTTCCATCAATATTCTATATATATCTCTCCCTTTTAATAGCCTTCCAAGTCTTCTCAGGGCTTCCCCTGGTGGCTCTGGTAAAGAATCTGCCTGCCATGCAGGAGACCTGGGTCTAATCCCTCGGTTGGGAAGATCCCCTGGAGAAGGGATGGCACTCCAGTATTCTGGCCTGGAGAATTCCATGGACTCAAAAGAGTTTATGGGGTCTTAAAGAGTCAGACATGTCTGAGTGACTTTCACTTTCACTTTCAAGTCTTCTCATGGCCTATAGTATTCTGCCTGTTCAATCCACTGGCCATGCCACTGGTTGGGAGATCTTTCTATCCCACCCAAGACACAGGTCTTTTCCTAACGAAAAACCTTTCCTCTGCCACATAATGAAATTCAGTCTACTTAGCATGGAATAAGAGAATCTTCATATTCTGACCACAAGTTTGTCCTTACCAGCACTTGATCTGTAATTAATTCCAAACTAATTCCAGTTTCCCTAGCATTCAACACAATTTATCTTGTTTTTGCTAACACATACATGTTTCTTCTGCTTAGCAGGAGGCACAAACAAGCAGAAAAAAGGATATTCTTCAATACTTACTTCAATTATTCTGTACTCCTGATCTAGTTGGAAGTATATTTTCCCTTCTTGCATTTCTTGTACAACATATGTATTTTTTTCACCACATTCTAGTTTACCATATAGCTCCCTCAATTATCAAACAGTGTGAACTTCATGTGTAGGGACCATAACTAAATCCATCTTCAGATTACCAGTGCTTAGAAGTCCCTCACCTTCTCCAGGAATCATTATTTTAAATGGCAAGTACTCAAGAATAAGAGAAAATTGCACTGTATCTTTTATGTCCACCTATTTATGAATGAGTTTCAGCAATGCATCGGTTTTTAAATTTTCCTTTTTTAATAACTTGAGGTTCTTGAATTCTCTAGATGTTTCTCTACAACCTCAAATATAGAGCTCATCCCTATAGATTCTTAAAAGAAACAAACATTTAAATCTTTCTTCTTAGCACTATTGAAGGTAAACCCAAATATTGTGAGTTCTCTACTATTCCATTTATGGAAAAAATAATTAACATAAAGGACAGCTGAAATAGCACATAACATAGCCTTATTTATCTTTCATTTATGGGAGGATTTATTATTTTTTCATTATATACACTTTTTTTTTTAAGAACGATAAAATGTCAGTTCAGTCTCTGTCCATTAGACAAATGTTTACTGACTACCTACTATGCGCTAAGTGTACAGCAACTATTGATTGTTGTTGTTGTTTGCTTAGTCACTAAGTCATGGCCAACTCTTTTATGACCCCATGGACTGCAGCTCCTCTGTCCATGGGATTCTCCAGGCAAGGATAATGAAGAGGGTTGCCATTTCCTTCTCCAGGGGATCTTCCCAACCCAGGGATCGAACCCTCATCTCCTGTACTGGCAGGTGGATTCTTTACCACTGAGCCACCAGGGAAGCCCAGAGCAACTACTGTGCTAAGTTGCTTCAGTCATGTCTGACTCTTTGTGACCCTGTGGACTGTAGCCCACCAGACTCTTCTGTCCATGGGATTCTCCAGGCAAGAATACTGGAGTGGGTTGCCATTTCCTTCTCCAATAGCAACTACTTGGGGTCCTAAATTCTGTAATACAGTCATAGATCATCCCTCACAGAGATGTGCTGCTGCTGCTGCTAAGTCACTTCAGTCGTGTTCGACTCTGAGCGATCCCAGAGATGGCAGCCCACCAGGCTCCTCTGTCCCTGAGATTCTCCAGGCAAGAACACTGGAGTGGGTTGCCATTTCCTTCTCCAATGCATGAAAGTGAAAAGTGAAAGTGAAGTCACTCAGTTGTGTCCGACTCTTAGCGACCCCATGGACTGCAGCCCACCAGGCTCCTCCATCCATGGGATTTTACAGGCAAGAGTACTGGAGTGGGGTGCCATTGCCTTCTCCGCACCGAGATGTGAGACTATTGTAAAAAAGCAGAATTTAAATATCTATGGAAATTAATTAATACTGATGCTAATACAGTGCTTTAAATAAGAGAGTACAATGCCTTTAAGAGGGTCTGTGAGTAAAGAAGGAAAAGCAGCTTCCTGAGAAAGTGACTGTGAGCACATGTCAAGTAAGCAGCTGTGACAAGCATATTGGGAACACTGGACCAGGACAAAATACAGCAATATAAAGGGGGATGTGCCATGCTGCAACCAAGAGCAACATGACAAAATAGACAGATGGCTCCTTTGGCCTTGAAACCTCCCCACAACTCTCCCCACAACTCTCCCCATACTCTTCAAAGTTCTTCTGATGTTAGTACTATTAACTCATACTTAATTAGCATTAAATACCACTATTCTAATATTTTGCTGCTTTCCCAGAAAATACATTTATATGGAGAGATACAATGAGCTAATATTTATAAGATTTATGTGTGCTAAGGTTTGGAGGTAAAAGTTCTATACATAAATTCGATCTATTGTGAGCCTGAGATGATGTCTTTATTGAATAAGTACCATAATTTAAAATTTGTCTCATCAACAGACACGCTATTTTATTTTATTAAGCACACGCGCGCACACACACTAGGTCTCAGAAACTTAGCAATGGTTCATTTATATATTACCTATTTTGGACTTTGAACTTCTATTACTTATTAAGTATTTCTTATGAGGAAAATAATGCCTGTTTCCATTTAATCTCAAAATTCTTCAAGATACTATCAGATGAGGACTCTCAGGCTCAGAAAACTTAAGTAATATAACCAAGTGTACATAGTTTACTAGTATATTATCTCTATTTTCTTATTTTTCATTTTGAAGCTCTGGCATCTGGGGCCTTGCTGACTGGGAAAGATGACTGCTACTCACTTTCTAGAGATAGCGAACCCTCACGGAAGGGCATACTCTTCAAATACAAAGCAACCAACCCAGAGTCCACACGCTGAACCACATATTCCAGCTGGCCCTTCTGCTCTAATCACCCAAGGCCATGTTCCTAACTAGAGACCTACCCTGTGGCTGACAGCCTGATGAAGTCATTGAAACTAGTCAATCCCCAATCTTCTCAGCTTTCATACCATGCCTTCCTAGCTCTTTCCCAGGAAAACCACAAGAAAGCCTTTTGCCCAAGTTCTCTCGTTTTTCCTTCAGCCTCTCAACCAACCCCGGTGCTTCTCCAGGTAGCAAAGTCCCTGCATGGAAGCCTGTGCCTCCTGTTTCTTGGATTTCTAAGTACAAACCTCACGACCGTCACTTCTGTGTCTGCGTGTCTTGCCATACCTGATTAAAACAAATCCTGGGTATTTTCTAACACAGCTAGTGATAGAGCCAAGATGAGAGCACAGCCAGCCAGACACACAGAATGTGATGTCATTATTTATGAACTGAATGAACTACTCAAGAGGCTGGAATCTTACCCACCTAATTACTCTAAAAAGGAAACAATTTCACAAATTTATGACAATGACTCATCTGAAAATCAGGTCTTTGTACCACAGCATCAATGCTTCTAATTTGGTTTTTCGTTTCTTGAAGGAACGACTTAAGTAGTCCAGAAGGGGGCTGGATTCAAAGAACATTTTTAACATGGGAAGTTTGTTACTGGTACTTTTCTACTACTCTCCTGGCCCCCAACTTCACCTTTCACTTCCCCTAGCCTGGCCCCCCAAAATGACTCGGGATCCAAAACGGCCTCACCGCTTTCCGCCCCTGACACTTCCCAGTGTCTGACACCATCCCACCCTCCAAGGGAAAACTTCCATTCCCCAAGTGCTGAGGAGCTGAACTCCAAGTAAAAGAGGACCTTTAATCTGATTAAAATAATTCACAGTAAATTGCAAATCTCTTAATCCTCTTAGAGGCATTAACATTTTTTTTAAATTGGGGAGGGGAAAGCAACTTGATACAACCTCTAATTGTTGGCATTTTTGTACAGAGTAAACAATAATATATTTTGCTTTATTCAGATAGAAATGGCTATCACATTGGCATGGCAATCTGCCCAGAAATCTGTCTCCAACCTGTCAAATTAACCCTGGGGTTTTTCTCTTAAGAATATCTACCCTTCTTCTACTTGTATTTGTTTGCTATTCTTTCAAATTCCTGGTAAGAGGTCTTAAGGTTTGGAGGGATATCTCTGTAGGGATCATTTTTATGTTTCAAGTTTGTAAATCAGTGTCTATACCAAGCAACAATCATAAACCAGTTCCCTTTAAAAAAAATCTTGATAAAGAGGACAATCAGCAAAATAATAATAAAAACAACACTATTCATACTTAAATAGACTTGAGAACATGTCAAACACTGTTTTAAACACTTACTTACTTAACCTTCACAGCAACCCTATTATTCCCATTTTACTGATAAAGAAAACAGAAAAGTGAGATGAGCTATTATGGTGACTTGACTGGGGAGCAATCAGACCAGATTTCAAACCTCTGTACCATTTTAACTCTGAAGCTCACTCCCTTACAATCACTACACTCCACTGAAAGATACACTGATGAAAAACTCAGAGGTAAAAAATCTAGCTCACTATCCTGTTCTGAGGTTAAAAACTACAGAATTTAAATCCTGGAAGTGACCTAAATATCAGTTTCAATTCCAGCACTTTACAGGTGAAGAAACTAATTCACTCAGGGCATGGTGAAAAGCTACTTAGTGACAGATTCAAAGTCAGGGTCAATCAAGTCTAAACCCAAGTCATGTTTGCTTCCCTCACTTAAGAACAGTCTCTAGAAAAATCATAGCAAAACCTACAAACTCCACATAAAGGCAGAATACAAAATTCTGTCCAATCCATTTAGTAGGATCCAGTAAAGAGAAACTACCGAGAGCTCCCATTTATAAATTACTTACTAATTTGGCAATTTAGGTTTTTCCTCTTTCCAATTACTCACATGTCTGTTTCTAAAAGAATGAAATTTTATCTAAAAACAAGAGGGAGTATTAATTCCTTTTATAACCCCTGTCGAAGCAAATAAATTCTTGTACTGAATCAATTAATTCACTGAATAGTTGTAACACTTAAGTAGCTATAGACCCTCATAGTTTGAAAGAAGACCTAGATAAGTAAATGAAACACATGATGCTGGGTAAGGTCACGGTTTTGCAGACTGCTAGGGAAACACATAATGCATGCATGCATGCTAAGTAGCTTCAGTCCTGTCTGACTCTTTGTGACCCCATGGACTGTAGCCCGCCAGACTCCTCTGTCCCATGGAACTCTCCAGGGAAGAATACTGGAGTGGGTTGCCAATACCTTCGCCAGGGGATCTTCCCAACCCAAGAACTGAACCCTGATCTCCTGCATTGCAGGCAGATTCTTTATCACTGAACTGTGGGGGAAGACCCCAGGGAAACACAAAAGGAGTACATCCAATCTACACTGGATGGGTAGAAGGGGTGAAAAAGGGTTGCTTCTGGAGAAACAGACACCTAATTTATTCATTAGGCCAAACAGCAGTTGGGATGGGGGAAAAGGGAGGTAAAGGAGGTAAAGAAACAGATTTAGACAGAGCAGTCCCAACCCGAGAAACAGCATTAGAAGAGTCAGAGGAATAAGAGGCTGAAGTTTGGTTCATAGGCAAGGAACCCTAATTAGGCAGGTGTGCAATCAATACAATCAAATCAATAAGCCCAATACATCCAAAGACAAGGTATTCTCTCACTAGAAAATAAATTGCAAAAAAAAAAGAAAATAAATTGCACATAACATTTCTGTGATTCACAGAAAAGGAAGAGTGTTTATTTGGAAAGAATAGGGACAAGAAACGGACAATAGAAATCAACAAGCAAATCAGGCAAATTAGCCAATAGGTTTTCACGACATTTTCTTAAAGGCTGCAGTTCTCAACTAGAGAAAAAATTTCTAAATACACATGGAAGTGGTGAAGAATCCATTAATATTAGCAAGCTATTTTCTCAGAGCATCAAATGATGCTCATCTTTAAACATGCCTCCTGTGGACAATGAAATGCTGGTGACAGTTTCCAGCTTCAGATGAATCAGCTCTCATTGCTCAGGGCGCATTACTGCTTCTGACCTCTTCCCCTGCCCGTGGCTTGACCTTCTTCCACTCCAGCATTATTCCCTGCCTCGTGCCTGTGAGCATCTCATATTATTCGCAAGCCATGGCTCTAGAATTTAGCATGAGGAGGGCTGCCCCTGATAGATGTCTAACATGAGTAATGCTCTTAATGACCCCCGATGGGACTCTGCCATATTTTCCCAGCAGGATGAGTCGTTGGAAGACAAAAAAGAAATTCTGCCTACTTTACAGTGAAACATCATGAAGACAAGAAATTTCTCCAGAGTGGAATATTTTACTTAGATTTGGTAAGAAATGACCAGTTTGGGTTTTGGTGGGTTTTTTTTTTTTTTTAAAGTTAACAAAAGTTTCTCCATATGTACTTAGCTTTGCAGTATAGCTTGAACACCTGAGCAAATTATCTCATTTCTATGTCACCTAAAGAAATCCTCCAAACACCATTTTAGAAATACATATGAATTATGCACAAAGTTTCCTCACAGAAATGTTAGATATGCTCTTAAAAGCTGTGCATAAATCAATATCTTGTAAATAACATTTTCACTGACAAATTATTTCTGAGATGCTTTATTTTCATTTCTCGTTAATATTCAATTGGCAATGATTACTGACCCTTTAGACTAAGCGTCTCTCCTGATAATATTCTGTCAAACAGCTAATGATCTATAAAACCAGTAATAAAACAAATACGGGAAACTAGGTTTTAGAAACAGTCCTACAACAAATATAAGCAGAAGGTAAAGGCTTCTTTGCAATTCAGCTTTAGCCCCAATTTTACTTCTATTTCTTCAGATTTCCTTAATGGTCGTTCTCAACCTGTAATTTATATGCAACACAGTGGTGTGTCTCTTAATAGCA
Organism: Bubalus bubalis; assembly: GCF_019923935.1. Lineage (NCBI taxonomy): Eukaryota > Metazoa > Chordata > Mammalia > Artiodactyla > Bovidae > Bubalus > Bubalus bubalis. Next base: position 71,749,912 of record NC_059157.1, read on the forward strand.
GTCAGTAAACGTTTAGATGGTCTCTATTGACAATTTCCCCTCTTATTCAAGAATATATTTATTTATTCAAGTTCATCAGAGGCTCTTAGCTCATCAAAGGACTTGTGGTTTTATTTTCTTTGTTTGTTAGCTTTAGGACAAAAGAATAAACATAAACAGTCAAACTGATCACTTTGTCTTCACTTTGCAAACTTCAACAGTTTGTAAGATGTAAATAACTCCCAATAAAGGCAGAAGCTTTTGGTTAAATAAATAAGCCATTATCTAACTATTTAGCTAGTAACAATACAGTGAGGATGACCAAACACCAGAAAAGTAAAAGCTTCTAAAATGCTGAAGAGAACAGAGAGTGAGGGGATACTGATGTTTTTAGAGTGGGAATAAACACCAACAGGCTTCCCTGGTGGCTCAGAGGTTAAAGTGTCTGCCTCCCATGCGGGAGACCCGGGTTCAATCCCTGGGTCGGGAAGATTCCCTGGAGAAGGAAATGGCAACCCACTCCAGTATTCTTGCCTGGAGAATCTCATGGACGGAGGAGCCTGGTAGGCTACAGTCCACGGGGTCACAAAGAGTCAGACACGACTGCGCGACTTCACTTTCTTTCAAACACCAACAAATAAGTCAGTTCTGTATGAGATGGATGATGTAAAATTATAAATACAAAATGATAATCTGTTGGTCACTTTGCTGTGATGACATATTACTGTTGTTGTTATTATTATTATTTGGACTTAAGTATCCCCATTTGTCAGCTGGGAAATTTTACTTTAAAACATAGACTTTTGCCTCTTCTTGAAAACTCTTGAGAGTGTATGTACATTAAGTCCACACATCTCCATGGCAACATCCAGTCAACCATCCCTTAGACCTGATACAGGGCCTTGCTCTCATAGGCCCTGTACTGGTATCTGTTTTCAACCATTATAAAATATTATCAGAAAAGAAAAACAGAATCTCACAAATTGAATGTTTTCTTATCTTCCCTGCCAACAAGCATGAGTTCAGACCAGGAAGAGCAGTCTGAAGACAGTTCAGTGGTAAATGAAGGTGGGGAGATAAGTATCTAGTTTATTAATATATTTTAAATCTCCTGATCCAGAAAAGCATTATATTGCTAACTACTGACAGAAATTTCAAATGAAATCTTTATTTGAACACTAGGAAGAAGTTATCTACTTCTATTTTTACTAAAAAATAAAAAATACTATCTATTTTTTTATCTATACTATTTATTATACTAAAAAATACTATCTATTTTTACTAAAAAATAAAACAGGATCCTCAACATCCATGTTACACTTTAGGACACTGACAAAATATATATTAAAAACAATAACAACAAAATAACATAACCAAGTGAAATGACTCTTTATGGACAAAACAAAATTGGAAGAAAATGGGTATCTTGTGTACAGAGAACAGAAAATTTAAAAAGAGCTTAACTGTCTTCAAAATGGAAACAGTTTCATTTAGAAACTGGACTGAATTTACCATGGGTAGTTTGGAGGATAAAACAGAGTCCAGTAGAATAGGAAATAGAGTTGAATTTTAGCTTAATTAATGAGGAAATTTACACAAAAATTATAATTGGAATCTTCTATGATATGAGGAGATAATTCCTGTCACAGAAAGTAATGAGGGTAGGATAAAGAATAGTTGTTAAGATATTGCAGAGAGAGTAGAAGCATAGAAATAAAGCTGTTCTAAAATAGTGTCCAAACGATTATCTGATAGGTTAAGAAAAATAAAACATATATCATTATATTTAAATGTATTTATCTGTATACTGCTATGCATACATACCCTCAGAGAATATACCAAAAAGTAACTATCTCAGTTATAAGAATTATGGTTATCAAATTTAATTTATTTTTTTATCACCTCTTCTCCACTTGGCAGAAGCTCTTTATGGTCCAAACATAGGCTCACAAGGCACTCCTGTATTAAATTACCTATTGGGCAATCAACCATTTAGCATATTTTCCTTAAGTGCAAAGAATGAGATTTTTTAAATAATTTGTTACCTGCTAGGACGATTAAATGAATGAAAGAATGAATGCAATTATTAATATTCTCTAAAATATTATAGAGTCATAAATGAAATTCTATAACAATTAACCGTAAAATCCATCTCTTCAAACAGTTATGTCATTTTATCAGATCACCACTCCTGGATGCACCTTTCTAATACTTCACTTTGCTCAACAAGACATTCTATTCTTTCTTTCAACACTCTTTGGCAAGCTACTTATTTCAGGGCGAGTTTGCTGACTAAGTAAATCCCCTCATCAGTTCTCAAATGTAATTCTCCCTTCTCCCATCATACGAAAACTTCTTTCATTCATAGACTGCCAACAATTCACTCCTGTGATTCAACATCATTTTCCTGTCTATATGTACACAACCTGAATGTTGTGTTAAAAGCGCCTATACATTATCAGGTATGTCTGAAACATGCTTTAAAGTCTCTAATAGCAACAAAGAAGACAGTTGGTTAACAATAATTTTTCATTATTATCAAGATTAATAATCTTGATTTATCTAATCAAGAAAATCAAGATTGAAAGTCATTTACTGAGGAATAAATAATGTTATTAAGCTACATTAATAATTAACATAGCATTATCAAATGCAAATGAATGGTAGGCTGCAAGGCAATAAATGCATAGAAATACATTTATTATCAAGTAGATTTTGACAGACTAAAAACTTTAAGGTTGTGACCCCAGGTCTCATATAACAGAGAGTTTGAGATATAATACCATTTTGATTATCGGTAAAGGGTACGAAACTGGGGAAAATGTTCATTTTCATATAAACCTATGTATTCCAGTATTGCTGCCTGGAGACTCCCATGGACATAGGCCTGGCAGCAAAAAGTTGGACACGACTTAGCAACTGACACCAACAACAAAAGTAATAAACCTATGGACACAGGGATGAGAACAGAAATGTACCATTCCACCTACACATTTGGAAATAACTTTGGAAGACTACTGAGTTCAGTAGAGAAAACATCTCAGAAATTACAGAACAACCTTTAATGAGACATATCTACGTAAAAGAGTAAGAAGAGCAAAAGTGCAACTTTTTTTTAAAGAAGACAACTGTATTACTTCTGAGTGTTGATTACAGCACAGGGATCATGTTTTCCAACACCACATTGTTTGTTTTCTAAAAAACTTGCCATCTGAGGCTACAACTTTAAAGGGATAAGTTCAGTTCAGTCGCTTAGTCGTATCCAACTCTTTGCGACCCCATGAATTACAGCACACCAGGCCTCCCTGTCCATCACCAACTCCCAGAGTTCACTCAAACTCATGTCCATTGAGTCCGTGATGCCATCCAGCCACCTCATCCTCTGTCGTCCCCTTCTCCTCCTGCCCCCAATCCCTCCCAGCATCAGAGTCTTTTCCAATGAGTCAACTCTTCACATGAGGTGGCCTTTGGAGTTTCAGCTTCAGCATCAGTCCTTCCAATGAACACCCAGGACTGATCTCCTTTAGGATGGACTGGTTGGATCTCCTTGCAGTCCAAGGGACTCTCAAGAGTCTTCTCCAACACCACAGTTCAGAAGCATCAATTCTTTGGTGCTCAACTTTCTTCACAGTCCAACTCTCGCATCCATTCATGACCACTGGAAAAACCATAGCCTTGACAAGACGGACCTTTGTTGGCAAAGTAATATCTCTGCTTTGCAATATGCTATCTAGGTTGGTCATAACTTTCCTTCCAAGGAGTAAGCATCTTTTAATTTCATGGCTGCAATCACCATCTGCAGTGATTTTGGAGCCCCAAAACATAAAGTCTGACACTGTTTGCACTGTTTCCCCATCTATTTCCCATGAAGGGATAGTAACACCCCCCACCCCCCAAAAAAAGATGTCCGTTTCATTATGGGGACTGGAACGCAAAAGTAGGAAGTCAAGAAACAGCTGGAGTAACAGGCAAATTTGGCCTTGGAATACTGAATGAAGCAGGGCAAAGGCTAATAGAGTTTTGCCAAGAGAAAGCACTGGTCATAGCAAACACCTTCTTCCAACAACACAAGAGAAGACTCTACACATGGACATCACCATATGGTCAACACTGAAATTAGACTGATTATATTCTTTGCAGCCAAAGATGGAGAAGCTCTAGACAGTCAGCAAAAACAAGACCGGGAGCTGACTGTGGCTCAGATCATGAACTCATTATTGCCAAATTCAGACTTAAATTGAAGAAAGTGGGGAAACCCACTAGATCATTCAGGTATGACCTAAATCAAATCCCTTATGACTATACAGTGGAAGTAAGAAATAGATTTAAGGGACTAGATCCGATAGACAGAGTGCCTGATGAACTATGGATAGAGGTTTGTGACATTGTACAGGAGACAGGGATCAAGACCATCCCCAAGAAAAAGAAATGCAAAAAAGCAAAATGGCTGTCGAGGAGGCCTTACAAATAGCTGTGAAAAGAAGAGAAGCGAAAAGCAAAGGAGAAAAGGAAAGATATACGCATCTGAATGCAGAGTTCCAAAGAATAGCAAGAAGAGATAAGAGCCTTCTTCAGCGGTCAATGCAAAGAAATAGAGGAAAACAACACAATGGGAAAGACTAGAGATCTCTTCAAGAAAATTAGAGATACCAAGGGAACATTTCATGCAAAGATGGGCTCGATAAAGGACAGAAATGGTATGGACCTAACAGAAGCAGAAGATTTTAAGAAGAGGTGGCAAGAATACACAGAAGAACTGTAAAAAAAGATCTTCATAACCCAGATAATCACAATGGTGTGATCACTCACCTAGAGCCAGACATCCTGGAATGTGAAGTTAAGAGAGCCTTAGGAAGCATCACTACAAACAAAGCTAGTGGAGGTAATGGAATTCCAGATAAGCTATTTCATATCCTAAACGATGATGCTGTGAAAGTTCTGCACTCAATATCCCAGCAAATTTGGAAAACTCAGCAGTGGCCACAGGTCTGGCAAAGATCAGTTTTCATTCCAATACCAAAGAGAGACAATACCAAAGAATGCTCAAACTACCGCACAATTGCACTCATCTCACACGCTAGTAAAGTAATGCTCAAAATTCTCTAAGCCAGACTTCAGCAATACATGAACCGTGAACTTCCAGATGTTCAAGTTGGATTTAGAAAAGGCAGAGGAACCAGAGATCAAATTGCCAACATCCTCTGGATCATCGAAAAAGCAAGAGAGTTCCAGAAAAACATCTATTTCTGCTTTATTGACTATGCCAAAGCCTTTGACTGTGTGGATCACAATAAACTGTGGAAAATTCTGAAAGAGATGGGAATACCAGACCACCTGACCTGCCTCTTGAGAAACCTGTATGCAGGTCAGGAAGCAACAGTTAGAACTGGACATGGAACAACAGACTGGTTCCAAATAGGAAAAGGAGTATGTCAAGGCTGTATATGGTCACCCTGCTTATTTAACTTATATGCAGAGTACATCATGAGAAATGCTGGGCAGGAGGAAGCACAAGTTGGAACCAAGATTGCTGAGAAAAATATCAATAACCTCAGATATGCAGATGACAGCACCCTTATGGCAGAAAGTGAAGAGGAACTAAAGAGCTTCTTGATGAAAGTGAAATAGGACAGTGAAAAAGTTGGCTTAAAGCTTAACATTTAGGAAACTAAGATCATGGCATCCAGTCCTATCACTTAATGAGTAATAGATGGGGAAACAGTAGAAATAGTGCTGACTTTATTTTGGGGGGCTCCAAAATTACTGCAGATGGTGATTGCAGCCATAAAATTAAAAGACACTTACTCCTTGGAAGGAAAGTTATGACCAACCTAGACAGCATATTAAAAAGCAGAGACATTATTTTGTCAACAAAGGTCCGTCTAGTCAAGGCTATGGTTTTTCCAGTAGTCATGTATGGATGTGAGAGTTGGACTATAAAGAAAGCTGAGTGCAGAAGAATTGATGCTTTTGAACTGTGGTGTTGGAAAAGATTCTTGAGAGTCCCTTGGACTGCAAGGAGATCCAACCAGTCCATCCTAAAGGAGATCAGTCCTGGGTGTTCATTGGAAGGACTGATGTTCAAGCTGAAACTCCAATACTTTGGCCATCTGATGTGAAGAGGTGACTCATTTGAAAAGACCTTGATGTTGGGAAAGATTGAGGGCAGGAGGAGAAGGGGATGACAGAGGATGAGATGGCTGGATGGCATCACCGACTCAATGGACATGAGTGTGGGTGAACTCTGGGAGTTGGTGATGGACAGGGAGGCCTGGTGTGCTGTGGTTCATGGGGTTCCAGAGTCGGACACGACTGAGTGCCTGAAATGAACTGAATCACAGATTCTAACCAAACTGTTGCCTAATATATTTTATATATCATATTACTGATTACACTATTTTTAAACTCAAAAAAACACTCTTGCGATCCCATGAATTTGAGCCCATCAGACTCCCCTGTCCGTGGGATTTGCAAGCAAGAACACTGAAGTGGGTTGTCATTTCCTTCTCCAGGGGATCTTCTGGACCCAAGATGGAACCAAGGCTCCTGCATTGCAAGCAATTCTTTACCACTGAGCCACCAGGGAAACCCTGCTTGGTTTTTACTATTAATATCTCAAACTTACTCCACAAACTGAACACACTGAATTCCATCAGATCATGTTATAGGGGTGCACTTATATTTCTGTGATCTAATCGTGTGTATTATCAGGGTTGCACTCTTTTTTTGTTACTTATCGTGTGACAAGCAGAAGAGGGGAACAGACAATGAAATATACCAGAAAAATCCATCATCTAAAAGGGAACTAAAACAGCCTGGCAGCACAAGGAAGTTCCCTCACAAAACAAGCATCTTGGCCTTGTTATATATACACATTTTTATACTGTTTCATCTACAATCATTTTCCCAGAAGGAAACAGTGTTGTGTGTATAATGGTGAAGACCCCAAATTTTGGGATCAGACTGGTTTCAAATTCTGACTCCACCACCCTAGGTGAGCAACCAGTCAAGGAAGTAAACTTTACTGAGCCTCATTTTTCCATACTGATTGGCAGGGATAACAGCCATGCCTTCATTCTTAATGTAGAATAAAGTAAGATGTGTGAGCACCGTGCCAGCCCGTAACTTTATATGTTTAGACTTTATAATAATTATTATTAGAGATATTGATTCCTAGCCTTCAGATTCAGTATACATATTTGGATCCATACCTCATCATTTAATTATTTTTCATTATCAGGCTATATATGTATGTGTATATATCTATACATATATATTTAATAACTATGTGTGGTTATTAAAGGACTTTGTTCAATATATCAAATACAAAATGGTGAAAGAGTAATTTTGAATATGGGGTCCTAAGAAAGAATGAGTTCCTGGGATGGAATGATGCTTAGCAAGAGAAATAGACCAAATACTGCAGTGCTCCTCTCAGGACACACTTAATCTAAATAAAAGTTGCCTTCATGATGCATCTATTAATTCCAAATTATTAGCTGATGAAAAGCAACAATCTTGTCAGAGAAATGCCCCTCCTCTCTGTGCAGTATCCAAGCTTCTGCCCATCTCCCATTTTCTTTCTACATCTTTAGGTTTTGGCAATATACTAAGTTCATTAATTTAAGCAAATCCCAATTCCAAACTTAACACCAGATTGCTAAGGAAATGTTCACTTCTTTTCAAATATGAGGGAGAAAACAGATGAGTCTATCTCTCACAGGCGGTACAAGCCAGTTTACTTTAGTCAGACAACTTGCTAATTGAATGGTCTGGAAATACTGAAATTACTTCCCAATCCAAGCAACTGAAGTAGTTTAAAGTTACCCAGAGGAGTGCAGTTAACACTTACAAATGCATTTTAACACTTTGATATATGAACAAACACCATTTTAGTGAAGTTTCCAAGTAATAGAAGACTGCCTTTTAAGTCAAGCCTGAGTAAACAAAATCAGCTTTGGATCAGTAAGACTAAAAAGTGTACATTTTATATTTCCTTTATATAGGAAAGGAATTGAAGACAGACACTTTTAACCAAACTAAAACCTAGTATATCTTTAGTGGAAGAAAACAATCACACGCTAATACAGAAAACAGAGAATGCATGTTACTGAAGTTTGGAGATTTAAATTTAGAGAAAGTACCTCATTAGCACCATCTGATGCCAAATAATCTTGAAACAGACAAGTGTAGCCTGATTCACTCACTCATTGGCCCCAGTTCTTTTCAAATTCTACCAGGGATTGCTAATGACAAAAAAGGGCCTCGGTCACATGGATGGAGAAAAAATAAAACCTAGCCTCTGTCTCCTCTTCTGCTAACAACCAGGAATGAGCTTACCAAGTTGACATTTTTTTTCCATAATACTGCATAAGTTATGACCATACATAATACACCTCAAAGAACCTGATGGTCATAGAAGCATATCTCTTATTATTTTCGTTGAAATTTTAAGCTAAATCAAGAGAGAGATAATATATGCCTTAAAGGATTTTTAAACTACTAAAAGGTCATATGTAACAATTTTATTACTTCTAAAATAATTTTCGTCACAGTAAAAGAAGAATCTATAGGGAATTCCCTGGCAGTCCCGTGGTTAGGACTCTGTGTTTTCACTGCTGAGGGCCCAGGTTCAATCCCCAGTCAGGGAATCAGGTTTCCACAAGCTGTATGGCATAGTCAAAAATAATAAAATAAAAAAGAAGAATCCACAGAGTGTTTCAGGGATACAAACTTGGTCTTTTATATTTTTTAGCAGAACCTCTGTCAGACAGCAAGTTAGCCATGAGCCACTAGAAGCATCCAAGTCAGCGGCCATATCCAATAGCTATTAACCAATGCTGCCCCAAACACAGCCTCAGTACTCTAAAATGGTCAGGGGACCAGAAAAAATCCCCCACTGGCCAATGGGAAGGATTTGTGCCCCATTCTGGTACTCACGCACACCTCACACTAGCTATTATGTCCTTAGGTAAGCTTTGTTTCATTGGGCTCCTTAAATGTTCATAAATATTCTATAATACATATATCTAATTATAATAGGCTGAATTATAGAAAGAACATGCACATCACAGCCTCTGGTTATAAAACCTGCAGCTGTCAATTAAGACTGTCAATGACCAGCTGGATTAAAAACTCTGCACCTCAGCGCTCTGGGCTGCTGCCTTCCTAGGCCTTGGCCTACCTATCTCTTGAGGTGTTTTCTCTGTTCTCTCTTAATCTTCAATAAACTCTCTTGCAGCAGGTGAGAACTCAAGATTCTTCTTTGCGTTTTTACCAAGAACCAAGGCCCACGGAAGACGGGTCTCCTGACTTTCTTCCACCAACACCTCTTGCAAATAGCTGAGACAAAGTTCCAGACTCCGTGCTCCTTTCATGGCTGACTGTGGATAAGTTGTCCCTGGTTTTCAGGGCATGTACAGATGAGCTGAACACCGGCACAGGTGACCCATACCTCCAACTTGACACTTTCTGAAATCCAATCAAGGGCATTTTGAGAAAGTGTAACCATGAGCTACTATTTGCTGGAATTGCTTTAAAAATATGTTTTCTAATATGGGAGACTAACGTGATCATAAAAAAAAATGGGTCCCAGAAATATACTGTATTGTTACCACTCCCTATATGCTGCATATAAATCACTCACTGGATATAAAAAATATATATTCCCACTTAAGGCAGAACCACACTGCTCTGCTGACATTTGTTTGTATCCATTGGTGGTGCTTTTTAATGGTTCATTTATCTGTCAAACTAGGTGACAGGCATTAGGCCTACAGACTATTCAGCATCAAACTCACAATCCAAGAACCTTGTCTACCATTGTTTACCTTCTATACACTCTCCTCCTTTAATAAAATAAGTTAATTAAAGAAAATAAACAGATATTCTTTTCTGGCTCTAAGCCATGGACAGCTGTGAACACCAAAGAGGTAAGGTTCTTCTCTCGCTGAACTAAGTCAGAAAGATATGCACAGTCATGCTGTTCAAAATATTGTTTTATATGTGGAACAACATTGCTGTAAGATGTTTGGAAGCCAAGTAAAATCACAGAAGTAAGGGAATTCGCAGCAGTCTGTTTTGGTTTAAGCAAAAGGAGATTGAGCTCCCCTATGAAGCAAGCAACATGACACCTTCTAGCATTAGAAATAGCCTTTTGGTTTTGCCATATATCAAAATGAATCTGCCACAGGTAATATATGGCAAAACCAATACAATATTGTAAAGTTAAATAAAATAAAATTTAAAAAAAAATTCCCACCAAATAAAATACAACTCTCAAAAAAAAAAAAAAAAAGAAATAGCCTTTTGGAAGGCTAAAGAGAGAAAGAGAGAGGCAATGGAGTGGGGATCAAAGCTATCTCCCTGTACACTACAGATAATCTTTTTTCCTCCTTTCCTTCAACAGCAAGATTGAAGAAAAGGGCTGAAGGTAAGAGGGAGAAGGGAGAAAGGAAACCATCCTAATCCAGAATTGTAAAGGAAGGAGGTGGCCTTTGATCTCCACAGGATGGCAACTTTATTGGCTATGCATAAGCAGTTTCCAACCAGCTGATCAACCAGGTATTAACACACAACACCCTTCCATGATCAGTAACCATGAAGTGAGTGATCTGTGAACAGCAGTCAAGCAGAAGGCTCATCTGCTACTAAATGACCACCAGCCCATGCCCAACCCAGAGAGGAAAAAGCAACCCCAGGGGAAATGATTGCTTCTCCACAGGCTCTTTCCTGATAAGCACCAATTATTTGCCTTGGGACCCAGAACAAAATCTTTCCTCAAGTGTGCATGAATGAGGATGGCATTCGTTTTCCAAAATACAACTTGCAATTGTGTGTTTCCACATCACCAGAAGTCATTGTTTTGACTTCTGTTCAGTCTCTATTTTTAAGCATGCCAGAAAATGCAGACATGATAAAGGCTGGATGCGAGCTGACTGAAGGTAAAGAATCACTGTCTTACCTAGTGATCTAAAAATCTGAATATCCTTTACTTAATGGCAGGATAAGAAAAGCCTCCCTTCCAAATTCTCAAGTGTTCAAACCACAGTCTTGTTTGGGTGGATTTGGTGGACGTGCTTTAAAATTAAACAATGATTGAACTATGATCTTTCTTCTTTTAAATCCTTCATTTCTCTCTTTCAACTAGGAAAGTGCACAGTGGTTAAGGGTTTTGGAATCAACTTGGTTCAAATCCCCTCTCATCTGTATCTCCTAACATCTCTATGACGTTATAACTATAAAACACAACTATAAAACACAGATAAAGAAATATTTTACTAATAATAGCACCTACGTCATAGGGTTCTTACAAGCATTAAACAAGATAATGGTGAATGTTCAACAAATGATAGTCATATCTTCATAGCAACGGTAATAGTCATCATCATAAAGTTTCTTAGGGTACCCCAGAATTTGAATATAATCTAGTTTTTTTTATTATTATTATTTCTTTCTTTCACTTCACTGGTCTCCTCTAAGCAAAAACTGTGATACAGAACGTAAAGACTTAGCTTTTCACTCCACTAAATAAACTGAGGCAATCAACATTCTAAAGTCTTATTAAATTAGCAGCTTTAAAAAAAATTCTACAAATTCTTTAAAAATTTAGACTACTCCTTTATTTCCAAATGATCCCATCTTCCAAACTATTCAGTTTTTTAAAAAAAGTCTAGCTCTCTATATAGTTGTTAAACATACAGCATATACCTTGACATCAATTTTTCAAGAGTCCACTTTTCAGATTTGCTTTTTGTCCTACGGGTGGTCAGAGGGGTGCACTCAGATTTGGCTGCTCTATCTACTGCCACTCCTCCTCCTCCTATAGCTTAAAACTTAATTATAGATTAATTCTGAATCTGGTTCTTCTACTGTACTTCTCTAGACTTCTGCTTCTACTGGCTTTTTTTTTCTTTCTTATTACCAAATTTTTTAATTTATTTAAGATTACCTAAGGCCTAATTGTTGAGTAAAATTTTGATTTCCTTGTATTTTTTCCAAGCATTCAAGACAGCTGTATTTTTGTTTTCAGAATTAAACATTTTTCAAAAGCCAGAAATTAACATGAGCATTACTCTAGCATCTCTTATAAACATAGAAAATGATACATACTCAACTATTTACAATCTTCATTGGTAAGCTATTATTCTGTTTCCCAGCCCAATTTTATACCTCTTGCCCAGTATTTTAAATTATACCTACTCCATGTAAAATAAATAAATAACAGGTTTGTTTGATTACAGGTTTGAAGTTTAGCATTTCATATCACTAATTCACACAAGAATATTTCATTTGTCACAGTGAAGACTAAAGGAAAATTTCAGATGAACTTACTGTTCTGAGACATTTTAATTGCAATTATCTCATGTATCCCATTATTGAGAAATTAGCTCATGTATCCCATTATCGAGAAATCGTATGCTTTAAAAGATGTCACAGTGTTCAGGCAAGTATATTTAAAAGCTAACAAGTTTATTTTAAAATAAGAAATTACCAGAATTGCCAAAGAATCTTCCAGTTAGAGAGAGACCATAGACCCAGATAAGTGGATTACAGAGTGAAACTTTCCTAAAAAATTTCCCTCCCAATAAGAGAAAAAGACTCTCCGCCTCCCCCCTCCCCCCAAAAAGCAGAAAGATAGCACTAGTGAATTTCCACTTCATTTGAAGTTCAGATCTCATCATAAGTCTGAACTGAAATTCAACCACTTTTTTCACTTAAAAGCAGGTTGTAGCAAATGGAGTTGAAGAGAGGAAGTCCATAAAGAAGGAAACAATGTTTAGAATCAGGTCCTGAGAGATCACACAGGTTGTTTTTTTTCCAGTGCTATTTCATCTGCTCCCCTCACCAAAAGTCTAGCTCTCCACAGAAAAGAAATGAGGTATACAAACATGAAAGAAACTCACTATAAAAAAGTATTTCAAAAGAAATACTTATTTTTTTCAAAATCTTAGTTTCCTAGAATAAAAATTATATATTGTAGCATTAGTGTAATAAAAGGCTACAAAAAGCAAACATATAATATTTGAGGTTAAATATGACATCAACACATCAACATGAAGTGTATAATCTGTTTGAAGAAAACTACTGGATTTTGTTAAGTTGGCAGCCAGGTTAAAAAAAAAAAAAAAAAGAAAAAGAAAAAGAGAACTGACAACCAATAGATGCTTTTACAGGTTAAATCTTGTTGAAGGTACCTTAGCCCCTCGGTACACTTTGATTTATTTAAACTCACCACATTTCTCTTAAATACACTCCATTAACAAGTGATAGACTGTGATCTTAGGCTTGAGGCAAGATACGAAACACAATCTTTCAAGAACTTCATTCATTCCCTGTCCAGGTGTCTTGAGCACGCCCAACTTGACTTACTTATCTGAGTTCTGTGAAGGTTTACTCAAATCAATAGGATGGCTTTAGAATAGCACACTCTCATGAAATCTCCTCAGCAGACCAATAACTTGGACTCCCCAAGTTCAAATGCACAGCAGGAGTTAAAGTCAGCAGAAGAGCTAGGAACAGCTTCAGGTTAAATATGAGAGAGCATCTCACAAGGACACACCTCCGATCCTGCCAACAAAGTAGATGACCACACCTATTAGAAAATTTAAGACTTATGAAAATCATCAGTGACTTCAGCGGAAAATTAACTTAGAAAAACAAAGCCAGAAATCATTTCAGGTCTAAATGATTTATATCTATTTAAACTACAAATCTCAGATACTAGGTACTCATCAAATTACAAAATCTGAGAGGACAGTACACACACTCCAAGATATTTCTCCAAGTGAAGACAGAGAATTTGCACACTGATGTGACCAGCTTTCAGTGATACCCTATTAGTGTGACCCTATCTTTAATCTACAGCCATGATAAAATGTCCCAACATATACAAACTCAGCTCAAACAGTGACTAATGACCATTAATCCTCCTATCTTCAGTAATCTGGCTCTCCAGTCATTTATCACACTGACACTTCACTTTACACACGTGAATAAACTTTAACTGAGAAGGTGAATCAACAAAAACCTCAAAGGTATCTGAAGCTGTAAATTAAACTAGGGGGAGACGCAGCAAAGACAGACAAATAGAGAGATCAGATCTGAATGTTTCTGATTTGCATCCTCGCCAGGTCGTGAGGGTGGGGAACTTTTCAATCATTCAGACCCGCAAACTAAGAAGAAAAAAAAAAAAAAAAAACTACAGTAGAGAAAGGGGAAACTGAAGTAAGAAGAGGTGGCCCCAAAGAATTGGTTTCATCTATTCATCTTCCACCGTGACATATATGAAAACTTCAGTTTTCTGTTTTCTTCAACGGAGTAACAATTTAATGAATTCCTCATTTAGTTCCATTGCAAAGGTTGCTTTTAGTCAGAAAGCATATCTCGTGGGCTGAAACTATTTTAAGGGTTTATTCGCTATCATTTGGCTGATGTATGTTTTTCTTTTACATATTTCCTTAAGTAAAAGCCTTCTTCAAAATATAAACTATAGCCATAGACCACAAAAATCTCAAACTAACCTTTCAAAACTGTTTCATAATCACGGAAACTGAGTTACTCTAACCTACAGGCCTTGATGCAACTTGAAGCTCAGTACAGGACTATAAAAAATTCCCTGAGGTGCAGTGCGTGTGTGTGTGTGTGTGTGTGTGTGTGTGTGTGTGTGTGTTGCAGTGTGAGTGTGTGTGTGGTGTGTTTTAAGGCCTGAAATTGGATCCTTGATTGAAACCAGAATCTACCAAAAAGAAAGAAAGAAAAGTTGAGTCGTGGCTCTGTTCCCCCATACTAAAAGTTTCTTAGGGAGTGTCAGAAAACTATTGGTAAGTGTAGATGCATTGTACACCCCTAAGGTGAGACGTACCCCACTGCGGCATCCTTCCAACGGTTCATATGAAAAGTTTCCATACTATATAATGAATCCCCCAAATCCTAAACCCAGCCTTCGGTTTTCCCTTGCCAATGAACATTCCCAGGCAACTAAGTGTTCCTTTCTGATACTTGCAATCGCCTGTTTCCCTTCTAAACTCAGCCAGCCAGAGTGGCTAGTTTATATCCTACCGTAAGAAGGAGTTATTTCCTGAAGTTTCTTCAGCATCGAATTTAATTACAGACTTTGGTTACATAAAACAACTACTAATAACCCGTTTGCTCGGAAGAGGAGGGGCGAATAGCACGACCAGGTTCAGGAATCCTGACGGGTTTCTGGGCTGCCGCTCCCTGGGCGCACAGCTCCCTTCCCCAGGGACGCGGTCGAGCCAACGGACTGACTTTGGCTCATCCTCAGGGCCCAAGCTCACCGCCACCCGCTGCCTCTTCCACCCGGCGCTCAGGCGTGCGTTTGCCCGGAGAGATCTGGGCGTGCCTCGAACTTGGCAAAAGGCCTAGGTCTGCGAAAAGGCTTGGAGGGTCTTGGGGGATGGGGGAATAAGGACAGCACAAAGTACCATCTAAGAACCCTTTCGTCTAAAACTCCTGCCAGGGGTCGGGCCCCTCCGGCCTTAGAAGGAAGCAGAGGTCGCCAAAATTCAGCTCGGGGTTGATTCGGGAAAGTGGAGAGGAGGCGTGCAAGAGGGGAATGAAGGGTGAAGAAAGGCGACGCGGGGTTACCTGAACAGAGACATATTAATCCAAAGAGGTAAAAGTGAGCAGGCTCCGCGATCATTGTCCTCGGGTGGATCCTGCATACAGTCTCATGCCAAGAGGAGGGGGTAAAAATGAGGTCCCCAAATTTATGAAGCCACACACCACACACACTACACACAAAGGCTTAATATAAGCAACGTGGGTCAATCCGCCAGGAGTTTTCAGGGCAATTACTGGTCCACCTTTCCGGACGCTTGTCAATATCTCAGAGCCCTTTGCAGACTAAGGATTCCAAGGTTTGCCTTCTCTGGCGCCAGGGTTTCCGAGGCGGCTCGGCCACTTCCAAGGACCATCCAAAGCGAACAACAAAGAGCCGAAGCAGAAGAGCAGTTGTGCGGTTTCCTTCCTCCTCGATCTCTCCAAGCCTCCCGGCGTGAGCCCCCACACTGTGCGCCCGAGCGCCGCGGCGAGGGCCGGCGCGGCGGCAAAGTTGGGGTGTGAGAACGGATTAGGACGAGCCGAAAAGTGCTTCTCCGTCTATCGGCGAGCCCAGTCAACAGCTGGCCACCCGCGCCGGCGGCAAAGGCAGCGGCAGCACTTCTGGAGAGCAGGCACAGGGTGCCGGGGGTGTGCCTGGGTGACTCCGCGCGCTGGGGGCGAGCAAGGGGGCGGTGCGGCGACAGCGGTTCCCTGGGCGGGCCCTTGTTCCCATCACTTGGGGGATGCGGAGGGCACTAAGGACTGCAGCCGGTCCGCGGACACACTCAAGGCTCCCGGGCGCTCCCAGCCCAGAGCTGCGCTCACCATCCCTCAGACCCCTCGCCGCTGGGGCGTGCGCGCAAAGCACCCCGAACTCTCCGCGGCTGGGACGCTGGAGCCCAAAGTTCCAAGCGGCGGCTGCCCGCAGCCCAGGCTTGTGGTAGCGGCAGGGAGGCAGCTCCCGGACCTCCCCGGGGTAGCGGAGAGGGGCGAGGAGCGTGCCGCTGCGGGTGGGAGTGACGGCCGCCGCGGCTCACCCGAGCTCCGCCGGGATCAGCAGCGTCTGAAGTTTCTGCTCTCACGCTGCCCCTTCTCTGGCTCGGTCGTTTGTGGGTTTCCCCCACCTTCCCCGCGGCTCCCAGTTTCCTCCCTCTCTTTCCCGGCCCGAGAACACTTAAAGGGGCCGCGCGGTCCTTTCCATGCGTCAGGTTACACTCTCCAGACGCCTCCCTGGCAAGTTCTGCTTGTTAATATTTCCATCCACGAGCCAGGGTGCCCGACTGCGCCCTCAGGTGAGAAATCAAATTGCTCAGGATCACAAATCCGAGCGAATGGGAACTTGGCTTGTTTCTCTTGCCACCCCTGGCTCCCCTGCACCTTTCTCCAAATGGAACCTCCCAGCCAAAGACTTCAAAAATCCTCCGGTCCAGCTTAACCTCTTCCCTACCGCTTCCAGGAGTTGGATGAACTCTCAGATAACTCTATCTTCACCCTTCCCTATTCCCATTAAAACAGAAAAAGAAAAAAAAATCAAATATGGGCAAACGAACCTTTGGGATAGGAAGCAGGGAAATAACTACGTAAAATGTATCAGGAGATGGGCACTGTATTACAAAAATCAGTTTATTTTATACTGTGGTTGTTGAGGCTCTTGTAGAAAGACTACCCACCTCCTCGAGGGGCGCAGGGGTGGGTCCTGGGGACCTTTTTTTTTTTTTTTTTTTTTTGGTAACCAAATACCTCTCCTTCAACTTTATTGACTCTCAGTATCAGAATGATAACCATGGGGAGGTAACTAAGGAAGAGGAAATATGCAAAAAGCATCCTTGACTACTCTGGAGTTTGTGCTTATAGGAGAACCCATTCTGTGTTTCAAAACCAAAAGGTGTGGGCTTTAACATCCCATGCACCTCACCCTAAAATACCAACCAACCAGCTATTATCCCTGTTACCAGGCCAGATCTCCATTTTCCCTTCTGAAATAAAAACTCTTGAGATATTCACAAATCGAAAGCAAAACAAAACTATCACATTTGATGGGTGTTATTGCATTCATTCATTCACTCATTCATTTTCTTCCTTTCTGTTAAAAAACACACTATACAAAAACCACCCAAGACATGGTGTGAAGTGAAGTGAAGTGAAAGTCACTCAGTGGTGTCCAACTCTTTGTGACCCCATGGACTGAATTCTCCAGGCCAGAATACTGCAGTGGGCAGCCGCTCCCTTCTCCAGGGGATCCTCCTCCCAATCCAGGAATCAAACCCAGGTCTCCCCATCACAGGTAGATTCTTTATCAGCTGAGCCACAAGGGAAGTTGCCTGCGTGCTAAGTCACTTCAGTGGTGTCCAACTCTTTGTGACCCTATGGACTGTAGCCACGAGGCTTCTCTGTCCATGGGATTCTCCACACAAGAATACTGGAGGGGGTTGCCATGTCCTTCTCCAAAGACATAGTGAGTGCCCAATACATGGTAGATACTGGTACCAATACTTCGGCCATCTGATGCAAAGAGACAACTCATTGGAAAAGACCCTGATGCTGGGAAAGATTGAGGGCAAAAGAGAAGAAGGTGGCAGAGGATTAGATGGTTGGATGGCATCATTGACTCAATGAACATGAGTTTGAGCAAACTCCGGGAGATAGTGAAGGACAGGGGTGCCTGGCATAGTCCACAGGGTCACAAAGAGTCCGACAGGGTTGAGCAACTGAACAACAACAACAGCATTGGTATTGAGGGCTGTTATGTGCATGTGTGTGCTAAGTCACTTCAGGCATGTCCAACTCTTTGTGACCCTATGGACTGTAGCCTGCCAGGCTCCTCTGTCTATGGGATTCTCCAGGTAAGAATACTGGAATGGGTTGCCATGCCCTTCTCCAGGGGATTTTTCCGACTCGGTATGGAACCCATGTCTCTTATGTCTCCTGCATTGGCAGGTGGGTTCTTTACCACTGTTATACTTCTCAATAAATTATTATGTGCCAAGTTATTTATAAGAAGTTCAAGATGCTTATTTGTCATCTATCAGGAAATACCATAATCTGCTTTCAGTGGTTGACTCTGGGAAAGAGAAAGCATGATAGATGGAGAGATGGGAATGGATTTATGCTTTTCTAAATACTGTTGTACATTTTTTAAAGTGAGCACATGCATTACCTAACAAAAGATACAGTTTTAAAAGTGAATCATATATTCATTTTAGTTGCTGATGGTACAACCAATGACCTTGGAGCAGGATTTTGTACAAAGAAACTCTGGTTCACAGCACCTATCTCTGAAAGTGAAAGATAGTTTAATCCTGAGAAAGCTGACTGAAAATTCAGTAAACAGGCTGGAGATAAGAATTCAAAGACTCTAGCCAAAACCTTTCCAGCAATAAAAAAAAAAAAAAAAAAAACAAGAATGTGCAGTAAATGCTGAAAAACATACATTGATTCAGGCTTTGTGAAAGGATACTTAGTGAGAAACATAGAATATGTCTTTTCTTTCTCCCCTTGGGCTAAAACCTGCTTTTAAGATAAGCTTACCTAGTAATAGAAAATAAATGACCTAAAGCATGGTACTTAAGAAAGAGAGAGAGGGAGAGAAATTCTTCAAATCCGCATAGTATCTGAGTGCCTTTTTAAATAAAGATTTGAATTTAGTAAAGGATGTATGCTTTTAAATGTAAAGTAGAATATGTGTAAGAATCCCACATGTATTATTTCCCACAAGAATCCCACTTGGATCCCACAAGAATCCCACACTTGTATTGTCTTCCCAAGGTGAGTCTCCTGGTCTCCAGAAATTTGCTAAGGTTTTCAAATTTTCCTTTACCATTTATCTCATTGTCATTAAAAGGAAACCATATTAATACTCCCATTTATCCTTTTATTTCTCAACTTCAGTTAGCAACAACATCCTCCCACCCACCACCAGGCTCCTCTTTGCTACTCCTAGAGGCTATACTGCCTGGGGGAGTCAGCAGAAAGAATCCTGTGGGAGCTAACTTTCGGCCAGCTGCCCGCCCCCCGCCCCCCGCCCCCACCACCATGAGGGTCCTCATCACCAGCTTATATATGCTGATCCTCTCTGCTTTCCCTGCCTTATCCAAAGTGTACTTTTCTGTCAATTATATCAGTAAAGGTGGTACCTGAAGATAAGAATTTGTATTCAGAAGGTATAAAGACTCTGTAACAAGTCAAACTAATTGTACCCGAGAACTTTCATAACTTCCTTTCACTCCCTCACTCACACGAACAAACATAGTGAACATCATCTACATGCAGGAAACATTAAAGGGCTCTGAAGAGGCAAGATTCAAAGAGAAACCTATTCCTCAGGCTCTCAAAGCTCTTACACAGGGAGCTACACAGACTCCAGAGTGGAACCTATAGGAAGAATAAAAACTAGTATCTCTGGGATAAGTGACAGCTCTGTACATTCCTGGAGGTGGATAATCATAGCAACTTGTCACCTTCCCATTTCTACTCCTGCACATTAAGTTACTAGGACAGTGCATGAAATAATCATTGTGTCTGTATGACTATGTGTGCAAATGTGTGTGTACACATGGACGTGGTGCCCACAAATGGCAGGTCTTCAGGCAGCGCTGATACATAGAATAGAACTCTGACTCATTCCAGGCTGATTGATTGGGAGACAGAGATCATGGTAAGAAGAACATGTTGTAATTTGCACTCAGAAGCTCTATTCTGATCACCATGCTCTAAAGGAGTGGTGGATTCTCAGGTTCCATTTAGAGAATTCTGATCATTTGAAGCTTATGAAATTCAAGCTCTCTAAAATAAGAATTTCAAGGAAAGCTGAAAGTAATACATTCTAGTAGTCTTTTTAAATGAAGGCGTCCCTGGCAGCTCAGCTGGTAAAGAATCCACCTGCAATGCAGAAGACCCTGGTTCGATTCCTGGGTCGGGAAGATCCCCTGGAGAAGGAATAGGCTACCCACTCTAGTATTCTTGCCTGGAGAATCCCCATGGACAGAGGAGCCTGGCGGGCTACAGTCCATGGGGTCAGACACGACTGAGCGACACAGTTCTGTAAATAGGAGCTTCCTTGACATTCAACATTCTAGAGCAGTAAAGAAATATTGAGTCAGTCTGATTTGATTTCATCTTTCACAGGGGTAGTTATAGGAACTCAGGAAATAACAAAACTCCCAGGATCTTTGTAGAGATTCCAGATATCAGTTACCCAAATCAGGAGGAGCCCAGTTGAGTTCTTAAGGGAAATACAAACCACAACATTTCTCTCTCTTCCACCTTACCAGGAAGCCAGAAACCAGATGAAGCCTGAATTCTGATGAGAAGCAGCCTGATACTTACCAAGGCCAGGCTGCACAACCTCTCAGAGTACCACAGCTACATGAGCAACTTTTATACAAAATTGCCAAATAATCTGTGCTGTTTCTAGTATATAAACTGATGAACTACACTGAATATTTGAAAAATTTAATATCTGAATATTTGGATTCAGTCTAAGTTTGGATATATAACAGAAGTCCCATTTAAGAAAGTAACCTAAAATAACCCCAATAAAGGAGAATAGACACATATCTGTTGGAACATCTACCATATTTTGAAACGCCCTGTCTCTGTAGTAAACATTGCTCAGTATAGGCCATGCTGCTCTTGTAGTAATGTCTCTAATCCCCCACTCCTGGAAATTAAAAGCTTCAGTTTTCCCCACTAAACAACTTATGATATTTACCTACAGAAAACCTTATTTTTTTAAGTGCTCAATACTTACTGATTCTAAGTGCCATATGTGATATCAACAAGTCACATGTAATAAATCACATAGAGTTGGGTATAGATTTTATATGCAATAGTAGTTCAAGGAAAAAATAAATAATTTAGGATTAGAATAATGAAAGAGAAAGAAAATAAAGGGAGGAAGGGGAAAGAAAGAAAAGAGAAAGAAAGGAAAACAAAAGAGGATACAAGGTAGAATCTTAAAATATGTGTAACTTTATTCTTGTTCATGAAAGAGCATAAAATTACCAGAATGTTTTCTTTTAAATGTGCGTAGGGCACATTTTAATGGCATTATTTTTGTTTGTTTGCTTCTCTGCTATTTAGAATGGGTAATTATAGGCCCCAAACCAGGAACCATAGGGATAAGAGATTCCCTGGGTTACCTGTCTTAACTTATTTAGAGATTTAGTGGAGGGGAGGGGGGCAATAGTTCAAGTGCTAGTTTCTCAGTTGTATCTGACTCTTTGCAATCCTATAGACTATCATCCACCAGGCTCCTCTGACCATGGGATTTTCCAGGCAAGAATACTGGAGTGGGTAGTCATTCCCTCTCCAGAGGATCTTCCCAACCCAGTGATGCAACCCAGATCTCCTGCAGGCAGATTCTTTACCACCTGAGCCACCAGGGGAGGCTCCAAACCAGGAAACATAGGCAGAAGAGATTTCATGGTTTACCTGTCTTCACTTAGTGAAAGACTTAAGGTACTGTCAGGGTTTTCAATCTAGGAAAATGTGGAATAGAACTCCTTAGGCTTCACCTACTCACGTGCTCCAGTGTCACTAAGGGTCTCTAAGTCTCATTTAAAAACATAAACCCTGATATACTGGAGTTCACTATGGAATTACTGTGATTGTGCTTGCCTTTTTGCATCTTAGCATCTTGGAGACATTGTAGATACTCTACAACTAGATGATCTATTGGACTTTCCTGGTGTCTCAGTGGTAAAGAATCTGTTCTGCTAATGCAGGAGATGTAGGAGATATGAGTTTGATCCCTGGGTCAGCAAGATCCCCTAGAGTAGGAAATGGACACCCACTCCAGTATTCTTGCCTGGAAAATCCCATGGACAGAGAAGCCTGGTGGGCTGCAATCCATGAGGTCACAAAAGAGTCAAACATGACTTAGCAACTAAACAACAAGATGCTGTATTGCTAAGTCCTTCTGATGGAACCTGGGACCCTAACTATTAGCAAAATGGGTCTCATTAGGGTTTAATCCTTTAATATTAACAGACAGTAAGTTTTTTTCAGATAAAGGAGAGGACACTGGGAAGTAGCATTGACTGAGGGCAACATTTGGGGCACTTTACAAATGTTATCTGATCTAATGCTCACCATGATCATGTGAAGTAGTATTATCATCCTAATTTAGAAACAGGGATGAAAGAATAAATCATTAACTTGAAGTTCTAAGGCCCAGAAGCCATGGACCTTATATTTGAACCCAATTTGTTTTGAACCAAAATGCATGGGGGGGAAAAAAGGCACTTTGGTTCAAACCAAGCTGGTTCAAATACAAGCTTCTGCTCAAAACTCTCCAGTGGTTTACCATCTCACCTAAAGTGACAGCCTACTCTTTTCAGAAACCCACAAGGCTTCACAAGAGCTGCTCTCCCAATGCCCTGACAGCATCTCCTTCCCCATGTACTTGCCCCTGCTCACTTTGCTTCACCACAACAGTGTCTAAACTATTCCTAGAATGTTATCAGGCAACCACCAGCATGAGAGATTTTGCACTTGCTCTGGCTGGAACACTTAGCTCCACACATCAGCAAACCTACGGTCTTTCCTCTCTCAGGTTTTCATAAAATCACACCTTCTCAGAGAGGCTTTTTCTGATCACCAATTATAAAAGTACATTTGTATGTGATACCTTTTCATGCTTTGTTTTTCTGTTTTGTTTTGTTTCCTCCAGAGCACTTATCCCCATCTAAGACACTACATATGTCCTTATTTATTTTTATTGACTGACTCACTCCTCTTAGAATGTTCTATGAGGTCAGAGATTTTTATTCCCAGCATCCCAAACACTCTCTGGTAACTTGTCAGAACTCAGATGTTTGTTGAACGACTACATGAATGAATGAGTCTTGTTTCATTGTTTCTTAATATAATTTTTGGAAAAATGCTTCCTTAAAAAACCTATTTCTGTAGTTCTAAAGTATATTTTCTCAAATATATATGGTTCAATCATTTATCCACTTCAACTAACAGAGAACTAACATGAAGGTGAGACACTGAGTTGATGTTTCTCAGTGGACTTCAGCAACTTGAAAGTCAAGGTTCTGACAAGTCAGCACATGCTGATTTGGGTCAGGTTATTTGAAAAAAAGGGATTGGAATCTGAGTTTAAAGTATATAACACTCAAACTGGAAGTGACCTTCACGATTAAATTTTCATAAATGAGAAACCTAAAGTTCAAAGAAACTTACTTTCCCCAAATTACACCTTTAGTTAGTGCTTTACTCAAAACTAGAACCCAGCCCTCTAAATCACTGGAGATTTCTTTCCACCAGAATAGGTTAATCAAAAATTCTTGGTCAAGATTCTCTAGATTTAGAATACTGTCTATCACTAGATGTGGTATAATACAATTCATATTATATTACTCATATATTATATATAGAGTTTTACATATCTTCAGGAATATAAGAACCATAACTTTTTAAAATCCCCATTTCCTAATAGAATAAAACTAACAACAGCCAACATTTACATAATATTATGTGCTAGAGGTACTGTTCTAAGAATTTTATGTATTCTAATTCATTTAAATTCTCAAAAGTGTATTAGTAGATCAATTACTATCTATTTTATACATGAGAAGATGTTGAACATTTAACTAACATGAGACTAAACACAGATTTGAACTTTGGCTCCCTAGATCTTATCCCCGTGCTAGATTGTGAAATACTAATAAAAATTGCTGTTTAATATTTTTTCTATGGATTTGGTTCCAGCTTGAGGAAGCCATTGATGTGTAAATTTTGTTTTGTTCAATTAAAGATCTACTTTCATTCTGGAATAAAAAACTGAGTGACATACGCATCTATACTACTTCTGCTTCTATATGGAATTTAGGTGTTTAAATTTTATTTTATTTCTAAATCAATAACTTCAGATATGCAGATGACACCACCCTATGGCAGAAAGTGAAGAGGAACTAAAAAGCCTCTTGATGAAAGTGGAAGTGGAGAGTGAAAAAGTTGGCTTAAAGCTCAACATTCAGAAAACGAAGATCATGGCATCTGGTCCCATCACTTTGTGGGAAATAGATGGGGAAACAGTGGAAACAGTGTCAGACTTTATTTTGGGGGGCTCCAAAATCACTACAGATGGTGACTGCAGCCATGAAATTAAAAGACGCTTACTCCTTGGAAGGAAAGTTATGACCAACCTAGATAGCATATTCAAAAGCAGAGACATTACTTTGCCAACAAAGGTCCAGGTAGTCAAGGCTATGGTTTTTCCTGTGGTCATGTATGGATGTGAGAGTTGGACTGTGAAGAAGGCTGAGCACTGAAGAATTGATGCTTTTGAACTGTGGTGTTGGAGAAGACTCTTGAGAGTCCCTTGGACTGCAAGGAGATTCAACCAGTCCATTCTGAAGGAGATCAGCCCTGGGATTTCTTTGGAAGGAATGATGGTAAAGCTGAAACTCAAGTACTTTGGCCACCTCATGCAAAGAGTTGACTCATTGGAAAAGACTCTGATGCTGGGAGGGATTGGGGGCAAGAGGAGAAGGGGACGACAGAGGATGATATGGCTGGATGGCATCACTGACTCGATGGACATGAGTCTCAGTGAACTCCGGGAGTTGGTGATGGACAGGGAGGCCTGGCGTGCTGCGATTCATGGGGTCGCAAAGAGTCGGACACGACTGAGCGACTGATCTGATCTGAAAGTGTTCAAAGGGTTTTTATGTTTCTCTTTAAGGAGAATGCATGGAAAAATACATACTACAAGTTTGTTAACTCGTTCAGAATATATTGAAGGACATAAAGATGGATATGTATTAATATCTTACCACAAAAGTTGCTGTCTTTTGGTTTTTGACTTCCAAATATATCTGGAACCAAGTGTATACTATTTGAATCATGAATTAAAATTCTCTTAAATTGGCATCATAGTTAACAGCTGTGCAGCTGAATGTCACACTCTATAGGCTTACAATTTGAACACAAACTATTTTGTAAGTAATTTACATTATGTTTAATTCTGCAGATGTGTTGTACAAAACTGTTCAATGTTTTTGGTTTTTCCCTGCTTCTTAAAAAACCCATTCAAGAAATATTTAGAGGATTGAGGTACATATGTTAGGATTTATGTCTCATTTTGTACATTCATTATGTTTAGTCCCACCTGCTGCTTTGTTCATCCTGAATAGTATTTTACCTAGATTCTAACAGTTATTTTAATCAGTGCATTAAAAATGCATTATGTTGACTTGAAATACATTTTAAAATTCTATTATAGTTCCCTATTTACAGGTAACTTTCTGAGATAGTAAATAAAAAGTAGGCCTAAATGTTTAATACTATAATAACTTTTGAAAAAAGTATCCAAGTTAATCATAAATAATAATGCTATTAAATTGTAGTATTATAGGGGCTTCCCTAATAGCTCAGTTGGTAAAGAATCTGCCTGCAATGCAGGAGGCCAGGGTTCGATTCCTGGGAGGAGAAGATCTGCTGGAGAAGGGATAGGCTGCCTACTCCAGTATTCTTGGGCTTCCCCTGTGGCTCAGCTGGTAAAAAATCTGCCAGCAAAACGGGAGACCTGGGATCAATCCTTGGGTTGGGAAGATCCCCTGGAAAAGGGAAAGGCTACCCACTCCAGTATTCTGGCCTGGAGAATTCCCCCCTTTATAGTCCGTGGGGTCACAAAGAGTCAGACTCCACTTTCACTTTCACTTTCATACCATACTGAAAGTTTTATGTTATTTGTTTTACAGCCTATATAGTATGTTTCTTTTATGGAAAAATGACTTCTCGTTTGAAAAGTTCAATTCAGGACTTAGTATTTAATAGAACTGGCCTGTGAGAACTAGGATTCTAAATATGAGGTGCTCATTCTTACAAATAAATACTAAAGCCATATCCTACAATTGTCTCTGAGAAACAAACTGCTGTTGAAAATTAACATGAAATGTAAACCTACTCTCTTAACAACAAGGATAATTATACATTTTCCTAAGAGTTTAATCACCTCCTTTCTAACATCCTGGCCACATTCCAAAAGAAATCATCCAATTCCATTATTCTAACTGAAAGTCTTTGTCGATTTGATCTAATCTCACCTTCTCGATTTCCTATCACGATATACTTGCAGCTTTAAAGCTGCTTTATTATACCTAGAAGGTAGAATTTCACTGGCACAGTACGTATCTGTTGCATTTATGTATCATATGAGTATCTTTGAAATAAAACAGATGTTTGCTGAAGCCAGTAAAACAACCTTACAAAAACATCATATAAAAATTATTCTATTCATTCAAGGATTTCTAAACTTTATTTTTTTCTTACGGTGTTTCAACTACAAAGTTTAAAAAAATTGTTTTACTAATTTAGAATGTCAGTATTTTCCACAAATATTATTTAAGTGCATACTGAAAGTAATATAGCTTACATCCCTATATTCAGATGCTAATTGGTTCTAATGAGATTTTATTTATTTTTTCTTCAAAATATCAGAGGAATATATTTTTAGAACATTTGGAAAATACAAGAAATAAAATTTGCAATAACTCTCAAATACAATCACATATGCAATCAACATTTTATTATAGCCCTTTCTTTTTTTTTTTCATTTGTTTGCTCTTCATGTATGGACTTTTATTTTTACAATATGGAACAGTACTCTAAAACTGCTATGTTACCTACATTTTCACTCAATTTATTATGTCATAAAATTTCTTCTGTCATTAAATATTCTTCAACACCCTCATTAAAAGAGTGAAGTAAAAGTGCATCATATAATTTTATTAAAATATATATAACTAGTCTTTGATGGTTAGATAATTAAATTATTTTCAATTGCCATTAAGGTGCATAGAGTCTACTTTAAAAAATCATAATAGGATGTTGTCTCACTAGTTAAATTGTTAATTAGTTTCATTTTAATCATTGATATTTTATTGAGGCAACACATGCCCCATGTTTTAAGTGACTCAATTGTTTTTGGAGTTACCATGCAGATTGCAAATGGTCTTAGAATCAACATGCCTTAGGAGTTAAGCATCATAGACAACAATGAATAACTATTATTAAACAATTCCTAACACCTGAAATTTTAACTTTTCCCCAATAGGATAATTTTGTTTGTTCAAGGGGTGCTTTTCCTTTCATTAGAACTGATTTAAAAATGAAAAGTTTGTATTTCACAAGTATGTTTGAATTTCACAGGTCTTTTATTTCACAGCAAAAAGTAAATGTTTTTCTTTTAGCAAGGACAATAAATCAAGACATAAGGCTTTTCTAAGCAATTATCTTTTGGAAAAATATAAATTTAAGCCCAATTCACTATTTCACTCATTTGTCTTTCCTGATGGCAGTGCACGTTATTAAACATTTGGTTATAATAACTATATTGACAGTGACCATAATGTAATCATACTTAAGTGTCTAAACAGGAATCAACCTAGAGGTGTAACGTGCATCCTACTTTATCCAAATCATATTATTTCAGTCAACATCACCTATTTCTTGATTTTCCTCTAAATTCCACATGTGACTAATTGTGCAATAGGAGCCTGAAAATTTAATTATCCTAGCTTGCCTGCCAAAAATATGAACTATAAAGTTAAAATAATTAAAGAAAAGACATTATGTCTCATATTGGATGCCTTACTGACTGAAGATGTAATGTCATCATTTCTTGAGGGCAGTAATCTTACCACTTAAAAATCAGATCTTTATCTGGCAAATCCATCTGTTTTAAATAACTGTCTTTTTTTTCTTTTTGGTCAGTTCTGTTTAACTCAGACAAAAATATGCAGAATCCTTGGCAAAGCTTAATAAATCAGATTATTCATTATACTAGATTTTTTTCTGATCTTTTCCCTTTAATATTTCACAACACTAAGAAGAACACTTGAAAAGGTGATAGTGAACATAGAGGTGTTTCTTTAGACATGTTTATACATTCTAGAACATCATTAAATGTGTTTTCCAGGTGGAAACAATGTGATTAAGGGAGCAAAACACAGTCTGAAGAGCTTGCCTTTTAGCCCAGATTTCCCCTGGGTACTTCATACTCATCCTTTAAGTCTCTGATAAAAGTCTCTTCCCTGAAAAGCCTTCCCAAACTTGTATTTCCCATCTTCCCCAATAGTTCAGAGGTGTCTCTGTAAAATGCTTGAAGAAACTTCGACTGTTTCTCCATAGCACCAAGCAAACATAATTGCTGTGAAATATATATATATATATATATATATATATCGTTTACGCTTGCTGTATACTTATAAACTCCCTAGCGGTAGTAATGACTTCTGACTTGTTCACCAATGATATTTATAGCTCATATCAAAGTATGTACATGGAACACAACTTTGTGCTTCACTTCCATACAGTATTCTTCAGTTCAGTTCAGTTCAGTCGCTCAGTCGTGTCCGACTCTTTGTGACCCCATGAATTGCAGCATGCTAGGCCTTCCTGTCCATCACCAACTCCCAGAGTTCACTCAAACTCACGTCCATCGAGTCGATGATGCCATCCAGCTGTCTCATCCTTTGTCGTCCCCTTTTCCTCCTGCCCCCAATCCCTCCCAGCATCAGAGTCTTTTCCAATGAGTCAACTCTTCACATGAGGTGGCCAAAGTATTGGAGTTTCAGCTTTACCATCATTCCTTCCAAAGAACACCCAGGGCTGATCTCCTTCAGAATGGACTGGTTGGATCTCCTTGCAGTCCAAAGGACTCTCAAGAGTCTTCTCCAACACCACAGTTGAAAAGCATCAATTCTTCGGTGCTCAGCCTTCTTCACAGTCCAACTCTCACATCCATACATGACCACAGGAAAAACCATAGCCTTGACTAGCCGGACCTTTGTTGGCAAAGTAATGTCTCTGCTTTTGAATATGCTATCTAGGTTGGTCATAACTTTCCTTCCAAGGAGTAAGCGTCTTTTAATTTCATGGCTGCAGTCACCATCTTAAGTTTTAGGAAATACTCAGCTAGACTAAGAGAGGAATACAAAGAAAGTCTAAATGCAGATATCTGGCCTTCATGCTTTTCTCGTTAATCTCTCCAATTCTGAAAGGAAAATAGGCTATTCCTAGGAGAGTTTCTCTGTTTCCGAGTTCTCGCTTGGGGCCATTTTTGTCCTCTTTCCTGACTCAGAGGATCCTCGGCCATGTCTAGGGACTTCTGCGGTTGTCACAACTGTGCGGAGGAGGAGAAAGTATTGCTGTCATCTAGTGTCTAAATGCAAAGATTGCTGCTAAACATCTCAGTGTTACACAGGACAGTTCCCCACCCCAATCCAAGAATAATCTGGCCCAAAATATTAATGGTATCAAGACTGAGAAACACTTTTCCAGTCGAATTCCTTTAGAGGGAATTTTTTTTTTCTTGAAAGGATGAAATAAGTTAGTGGAAATGTATCTTATTAATGAGGTACAGTTAGGTTTTTAAGTTACTAGGCAAGCTCTGCTGTAAACCTTACTGTATAGGAAAATATTATAAAATTTTATGTAAACATAGCCCAAAGCATTACTAAATGTTTATATATCTTTAAAAAGAAAATTTAATTACATTCTTCTGATGAATTGAAATTTAGATCTTACATAAAGAGGCATTTTTTTTTCAATAATATGTTACTTATTCTACATAAACTTGGAATTAATAGAATAAGAAAGATGATTGGAAGTAAAGGCAAAGTGTAAAGCTTTCAATTGGTGTGGACTTAATTAAATATGACTTATACTATACAAAATAGGGTTTCCTCATACTCAGTTGGTAAAGAATCCACCTGCAATGCAGGAGACCCGGTTCAATTCTTGGGTCAGGAAGATCCGCTGGAGAAGGGATAGGCTACCTACTCCAGTATCCTTGGGCTTCCCTTGTGGCTCAGTTGGTAAAGAATCTGCCTGCAATGCGGGAGACCTGGGTTGGGAAGATCCCCTGGAGAAGAGAAAGTCTACCCACTCCAGTATTTTGGCCTGGAGAATTTCATATAGTCCATGAGTTGGACACGACTGTGTGACTTTCACTAATGAAACATGAGTTATAGAGAAGTGATTAGAAAACTTCCATGGTGATAGCTCCTAGGTGCTACAAAGCTTGCAATAGGCATTCGTGGGCTTATTGTGCGGACATGAGCACATGGGAAAAGTTATCTGTTAATATGTTCCAGAGTGTGTATACTTTTATTTATGTCTTTAGGAAAAAATAGATATATAATATATTTATACTATTCATCTTCCAGTCAACTACAAGATAAAGGAATGTCTGAGGCAAAATCAAATTTAAGAGCATTTAGTGTTTATTCTCTGGTGGCTCAGCAGTGAAGAATCCATCTACAATGGGGGAGATGTAAGAGATGTGGGTTTGATCCCTGGGTTGGGAAGATTCCCTGGAGGAGGAAGTGGCTACCCACTCCAGTATTCTTGCCTGGGAAATCCCAGGGACAGAGGAGCCTGGTGGGCTACCGCCCATGAGGTCTCAAGAGTCTGACATAACTTAGAGACTAAACTACCACCACCACAGTGTTTATTTAAACTTTGCTGTTTGGAGCAGGCATAGTGATAGAGTTTCGTGCATACTTAGAATAATGACTAATACGGCACTGTATTTGTTTCTAAAATGCATGGAGATTTCTGCCACTGACGGACAGGATGACCATGGTCATGTCTCCTAATATGTCTAAGACCTTTTTCCTTTTGTATTAAGTAAAGCGAATAATTGTTCTTACCTTACAGGAGGGTTGCAAGTATTGAAACATAATATGCAAAAAGTGCTTAGCACAGTGCTTGGAATAGAGAAAGCAAATATTTAATATCAACTGAAAATTATTGTTGTGATTTCCTTATGGAAAAAAAGAGCACTATCCTGGGAGCCTCAAGATTAAGTTTACAGTTAGTAGGAGAAAACTGAAAACTTTAAAACAAATAAAGCAAAGCATATAAGGGCTGTGGTTTGAAAGACTGTTTATAAAGCCATAAGTACAGTTTAAAAGACATCTACATATAGTAAAGTTCTAGCATAACTAATTTCAAATTAATGTTGTACTTAGAAACCATATTCTTAACTAATAGCACATCAGTGGTGATCTATTTTTGAACAGCCTTAGTGAGTATACACTATTAATAAAATTAAAGTTGCCATGGTATATCTGAAATGTGATGGTCCAATGGTGCTCAGATATTATTACTGTAATATTCTTAAAGTATATCTGCTCTTCAATGCTACGAGAATACATAAATATGACTTCACAATCAACCAAGGAAACTTAGAATTTAAAAGATGTATACCTTTCCATTTTATTTCTCTGACAAAATGGGAAAATCTATTTAGAGTAATATTTCATAATGAGTTCAGAAACATACAGCCAGGCTTATAAAGGGTATGCAGACAAGAGAATGAAAAGAAGGTTTTCAATATCTATATTTAGGTGTCATGAAGAGAGCTTTTTAATGCTTATCTATTTGTGGGTAGGTGAGACTTACGGATGGGAAACAATAGCTTCTAGAATCAAAGAATCAGTCAGTTAAGGCTGGGAGGTCTGGAGAGATTTTTCATGACATTATAATAGTGATACGTATCGAATAAATTAACTTTCTTGTACATAGCAAGGAGTGGCAAAAACCTTCAGAACTGATTTAACCTTGAGAGAAAATATCACTTGTTTTTAAATTAGATTTTTGTCAAGTGTCCTTATATTGCATATATATAATCTTCACATACTCTTTAGGTAAATGTCATTAGTCCCTCATAAAATTATTTTGAAACAATAACTAATGTAAGAATATAATAAACTGGGTTTAAAACATGAAGCTTAGGATAAGTACTGGGTAACTATTTATTTCAAAAACATAAATGAGATGAGAGGGATTCTTTTAACTCTAAGAGAATTATTTTGCTATTTTGCCCCTATGATATGGGTAACATGATTTTTTGATAGAAACCTCATTATAAATATTGGGAATTTGTAGTTTTTGAAGTTCCCCTTAAAGACTGGATAACATCTTCTACTAAGATATTTCTTATTTCATGTATGTTCCCTTGGATTAATTTTAGATTGTTAATTTACCATAGGTAAATTATCCAAAACATAATTTAAAATTTAAAACACATACACTCACACCCACATCCACATTTTGGTGAAATGGAAGTTCACAGTAGGTCTCTTTATATTTTTCTTTGTGTCTTTGTACAAGAGGGAAAAAACATCTCTAGGAAATGTTTTAATTGGCTGAGGGTGTTTAGTATACAACGCTCTGTTGCCCTCTGCTGGCTAGAAATTGATAAATAAAGACTTTCCATCTGCTCTTTATCTTTGCGGGGGTCTTAGAAGACCATGAAAAATGCACAGTGCAAAATAATAAAACAATATGTAAGAGTGATAGGAAATAAAACAATACATTTATAAAACATCCTTATGTTTCCTAGATTTCCTGAAGTTTGCTGGTTTTTAATTATTTTTCATATTAGCTGAATAATTTGATTATTTTATATAACCCTAAATACTCATTAATTTAAAAAAAAACTGTACTTCATGATTTTAAAGTGATAATTGCAAGACTCATTATTTGGGTAGGGATTTTGGGTATTTACCTACAGGATACGTGTAATTTTCTCATTGTTGGCACATTTGTGGAATATTTTTATAGTGAAACTATGATATATTAGTGCTTGTATTTTTTATAAATAAAAATTTTTTAGCTAGTTTAAACACTATTTTCAACATAATTTTAGTAAAAGTGTGTAAGAT
The DNA here is from genome assembly GCF_019923935.1 of Bubalus bubalis. Lineage (NCBI taxonomy): Eukaryota > Metazoa > Chordata > Mammalia > Artiodactyla > Bovidae > Bubalus > Bubalus bubalis. The sequence goes on from NC_059157.1 coordinate 71,783,142, forward strand.
AACGAGATTAATCTGAATTCTTCTTTACTAATTAAACAAGGGACTCATCTTGGACATTTCATTCTCTTTTAAAGGATTATTTATATGCTGTTCACATCTCACTAAAGAAAAACTAACATTGGTGTATAGTGACACATAAATTCTTTAATAAAAATAACATGACAAGGCCCGAAGGAACATAAAATGCATAGACTTATGAATTTACCTTGTTTCATTTTAGCACTGGATGCTTCTTTAATGCTTGATTACATTTAGTTAAAAAACATGTCTAGAGCATAACCTACCATCCATGGCAGAAGATGTAGATTTTATTATTAAGGGGGCCTTGCTGATATTTCTAAAATATACTTAAGTAAAAAGTTTAAAATAAAGTTGTCACTGAATCTCTTTTGCTTTTTTAAAAAATTTGGCTGGTATTTTTGAATCTGGGATTTATTTTATATTTTCAATAGTTTCTCTCAGCTACAATATAAGTAGAAATAATCTGGTTTTCATTTCTATGAGTGTATTTCTTTGGAACATTTATAAAACTTGGGTCATGGTTCTTTGAAATAGGCTTTATTCCATGAGCTCTGCCTTCCTATTTTATCCACAGAACCAGTGTCTATTATGAATCAAGAGGATAATTTTCCCCATGGCTTCCCTGCCAAAACAACTGTCAATCCTTTTAAAATTTTCTGGAGCAAATGGTGTTTTATAACTTTAACCACCTCTGTTCCAGAATATGTGCACATCTCAAAATTTCCCCAAACAAAACAAAACAAAACAAAACATTTTCAGCACAGTCTGTAAGTCACCAGAAGTCTTTGGTTCTCCACAAACTGAGAGAAAAAATGTTTCATCCTTTAAAATGTAACAGTAAGATGGAAAACAAGTTTCATACTTTCCAAATTATGAGTTGTTTTTTCTTTTTTAAAGAAGGTACTCGACATTTTTTCACATTTGAGTCACATAAAAACACTAGAAATATATTTGGGTTTGGCCAGGCAACTCAAACGGTAAAGAACCTGCCTGCAATGCAGGAGACTAGGGTTCGACCCCTGGGTTGGGAGGATCCCCTGGAGGAAGAAACAGCAACCCACTCCAGCATTCTTGCCTGGAGAATCCTATGGAGAGCTGTGTGTCCAACACTTTGCTACCCAATGGGCTGTATGTAGCCCACCAGGCTCCCCTATCCATGGGATTCTCCAGGTAAAAGTACTGGAGTGGGTTACCATTTCCTTCTCCAGGGGAGCTTTCTGACCCAGGGACCAAAACAGATCTCCTGCATCTCCTGCGTTGGCAAGTGGAATCTTTACCACTGAGCCACCTGGGAAATACATGTATATGTATGTGTATTTCCATACATATACATTCTACACATTCAATTTCCATCTTAAAGTTCAAGAACATAAGAAAATGAGATTCAGAGAGATAGACGACTCATCCAAATTCACACAGAATAGCCTGTAGATCAAAAACCAGGTAGGTCTGCCTGACGCCATGCCCATGTTCTTTTATGACACCTCACAGACTTTAAAGGGGGAAACAAAGCTGGGAATCTATTTATATTAGGGTCTTATAATGATCATGCCTTTTGGTCTAATGATTCCAGCTCTGGGAAGCTAAAGAAACATTGCATATATAGTTAAAGATGTCCATGACAGCATTCATTAAAATAACTTGGAACTAAGAAAAAAAAACAAACAAAAAAAAACAAGGGAAGGGCTACATTTTTAATAGAAAATAATGGATAAGAAAGTAAACTATGCATACAGTCACTGAAAATAATAGTTTTGAGTTACTTCAAAAGTTACGAGTTGATTAGGATAAAACTGACAAACAAAAGTTTGCATATTATGTAGTTTTATTGGAAAAAAAGGTTTTTAGGTACTGACAGAAGTATCATATTGTTGGGTGAAGAAAGTTAGTTATGAAACAATAATTTTATGTATATTCTATGACAATGCATTTTGAAAAAAAATATGTTCTAGCATACATGGAAAAAATCTGTAACATATCAACCTTTAAAAGTAAATAACTTTCAAAGTATACATCATACTATATAAACTTTATAACATGTATTACTTTTAGGATTATAAAAATAATCAATATGTAATATTTGCAGTATGATTATAGCTATGTTGAAATATACCAAAAAGCAATAGTTGCTATTTTAGGGTAGTGAAGTGAAGTGAAGTCACTCAGTCATGTCCGACTCTTTGAGACCCCATGGACTGTAGCCTACCAGACTCCTCTGTCCATGGGATTTTCCAGGCAATAGTACTGAAGTGGATTGCCATTTCCTTCTCCAGGGGATCTTCCTGACCCAGGGATCGAACCCGGGTCTCCCACATTGTAGACAGACGCTTTACCATCTGAGCCACCAGGGAAGTCCTTATTTTAGGGTAAGGAGTATATATTTATTGCTCTTTTAAAAAGTTTAAAATGTTTTCAATATGATTATATTTTTATTAAAATAAGCATTATAAAAATAATCAATTTCCAACTTTTAAGTCATGCTGTTTCTTCCTGTTTCTCTATCTTGTGGGTTTTGTGAGAAATACTGTTTTATTTTGCTGTTCTTAGCGAGTTCTCATGATGAATAATGACTTCATGTAGGTGCATTACTCTTATAGAACTTGGTTAATTTCTATGCAACATTATTAATAAAACAGAAAAACATTACTATAGTATTACATTAGTTCAAAATTCATCAATTCTCAAAAATAGCAACTTGAAATTTAGCTTTTGCTAAACAACTTGAATAGTACAAACAAAACTGCCACAACCACTGATGCATTTGACTAAGGGATCTCATAGTTTTCAAGCTCTCAAATAACTCAAGTTCTTCAAAGATGCCTGTTTACTTATAAATTAATATGTACTTTTTTCAAAAATATTTCATGTTTTTAAAGAACATTCCCTTTAAAATGGGTGAGGCAGTATTTTCTTTTCTTAGTAATATCAGAATAATATTTATAAATTGGGACTATTAATAATCTTGACTTGGGTTACCAAGTCGATCTAAATTAATGGAAATTTCATATGAGAACTAGAAAATGGTATTATCAAAGTTGATTTCTTCATGTTACTGAGATAACTTCTAAATGTTTAGGAAAAATAAAAAATGTTAGTCTTTTTCCTTTCTTTCTCTTTTTTATTATAAGCACATAGATGCATAAGCTTTTGTAGAAGCAATACATTTGGATTTTATTTGGGTGTTGCCCTCAATAAAAAATGGTGCATGTGAATTTATTCTATCTTTCTCTTCTACTTGATGCCTACTCTTTTTGGTTCTATGGCAGAAAGAGCTAAACATAAACTTGCTTTAATTTCAACATCAAGTCAGACAGATTTGAATGTGTATTGCCTTTCATGTATAAATATCTTTTAAATCTCATACCCAAAGAAATACATTGCTTTTGAAGGGACTCTCTATGCATTTGAATAAAGCAAGTATATTTTCTTTAGTTCTCAACTTCTTCAGTAGATGGTCTTGTACAAATTAAGGAAAAAACCCTTAAAAACTTAAAAACATTTATGACTAAAATAATCAGATAATGATGTCAGTATGTTATTGAAGAATACAAGTATAATAGAATTATCAGTTTCCTTTATTCTCCCATTCTGAAAAAGAATGACATTGACTGGGAATTCTATAATGGCCCAAAGGAAAGAAGCCCTCTGGTGTGCCTCAAATTTGGTATTTTAAGTTGAAGTCAGCTGTTAAGAATTACTGAATTATCCAGGGCAGAATCTCGGCTATGGCTCACATTACAGTATGTTGGATATGAAAAGTTGAACACAAGAGGGGTGAAAACTTTTTAGTGATTAAAAAGGCCTGTGGGATTGAATTTTTAAATTCCAGAGCATCACATCAAGAGGAAAGTTGCAGATTCTCAGGTTTGTGCAGCAAATTGTGTCTGTAAATTGATGAAGTGTTTCTGAAGGAACATATCAAGATGGCTCTAAAGAGTATCTAAAGTTTCTTTCAATTCTCATGGGAATGAAAATTAAATCTGATGGGTGAAACCAAATACATAATGAAACTAAGAAACTGAATGTATCTAGATTTCAGTCAGGCCAGAAAGTAGGATGACTTATTTCACTTATTTTCTCTTTTAATATCTCTTGTAACAACATTTACTAATGCTTACAGAATTAATTTTAATTGATCTTTATTGTGTCTCAAATACTTTAGGCATTCTGTAGGAAACAGTGTTTCTCTGTATGAATATTGCATCATTGCTTCAGCTCTATTACTCAGATTTCAATAATTTCTCTGCCATTTTGTATTGATTCTTCTCTGAACCATTTTTCCTCAAAAATGCGGCTGCCATCTAATTAAACATGATCAGTTACTGGATAACTGAGGATATATAGGTATTGTTGATTTAAACATGTAACACCAACATCAATATTATAAAAGAATCCCACTGTTTACTCAAATAAAATAGTCTTCTTTTGCTTCAGAAGGAATAAATTTTGATAAAATTTGTCACAGAAATTGTGTATACTGCAAAGGGATTTTATATTTACCAAGCAAATTGTTTAAAATCTATGCTGCTAGACACACATTAATTTTAATGCATGTAAATGTGTAAACACATGTGTCTATATGCATTTAACTCCAAGAAAAATAAATGTCTAAAGTAAAAAATATCTTAATTTTTTGGTAAAGGGTATCATAAAAGTTTGTGAAGTTACTGAAAATCAACCACAATTACATATTTTCACATTTTATTTTATGTTAGAATTTAACTTTTAGGAATTTGTGAATGAGAACTAAACATTTTAACAAATGTGTCCTTTGAGATATTTAACTGTCTCTTCATTGTTTTAATTCTTATCAAATAAAGATAGATAATTATTTTAAATAGAGTTTTTTGGGAAAATAAGAGTAGTTATAATTTCCATCATCTGCTCATTGTCCCTTCGTTATGACCCAGGAAAGATTTTTCTTTTTTTAAAAGCTATATCAGCTGAGATTTAAGCTCCACTGAACTAAGAAAGTACTGTATAATAATGTTCAACAATTTTATAGCAATTTGTAATAAAATTTTAAATGGTAAGAAAATTATGCCATAGACTCTAAGTCAAAGCATGCAGCACCTAAAACTAAGATTAGTAGAAACTCATCTCTTGCATACAGTGATTTATGCAACATAATTGAAACAAGAACCCATTTGACATATGCTCCAGGAAGACTCACATATACTAAATTACTCAGGCAATCTTTAAACATACATGTGGTGGTCTCTTATACCATATACCCTTTTGATGGTGGTGCCCTACCCACAGCTATTGCACAGTTGTGAGCTTTTCTTTTCAATCAGTTCAGTTCAGTTCAGTTCAGTTGCTCAGTCACGTCTGACTCTTTGTGACCCCATGGACTGCAGCATGCCAGGCCTCCCTGTCCATCACCAACTCCAAGAGTTTACACAAACTCATGTCCACTGGGTCAGTGATGCCATCCAATCATCTCATCCTCTGTTGTCCCCTTTTCCTCCCCACATCAATCTTTCCCAGCATTAGGGTCTTTACAAATGAGTCAATTCTTCGCATCAGGTGGCCAAAGTATTGGAGTTTCAGCTTCAGCATCAGTCCTTCCAATGAATATTCAGGACTGATTTCCTCTAGGATGGACTTGTTGGATCTCCTTGCAGTCCAAGGGACTCTCAAGAGTCTTCTCCAACACCACAATTCAAAAGCATCAATTCTTCAGCTCAGCTTTGTTTATAGTCCAACTCTCACATCCATACATGACTACTGGAAAAACCATAGCCTTGACTAGATGGACCTTTGTTGGCAAAGTAATGTCTCTGCTTTTTATTTTTTTGTTGTTTGTTTTATTTTTATTTATTTATTTATTTATTTTTATTTTATTTTATTTTTAAACCTCAAACACTGTATTAGTTTTGCCAAACATCAAAACGAATACGCCACAGGTATACATGTGCTCCCCATCCTGAACCCTCCTCCCTCCCATTCCATCCCTCTGGGTGGTCCCAGTGCACCAGCCCCAAGCATCCAGTATCATGCATCGAACCTGGACTGGCGACTCGTTTCATACATGATATTACACATGTTTCAATCCCATTCTCCCAAATCTTCCCACCCTCTCCCTCTCCAACAGAGTCCATAAGACTGTTCTATACATCAGTGTCTCTTTTGCTGTCTCGTACACAGGGTTATCGTTACCATCTTTCTAAATTCCATATATATGCGTTAGTATACTGTATTGGTGTTTTTCTTTCTGGCTTACTTCACTCTGTATAATAGGCTCCAGTTTCATCCACCTCATTAGAATTGATTCAAATGTGTTCTTTTTAATGGCTGAGTAATACTCCATTGTGTATATGTACCACTGCTTTCTTATCCATTCATCTGCTGATGGACATCTAGGTTGCTTCCATGTCCTGGCTATTATAAACAGTGCTGCGATGAACATTGGGGTACACGTGTCTCTTTCCTTTCTGGTTTCTTCAGTGTGTATGCCCAGCAGTGGGATTGCTGGATCATAAGGCAGTTCTGTTTTCAGTTTTTCTAAGGAATCTCCACACTGTTCTCCGTAGTGGCTGTACTAGTTTGCATTCCCACCAACAGTGTAAGAGGGTTCCTTTTTCTCCACACCCTCTCCAGCATTTATTGCTTGTAGACTTTTGGATTGCAGGCATTCTGACTGGTGTGAAATGGTACTTCATAGTGGTTTTGATTTGCATTTCCCTGATAATGAGTGATGTTGAGCATCTTTTCATGTGTTAGTTAGCCATCTGTATGTCTTCTTTGGAGAAATGTCTATTTAGTTCTTTGGCCCATTTTTTGATTGGGTCATTTATTTTTCTGGAATTGAGGTGTAGGAGTTGCTTGTATATTTTTGAGATTAGTTGTTTGTCAGTTGCTTCATTTGCTATTATCTTCTCCCATTCTGAAGGCTGCCTTTTCACCTTGCTAAGAGTTTCTTTTGATGTGCAGAAGCTTTTAAGTTTAATTAGGTCCCATTTGTTTATTTTTGCTTTTATTTCCAATATCCTGGGAGGTGGGTCATAGAGGATCCTGCTGTGATGTATGTCGGAGAGTGTTTTGCCTATGTTCTCCTCTAGGAGTTTTATAGTTTCTGGTCTTACGTTTAGATCTTTAATCCATTTTGAGTTCATTTTTGTGTACGGTGTTAGAAAGTGGTCTAGTTTCATTCTTTTACAAGTGGTTGACTAGTTTTCCCAGCACCACTTGTTAAAGAGATTGTCTTTAATCCATTGTATATTCTTGCCTCCTTTGTCAAAGATAAGGTGTCCATAGGTGCGTGGATTTATCTCTGGGCTTTCTATTTTGTTCCATTGATCTATATTTCTGTCTTTGTGCCAGTACCATACTGTCTTGATAACTGTGGCTTTGTAGTAGAGCCTGAAGTCAGGTAGGTTGATTCCTCCAGTTCCATTCTTCTTTCTCAAGATCGCTTTGGCTATTCAAGGTTTTTTGTATTTCCATACAAATTGTGAAATTATTTGTTCTAGCTCTGTGAAGAATACCATTGGTAGCTTGATAGGGATTGCATTGAATCTATAAATTGCTTTGGTCTGCTTTTTAATATGCTGTCTAAGTCTTTTCAATAACTTGCTCTAAATTTGAATCTTGCAGAAAGTTAACCCTTTTATCCTTATACTCTCATCTTTATGTACCACAATCAGCACAAATAAGGAAGAGGAGCTGTAGACATCAAGAAGACACACCCTTGCTTCATATAAATAAATTTCTTAGATGACTTTTCAATGTATTTCTCTAGTGGAAGCAAAGGTGAGGTGAACTTTTTACTTTGTGTAGTTGCTGATCTTATACTTTTCTTTCCTTGATCTCATTTCACTACTAGAAACTGAATACCTAGGTCGATTTTAAGATTCGGTAAAATGTTATCTATAAAATATTAAACTTTTATAAAAAGCCTCTACAAAGCTACAGTAATCAAAGCAGCGTGGTCCTGAAACAAAAACAGACACATAGAGCAATGGAACGGCATAGAGAGAAGAGAGCGTAGCGAGCCTGGAAATAAACCCACACACTATGGGCAATTAATCTGTGACAAGGGAGCCAAGGGTATACAATGGAAAAAGACAATCCCTTCAATAAGTGTTGCTGGAAAAATTGGATGGTGACATGTAGAAGAAATTAAATTCAAAGATTTTCTCACTCCATATAGAACTCTGCTTAATGCTATGTGGCAGCTTGGACGGGAAAAGGGCTTGGGGGAGAATGGATGCATCTATATGCATGGCTGAGTACCTTCGCTGTTCACCTAAAACTATCATAACATTGTTAACTGGCTATATCCCAATAGAAAATACAATTTTTTTTTAAAAAGAGAAGATTTCCTCACAGTATATATAAAAGTAAACTAAAAATGGATTAAAGACCTAAATGTAAGACTTGAAACCATAACCTATGAGAGAACATAGGCAGGACACTCCACATAAATTGTAGCAATGTTTTTTTGAATTAATCTCCTAAGACAAAGAAACAAAAGCAAAAATAAACAAAAAATTAAATGTAAAACTTTTGCACACTGAAGGAAATCAACAAATGAAAAGACAATCAATGAAATGGGAGAAAATATTTGCAAGTGATGTGACTGATAAGTTAATATCCAAAATATATAAACAACTCATAAAATTCAATATAAAAAATAACCCTATTAAAAATGGGCAGAAGACCTGAATAGACTTTTTTTTTCCAAAGAGGAAATGCAGATGGCCAACAGGGACATGAAAAGATGCTCAACTTTGCTAATCATCAAAGAAATGTGAATCAAGACCACAATAAAATATCGCCTCACACCTGTCAGAATGGCTATTGCCAAAAAGTCCTTCAATAACGATGCTGAGGGTGTTGAGAAAAGGAAACTCTTGTATACTGTTGGTGGGAATGTAAATTGGTAAATCACTATGGAAGATACTATGGAGGTTTCTTAAAAATCTAAAAATAGAACTACCAGATGATCCAGCATTTCTACTCCTAGGTATATATCTGAAGAAAACAAAAACACTAGTTTGAAAAGATACATGCATCCCCACGTTCCTAAGGGCATTACTTATAACAGCCAAGATATAGAACCAATCTAAGTGTCCATCAACACATATATGGATAAAGAAGATATAGACACTCATCTACAAACATAATATATACAATGAGATGTTACTTAACCATCAAATGGAATGAAATTCTACCACTTGCAACAATGTGGATGGACCCAAGGGTATTATACTTAGTGAAATATGTCAGGCAGAGAAAGACAAATACTTTATGTTATCACTTATATGTGGAATCTGAAAAATAAAACACATGAATGAATGGATATTGAGTGATTATCAGTGAGAAGGAAATGTGGAGGACAAGATAAGAATGTGGAATTAAGAGGTACAAACTGCTATTCATAAAATAAGCAACAAGGATATATTGTACAGCACAGAGACAGTCATTATTTTGTAATACGTTTAAGCAGAGACTAATTTATAAAAAACCTTAAATCACTATGTTGTACAACTAAAACTAACATTGTAAATAAATGGTATTTTAATAACAAAAATAAAAGCCTCTCCCTGAAAAAGAGGATCATCATGCCTGGTATTAAAAATGAAATTCTAGTGACCTATCCGATGTCAGATGTGATCATGGGTCAAATTCTACATTTCCTACTCTCAGATCCAAACTGTAGCACTCCCCGCGGCCAGGTATAATAAAAAGGCTCACAAGCGTATCTGCAGACCAAGAACCAAAATGGTGGCACTCTCTAAGCCCTGAATATAGACAGTGGCCTCCACACAGAGGTTGCTGATTTCCCTTCAGCTGAAGAAAAGCATCCCTTTGTTAGCAGATATGTCCATTGAATGTAGAAAGACAGCCACACAAGCACCAAGTTTGCTGTGTGGGTAGTTCCTATAGTGGGGAAGAAAGATGATTGAAGACTCTGTGGTTTAGACAATGGCCCAGAACTGATATACAAAAAGATTTTTGATCCAATGTTCTGTGTATTTTGGTAAAAATTACAAAAACAATTTTAAAGAATTGGCTTTAATACCTATTTCAAAAGACAGAGGCAGTTGATCTACTTAGAGTAACAATGGAGGTATTTTCTTCTTTCTTTTTATTTCTCTTTTTAGAACCCAAGTCTCTTGTTTTCTGGTGAATGTATCTTCCCCTAAAAAAAAAAAACCATTTATTTTTCCTGTGAAATTCACCCCTGAAGCTGACGTGTTACATAATTTTAGAATTTAATTGTCAACCAGTATCTTCTGTGGGTCAAGAGAGTAGGGAATATTGTACTAAATTCTAAGGAGGAGAAGCTGGGAAGTAGAAAGCAGCAAAGGTTTTGGATAAAGATGGACATTGGTTTAAAATTCTAGCCATCTACTTAAATATTATGTGACTACAAGCAGCTTTCTTAACTCTCAGTTTCCTCATCTGTAGAATGAGAATAATAATAGCATCCTTTCAGAATTGTTGTGAGGATGAAATGAGATACTTGATACCTAGAAAACATCAGGTGTATAGTAGATGATTGATAATTAACCATCATTATTATAACATGTTTGATTTTATGACCTATGAAGAGTTTAAGTAGACTGATATGAATAACCATTGGAGTCAACCACAGAAATATAAAAATTTCTTTCTAATCTAGGCTTTCAAAGAACATCTGGTCTTTCTGAGTACTCCAGGAAGTCCTAATGGTGGCAACCAAAATACAAGAAGGGACCAGGGTTCTCCTCAAGCTTTCTCTGTAATCTTCAGCAGGTTTTGTTTCATGTTGTTTCTAATAATGGAGAATGTACCTCCCACCAGTGGTTTGCAGATCGGATGACTTAATAGGTCAAAATGCGCTTTGTAACCTTTAATATTAAAAAAGTTAAACCATCACAGACTTTTCAGTTATTCATACTATTTCATAAACTTCATATCACAACATTCTAAATCAACATTGATGTGTCTGTTATTGACACCATTTCAATAAATGCAAGGCAAAATTTAAGAGCTAACAACAAAAATTAAAACATTAAAACAAAAAAGAATAACTTACTAGAAAAGATGAAATTGCATGTTGTGAAATAGTTAATACTAAAAGTCTAATAATTTATTTATTTCCAAACCAAGCACAACTCTCATTTTATTTTTGTGTTTCCAATAGGACACATCAACCTTTTACCATTACTCATATCACATAGCTTTTCCACTCACTCTTTTCTCTCGACATAATATACATTTAATCTTTTTAGCAATTGTTCTTCTTGTTGCTCTACAGCCCCTGATATGGACATGGGACACCATAAATTATACTTTAGTTTTCATTTTGCCATTTCAGTGCTTAACTCCTAGCTCCTGATCGCATGAGTCAGAGTCAGAGTCATGTCTTTCTCAACATAAAGCATCCGATTATGTGATACTTCCCTTTAAACTTTGATCTCCCTCTAAACAGCTTACAAGAAACATTCCAGACACTTTATCCCAAAAGGCTCTTCTGAGTCCAGCTCATTCCTTAACCCTTTCCATCTTTTGCTTCCTCATGTGCCTTGGCAGAAATATCAGGCCCCAGAATCTTCTCAGACACCACCCCCGCCTCATACTGAGGACATGTCTTTTATCATAGATTTCCCCTCGATTTTCTATTGGGCAGTGAACTCCAGCTTAGATGCCACTTCTCCCATCACCATCCTCACCCCTCTGGGAAGAATGGATCTGTTTGGGGAAGTCAGGATTTTGTAGTCCTAGATCCATTTATGCATTCATCTACCTAGCACTTTCCTATTTCTTTATCTCTGTCTTTGGTGGTTACTTGTGTGTCGGTTTCTCTCATTAACAAAGTGAAGTCTTGAATCATCCACACATTGTCTTATTCATCTTTGTGTCCCCACAACTTAGAGATTTCTCTTTTACCTCCTCAATTGACTCTTTGAGGCATTTATATTTGTGAGCCATTGGTTTATATCTTAAAGTTGAAATCAAAACTCCTAAAAGTAATTATTAACCCTAGTTAGTAGAAACATTATTGTTTTTCATACATCCCATAGGATGGTAATGGATATAGTTTTGACTGATTTTTCTCTTCTCCTATTTTGAAACCGCAACAATCAACAAATGAAAGATAAAAGTAAAAGCTGGAATTAAGGTAGAATAAAAACAGGCAGAAACAACCGTTTACATGAGAATGCCAATTAGAATGCTTTGTTTTCTGACAGCTTTTATGCCCTTCTTCTACCAGATGCCCATGTTAAAATACAGCTTGGCTAAATGCTGCGAGGACAGATCTGCTTTTTCCAAAAGGAAGGGTTCATATGGTTATCCCACACAGGCAGCCTTTAACATTTTCCTATCTGTGAACAGGAGGTTACAGTGCTGTCAATCACTCTGTGGTCTCTGAGCAGATGTCACCCTTGCCCGCACCTTCTAACGGGGATTAGGAATGTGAAGCAACATCATGCCCAAGTTCTGGCCACATATTCATGGCCACTGTGGTGGTGGAAGTGAAGAAAGTCCTGGTGTTGCTTTCAGTTCTTTATTCGTATCTGTGACAGAAGGAGTAAAGCGCCCTGGCAAGATGGGGCTGTAGCACAGACATTTCCCTTTTCTTTGGCTCTGTATTGTCACATGCTAGGCAGGCGATATTCACAGCACTGAGATCTTAGAGACACTTTGCGGTCATCACTGTATTATTTCTCAGAATCATGAATAAAGAATGATAGCTACCACTTATTAAGTACTTTTATTATCCAAGAACCAGACACACACAGACACAGAGGTCCCAGCTATGTAAGTAAACACACACTCATGTGCGCACATGCACACACACACACACACACACTCATCCATTTATTCAACAGTATTTTGAGCAGCTAAAATACGCCAGGGTAATAGTCTATACACACATATCAATTTGATGTTTATAACATTCCAGTGTATCTTTATCTTTTTAAAGTTGAAAATTGAGCTAGGAAACTGAGATGCAGAAAGATAAATACTTTCCAAACAGTTAACTAGGATCAGAGTCTGCTTTTAAACTCATACCTGTCATGAAAATTCTCACTCTTTATACTTTATGGTGTCACAAAAAGAAAACAATAATTTAATCCTGAAATTTCTAAAAGAGCAAGTCAAATATATTAGTAAGGCAAGGGCACTGATGTTATAAAATTAACAATGGATTATGTCAGATTTCTAAAAAGTAATCCCACAGAGAGTTCCATGCACATATTTCGTTGTATTGTTGTTTCTTAATCAAAACTTCTATATGTGAAAAGTGATAAATTTGTTATTGAATCTTTAGACAAATATGCATTAAGATAATAACTTATCTTTACTATGTGATTTAAATGATAGATGCTTCCCCAAATGAACAAATCAGTCCATATTTTAGGTATGCTAGGAGAGTGCTACTGAAATAAATTTTGTAATAAAATCTGAATTCACAATAATTGCTTCCTGAAGTTCATTTTACCATTTTAATGTTAGATTTTTATCCCTATTGCTTTTTTCCCTCATCTTTTTGATGCCAAAATTCAGACAATAAAGTTGTATTTTATCACACCTGTAATTTTTGCTTGATAATATAAAAACTGCCAAATGTAATTCTTATACTCTTTCTTTTTGTTTCTGTCTTTTCATGAGACCATCACACAAGAAGATCTAAAATATTATACTAATGCAATCAGATCAGATCAGTCGCTCAGTCGTGTCCGACTCTTTGTGATGCAATACCTTCCATAAATATATAGCACAACTCTCTAATGCTTAAGAAGACTGTCAATAAGATTCACTAGATACAACACAAGTGCTACCAAGAGACTTATAATTGGAGACTTGTGCATATTCCTCTTAATGGAGTACAAAAGATAAATTGCATAAAATAAAAGAGGGATGTTAATAAATCAATTATATTAACACAAAATTCCATTTCCCCAATAGTTTTACGCTTTATGCTCTTTGGATTTGCTTTTCTCAGGCACAGCAGTCATCTTAGCAACTATTTTCAATTAAAAAATTCTCTTTGGAAAATGATCCATCTGTTTATTGAAACAATCCTTGGCAAAGCCAAGGAGGTCACTTTAGGTCAAAACCCATATCTAAGTTGGTTTAAGCTTAGGGTAACCTTAAGAGTGTGTTAAATTGGACTACTAGATATATAAAATGACATCACATACAGTTTTTTAAAAACTCCTAGGTTCTACATTCCTTGTGGAGAACTGGCTTTAAGGTTAAGGTCTGGGGAGAAAAAAACCTATTGGAATGCAAAAGTGCATTTAACACTTGTTTATATTTCCACAACATTATTCCAGATTTAAGCTGTCAAACTAAGTTGATAACAAATGTAAAGTATAGAAATGTATACAGCAACCAGTCTACTGCCAAATCAGGCAAACAAAGAAGTCTTGTCAGAGGCTTACAAATTCCAAAGTTAAATGCAAGGTAATATTTTCAGGGCAAGGCTTGCTTTTTATCACTTAATGGAATGATTTCTTTAAATGGTTGCAATTGGACAGCAGAGCAGCATGGATACATTTTGCAGTGGGATTCTGCACAGGGATTTGTCCTCAAAACTAGCTCTTACAAATGTGATTATTGTCTGTATGAACTGAAAATTACCTTGAGAAGTAGTACTTGGGATAGATATTTTAAAACCGAGTAACTTTCTACTGCTTGATGTGAGAAAAGTAATTTGCATCTTTGTTCTTTTTTGTTAAACAAATGAATTCAAATAACCACTATATGTGAAACTCAATTCCCATTCATTAGGATCATATTTCTCTCATTTACTTTAATAAGCAATGAAAACATTATATGTATTAAAGAATATATTACATAACCAAATTCCAGACAAATATGTATGTCTGGTTTCTCCACACAAAGCAACTATAATTTGGTTTCAGATAAAATTCATCAGTCAATAATGCAAAAAAAAAAAAAAAAAACCAAAAAACCAACAACATGGTAATAAATAGGAGTGTCATGAAAGCACGATTAACTATTTGATGGAAGGGACCTTATATTATTTTCCTCTGGTGTCCAATATCTATTGTGGCAGTTAGCATAGAATTTGGAGGAAGGGGAAAAACCAAGACTACAATGAAAGATACCTAAGTTTTTAAGGCCAGAAAAGTTATTTACTGCCTGAATGAGGAAATAATTAAATCTGTTTCCTTTTATGCAAATTGAGAATAGCAACACTTAATCAACACATAATATGTAAAACAAATTATATGTATATATTTCGCCCTTTCTGAAATACACAAAATTGTTATTTTCCACTACCTACACCTCTTCTAGCATGTTGCATTAAACAGTAAGTAATAGTTCTTTGAATGAGAAGTTCTATGGAGAAAATGAGTTTGAATTTTCAAAATGAAGGGCAATGCCAGAATGAAAAACAAACAAGAAAAAAACAGGAGTTTAAAAAATTTTAGAACTACATAAAGCAATGCAGGAAAGATACAAATAAAAATAATTTTTGGATTTTTCCTAATTTTTACTATTATAATGATGAAAAAAGTGAAAGATATTAACTTTTAGCATGAACAGGAGTTTATAACCCCATGTTTAGGTTTTTACTAAAAAATAACAATGAAAGCAAAAATGGGGAGTGCTCAGTGATCTGTTGCCATTAAATTCAAAACCATCAAAATCATTAACTCAATGTTTTGCAAAATTTTCAGGTTAAAATTCCTCCCTTGTAGAAAATTAAATAATTATAGGCAAAAATGTAAATAGAGCTGATATACATATAGATGTGAAAAGCAATAAAAATAACAACCCTAAAATACTGTATTTTGAAAACTGCTCTCTGGCTTCCTAATCTGCAACTCTTTAGTTATTTTTCAAGAAACAATCTATTTGTGAGGGGCTAGAATGTAGTCTTGGAGGAGGAAATGGTAACTCACTCCAGTATTCTTGCCAGGAGAATCCTATGGACAGAGGAGCCTGATGGGCTACAGTCCATGGGGTCTCAAAGAGTCCAGCACAACTGCAGAGACTTAGCACGAACGCACGCAGAATGTGCTCTACCAATATATCAACAAAGCAACAATTTTTATATGAGTGAGTATTTGATCCTCATAAACTAGTCTTTGTGATAAAGTCAACATTTGTCAAACTTCTCCAATTTTGCCAAATAATACTTAATCAATATGGAAAGAAAAAAAAAAAAGCATTTTTATGTCTGGGGGTTCTTAACACAAAAGGCCCCTGAACTTTTATGAGGAAAATATATCTTTATTTTCAGTAACTGCTAACTAAATGTTAGCATTTTCTTCAATTATAAATGTATATAATTGTGGTGGACCATCTCTAAGATACCCCCCTACCTGGTATTTATGGCTATGTAAACCTTCTCTTTAGTAGACTCTGGATCTACTGATTCTTTTCTGACAGATAAAAGACAGTAAAAGTAATGGGATGTGACTTTTGAGATTATGCTTCAAAAAGACTGTGGCTTCCATCTTGCGTGTCCTTTCTTGCCCCCTCACTTGATTACTCTGAGGGAAGCCAGCTGCCGTGTTGTGAGCTGCTCTCTTAACATGGTCCTGATGTCTCCGGCCAACAGTCAGTGAGGGCCCGAGGCTCGTTATAGCCTCGTAAAGGAGCTTGCCAAAGAACCCCCTCAGTCAGATCCGGAGGTGATTTCAGCCCCAGTCAACACCTTCAAAAGCCTTAGGAAAGACCCTGAAGCAGAGCCACTCAGCTAAGCTGTAGGTTTCTGACTCAAAGAAACTAAAAGATAATAAATGTCTGCTGTTTAAGCTTGAAGGCCATTTGTAATGCAGCAATAAACAACTATTACAGATTTTGTACCTGGAATTAAGTAAGTAAAAGCCTAGAGGTAGCTTTGGAACTAGGCATATGTGGAAGAAGGAAGAATATTGAGGAGAACATCTAAATTGCCTTGAACAGGATTTTTATAGAAATAACAGCTTTGAGAATGCTCCTCATGAGGGCTCAAGAGGACCTGGGAAACATGCCATTGGAAACTGAAGGAAAGGGAATCTTTGTTACCTAGAGCACAGCATGAAGTGAAGTGAAGTGAAGTGAAGTCGCTCATTCATGTCCGACTCTTTGCAACCCCGTGGACTGTACCCTACTAGGCTTCTCCCTCCATGGGATTCTCCAGGCAAGAATACTGGAGTGGGTTACCATTTCCTTCTCCAGGGGATCTTCCCGACCCAGGGATCGAACCCAGGTCTCCCACATTGGAGGCAGACGCTTTAACCTCTTAGAGCACAACATAGGGACACTTAAATGTGCCCCCAAACAGGGTGATCTTGGTAAGGAGATCTCTAAGCAAAGTCTTGACAAAGGTACTACTTTTGTGTGTGTGTGTGTGTGGCTTACAATAAAAAAAAATATGAAAGGAAAAAGATGAATTGAAGGAAAAACTATTCTTAAAAAAAAAAATGTGCCAGGACTTAAAAATATCTTGGCCTCTCAAGATGGCAGTTGGAATAAACAAGAAATGGCTTCTGAGAAAAGATCAGATCTGACAGGAAAAGGTAGTCCAGAGATGAATACTCTACATTTGGAGAAACAATCTTATTTCTAAACATTCTCTTCAATTCTGGCTCTAAGGGAAATTTGTATCTTTCCTGAAAATGTCCTTGTAACTCTCCCGAGAAACAGCTGTTTTCCCTTGCATACTCCTGATATTGCTTGACATTAATGTCAGGTAGGTGTCCTCAAGTTTTCAGTCCATTCATTCTTCCAATTAAAACCCCTCACTTTGATTACCAGGTCTTTAAATTCTACTGTTACCATGCCATCTTAAAGCAGTTATCTACTGATTTTTGGTTACTCCTCCTCCTGCTTTTAAAACTTTTATATGTTTTTAAAAGTTTTAATATGATGTTGCTGTTGTTTAGCTGTTCAGTCATGTCCGAATTTGCAACCAAATGGACTGTAGCACACCAGGCTTTCCAGTCCCTCATCATCTCCTGAAGTTTGCCCAAGTTCATGTCCATTGCATTGGTGATTCCATCCAGCCATCCCACTCCCTGATGCTCTCTTCTCCTTCTGCCCTCAATCTTTCCCAGCATCAGGGACTTTTCCAGAGAGTCAGCTGTTCACATCAGATGACCAAAATACCGGAGCTTCAGCTTCAGCATCAGTCCTTCCGAAGAATATTCAGGGTTGATTTCCCTTAAGATTGACTGATTTGATCTCTTTGCTGTTCAAAGGACTTTCAGGTGTCTTCTCTAGCACCACAGTTTGAAGGCATTAGTTCTTTGGTGTTCCGCCTTCTTTACGGTCCAGCTTTCACAACCATCCATTACCACTGGGAAGACCATAGCCTTGACTATATGGACCTTTGTCAGCAGAGTAATGTCTCTGCTTTTCAACACACTGTCCAGGTTTGTCATTGCTTTCCTGCCAAGAAGCAATCATCTTCTGATTGCATGGCTGCAGTCACTATCTGCAGTGATTCTAGAGCCCAAGAAGAGGAAATCTGTAACTACTTTCAACTTTTCCCCTTTAATTTGCCCTGAAGTAATGGACCGGATGCTATGATCTTAGATTTTTTTTGTTAGTTTTAAGCCGGCTCTTTCACTGTCTTCCTTCACCCTCATCAAGAGGGCCTTTAGTTCCTCTTCGCATTCTGCCATTAGAGTGGTATCATCCTCATGTCTGAGATTGTTGATTTTTCTCCCACCTCTCTTGATTCCAGCTTGTAACTCATCCAGCCTGGCATTTCTCATGATGTGCTCAGCATATAGATTAAACAAACAGGGTGACAGCAGATAGCCCTGTCATACTCCTTTTTCATTCTTGAACCAATCAGTTGTTCCATCCAGGGTTCTAACTGTTACTTCTTGACTCATATACAGATTTCTCAGGAAACAGGTAAGATGGTCTGGTGTTCCTCTCTCTTTAAGAGATTTCCATAGTTTGTTGTGATCCACACAGTCAAAGGCTTTAGCATAGTTAATTAAACAGAGGTAGATATTTTTCTGGAATTCCCTTGCTTTCTCTATGATCCAGCAAATGTTGGCAATTTGATCTCTGGTTCCTCTGCCTTTTCTGAACCCGATTGGACATCTGGAAGTTCTTGGTTTGGAAATGCTGAAGCCTAGCATGTAAGATTTTAAGCATGACCTTACTAACATCGGATATGAGTGCAATATACAATGGTTTTGGAGAAGGCAATGGCACCCCACTCCAGTACTCTTGCCTGGAAAATCCCATGGATGGAGGAGCCTGGTAGGCTGCAGTCCATGTGGTCGCTAAGAGTCAGACATGACTGAGCGACTTCACTTTCACTTTTCACTTTCATGCATTGGAGAAGGAAATGGCAACCCACTCCAGTGTTCTTGCCTGGAGAATCCCAGGGACGGTGGAGCCTGTTGGGCTGCCGGTCTATGGGGTTGCACAGAGTCGGACACGACTGAAGCGACTTAGCAGCAGCAGCATACGATGGTTTGAACATTCTTTAGTACTACCTTTCTTGGAAATAGGGATGAGGATTGACCTTTAATATGATACTTAGTTTTAAATAATTCATTAATTTTAATTGAAATATAGTTGATTTTCTATATTAGTTTCAAGTGTACAATGTAGTGATTCAATATTTTATAGACTATACTACATTTAGAGTTGGGCTTCCCTGGTGGCTCAGACGGTAAAGAAGCTGCCTGCAAAGCAGAAGACCCAGTTTCCATCCCTGGGTCAGGAAGATCCCCTGGAGAAGGGAATGACTACCCACTCCAGTGTTCTTGCCTGGGAAATCCTGTGGACAGAGGAGCCTTGTGGGCTACAGTCCATGGGGTTGCAAAGAATCAGACATGACTAAGCAACTACCATTAGCTAACACAGTTAAAGTTACTATGAAATAATGGCTATATTACCCTGTGCTTTACAGTATATCTTTGTTTATATATATATTATCTTTTATATCTCATCAATCCATACTCCTATCTCCCCTGTTTTCTCTCTCCTCACTATTACTTTCTAGTCTGTTCTCTATACCCGTGAGTCCATTTTTGTATGTTATATTCACTCATTTATTTTTCAGATTCCACATATAAATGATAGCATAGAGTATTTGTCTTTCTCTATCTGACTTATTTCACTCCACATAATCCTCTAGGTCCATCCGTGTTGGTGAAAATTGACAGAATTTCATTCTTTTCATGGTTGAGTAATAGTCCATTTAAACTTTTTTTTAAATAATTTTTACTATTCCTCTCAACCCATATCCTTTCCCCCTTTCTATTTAATGTTCCTTCACTATCACTATTTCCTTGCATATTCCTTTGTACAGATCTTGAAATCTTTGTCTTTTCTCTTTCACTTTATTGCTCTGATAAGAATCAACCTCCAGTTAAACTTTCCTCTCAGGCCACTGGGCTTCCCAGATGGCTCAGCAGTAAAGAATCCACCTGCAACGCAGGAGTCACAGGAGACACGGGTTCAATCCCTGGGTGAGGAAGAGTCCCTGGAGGAGGGCCTGGCAACCCACTCCAGTATTCTTGCCTGGAGGATCTCATGGACAGAGGAGTCTGGTGGGGGCTACAGCCCATAGGGTTGCACAGAGTTGGATATTACTGAAGTGACTTAGCATGCATGCATGCATTCAGCACACTACCCACTAATCAGATTTTCTGCTTCAAGGAGATAACTGACTGATGGCTCCAGCTCTTGTCATTTATACATGTGTCACTGAATTTGCAACAAGGACACGGTTTCTACAAGCTCTCAGCCAATGCTGAAAATAGTGGCAACACTGATGCAGAACTTCTCTGAGTGATGAATTGTATCCTGGCCAAGATAGTTTACAACTGTACTGCAGCCTGAGAAACGTCTTACCCCACCTTCCTTCTTACCCTCACTCCTTCACAGGGACAGAGCTGCACTGTGATCTGAAGACTCCCACCACATTGTCTGACACCCTCCTCTCTTTCTCTAATAGGTATTTCCCCTAACTATTCTCTGGGATATCCAATTCTATCTTGACACTTGAGTCTTATGGAACATCAGACTAACACAGCTGGCATCCATGCAGCTGAACGTAGCTGAAAAACAGTGCACAAGATTGCTGACTGCCCCTGTTTTAGATCATGACCATTAGTTTCACGTAACTCACTCATTTAATACACATTTATGACATATTCATTCATTATTTCTTATGTCCTTGAGAACTGAGATATTCAGTATGAAAGAAAGGAGATACAGCTGTAACACAGAGGAGACAAAGCAAAAACTTTAGATCTGTGGATGTATCCTCACTTTGCCCACTGAAAAGGCTGGGAAACAATGATTAATCAGTGAGAATCCCTTGACCCAAGCTGTTGTTGTGAAATACCCTTTTCCATTAAAAGAAGTCAGGGCTTTTTGGGAAAATGGCTGATACTAGGTCTAGGGCAGGAATGTGCAAAATGAATCTGGAACATCTTAGCATGCCAGATAGCAAGGATGTTATCAAAAATTGCCAGGGTAATGACAATAGGTTTTGGCAACCAATTTAGAAAGACTATTGGCCAAAGATGAGACAAATTAATCTTGGAGAAGGACAAGACTTAACAGTGGATTGATACTCATCAGATATTTTGTTTATCTTTAATGTTTAAATTCATTAATTCATGTTTATATTTAAAATCTAATTGTTATCCTCTGGGGATGACTGTGAATCAATTCATTTTTTAAAAACTAGTTAGAGAAAAGGAAAGGATCTAGCCTTTGTCCTGTTTTTCCATATGAACTATGCTACTGGCTAGCCAAATGATAGATGATGGTGGCTCTCTTTTTAAAATTATTCTAGCCAGTTAAGAATACAGAATTAGAATATTACCATTTTTGCATCTCCTAAGGGAATTAATAAAGTACTTATTAATAATGTACCTATGTTTGCAAGGCTTTAGGCTCACCAAATAAATATAATCTGAGTTTGCTCAATCTACTGGATCTAACTGCCAATTTACAGAAAATACAGAGCTCAGGGAAACATACTGAGCCACAAAATGGAAAAGCCGACAGGTCTTGTGTTCCTCAACAGAAAACCTGTAACAACAACAACAACAACAACAACAAAAAATGGATGGAAGAGAAACCTGTAGATTAGTTGAGCCCTAAAGGATATATTGTGCTTTTAAAAAAGAATTGCCAAGCTAAAGTGTCTAAAGATGCTCACTTGCGTGATAAAGTACTAAAGAAAAGCATGGAACTGATTATTATAAAAGCCAAAATAGTGGATATCTGGGGCTTGGAATGAGGCATTTGTGACTTGAGTGGGACACAGTCGAAGAGGCTTCTAAGATGCTTGGCAATGTACTATTTTTTGACGTAGGTTAGATGGGTATTCTTGAAATTATTCACTAAGGTTTGCATTTATTTGTTTGGTTTGCTATGTCTACATTTTATTTTACAACAAAAGGCTAAAAATGCTATTCTGATACTTTTAATCAAATTATTTACAAAAGAAGGTACAGACTCACGTTGTGATGAGAACACTATCATTGCTCCATGATATTAAATATTCAAATGTGACTATAATTGCCAAAACATTCCTTTTTAACATAAAAAAAATATTTCTCAGAATAAACTGCTATGCCAAGTCTGATTTTATCAGTGAAAAATGCAAGCAGGAGGTTCCCACTTACCATCTTTTTTCTCTGTGTTCTTCTTTTTACCATAATAATGAGCTCTTAGAAGACACTTGAAACTCACAGATCACATTTGAAGAAATATCATTCAAGAAGATGTAAGGCAGAGACAATATTTTAGAGGAAGCCCTAGCATGCCTAGAAAACCTGTAATCATTCTCAGCAGATAACTGATTATCTGACTGGAATATGTTTAAAGGAGAAGCTTTGCTCCAAAGTTGGACAAGTAAAGGTGGAATTCAAGCGTGACAAAGAACAGTAAGTGGTAGGGGTCAGTAACAAGTATAAAGCCTTTATGATTTCTTTAATATTGCCAGGAACCATATAAAAGGTTTCCAGAGCTGACTAGATATTATTGAAAAATAATTGTGCCTCCCTTGCTGTGAATTACAAGCCTTTTATATGTGGAAAAAATTTTGGTGGCCACACAAGGCAGGAAAATAAAGTTAATTTTACTTCCAAACACTCTGTGACACAATAGTTTTTCCAGTTACAAAGATCTATCTCATGACCGTGAAGAGTTAGCAAAGCATATAATACTTCTGTAAGAAAATGTTGATTATTCTGTTGTGAATAGTTCCCTTAATGAGTGTTAAATAAACTCTTTATAGAAATGATATTAAGGCAAATAATACTCAGTCACAGAAGTAATATAAGGTTATTTTTTATTCGGTAAGTTTCCCATAGGGAAATTTTAAATCTTACAACTTAATGATGCTTTTTAAGTGGTGCTCTTTAAGAAATTAATTTCATAATTGTTACATGGAGTAGTGAAATTGTTCTGAATTGGACGACAGAAGGGGCTTCCCTGGTGGCTCAGATGGTAAAGAATCCACCTGCAATGAGGGAGACATGGGTTTGATCCCTAGGTTGGGAAGATCTCCTGGAGGAGGGCATGGCAACCCATTCCAGGATTCTTGCCTAGAGAATCCCCATGGACAGAGGAGCCTGGCAGGCTACAACCCAGGGTATTGTAAAGATTTGGACACGACAGTGACTAAGCACTGCTCAGCGTGGACTACAGCAAACACGGTAAAATTCTGATTCCATCAGTTACAAAACTATGTAACTTTGGGCAACTCATTCGACTCGTCTGGATCTCAGAACACTTTCCACAAAATGAGAGCTGAACGACATATAGCTAAGGTTCTTTCAAGCATGAGTGTTCTCAAGTTAATTAACACATTTAATTTCAGTTTGTTTTGGGGGCAAACTAAATTCCTTAAAGACTACAGGACAAAGAGTTATAATTCCTGTATTGGTTATCCATTGCTGTGTAACAAATTACTGTAAAAACTTAGCTGCTTCCTAAAAATAAGCATTTATTATCATACACAATTTCTGAGGGTCAGGAAGGTGGCAGTGGTTTAGCTGACTGGTACTGTTTAAGGTCTCCCATGTGGTTGCTGTCAAGATGGTAGCTGAGGCTGCTGTCGTCTGAAGGCTTAGCTGTGCTGAATGATACATTTCCAAGTTCACTTGCATGACTGTTATGCATGTGTGCTAAATCGCTTCAGTCGTGTCCATTTCTTTGCAACTCTATGGACTGTGGCCTGCCAGGCTCCTCTGTCCATGCAATTTTCTAGGCAAGAATACTGGAGTGGGTTGCCATTTGCTACTCCAGAGGATCTTCCTGACCCAGGGATCAAACCCAGATCTCTTGCATTTGCTGAATTGGGAGGTAGATTGTTTACCACTCGTGCCACCTAGGAAGCCCCTGTCAATCTTAGAGCTTTCTAATTCACTTCTGAACTTCCCATGGGATTAGTCTACACTTTTCTCTCATTGCCTTAACAACTCTCTCAATTCTGCAATCTAACTTTCTCATGGTTTTGAAATGGCCAGTGTCCCTATTTGCCTGATCTAATGACTATTTAAATCTACCCCAATTATTAAAGCGCTAGCTTCATTTTTCTTCTTAAAATTTCCTTCTTCCTATTATGATATATTCTTTCCTCTCTTTTCTCTAAAATTTTAATATACCTAGGTTTTGCTTTGAGATATTTTTATTTCTCTGTTTCTCATCTTATAGATATCACCTGAATATATAAATAAGACAAATGCTTACTTTGGACCCTTTTCAGATATTAAAATTCTGTTAATTTACTAAAGAATATCTCTAAGTGAATTTACAACTAATATCCCAAATTCAACCAGAATTGAAACATACCCAGAACTTTATTTAGCAGATGCAGAGAATGTCTGTTATTTTGATCAATAATATTTTCATTACTCAACATATACAAGCTTGCAGTCTTAAAGTATTTACCTATCATCTCTATCTATCATTTTCTTCCAGAAGCCTTCAATTTCCACTGTGTAACATTTAAAATTTTGATGTACTTGAATTACTGCCAACCCTTTCTTTATTTCTTTGTTTAAACTCAGCACTTTATTTCTCTCCTGCCCTTTGGGACCTTTCCCTCATGGTCTTCAACTTCTTTCTTTTCATTCTTTTTCAGAGTGTTTGCTATCTGCAACCCTCTGTATCTTCCATTAAGAATAAAAACTTGACATATCAATGAAAACCTTCAATATCTGGCTTATGCCACCACCTAAACTTCATCTCAAGCTACTCTTTCCTTTTCCCTGTGCTAAGAAAGGAGATAAGTAGTTATTCAATAAACTCTGACACTTTACCATGTGAGTCACAAGGGAATTTGCCCGACTCTAGACTGTACTTGGATTCAGTCCAGGTTCTGCAACTTACCTGTGATTTTGAGCAAGTTTCTGAACCACTCTGTGCGTTTCTTAATAAGCAAATAATCCAATAACAATGGTGGCTACTTAATGAATTAATTAGTATAGCAACAGCTCCTGAGAAATAATAAGAGCTATGTTCATTATTACTATTTGAACATATGCCTGCAATCTCATATTTTATTTTCTGTTATTCTTTCTTTTCCTCCATCTCTGTTTTAATCTTTTACTGAATTCATTAAGTTTATTTTATCTCCCAACTTTTTCTTCAAATTGTTTGGAAGTTATTCAAGCTGTTTCCATCTGTTTATTGGTTAGCCTTATTATCATTCACTTACTACTTTTAAAAGATGCATATTTGATTGACAAAGTTCTAGGTTATTAACCTTCTAAAAAGAGAAGGATCTTTTAACTGTTTAATCACCACCAAATTTTTATATTACTGTTAGAAATATGTTAGTACCAGACTCATTTTAACAACACCCAAAATTTGTTATTGTTGTTGTTAGTTTTATTTGAATATTTTTTTGGAACACCATTTGTCCACTTAATTTCTTAATACAAATTCCTCCTTGAAGTCTCAGTTCAGTTCAGTTCAGTTGCTCAGTCATGTTCGACTCTTTGTGACCCCATGAATCGCAGCACACCAGGCCTCCCTGTCTATCACCAACTCTCGGCGTTCACTCAAACTCACGTTCATCGAGTCAGAGATGCCATCAAGCCATCTCACCCTCTGTTGTCCCCTTCTCCTCCTGCCCCCAAATCCCTCCCAGCATCAGAGTCTTTTCCAATGAGTCAACTCTTCACATGAGGTGGTCAAAGTACTGGAGTTTCAGCTTTAGCATCATTCCTTCCAAAGAACACCCAGGGCTGATCTCCTTCAGAATGGACTGGTTGGATCTCCTTGCAGTCCAAGGGACTCTCAAGAGTCTTCTCCAACACCACAGTTCAAAAGCATCAATTCTTCAGTGCTCAGCTTTCTTCACAGTCCAACTCTCACATCCATACATGACCAGTGGAAAAACCATAGCCTTGACTAGACGAAACTTTGTTGGAAAAGTAATGTCTCTGCTTTTGAATATGCTATCTAGGTTGGTCATAACTTTCCTTCCAAGGAGTAAGCCTCTTTTAATTTCATGGCTGCAGTCACCATCTGCAGTGATTTTGGAGCCCCCAGAAATAAAGTCTAACACTATTTCCACTGTTTCCCCATCTATTTCCCATGAAGTGATGGGACCAGACGCCATGATCTTCGTTTTCTGAATGTTGAGCTTTAAGCCAACTTTTTCACTCTCCTCTTTCACTTTCATCAAGAGGCTTTGTAGTTCCTCTTCACTTTCTGCCATAAGGGTGGTGTCATCTGCATATCTGAGGTTATTGATATGTCTCCCGACCTTCAGTTTTCTTCTAAGTAAAATTATCCTTTTTTTTTTTTTTTTTTTACAATTCTTTGTGTAGATGACTAGGTGATAAACTATGTGTTCCCTAGAATCAGTTTTTACTTTGCTCTTACACTTAAATAAAAAATTTTCCGGGTGGGGACATTTAGATTTATGCAATATTTTCAGTCAGCATGTTGACGATATTATTTCACTGTTTCCTGATATGGGTTCTTGCTAATGAGATGTACATTGAAAGGATTTAATTTTCAGTCCTTCATTGATAACCTGCCCTTTGGAAGAGGGGAATATTTTGTAAACAAATTTTTCTCTAAGGCTCAGCAAGTATCTTTATCTGAGGAGTCATGTACATCTTTAAATTCAGAAATTTCTCAGCCACTTTTAAAAACTGTCTTTCAGACATCTCTTTCTGTTACCATAGCCATATATTTCATACTCTATTCAATTTTCAATATCTTCTGATTTTTTAAATTTGTTTTTTGACTCCATAATTTTCAGTGCAATGAACTATGAAAATAGTTTCAATTTACTCTTCAGTTATCTCTAATCTATTTAACATAGTCAAAGTGTTTTAATTTTAATTGCCATACTTGTCATGTCTAAATATTTGATTTGTTTATTTAAAAATCAACTTAGTCATGTTTCACTTTCTTTTACTTATCATTTTGATTTTATTCTTTACTTTTAAGATTCTATAGAGTTTCTATATGTCTTTCTGGTAATTTCTCTTCTTTAAATCTCTGTAATGATTTTAGATAAAGTTACAGTCACCGGATTGTTCCATTAACTTTAGTACTAGAGATGCTCTGGCTTTTTATGACTTCAGACTCTCTCTCATGGTAT
Source organism: Bubalus bubalis (assembly GCF_019923935.1). Classification (NCBI taxonomy): domain Eukaryota; kingdom Metazoa; phylum Chordata; class Mammalia; order Artiodactyla; family Bovidae; genus Bubalus; species Bubalus bubalis. The sequence goes on from NC_059157.1 coordinate 71,810,689, forward strand.
TTCCTTTAATTGTGTGATTTGTACTTTTTCTATGGTGAATTCTTTACAATGGATATTCTATATGTTCATAATTATGGAAGTTTCCCACTCAGTTTTTTAAATATATATGTTTCAATGATGTTATGATAATTTCTCAACTTGTTATTCTTATTGTATGTAAAGTAAATTTGTAATCTCTGTATTATACACACACTTCTACACATACTTCCCTGGTGGCTCAGATGGTAAAGCATTTGCCTGCAATTCGGGAGACCTGGGTTCGATTCCTGGGTCAGGAAGATCCCCTGGAGAAGGAAATAGCACCCTGCTCCAGTTCTCTTGCCTGGAATATTCCATGAATGGAGGAGCCTGGTAGGCTACAGTCCATGAGATCACAAAGAGTTGGACACGACAGAGCAACTTCACTGGTTCTACACATACACACTTACACCCTCTGAGTATTTACTTAATTTCTATATTCTCAGCAGCACAGATTCTAATGCATAGTAGGTATATTTTTGGTAAATATATGATTCATGAAAGGATACATTGATGTTCCATGATTCGTTAAGAAAACAATATGTTGTAACAATGTCTGAACTACTTTCTTTTCTAAAAAATATTCCATGTTTCAAAATCTCATATCTTACTTGAACTGTTCAGTCTATCCATCATGATAACCTAGAATCTCATTTTTAACTGTTCTCTCCAAAGTTTCTTTGAAAGTTTTAACTTTAAATATATAAGCTTTTCAAATAAATAAAATATTCTTATTAATATAAATTTCTTCCAGCATTTTTTTGGACACAGTACTATTGATTAGATGTTTGTGTCCCTTGAAAATTCGTAAGTTGAAATCCTAAACTCCAGTGTTACAATATTAGAAATTGGGTTCTTTGGCAGGTGTTAATAATTAGGTCACAAGGGCAGAGTTCTCATGAATGGGATTAACAGCTTTATAAAAGATATCTGAAACACTCCTTAGCCCCTTAGAGACTAAAACTACTGGTGTCTTGCTTTTGGACTTCCCAGACTTTCTCAACTGTAAGAAATGAATTTCTATTTTTTATAAACCACCAAGTCTATAATATTCTGTTACAGCAACCTGAATGAACTTCAACACTTAGGTTTTAATTATTCCCCACTCTGTGCACTTTACTAGAACTTTTAGAATATACTTAGTCAAAAAGCTTTATCCTGACACTATGTCAGGCTTATCTTAACTCTCATGCAGAGGTTCAACGTGTTGACTCAGGGGAGAATTCAATCAGCACAGATGTTCATTTGACACTCACAGTATAAAAAATAATGGTAAATTGTCCTCAACATTTAAAAATAAATACATTGGAAATAGAAATATGCATTATTTTGGGTGTGTGTCTGGGAAAAAAAAGTCAGATAAACTGACTGTCACTGGTCTTTCTTCCCTTGATCACTGGTTAAAACTGAGATTTGCAGCTGCAGTGTTTAGGTGGTTTATGTTTTATCAGTTTTGCCACAGTGTCTCCTTCTTTTTGTTTTAGACTTAGTCATTTTCACTCACTTACATTTCTGCCTGGCTCCTGTAATTATTTACGGTTTGGGGATATGGTGTGAAACATTCTACGTAGCTCGGTGTTGCCAATTATTTTTGCCTAAGGCCACAGGGTGAAATTTTTATGTACTGCTATCTATTTTAAATTGGTTCATTTAAAATAAAGAATTAATGAACATTAAGTTATAAATATTCCCACTCCAGTACTCCTGTCTGGAAAATCCCATGGACAGAGGAGCCTGGTGGGCTACAGTCCATGTGATCGCAAGAGTTGGACATGACTTAGCAACTAAACCACCAAGTTATAAATATAATGATCTCTAAACTGAATTACATTGCTAACCTTTGTTTCTTTCTATTTTTTTCCTGTGAAAACTTGCTGTTGTTATTATAGAAACAAAATTTTACACATACCTTCAAGTTAGCTATAATGCAAGATTCGCCTAAATCTGTCTGGGATATTACTAATATTTGTTAAGTTAATAAGTATCTATATATTACAGCTCCAAACTATGCCTTTTTCTTTTTTTTTCATGCTGTGCCACCCAGCTTATGGGATTTTATTTCCCCAGCCAAGGAGTGAACCCAGGCCCTTGGCTATGAAAGAGTGGATGCTAACCACTGGAATGCCAGGGAATTCTCATAATGCATTCTTAAGGAGAGATGGAAATTTTTATTATAGCTGAGTAATGATCAACTGATTGGATTACTGTAAGACTATTAAAAATTGACAAAATAATAAGCCTGAATAATGGCATTGAGCCAACTGAGCAGCAAGATAACATTTAGATTCTAAACAAGTAGTCTGAGTACCAGTTTTATTTGTTTTAAGGAAAAAGAGTCCAATTAGTTTTAAGATAAATTTAAGCTTACTAATGTTTATAGTACCTGGCATTTGATTAAAAGTATGTTTCAGAAATTAATATATAAAATATATATTTGAAGTAATTAATATAGGAAATATATTCTATATACATGATGTTAGAATACAATATATATTATTTTTCATAATAAGTCTCTACCTCCTTACCTGCATGAGACTAGTGTTTATAAAGGCTGGATCATAGAAGTATTGCTGAGATTCAGATCTGTGGGAGGGCTCTAAATGGATGTGTGGGCCATCAAGGATAATAATATGAAATCTTAAAACCCCAGTCTTAGGACCTCTTAGAGTTACATATCCCAATTATCTGAAGATGGCTTCCTTAGAACAGTGCCACAGGGAGCCCTTCATCTCCCATGCAAACTTTGACAGAGGATGGGATTATAGACACCACTGAAAGAATATAATCAATATTCAGGCAGAACATAGATTAAAAAAATACACGATCTCAGTTCATGCTACCACTCTCTGGAGAGCCACTATAAAAAGGAGAACAAAGAGTGTAGTCCTAAGCATTCAAAAACATAGCTTGCTTTGTGTGGTCTAACCCTGTCTGAGCACATTTGTGCTTTTAATGCTTTGCAGAAGTAGATCATCCACACATGACAGGAAGACAGCGAATATGACAATGTGTTTGCACCCTGGTTAAATCATGATTATCCTCAACAAGGTCTGCTGCAAGTGCCATTTTCTTAGTCCTTCTTTTCTATAGTGGGATATTCTTGGAAATATAGAAGCAAGAACATAAAGATAATGCTAATATTTTCTTCCCTGAAGTGGATGCAAAAGAATGGTGTAAAAGTGATTCCACGTAGTAATTCATAGATACTCACCCTTACTTACTAATTTCTCCTCAAATACACTCCCATTGCTTTTTAGTTGATTGTGCTTCTATTTAAATGAGGTCTTTATCAGGTGTGGAAATAACCAAAAAGTCCTACACTTTTCTTTTCCTCAAGCCTTGAACACCTTCCAAATCAAACAACTTGGATTTAACTGAGCTTTTTCTTTGTTGCTTCTTGGACTTTTTGCTAAGTTCATGTGTAATGTGGGTGCTTCCCAGGTGGCACAGTGGTAAAGAATCTTTAGGCCAATGCAAGAGGCGCACAAGATGCAGATTCAATCCCTGGGTCAGGCAGACTCCCTGGAGTAGGAAATTTAACCCACTCAAGTATAAGTCAGACTCGACTGAAGCGACTTAGAAGAAGCAGCAGCAGCAAGTATTCTTGCCTAAAAAATTCCATGGACAGAGGAGCCCAGTGGGCTACCGTCCATGGGGTTGCAAAGAGTCAGACACGACTGAGCACACATCAACTAATTTTATACTATTTCAAAATATCCTGGTTTTCAGCACTGATATTGATAAAGAAAAATTAAACATAATTAGAGAAGGTGGTTCTATGTACATAAATGCTTTTTGAATGAAGGTTTAGAAAAATAAGTATGGTTTATTAAGTTCAAAACATATGCTGTTTTATTTTAAGCTAACATTGAAAAAAGCATGCTTTGCTATTTATTCATTTCCTACTAAATACTGCAAAAGTTTACTATTCTAATTTAAAAAATCAGTTATTTTCTATTAGTTCCTAATAGAAAAATACTTAACTTTTAGTTAGTCTTTTAATAGTAATAGTTTAAAAGACCTAACTTCCTATTGTATTTAGTAATTGTGTTAAGAGTAAAAATTTATTTCACATGATAGAACAAATTTAGTTGTGAATTTTATCCTTCAAGCACAAAGTAAAGGATGTTGACATAAAAGAACCATTTCAAGAAATTTCCAAAACACTTAAAATGTTCTATGATAACCAAGGAAAGAAGTTATTCTAGATTGACATGATTACTTATTATGGGTTTTTGGAAAGGTTTAAATAAGGTTGTAAAGTTTACATTTGGTAACATCTCCATAGTGAAAATCAACATCATTCCATGTTAATTAAATATTTGCATAGCAAAAAGTACAGTATTAGAGGGGTGAACTGAAAAGATGTCAAAAATTCACTATTACCTGATAACATTCAGAGTATGATATCAGGCTATAGTTTCCTGTATCAGTATGAATTTGAAAGACAATAAATATCAATAACCTCAGATATGCAGATGACAGCACCCTTATGCCTGAAAGCGAAGAGGAACTAAAGAGCCTCTTGATAAGAGTGAAAGAGGAGAGTTGAAAAAGTTAGCTTAAAACTCAACATTCAGAAAACTAAGATCATGGCATCTGGTACCATCACTTCATGGCAAATAGATGGGGAAATAGTGGAAACAGTGACAAACTTTATTTTTTGGGGCTCCAAAATCACTGCAGATATAAAATTAAAAGATGCTTGCTCCTTGGAAGAAAAGTTCTGACCAAACTAGGCAGGATATTAAAAAGCAGAGATGTTACTTTGCCAACAAAGGTCCATCTAGTCAAGGCTATGGTTTTTCTAGTAGTCATGTGTGGATGTGAGAGTTGGACTGTAAAGAAAGCTGAGCACAAAAGAATTTATGTATACCTGTGGCGGATTCATTTTGATATTTGGCAAAACTAATACAGTTATGTAAAGTTTAAAAATAAAATAAAATTAAAAAAAATAAAATAAAAGTACAAAAAAAAAAAAAAGAATTTATGCTTTCTAACTGTGGTGTTGGAGAAGACTCTTGAGAGTCCCTTGTACTGCAAGGAGATCCAACCAGTCCATCCTAAGGGAAATCAATCAGTCCTGAATATTCATTCGAAAGACTGATGCTAAAGCTGAAACTCCAATACTTTGACCACTTGATGTGAAGAACTGACTCATTGGAAAAGACCCTGATACTGGGAAAGATTGAAGGCGGGAGGATAAGGGGACAACAGAAGATGAGATGGTTGGATGGCATCACCAACTCCATGGACAAGAGTTTGAGTAAACTCCGGTAGTTGGTGATGGACAGGGAGGCCTGGTGTGCTGCGGTCCATGGGTCACAAAGAGTCAGACACGACTGAGTGACTGAACTGAACTGAAACATTCTTAACTCTGTAAATATAGATCTTTCATTATTTTTTCAAATCAATTTTATCATTTAAAGGAAAAATGTTTATATGTAAAGTAGTAATAAAATATATGCTTTTATACTTATGCTAATGTATATAAAATTACTCAAAGAGGAACAGCCTAGGCAGTATTCTGGTGTCACAGCTAAAAATGATATTTAGAGCAGATTGATAATCACGGATCTTGTCACAGTTAACAGAAGTTCTATGGCAGCGCTGAGGAGCAGAACAATGATATATCAGGTAGGAGTGGAGGGGATATAGGCTCTATGTCTAAAAGACATTTCAGGTAAATTTCTGAAAGACAATTTCAGAGTCCAGAAAGAGTTTAGAAGCAATTCTAAAGCTATGTAGAAATATACTTTGAGAATTAGTAGTTATAACTCCACTGTGTTTCACCACACCCTACAGTATTTGGAAGAAGACAAAAGCTCTTGCTTCATTGAATAACTTATGGCATAATAACATAAATTCATAATAATAGAAATGGAAAGGGAGATTTAGACAACCAATGTTATTGAAATGTTTGCTTGGAGATTTATATTTAAGGAAAGACAGCATAATATAAAGGTTAAAAACAAGGACCTACCATATAGCACAGGGAACTCTCTCATTGTTGTGTGGCAGCCTGGATGGGAGGGAGGTGTGGGGGAGAATGGATACATGTATATGTATGGCTAAGTTTCTTTGCTGTCCACCTGAAACTATCACAACATTGTTAATCAGCTACACTCCAACACAAAATAAAAAGTAAAAAAAAAAATAATATAAAGGTTAGGATTTTTTGCCAGTGGCCAAAACTGCCACTCTCTACCTATGTGGACTTGGGTAAGTAATATTACACCTTTATGCCTTAGATTCTCATCTATAAAAATTGGATATAATAACACCCACCTAATTGGCTTATTAAGAGGAACAGATTATTTTATACATATAAAGTACTTAGAATTTTACACAAACTGTATAAAGTGTTTAGGTAAGTGAAACAAGTAAATCTGGAATCATGTATATATAGATACATAATTTATATGTAAACTTGTACAACTTATTTTTACTATTTGCTATTTATTCCCATTATTTTATATATAATTTAACAAGGTACCATACATACAAACTGCTTTTTCTCATGACAGAAAAAATGAGATTTAAAAATATTAAGAAACTAAATCTTTCCATATGAAGGTCAAACTCAGTAGTGCATTAGTTGCCTTCATTAATTAAATCAGAATGGCAAAAGTCAGGTTTATAGAGAAAATACTAGTATAAATTGGTAAATTCCACATAAAAAGTTATTACATTCCTGGGCCATCTGGAGTACAGTGTTATACTCAGTTCCATATCGTTTCATAAATTTAGTCAGTGGGTTTACTGAAAGAGTGGAAGAAGAACAATACATACAGCCCCTCATGGAGTGGCTTGCCAACACTGCATGTTGGTCTAGATAGAAAAGTGAGAGCCAATGGCCCTCATTTCTAGGAACAATGAATTTATATACATGAAAGAGCAGTAAAGTAAGTACGGGTTTTCTAAATTGAACAGGCTGCGATTAAGAGATAGTGATTCCCTTTTCCAGCAGACATTTAAGCAGAGATTGGAGGACTTTTAGTAGATGATATTGTAGAGGGAAATTAAAGTTGTATATAGAGTGCTGGAAGAGATGATTTGTAATAATTTTCCTAAGCCAGGATTCTAAGAACTATACGAAAATGGGAAAAATCAAAAGAAAAGTAAAAGGTGGAGGATTATCATAAAATGCATAGGTTTAAGCAGTCACAAGGAAGGGACTAAAATTAAGTAAAAATAAGCTTTCTGACTTTAGGTCACAGCTTATATTGTCCTTGTGATATACCAACATATTTGATCCAAACATATAAATTCTCAATGCATAGAACTAGTTCTCATGTTAATTAATTTCTAAATTTAAACTGCTAATTAAATGTTAATGGGATTAAAACAAATTGAAGGGACACTGAACCATAGTAGGAACTATTCTTGGATATAAAATAGGAGTTTTTTTAATTTTTAAAAAGTGTACATAGGTGATGTTCTCTAGTAATTCCAACATATTATTTCCTTTAAGAGAGCTAAAATATACAATGGACATTTTTGTTCAATCTCTATATTTTGGGGACTTCAGTAGCTGAATTTCAAACCCTTATGTTGGATGGTTAAGGACAAAAACTCCAGTCTTGCATTTGAACATAAATATTCCAACCAATAGAGGGCAATGTGATGTCTCAGCATACATTACTGCCCCTAGAGTTCCAGGGTCTAATAGTCTCTAGCCAATGTTTAAACAATATATTAAGAAACAAGGAGCGCTTCAAATAGACATGAAAACACCATGGTAAAATATCATGCTGAAGAAAAATAATAATGTTGACTTGTAAAACTATCATTAAATAGTTTACAAAGCATTCCCCATGCATGATCACATTTGATACTAAGAGCATTTGATCCTGTACCAGAGACCATTGACAATACCGAATCTTTATCTTCTAGAAGGGAAATTAAGAATCAGTGAAGTTAGGTTCCAGATCAGCTAGCTATTCTGTACACAACCGAAACAGACCTAAAATTGAGGTGTAATGGTCCAGTCACACTCTTTCATCTATTTTACCTTATGGTCTTCCTTATTACCTGACTCTATTCTACTGAATTTCTACATGCATCAAATTGCAGACTCGTTGAGTTATTTTATTATTCTAAGAAATAGAATTATTTCTTATTATCCTAAGAAATATTCTATTATTTCTATTATTAATAACAATATTCTTATTATTTCTAGTTATTATTCTAAGAAATAATCTTAGAATTCATGGGGTTAAACAAACATATATACCCTAAAAATATCTTGTGAACTCATATGATAACGTAAGTTGAAGACAGTATATATGCTAAACACTTAGAAGAGAAAATAACATTTGACCTGGAGATAATTGATAAAGAACTCTTGTCAAACATCACAGTACTGAAGCACATAATGAAGTATTTATTGAAAATATGTGGATCTTATCCATACTCTTTAACAAAATACATTTTCTTTAAAAGGCATACAACATATATGTTTTGACATACAGTTGGCCAATAGGCACATGAAAAGATGTTCATCATCCTTAATTATTATAGAAATACAAATAACAGCTATAATGAAGTACAACCTCATACTCATCAGAATGATTATAACTAAAAAGAATGCAAATAATAATTGCTAGGGAGGGAGGGTGTGGAGAAAAGAGAACCTTCTTACACTATTGGTAGAAATGTAAATTGGTGCAGCCAGTACAGACAAAAGTCCAGAGATTCCTGAAAACACTAAAAATTAAGTTGCCATATGACCTAACAATCCTACTCCTGGGCATATATCCAGACAAAACTATAATTTGAAAAGATGCATGCACCCCTATGTTCATAGCAGTGATATTTATAATAGCCAAGATGTGGAAATGACCTAAATGCCCATCAACAGATGAATGGATAAAGATACTATACATATATACAATGGAATAGTACTCAGCCACAAAAAAACAATGAAATAATGCCATTTGTAGTGACATGGATGGACCTAGAGATTATTATGCTAAGCAAAGTAAGTCAGAACAAAGGGAAAGTGTTAGTCACTCAGTCATGTCTGACTGTGAGCCCATGGACTGTAGCCTGCCAGGCTCTCCATTTCATGGGATTTTTCCAGGCAAGAATAGTGGACTGGGTACCCATTCCCTTCTCCCAGGGGGTTTTCCTGACCCAAGGGATCAAACCTGGGTCACCTGCATCACAGGCAGATTCTTTACTATCAGAGCAACCAAGGGAGCAAAGTAAGTCAGAAAGAGAATGCCAAATACTATATGATGTCATTTGTATGTGGAATCTAAAATATGACACAAATGATCATAGCTACAAAACAGAAGCAGACTGACAGCCATGGAGAACAGATGTAATTGCCCAGGGTTTGGGGAAGAAGAGGGGTGGGAGGACTGGGAGTTCGGGATTAGCAGATACAAATTGTTATATGTAGGATGGATAAAAAACAAAGTCCTATTATATAGCACAGGGAACTATATTAAATATCCTGTGACAAACCATAATGAAGTATGAAAAAGAATATACATATGACTAATTCACTTTGCTGTTGAGCAGAATATAACACATCATTGTAAATCAACTATAGATCAACAAAACTTAAAAATAAATAAATGCTGGAAGATTTTTTATTAGAGTTTCAATTTCTGTGCTTGTGATGGGTCTGTTAAGATTTTCTATTTCTTCCTGATCGAGTTTTGGAAAGTTGTACTTTTCTAAGAATTTGTCCATTTCTTCCTCGTTGTCCATTTTATTGGCATATAATTGTTGATAGTAGTCTCTTATGATCCTTTGTATTTCTGTGTTGTCTGTTGTGATCTCTCCATTTTCATTTCTAATTTTATTGATTTGATTTTTCTCCCTTTGTTTCTTGATGAGTCTGGCTAATGGTTTGTCAATTTTATTTATCCTTTCAAAGAACCAGCTTTTGGTTTTGTTGATTTTTGCTATGGTCTCTTTTGTTTCTTTTGCATTTATTTCTGCTCTAATTTTTAAGATTTCTTTCCTTCTACTAACCCTGGGGTTCTTCATTTCTTCCTTTTCTAGTTGCTTTAGGTGTAGAGTTAGGTTATTTATTTGACTTTTTTCTTGTTTCTTGAGGTGTGCCTGTATTGCTATGAACTTTCCCCTTAGGACTGCTTTTACCATGTCCCACAGGTTTTGTGTTGTTGTGTTTTCATTTTCATTCGTTTCTATGCAAATTTTGATTTCTTTTTTGATTTCTTCTGTGATTTGTTGGTTATTCAGCAGTGTGTTGTTCAGCCTCCATATTTTGGATTTTTTAATAGTTTTTCTTCTGTAATTGAGATCTAATCTTACTGCATTGTGGTCAGAAAAGATGCTTGGAATGATTTCTATTTTTTTGAATTTACCAAGGCTAGCTTCATGGCCCAGGATGTGCTCTATCCTGGAGAAGGTTCCATGTGCGCTTGAGAAGAAGGTGAAATTCATTGTTTTGGGATGAAATGTCCTATAGATATCAATTAGGTCTAACTGGTCTATTGTATCGTTTAAAGTTTGTGTTTCCTTGTTAATTTTCTGTTTAGTTGATCTATCCATAGGTGTGAGTGGGGTATTAAAGTCTCCCACTATTATTGTGTTATTGTTAATTTCTTCTTTCATACTTGTTAGCATTTGTCTTACATACTGCAGTGCTCCCGTGTTGGGTGCATATATATTTATAATTGTTATATCTTCTTCTTGGATTGATCCTTTGATCATTATGTAGTGACCATCTTTGTCTCTTTTCACAGTCTTTGTTTTAAAGTCTATTTTATCTGATATGAGTATTGCTACTCCTGCTTTCTTTTGGTCCCTATTTGCATGGAAAATCTTTTTCCAGCCCTTCACTTTGAGTCTGTATGTGTCCCCTGTTTTGAGGTGGGTCTCTTGTAGACAACATATGTAGGGGTCTTGTTTTTGTATCCATTCAGCCAGTCTTTGTCTTTTGGTTGGGGCATTCAACCCATTTACGTTTAAGGTAATTACTGATAAGTATGACCCCGTTGCCATTTACTTTATTGTTTTGGGTTCGAATTTATACACAATTTTTGTGTTTCCTGTCTAGAGAATATCCTTTAGTATTTGTTGGAGAGCTGGTTTGGTGGTGCAGAATTCTCTCAGCTTTTGCTTGTCTGAAAAGCTTTTGATTTCTCCTTCATACTTGAATGAGATCCTTGCTGGGTACAATAATCTGGGCTGTAGGTTATTTTCTTTCATCATTTTAAGTATGTCTTGTAATAAAAAATCTTCCAGCAAACAAAAGCCCAGGTCCAGACGGCTTCACAGCTGAATTCTACCAAAAATTTAGAGAAGAGCTAACACCTATCCTGCTCAAACTCTTCCAGAAAATTGCAGAGGATGGTAAACTTCCAAACTCATTCTATGAGGCCACCATCACCCTAATACCAAAACCTGACAAAGATCCCACAAAAAAAGAAAACTACAGGCCAATATCACTGATGAACATAGTTGCAAAAATCCTTAACAAAATTCTAGCAATCAGAATCCAACAACACATTAAAAAGATCATACACCATGACCAAGTGGGCTTTATCCCAGGGATGCAAGGATTCTTCAATATCCGCAAATCAATCAATGTAATACACCACATTAACAAATTGAAAAATAAAAACCATATGATTATCTCAATAGATGCAGAGAAAGCCTTTGACAAAATTCAACATCCATTTATGATCAAAACTCTCCAGAAAGCAGGAATAGAAGGAACATACCTCAACATAATAAAAGCTATATATGACAAACCCACAGCAAACATTATCCTCAATGGTGAAAAATTGAAAGCATTTCCTCTAAAGTCAGGAACAAGACAAGGGTGCCCATTTTCACCATTACTATTCAACATAGTTTTGGAAGTTTTGGCCACAGCAATCAGAACAGAAAAAGAAATAAAAGGAATCCAAATTGGAAAAGAAGAAGTAAAGCTCTCACTGTTTGCAGATGACATGATCCTCTTCATAGAAAACCCTAAAGACTCCACCAGAAAATTACTAGAACTAATCAATGACTATAGTAAAGTTGCAGGATATAAAATCAACACACAGAAATCCCTTGCATTCCTATACATTAATAATGAGAAAACAGAAAGAGAAATTAAGGAAACAATTCCATTCACCATTGCAACGGAAAGAATAAAATACTTAGGAATATATCTACCTAAAGAATCTAAAGACCTATATATAGAAAACTATAAAACACTGGTGAAAGAAATCAAAGAGGACACTAACAGATGGAGAAATATACCATGTTCATGGATTGGAAGAATCAATATAGTGAAAATGAGTATACTACCCAAAGCAATCTATAGATTCAATGCAATCCCTATCAAGCTACCAACAGCATTCTTCACAGAGCTAGAACAAATAATTTCACAATTTGTATGGAAAAACAAAAAACCTCGAATAGCCAAAGCGATCTTGAGAAAGAAGAATGGAACTGGAGGAATCAACCTGTCTGACTTCAGGCTGTACTACAAAGCCACAGTTATCAAGAGAGTATGGTACTGGCACAAAGACAGAAATATAGATCAATGGAACAAAATAGAAAGCCCAGAGATAAATCCACACACATATGGACACCTTATCTTTGACAAAGGAGGCAAGAATATACAATGGATTAAAGACAATCTCTTTAACAAGTGGTGCTGGGAAATCTGGTCAACCACTTGTAAAAGAATGAAACTAGAACACTTTCTAACACCATACACAAAAATGAACTCAAAATGGATTAAAGATCTAAACGTAAGTCCAGAAACTATAAAACTCCTAGAGGAGAACATAGGCAAAACACTCTCTGACATACATCACAGCAGGATCCTCTATGACCCACCTCCCAGAATATTGGAAATAAAAGCAAAAATAAACAAATGGGACCTAATTAACCTTAAAAGCTTCTGCACATCAAAGGAAACTCTTAGCAAGGTGAAAAGGCAGCCTTCAGAATGGGAGAAGATAATAGCAAATGAAGCAACTGACAAACAACTAATCTCGAGAATATACAAGCAACTCCTACAGCTCAACTCCAGAAAAATAAATGACCCAATCAAAAAATGGGCCAAAGAACTAAATAGACATTTCTCCAAAGAAGACATACAGATGGCTAACAAACACATGAAAAGATGCTCAACATCACTCATTATCAGAGAAATGCAAATCAAAACCACTATGAGGTACCATTTCACACCAGTCAGAATGGCTGCAATCCAAAAGTCTACAAGCAATAAATGCTGGAGAGGGTGTGGAGAAAAAGGAACCCTCTTACACTGTTGGTGGGAATGCAAACTAGTACAGCCACTATGGAGAACAGTGTGGAGATTCCTTAAAAACTGGAAATAGACCTGCCTTATGATCCAGCAATCCCACTGCTGGGCATACACACTGAGGAAACCAGAAGGGAAAGAGACACGTGTACCCCAATGTTCATCGCAGCACTGTTTATAATAGCCTGGACATGGAAGCAACCTAGATGTCCATCAGCAGATGAATGGATAAGAAAGCTGTGGTACATTTACACAATGGAGTATTATTCAGCCATTAAAAAGAATACATTTGACTCAGTTCTAATGAGGTGGATGAAACTGGAGCCTATTATACAGAGTGAAGTAAGCCAGAAAGAAAAACACCAATACAGTATACTAACGCATATATATGGAATTTAGAAAGATGGTAACAATAACCCTGTGTACGAGACAGCAAAAGAGACACTGATGTATAGAACAGTCTTATGGACTCTGTGGGAGAGGGAGAGGGTGGGAAGATTTGGGAGAATGGCATTGAAACATGTAAAATATCATGTATGAAATGAGTTGCCAGTCCAGGTTTGATGCACGATACTGGATGCTTGGGGCTCGTGCACTGGGATGACCCAGAGGGATGGAATGGGGAGGGAGGAGGGAGGAGGGTTCAGGATGGGGAACACATGTATACCTGTGGCGGATTCATTTTGATATTTGGCAAAACTAATACAGTTATGTAAAGTTTAAAAAAAAAAAAAAGTTCAGAAATAGTAATTCTTTGGCTCTTTCCTTCCCATGAGAGTGCCTGCCTGCCTGTGTGACAGAGCCATTTGACCTACTCTTCCTTACTTTGTCATTATTTTGGCTCCTATATTACAGCTGAAATCTTTCCAGCTTGGCGGTATAGCCCAAACCCATCCTTTAATTGAGTGGAAGTATCATTGCTGAGTGACATAATCTTTCTTCCTAGGGAAATGAAGGAAAACAGCACCAAAAAATTAATTCAAATTCTGTCTCAACAGTTGAATTCAGTCATTCTACCCCAGCAGTTAGAAAATCTTGCCCTTCTTCTAAACAGAACAGATTTCCTATTCTCATCTTTTCACCTGGTTTCATTCTGTAGCTTTGCTGGGCTCCACAATGATTGTCACATGCACATGTCTGTATTTTGCTAATCAGAATCTAAATAAATTTGGATTATTGAAACATTAAAAAAAAATAAATGCTTTACTGATGATAATACCCAAGTATAAATTTTAGAACTTAAAATATATAAAAAATCTGAATACAAAACACAAACATACAAAATTATTGAATTTTATATAAGAAACACTCATTTCAACAAGACTATTTTCTAAGGGAATGATACTTGGAAAGTTTAATCTATTTCATAAAGCTATTTCAAAGTTTTTAATGCATACATTACAAATAGCTACAAGTCAAAAGAATGGGCTGAAAGACTACTGTCAATTTAGAAAGTGATTAAGCAAGCACTGTTTTTGCTGTGTCCACAATAGGGCAAATGGAGAACAATGCTTATCAATAATTCCCTTTGGGAGCCACGTATTTTTGATGAAATGTGTTCACTATACACTGAATTGTTTTGTGATCTAAGATTAAACATCACTGATAAAATTAAACCTAAATTTAGATGAAGTGAATAATGGCAGACAAAAATAAAACCTACACTCTCTAAATTAATCTTAGTGTAGTTTTGCAGACATTCATACAGTAAAGGTGAGAGCCCATTTTAAAGGCACAAGAGTTCTTATCCTACCTAAAAGATGGCCACAACTGTAAGTTAGAGTACATTCTTTAATTCAAAATGACAAAAGGAAAAGAATGAATATATGTGTATGTAAAACTGATTTACTTTGTTGTATAGCAGAAACTAACACGATATCATAAAACAACTATGCTCCAATAAAAAGTTGCAGATTTTATTTTTTGGGGCCCCCAAATCACTGCACATGGTGACAGCAGCCATGAAATTAAAAGATGCTTGGAAGAAAAGCTATAACAAACCTAGACAGCGCATTCAAAAGCAGAGACATTACTTTGCCAACAAGTGTCCCTCTACTCAAAGTTACATTTTTTCTAGTAGTCATGTACGGATGTGAGAGTTGGACCATAAAGAAGGCTGAGGGCTGAAGAATTGATGCCTTTGAAATGTGATACTGGAGAAGACTTTTGAGAGTCCCTTGGACTGCAAGGGAATCTGACCAGTCAAAGAAAGTCAACACTGAATAATCATTGGAAGGACTGATGCTGAAGCTGAATACTCTGGCTCCAACACTTTGGCCACCTGATGCAAAGAGCCAACACATTAGAAAAGACCCTGATGCTGGGAAAGATTGAGGGCAGGAGGAAAAGGAGATGACAGATAACAAGATGGTTGGATGGCATCACCAGCTCAATAGACATGAGTTTGAGCCAATTCCAGGAGATAGTGGGAAGCCTCACATGCTGCAGTTAATGGGATGCGATTTAGTGACTAAACAATACTCCAATAAAAATTAGTTTAAAAATGAGAAAGTTTCACTTTCAAGACAAATACACTATGTCAAAAATTACTCAAGATTAAAGCCTCAGGTCATCATGATTTTTAAATGATGTATTTCCCTGTTTAAAAAATTTACATACATTAATATTATAGAAAAAATAGAGCATGAACATATACTAGATGATAATGTCAGTGATGAGGCTTCCCAGTTGGCTCAGTGGTGAAAGAATCTGTCTGCCAATGCAGGAGACACAGGAGACATGGGTTCGATCTCTGGGTCAGGAAGATCCCCTGGAGGAGGAAATGGCAACCCACTCCAGTATTCTTGTCTGGAAAATCCCACGGACAGTAGGCTACAGTCCATAGCGTAACAAAGAGTTGGACATGACTGAGTGACTGAGCACACACATGCAAAGTCAGTGATAGGCTCACAAAAGTGTTACAGATTTGGACTTAACTGTACGTTTAAAATGGAAAATAAATTAAGAGTTGATACATTTCATACATTTATTAAAACCATCATGTAAATAACTGCTCTTTAAAAAATTAGTTTTAAGAAGATTTTCATTTCTTAATATTAACTTTTGGTGGTTACTTTACCATTATATGGTATACTAGTGAGAAATTGGGAGAAGGCAATGGCACCCCACTCCAGTACTCTTGCCTGGAAAATCCCATGGATGGAGGAGCCTGGGCTACAGTCCATGGGGTCGATAAGAGTTGGACACAACTGAGCGACTTCACTTTCACTTTTCATTTTCATGCATTGGAGAAGGAAATGGCAACCCACTCCAGTACTCTTGCCTGGAGAATCCCAGGGACGGAGGAGCCTGGTGGGCTGCCTTCTATGGGGTCGCACAGAGTCAGACACGACTGAAGCGACTTAGCAGCAGCAGCAGCAGTGAGAAATTGAGAACTATCTCAACTTTTCCAGAAAAATGTATGCTTCTAGTCCTTTGCATGATAAAGCATTTTGTTGAATGTTTATAATTTGTATGAGTCAGGTATCTGAAGTTTAAGTAAACTAACATACACTATGGCATGTGGTCCCATCACTTCATGGCAAATAGATGGGGAAACAGTGGAAACAGTGTCAGACTTTATTTTTGGGGGCTCCAAAATCAACTCATATGGTGACTGCAGCCATGAAATTAAAAGATGCTTACTCCTTAAAAGAAAAGTTATGACCAAACTAGAAGCATATTAAAAAGCAGAGACATTACTTTGCCGACAAAGGTCCATCTAGTCAAGGCTATGGTTTTTCCAGTAGTCATGTATGGATGTGAGAATTGGACTATAAAGAAAGCTGAGCACTGAAGCATTGATGCTTTTGAACTGTGATGTTGGAGAAGACTCTTGAGAGTCCCTTGGACTGCAAGGAGATCCAACCAGTCCATCCTAAAGGAAATCAATCTGAATGTTCATTGGAAGGACTGATGCTGAAGCTGAAACTCCAATACTTTGGCCACCTGATGTGAAGAACTGTCTCATTTGAAAAGACCCTGATGCTGGGAAAGATTGAAGGCAGGAGGAGAAGGGGACGACAGAGGATGAGATGGTTGGATAGCATCACTGACTCAATGGACATGAGTTTGAGTAAACTCTGGGAGTTGGTGATGGACAGGGAGGCCTGGCATGCTGCAGTCCATGGGGTCGCAAAGAGTCACACATGACTGAGTGACTGAACTGAACTGAACTGACCATGCACTATATAAATCCCCAAAGACAGAATTACATTATATTTTGTGTATTAAAAATATTAGGATATTTCTCAATTTCTAATATTGTTTCTCAAAATTAAAAACCTTGCCTCAAATTAAATAGGTTTAAACTGAAGTTTAAAGACTAAGCATAAATATGTATAAAAATGGAAAAGAGGTATGAAAAACATTTGCATAAAGTATTATTGCTATTAATGCCATTTAAAAATGTTTGATCCTTCAATGAACTGAATAAGTAGTATGTAAACATTAGAAAAGGTCATGGCTATGCTAATGCATACAGCCTTCATGTTTCCAAAGTGGTGTATTAAAAAGCTTTAGGAGAAATATTCTCTGCCCTAAATAAGTACAATTTCTTCTCAGTTGGTTAGCGCAATTAAGGATTTATATTTATTTAAACATTCAACTTCTTCTTAACCTTTTCTGTAATATTGATCATGAACTGGCAGTTTACCTTGGGATGTATTTTAGTACACTGCTTCCAAAGGACAAGGTTTTCTGACATGGCGAACCAAATCAGGGGCCATAGTTTACTGTGGGTATTGATACACTTTATCCTATGTGAATACATTTCAAAAACAGGACAAGTGAAGATTTTGTAACAGAGAATCAACTTAGAGTCTCAGAAACCTTTCACCAAAAAACCCCATACCCCTTTATAATGAGATAGACACACATTACTCTGTAATCTGTTAAAATACACATTCTTCTTAATAGGGATCTTTTTTCTTTCCTAAATTTGTATTCTTGTGAAAAATGAAGTTAATACAGATATTGGTGGAAACTTCTCACTCCTCCCCCTCCATGCTAAGATGCTGCCCTTGTATTAGTATATTGGGTCAGTCATTCGATGGGCATCGTGTCTTTTAAAACAATTCCCACACTCAGATGGCTGTCAGTGGTGGTGCCAGTGAACCGTTATGCAAAGCCCTGCAAACACTTTGTAAACTCGAATCTTTGAGCACAATGGTAAAGTTCAGTGCTGGAAAGAGATAGTGTACTGAATACACAATACCCAGCTTTGTTTGATGGGGGCTTCTGTGAAGGACTAGGCTACTTAATCTCCCCATTTGCCCTGGGGATTCTAACTGTTTTAATGTGTCCTTTTTGAGAGTCTGTGAACTGTAGAATATATGCTGGTAACAACTTTCTTTGGGGCTTTCCTTGGAAAAGCCCAAAGCTGCCAACACAAGAAAGCTGACACAGTGGTGCTAGCAAACACAAAGAGACCTTTAGCTGTTTGTGCAAACTGCCTGGCTAAAGTTTCATGTCATGCCTTGATGAAGGATCTAATTCTTTGGCTCATTTCATAGGAATCTAGCTTTTGTGACAGTGTGGAAAGGATAGCTTCTTCATGGACTTGGGGAAGAATGGATAAACTTGATGTAACATCAAGAAAATTTGTGATACTTAAAGGATTAGGTTATATAAGACTACTTCTAACAATATTGGATATTATATTAACAGTTTACTATGTTGAACACTTACTCAACTGAAGACTATTTTTAGGGTCTATGATATCACTTACTTGAATGAGACATTATAGTGAAATGCCTTTTTTTTCAGTATTCTATGTATTCAAATAAAACATGAAGTAGAAAGCTAACTTCAGTGATTCCTTTTAAAATTCAAAGATAATCATTTTGCAGTACATAAATGTATTAAATTAACAGGTTGGAGAAGGAAATGGCAACCCACTCCAGTGTTCTTGCCTGGAGAATCCTAGGGACGGGGGAGCCTGGTGGGCTGCCATCTATGGGGTCACACAGAGTCGGACACGACTGAAGTGACTTAGCATAGCATAGCATAGCATACCTTAACTTACACAATTTTATGCATCATTTATATCTTAAAAGAGCTGGGAAAAGAATTCAAATTGCTTTAAGTAATTAATTGTATTTAAAGTATTGTTCTATTTTTTGGAGAATAAATTATCTCATTCAAGAATATATCCAGGATGTTAAAAAGAAATGTCACAGTTAGACGTGCTAATTGCTCTAACTATTTAAACAGTATTCCTATTTGAAGGTTGACTAAATTTATAGGAGTCAATCCATCAATACGTTAGAATTTTGCCATCCAGAAAAGTCATATATTGTTGATGAGAGCCTTTTCTACATATGCATTTATAATAATCATTAAAGTTATAAAAATCATATGTATACATGAGTGCAAAGTAGAAACCTTACTTATGAGTGAAGAAGTGATGATGTGTTTTTACAAGCATAGCACTAAATGAATTTTGCAATATTGGATGCATATCAGTTCACTATGATAATCACCAAGTCAGTGAGGTTGAATTTTCTTAAAATGAAGAGGATATATATCTAACAGAGTTTAGGATTAATGAAGTGAGATAGACAAAATTGCATTACTAATGTTCATAGTTAAATAAAAGGGTCCCGAGTCCCACTGTGTGATTTTGAAATCACAAGTCCCAGTTAATACAGGGTAGGTAAATTTTTTAGTTGTCTTCTTACCCGGCCCAACCATTGCTTCCCTCAGATCTCTCCTCAACACCTTCTCAGCTCCGTCCCTCTTTGCCCATTGCGTACTAAGCTGTGTGGTTTAGAGAGAGGTATGTTGAACTTATTTTGGCTCTCTGGGAATGAAATCTCCCTTATCTCTATAGAGTAGTGTTCTGCAGTCAAACAGTTGATGTCTAATGAGGCTTTCAGGAATACTATATATGCAAATGGTGGAAATGCCTCCAGCTTACTTTGAGTGATTTAAAAAGTGTCTACTGAAGGACAGTGACTGGAAAAGTGCTGGAAATGGACATTAAATAAAATATAAAAAATAAAAAGGTTTAACACAATTTGGCTTTTAGAAAACAGAAAGTCACAAGCTAGTGATGTTTTCAAATGTGGTGATTTTGAAAGTTTTACAAGTAATTTAATATTGCATTATATCTACATGTCTCTTTGTGCCTTTTTGCATTTCTTTTTCTGGAGATGGTCTTGATCACTGCCTCCTGTACAGTGTCACAAACCTCCTTCAATAGATCTTCATGCACTCTGTCTATCAGATCTAATCCCTTGAATCTGTTTGTCACTTCCACTGTATGATCATAAGAGATTTGATTTAGGTCATACCTGAATGATCTAGTGGGTTTCCCTACTTTCTTCAATTTAAGTCTGAATTTGGCAATAAGGAGTTCGTGATCTGAGCCACAGTCAGCTCCCGGTCTTGTTTTTGCTGATTGTATAAAGCTTCTCCATCTTTGGCTACAAAGAATATAATCAGTCTGATTTTGGTGTTGACTATCTGGTGATGTCCATGTGTAGAGTCTTTTCTTGTGCTGTTGGAAGACAGTGTTTGCTATGACCAATGTATTCTCTTGGCAAAACTCTGTTAGCCTTTGACCTGCTTCATTTTGTACTCCAAGGCCAAATTTGCTTGTTACTCCAGGTGTTTCTTAACTTCCTACATTTGCATTCTAGTCCCCTATAGTGAAAAGGACATCTTTTTGGGGTGTTAGTTCTAGAAGGTCTTGTAGGCCCTGAAGGAAAAGGTCCCCAAGAAAAAGATGGTCCCCAAGAAAAAGTCCATCCCCAAGAAAAATAAATGCAAAAAGGCAAAATGCTTGTCTGAGGAGGCCTTACAAATAGCTGAGAAAAGAAGAGAAGCAAAAGGCAAAGAAGAAAAGGAAAGATAAACCCATTTGAATGCAGAGTTCCAAAGAATAGCACAGAGAGGTAAGAAAGACTTCCTCAGTGATCAATGCAAAGAAATAGAGGAAAACAATAAAATGGGGGCAGACTAGAGATCTATTCAAGAAAATTAGAGATACCACGGGAACATTTCATGCAAAGATGGGCACAATAAAGGACAGAAATGGTATGGACCTAACAGTAGCAAAAGATATAAAGAAGAGGTGGCGAGAATATACAGGAGAACTAAACAAAAAATATCTTCATGACCCAGATAATCACAATGGTGTGATCACTCACCTAGAGCCAGACATCCTGGAATGTGAAGTCAAGAAGGTCTTAGGAAGCATCATTACAAACAAAGCTAGTGAAGGTGATGGAATTCCAGTTGAGCTATTTCAAATCCTAAAAGATGATGCTGTGAAAGTGCTGCACTCAATATGCCAGCAAATTTGGACAACTCTGCAGTGACCACAGGAATGGAAAAGGTCAATTTTCATTCCAATCCCAAAGAAAGGCAATGACAAAGAATGTTCAAGCTACTGCACAATTGCACTCATCTCACACACTAGCTAAGTAATGCTCAAAATTCTCCAAGCCAGGCTTCAACAGTACGTGAACTGTGAACTTCCAGATGTTCAAGCTGGATTTAGAAAGGCAGAGGAACCAGACATCAGATTGCCAACATCCATTGGATCATCAAAAAAGCAAGAGAGTTCCAGGAAAATATTAACTTCTTTTTTATTGACTACGCCAAAGTCTACTGTGTGAATCACAAAAAACTGTGGGAAATTCTTCAAGAGATGGGAATACCAGACCACCTGACCTGCCTCCTGAGAAATCTGTTTGTGGGTCAAGAAGCAACAGTTAGTACTGGACAGGGAACAACAGACTGGTTCCAAATCGGAAAAGGAGTATGACAAGGCTGTCTATGTCATCCTTAACTTTTTTAACTTATATGCAGAGTACATCATGTGAAATGCCAGGCTGAACAAAGGACAAGCTAGAATCAAGATTGCCAGGAGAAATATCAATAACCTCAGATATGCAGATGACACCACCCTTATGGAAGAGAGTGAAGAAGAACTGAAGAACCTCTTGATGAGAGTGAAAGAGGAGAGTGAAAAAGTTGGCTTAAAACTCAACATTCAGAAAACTAAGATCATGGCATCCAGTTCCATCACTTCATCGCAAATAGATGGCGAAACAATGGAAACAGTGAGAGACTTTGTTTTTTTGGGCTCCAAAATCACTGCAGATGGTGACTGCAGCCATGAAATTAAAAGATGCTTGTTTCTTGGAAGAAAGTTATGACCAACCTAGACAGCATACTAAAAAGCCAGAGAAGTTGCTTTGCCAACAAAGGTGTGTTTAGTCAAGGCTATGGTTTTTCCAGTAGTTGTGTATGGATGTGAGAGTTGGACTATAAATGAAACTGAGCACTGAAGAATCAATGGTTTTGAACTGTGATGTTGGAGAAGACTCTGGAGAGTCCCTTGGACTGCAAGGAGATCCAACCAGTCCATCCTCAAGGAAATCAGTCCTGAATATTCATTGGAAGGACTGATGCTGAAACTCCAATACATTGGCCACCTGATGCAAAGAACTGACTCATTTGAAAAGACTCTGATGCTGGGAAAGACTGAGGGCAGGAGAAGAAGGGGAAGATAGAGGATGAGATGATTGGAGGGCATCACTGACTCGATAGACATGAGTTTGAGTAAGCTCTGGGAGTTAGTGATGGACAGGGAAGCCTGGTGTGCTGCAGTCCAAGAGGCTGCAGAGAGATGGACACGACTGAGTGACTGAACTGAACTGAACTGATATCTACATTTTTCAATTGATTAGCAATGGATTCTATATCTATCTATAGCTTACCATTTTTTTTTTCTACTTGGAGTTGCAAATAAACTGACTAAATAGGTTTTTATGTCTGGAAGGATGACAATTTGAGGCCAAATAAAAATATTTATCTACCATTTGTAGCATCATGTTCAAAATAGCCAACCTCATCCATCCTGACCATGATATTTCCCCTGCCAGGTAAATATCCAGTTTCATCTTAACCAATTTTCTTTTTCCATTAGGAAATCATAGAAACTATAGCCCAATCCAAGTTAGTCTAAATGGTTTATTTTATTCAACATGAGCCAATCTTTGGCAAAGCAAAACACTCTAAAGGAAAAGGAGAGTTCAACTGGGAAAGCATCCTTAAATTCACAGATAGTGAGTACTTGATACTAAAGCAAAGGAAAGTTCTCTCAAGCTATCTAGACCAACAGATATCTTTGGATACAGTTAACTAAATGAAGACTTTCATGAAAGAAATTTCAGTTTTGGTCCTGAGCCAAACTCTAGGAATCTGTTTTATTCTTACAGAAGAGGGTTTTGCTGCCACACTTTTCCCTCAAACATCACACTAGAAAATTCCTATGATTTTCATCTTGAAAGCCTGAGCTTTAAAACACTATTCATTTAATTGCATTGGCTGATTCCAGAAGCCAAGTCTGATAATGTTAACATTTCTGAATTATTATGAGGTGGCCTAATTTATTTTCTGAAGGCATAGACAGTTTTTGGGTTTGAATTCTGTAACAATGAGCAAATAATTTATATTCTTAGTTTAAGTTTCCTCATCTGTAAAATGAGGATAATAAACTTATCAGTTCAGTTCAGTTCAGTCACACAGTTGTGTCCGACTCTGTGACCCTATGGACTGCAGCATGCCAGGCCTCCTTGTCCATCAACAACTCCCGGAGCTTACTCAAACTCATATCCATTGAGTTGGTGATGCCATCCAAACACGTCCTCTGTCATCCCCTTCTCCTCCCACCTTCAATCTTTCCCAGCATCAGGGTCTTTTCAAGTGAGTCAGTTCTTCGCATCAGGAGGCCAAAATATTAGAGTTTCAGTTTCAGCATTAGGACTGATTTCCTTGAGGATGGACTGGTTGGATCTCCTTGCAGTCAAAGCGGCTCTCAATAGTCTTCTCCAACACCACAGTTCAAAAGCATCAATGCTTCAGTGCTCAGCTTTCTTTATAGTCTAACTCTCACATCCATATGTGAATACTGAAAAAACCATAACCTTGACTAGATGGACCATTGTTGGCAAAGTAATGTCTCTGCTTTTTAGTATGCTGTCTAGGTTGGCCCTAGCTTTTATACCAAGGAGTAAGCGTCTTTTAATTTCATGGCTGCAGTAACCATCTGCAGTGATTTTGGAGCCCCCCAAAATAAAGTCTGTCACTATTTCCACTGTTTCCCCACCTATTTGCATGAAGTGATGGGACCAGATGCCATGATCTTAGTTTTCCGAATGCTGAGTTTTAAGCCAACTTTTTCACTCTCCTCTTTCACTCTCATCAAGAGGTTCTTCAGTTCTTCTTCACTTTCTGCCATAAGGGTAGTGTCATCTGCATATCTGAGGTTATTGATATTTCTCCCGGCAATCTTGATTCCAGCATGTACTTCATCCAGCCCACCGTTTCTCATGATGTACTCTGATAAAACTTATCAGTTTATTGCAAATGTTAACATTAGGTAATATTTAGTGAGTGATATGTGCCAGAAATTTTTCTAACTGCTTTTTATATGTTCTTACAACAAATATATGAAATAGCTTCTATTATTATAGTTGTACTATATTAAGTAATTTGCCCAGTCACACAATTTTTAAGTTGTGAAGCTGAGGTTTGAGTTCAACAATTTGGATTCTAGAATCCATATTCTTAACTATTAAATCAGATTCTGCATAAGAAAACATGTGTCAAGTTCTCAGGACTGTGTCCAGTATATAGCAGAACTCAATAAAAAATTTCCCTGGTAGCTCAGCTGTTAAAGAATCTGCCTACGGTGCAGGAGACCTGGGTTCAATCCCTGGGTTGGGAAGATCCCCTGGAGAAGGGAGCGGCTACCAACTCAAGTATTCTGGCCTGGAGAATTCCATGGACTGTATAGACCATGGGGTTGCATAAGAGTTGGACACGACTGAGCGACATTCAATTTCAATAAAAGTCAGTGATTGAGATTCTGCCTGGAAAGAACTAAAGAATATGCAATCCTGCTGAGGCAAGAGAGGACATGTGTGTACTTACTACTGTCTCATAAGAGAAGCAGTCAATATTGAACACTGTAAAAATTGTAAAGTAATTTAAATTTAATCTAAAATTATACTTTTAATGTAACAAATGTTTATATATAGCAAATGATGGCAGTTGCCAACATTTAAAATCTCCACTTAGAAATATTATTTGCAGTTGTACTTTTTTGCATGGACACAGAAGATGTGGCTTTAGAAATATGCCCGTCAAGAGTTTTTCAATACTACAGTGATGAAATAAAAATTCACATTTTAAGGCAAGAAAGAAAAATTTAAGCATAAAATATTTTTCTGCCTATTTGGGCCTCCTCCCTCCCCACCAGTGTGCATCGTGAATCTGCACTAAGCATTAACCAGACCTCCCCAATGGCAGAAATACCTGCTCAACCATAAAGATCATTTTTTCTTCTTCTGGCGCCAGCCCTGTAACTCCCTAGAAGATAACATTCCTTTCTTAATTCTGTAAGGGGTCATGATGACCCACCACTTGCCTTGTATGTGCAGACATATTGTAAGACCTTACATATAATGCCAATATATCATTTCCCTTAAAGATAGGAATTGGTGCAGAACAGACTGGTTAGAGGAACTGAGCCTCATTTAATGGAATTTCTTAAACGCTTATGACCTTATTAATATTCCTACTATGTTAATTGTACTTTGGCTATTTTATAAGATTGTTGTTTCTTGTATTACCAACTGTGTGACTGAACCGACAATAAAATGAATGATGATTAGGAGACCTGAAATAGGTGGCCAAACTATATAGAACTATAAGATCAGTGATTGTAATAGTGTAACTCTAGACATGGGAAGAAGCAACGTGAGGAAAACATTGCAGCAGCCATAACAGGATGTTATAGCTCTCTGAGAGACTGTCTCCTGGGTTATAATCCTGTTTGGCTTAAACAAAATTCCTAATTCTTCTTAGATTGACTATGGATTAACTCTTTTTGTCCACAGTAGTATTAACAAAAGCATAAACACTTACAATTTAGTAAAATCTTCCAAACTCAACATCTTATTTGTTGTTCAGTTGCTAAGTCATATCTGACTCTTTGAGACACCATGGACTGCAGCGCTCTAGGCTTTCCCGTTCTTCACTATCTCCCTGAGTTTGCTTAGACTCACATCCATTGGGCCAGTGATGCCATCTATCCATCTCATCCTCTGTCGTCCCCTTCTCCTCCTGCTTTCAATCTTTCCTAGCATTAGGGCCTTTTCCAATGAATTGGCTCATTGCATCAGGTGGCCAAAGTATTGGGGCTTCAGCATCAGTCCTTCTATGAATATTCAGGGTTGATTTCCTTTAGGATCTCCTTGCAGTCCAAGCGACATCTTATTGTTTATTTAAACAAAATGAGTACTTAAATTATTGAGATAGCATCATTCAAGTGCTTAGAGCTAAGTTTAATTTATCTTTCTAATTTCAGTGATTTTAAACAGTTCTATTTAAGGTATTTACACCGATAGGATCTTTCCAAGGTATCTTTGCAAGGTCTAGAGGATTTTGGCTACTCTTAACATGACCTAGTCCAGTAATAGCACACTGAGAGGCCTATCAATGAAATCCTCACCTGACCTGGAAATGAGCATTCCTAGCACCATGGGACTAAATACTTATGATATGCCTCCCCAACCTTGGTCAAAATGAAGACCAAAATGGAAGGGATTGTGAAAGAAAAGTGTTGTAAACAATATAGTTCTACAAGACTTGAGTCATTAACCACTACAATTGCTGACCTACAATATACTTTGAAAGGAATTCAGGGTGAAGACTAAGATGAGGTACTTTATGCTCTGGGAAAACTGGCAGAACAGGCCTTCAAGCAGTGTAAACATTTTCAGGAAAAGTGTTTTATGGACCTAGATTCTTGTATGTCCCATACTTAGAAAAGCACTAAAACTATTAACTAAGATATTGGAACCCTGTGACGAGATGCATGCTTGATTGCACAACCCCCTCACCAAAATCACTTATATACTGACATCACCCCTTATCTCTTCAGAACAGTTGTCAGATCTCTCTGAGAGACTGACTCCTGGGCTGTAATCCTCAGTTTGACTGGAATAAAATTTCCACTTCTTCTTAGATTGACTATGGATGAACTCTTTTTGTCCACAGTAATATTAACAAAGGCATGCTGCTGCTGCTAAGTTGCTTCAGTCATGTCTGACTCTGTGCAACCCCATAGAAGGCAACCCACCAGGCTCCCCCCGTCCCTGGGATTCTCCAGGCAAGAACACTGGAGTGGGTTGCCATTTCCTTCTCCAGTGCATGAAAGTGAAAAGTGAAAGTAAAGTCGCTCAGTCGTGTCTGACTCAGCGACCCCATGGACTGCAGCCTACTGGGCTCCTCTGTCCATGGGATTTTCCAGGCATGAGTACTGAAGTGGGGTGACATTGCCTTCTCCATAACAAAGGCATAAACACTAGTAATTTAGTAATATCTTCCAATTCAATATCTTATTAGTGTTTATTTAAACAAGTTGAGCACTTAAATCATTGCTATAACACCATTCAAGTTTAGAGCTAAATTCTACTTCTTTATTTCTCTAATTTCAGTGATTCTAAACACTTATATTTAAGGTATTTACCCTGATATGGTCTTTGCAAGGTATCTTAATCCACAAGAATTTAGGAGCACTATTACACATGATTGGGACATGCTGAGTCATGCAGATTTAAACTAAGTTGTTTGGGCATAGTTACATTTTAGCCTCATGTGGCTTCCTGAAGGAGATTTGATCTAAGATTCAGTTTAAAGGTCTGAAGGACAAGGTTTGGCACTGTGGAAACAAAAAACATTTTCAGAAAGGATTTCACAAATTAGATCAAAGTAAGAGGATAAGGAAGAGACTTCCCTGGTTATTGAGACTGAAATAAGACATTCTCAATAATAAGTTTCAAGGGCTCTGAGAGACACAAGAGGCTTTGTGTGTGTGCTCGTGCGTGCGTGCTCAGTCATATCTAACTCTTTGTGACCTGGTGGACTGCAGCCTGCCAGGTTCCTCTGACCATGGGGATTCTCTAGGTAAGAATACTGGAGTGGGTTGCCATGCCCTCCTCCAGGGGATCATCCCAAATCAGGATCAAACCTGACTTGCCAGGATCTCCTGCATTGGCAGGCATACTCTTTACTGCTAAGCCACCTGAGAAGCTCAGAGAGACAAGAGGTAGCGTTAAAACTTTGAATAACACCTTTTTCTGGATTCAAAGAATTCTACTTTTGTAACTAGGATTTAGGAAAATACAATATTTTTTTTTATCATATAGAGGAAGCCAAGTGAAACCATGCTTAATCAGATGGCAAAAGCATATACATATGAAGATAAAAATTAATACCTTATGTAGTATCAGTTCAGTTGAGTTGCTCAGTCATGTCCAACTCTTTGTGACTCCATGGACTGCAGCATGCCAGGCCTCCCTGTCCATCACCAACTCCTGGAGCATGGTCAAATTCATGTCCATCCAGTCCGTGATGCCATCCAACTATCTCATCCTCTGTCATCCCCTTCTCCTCCGGCCTTCAATCTTTCCCAGCATTACAGTTTTTTCCAATGAGTCAGTTCTTTCCATCAGGTGGCCAAAGTATTGGGGTTTCAGCTTTAGCATCAGTCCTTTCAATGAATATTCAGGACTGATTTCCTTTAGGATGGACTGGTTGGATCTCCTTGCAGTCCAAGGGACTCGCAAGAGTCTTCTCCAAGACCGCAGTTCAAAAGCATCAATTCTTTGGTGCTCAGCACTCATGTAGTATAGTTTCAGAAGATAACTTCATTATTTTAAGTTTCAGCAAATTGATTAATTGTGAATGTAGTCTATCATCTCTATAAACAAGGGCATGTCTATAGTTCTAACAAAATTGATGAAGAAAAAACTTTTATAACATTTATGCTCATTAGCTAATATATTCATTAAAAAAACATCTGGTCAGAGCATACGATTGACCAGCTAACTTGGTAAATCCTAAAAGTCCAAAGATCAAGAGAAAGACTTTGTAGCCCTTTAGTGTCTCTCAATTAGTTAATGAACAAATGAATTTGCTCTTGTGTAATCTATTATGTGCAGTTTTATCCAGGTCCAAAGGACTATGATTTTACACTCAAAGAAATTGTTCAAAAGCTTTCTAGTAACAAAGAATCAAAGGTAGTAATACTCATGTGTGCAACCAGATTGGGTGGTGATCACAAGGCATTTCTGCAGGATGAAATTTTCATTCAACTCAAATTCCCTTTGGTGTTTTCTTTCAGTGCATGCCTCTAAGAAAATTAAACTCCTCTAGGAAGCTCCTCAAATTGCCTAAAAAAGTTAATTTGCCCTCTGGATCCTAATCAGTTCAGTCTTTCAGTCGTGTCTGACTCTTTGCGACCCCATGGACAGCAGCACGCCAGGCTTCCCTGTCCATCATCAACTCCTGGAGCCTAATAGTGAAATTTAAAGGCACTATTTGCTGAATTTCTCAAATACTCTGTGAAGTGATGTGGCTGTTGAGATTCCTGAATAGGGCTCTTGTCATTTCTCAATCCAACAGGAGTCCTATTGCAAGGTATAAATAATTCTCAAAATGCTATATACACACGTATGTGTGTTTGTATATATGTGTGTCTGTCAAGTTGCTTCAGTTGTGTCCAACTCTTTGCAATCCTATAGACTGTAGCCTGCCAGGCTCCTCTGTCTATGGCATTCTCCAGGCGAGAATACTGGAGTGGGTTGCTATGTCCTCCTCCAAAGGATTGAGCTCTCTTTTCTTATGTCTCATGCATTGGCAGGTAGGTTTTTTTCACCACTATTGCCACCTGGGAAGCCACATATATACACATAGCCAAAGAATAAATATTATTAAACTCATTTTAAGATGAAAGGCAAAACTCCCAAGTACATTGATAAAGGACACACACTAAGTTAAATAGCAGATCAGTGATTATGGCTGACTCCATCAACATAATGAGTAAACTAGAAATGTGTTAAAGTAGACCTTTCAAGTACGGGTTTGATTGATAGTAGCTCTTTTCAGAATTTTAACAGTTTTAACAGCCTTTTTGTAAATTATATGGAAATGAATAGTAAATTCTAAATTATGAACTTAAATTTATTTCTAAATTATGAACAGAAGTGAATATTAAATTCTAAATTATGTTTTAAAATTTGTGTCTTTAAAAATTTTTGCATCATGAATGTAAAATTATATTAACATCTGTTGATTGTTACTAGAGGACATATTTTACATTTGATATAGTGCAAACAACAGATTAAGCTGATTTTCCACGAAAGCTTGACAAATTTGTACAGGGCTGCTGAGACTGCGGAAGTAACTGCTTCTTATACAACTTTATATGCAGACTGCAGGGTCTCCACTAGAGGGAGATCATTAGGAAATGCAGTGACATTTTCGTATACACCAGTGAAAAACAGAAATAACTAATACAATTATGTAAAGTTTAAAAATAAAATAAAATTAAAAAAAAAAAAAAAGAAATCTCCTTTCCATAGAATCAGGCTTTCCCTCACTCTTTACTAATATCAGTTTGTAAGTGGAAAGAAGCAATCTTTGATTTTTCTGCTCACGTATCTCAAAACATATTTAATTTAAGAATAAATTCTTAGGTAACTTCTTCTTGAAATATTTCTCTACTTTTCAGAGGAATATTTTTGGGAAGTGGTGTTCAAATACATTTCCTATAGATTTTAAAAAGGCATGTGTTGATTAATTCACTAAAATTATTGAACATTTTCATGTCTACCTTTAATAATCTCTGTAGCTGCTAGTAACATTATTAAGAAATGATTAAAATAATCATATTTAGATACTGTGTATTAACATTCATGAAAAGTCTAGTTAACCATCTTAAGGAACAGAAGAGCTGAACTAAATAAAGGTATATATTGAATTCCAGGCATTTTCCTGTGTCAGAAATCAATCAGAAATACAATTATTTTTAAAAAAATCAAAAAAAGAATAGCCAATTTAAAAAAGGCAGTAGAAATATTTCTTTTAATTTTAAGCATGTCTTTCATTTTAGAAATTATGTTTCAATGTAAACCTAACATGCATTGATTTAATATAAATAGCAGTGTTTCTAGGTACTTTAAAAATGTTAATTTTTAATTACCAGATGTGGGTTTCTAAACCCTTAATGATGGGTTATTAAAATATAATGACTCTAACCAATTCCTTTAGTTTTTCTTAAGTGACAAGAATTACTTGAACGTGCTCTTTCTTTCCTTTCCTCCTGCCCTTCCTTCCTTTCTTTCTCCTTCTACCTTCCTTTCTTTTCTTTCATTGTTTCATTTCTCTAGTAATCTAGCAGAAATAGGCACTAAAGTAAAAATCTTGACTTTTCAAATTTGAATGACTAATGACAAAAACAGGGTAAAGTAAGGGAAAATTTTATAGAAAAGTGTATCTTTTTTTTATTAAAAAAAGAGTAATAAAGAGACTTTGAGTAACCCTAGTCATTTTAATCTACCTTAGACAGTGTAGATAACTATGTTTATCAAGAGTGAAAATACTGCTTTAAACATGTCTTTTTAAAGACTTGTTAATTAAGTGGACATTTTTGTGATTTTTTGATACCAAGGGAACCCCCATTTACATATGTTTAAAAATTATCTACTGTGATTGTTGGTGGGAGTTCAACGATTTTGGAAAGGAAAAAGGTTCTTTCTGTCGCCTTCTGTCATGGTGAACAATAGCATCACAATACTAAACTCAACTAGTGTTCATGACTGTTGTGTTCAATTTCACACTAAATTTGGTCCTTTTCTCATGGGGGTAAGACTTTAATTCTGGTGGTTATTTGATATGGGAAAGCACTCTGTCACGATAATATCTGCTATGTGTTCAATGGATAACAGAATGACTTTTAAATTGATTTAGAATTATTCATTATAAACATCCACTATCTTGTTAAGTGGAATTAATTTTTCTCACAAAAATTATTCAGAACTTAAACTACTGTCTTAAAGGCCATAACAGACTATAACTTTGGTCAGAGAAAATATTAGAATGTAGAATGACCTTAAGAAAGCTTATTTTATCTAATAAGCCATATAGTGTATTGATAGTTCTTTGAGTTCACATTTTTTAGTATATATAAATTTTTAGAAATGTGAATATAATACAAATTTAAATTGTGTTTTCTGGTTTGCTGGCTTTAATTACTTTTTAAGTAAACAAAGTGAGCACATTATAAAGAGGGAAAAGAAAGGAGGAAAAGTAAGATGTATGCCTTTAACTCGAATTAACTTGATTTACTTATGCAGAAGGATTTTTCTTTTGCCATCAGCAAAACACTCAATATTTTGAGAATAGTAATATTTTTAATGCTTGTAAAATTTACCTTCATTCCTTTGTGGAGAAAAATTATTTGGGTTATAATAACAACAACCAATTGTTGCTGAAAACTAGTCATACTGTAGGCTTCCATTTTGGGTGAATGCTTGTGATTGAAAACTAACATTTTGATTCCTTTAGATTAATGTGTGTGTACTTGTAATGATTTACACACTTGCTAAACTTTAAGCAGAAGAAAATAAAGAATTCAGTTTGGCAAGTTTATCAGGGAAAAATTGGAGAGAAATAATTTAGTATACAACTGAATATAAACTATAGTATGACCTACTTATTTTCTGAAATAAAACTCTAGGAAAATTTCTAAAATAACATTTTTCTAGGGAAATGATTTTATTTTTTAATATATTTAGTTTCTTTTACAAAAGGGAAAAATCTATTAATTATCAGTTAGCGAAAGAGAACACATATCCTAATGAATAAATCTAAACCTCATCTAAATTCTCTTTTAAATTTTTCTACAAAATATTACTTAAATCATGCATCAGGGTTTATTTATACAGAAATTCAATCAATACAAAAATTATAAAACATAAATAAAGCTGATAATTTCTAATCCCAGTGATCAATACTAATAGTTTTAGGTGAACAGCTACTTATCTTACTTTTATTCTCTCTCTAAAAAATGGCAGAAGCAGAATATATTAAGAAGAGGTGGCAAGAATACACAGAAGAACTGTACAAAAAAGATCATCATGACCCAGATAACCACGATGGTGTGATCACTCACCTAGAGCCAGACATCCTGGAATGCGAAGTCAAGTGGGCCTTAGGAAGCATCACTATGAACAAAGCTAGTGGAGGTGATGGAATTCCAGTAGAGCTATTTCAAATCCTAAAAGATGATGCTGTGAACGTGCTGCACTCAATATGCTAGCAAATTTGGAAAACTCAGCAGTGGCCACAGGACTGGAAAAGGTCACTTTTCATTCCAATCCCTAAGAAAGGCAATGCTAAAGAATGCTCAAACTACAGGACAATTGGACTCATTTCACACATTAGCAAAGTAACACTCAAATTTCTCCAAGCCAGGCTTCAATAGTATGTGAACTGTGAAATTCCAGATGTTCAAGCTGGATTTAGAAAAGGTAGAGGAACCAGAGATCAAATTTCCAACATCCGTTGGATCATGGATAAAACAAGACAGTTCCAGAAAAACGTCTATTTCTGCTTTATTGACTATGCCAAAGTCTTTGACTGTTTGGATCACAACAAACTGTGGAAAATTCTGAAAGAGATGGGAA
Source organism: Bubalus bubalis (assembly GCF_019923935.1). Classification (NCBI taxonomy): domain Eukaryota; kingdom Metazoa; phylum Chordata; class Mammalia; order Artiodactyla; family Bovidae; genus Bubalus; species Bubalus bubalis. Next base: position 71,844,511 of record NC_059157.1, read on the forward strand.
TACCAGACCACCTTACCTGCCTCCTGAGAAATCTGTATGTAGGTCAAGAAGCAACAGTTAGAACTATACATGGAACAACAGGCTGGCTCTTAATTGGGAAAGGTGTATGTCAAGGCTGTATATTGTCACTCTGCTTATTTAACTCATATGCAGAATACATCATGAGAAATGCTGGGCTGGATGAAGCACAAACTGGAATCAAGATTTCTGGGAAAATATCAATAACCTCAGATATGCAGCTGACACAACCCTTATGGCAGAAAGCAAAGAAGAACTAAAGAGCTCTTTCTTGATGAAAGTGAAACAGGAGAGTGAAAAGTTTGCTTAATACTCAACACTCAGAAAACTAAGATCATGGCATGTGGTCCCATAACTTCATGGCAAATATATGGGTAAACAATGGAAACAGTGTCAGACTTTATTTTTTTGGGCTCCAAAATCGCTGCAGATGGTGACTGCAGCCATGAAATTAAAAGATGCTTGCTCCTTGAAAGAAAAGTTATGACCAACCTAGACAGCATATTAAAAAGCAAAGATATTACTTTGCCAACAAAGTTCTGTCTGGTCAAAGCTATGGTTTTTCCAGAAGTCATGTATGGATGTGAGAGTTGGACCATAAAAAAAGTGGAGCACCAAGAATTGATGCTTTTGAACTGTGGTGTTGGAGAAGTCTCTTGAGAGTCCCTTGGACTGCAAGGAGATCCAACCAGTCTATCCTAAAAGAAATCAGTCCTGAATATTCATTGGAAGGAATGATGCTGAAGCTGAAATTCCAATACTTTGGCCACCTGATGCGAAGAACTGACTGACTCATTGTAAAATATCCTGATACTGGGAATGAATGAAGGCAGGAGAGAAGGGGATGACAGAGGATGAGACAGTTGGATGGCATCACCGACTCGATGACATCAGTTTGAGTAAGCTCCATGAGTTGGTGATGGACTGGGAAGCTTCGTTTGCTGCAGTTGATGGGGCTGCAAAGAGTCGGACACGACTGAGCAACTGAACTGAACTGAAAAAATGACACTTTCTATGTCAGTAAATAAAAATGTATACCACTCTTTTCAATAGCCAACTAATCTATTTAACTGATATACATTATTTATTTAAGGAGGGGCTTCAGTTGTGACTCAGATGGCAAAGAATTTGCCTTCAGTGTGGGAGACCTGGGTTCGATCCCTGGGTCAGGAAGATCTCCTGAAGACAGGAATGGCAACCTAGTTCAGTATTCTTGCCTGGAGAATCCTATGGACAGAGAACCCTGGTGGACTACAGTCCATAGGGTCACAAAGAATTGGACACGATTGAGTGACAGAGCATGAACTTAATCATAGAAATTTATTTTGTATTTTGTAATTATAAATGATATTCCAAAGAGCAATGTTGCATACATTTTTTGCACTGAATTATAATCTTGTTGAGATTGGGCTTCCCTCATAGCTCAGCTTGTAAAGGATCCGCCTGCAATGTGGGAGACCTGGGTTGAATCCCTGGGTTGGGAAGATCCTTTAGAAAAGAGAAAGGCTACCCACTCTAGTATTCTGGCCTGGAGAATTCCATGGACTGTATAGTCCATTGCATTGCAAAGTGTCAGACAGGACTGAGCGACTTGCACTTTGACTTTTCATTTGAGATTAGACTCTAGAAATGAAATTTGTTGAATCAAAGGAAACACACAATCAACAACTTGGTAATTATTACCAGTCTGTTCATTTAAGATATGACTCTAATTCATATTCTAACAGTTACCACATTCTCAACACGACTCATGCTTTAAATCATCATGGTATTGCCAACCTAGAAAATAAATGTATTGATTATTGTTTTTTCATATTTCTTTTTTTTCAAATAAAGATGAGTGTATTCATATATTTAATTTTTTTAACTTTTAATTTTATATTGGCATATAAACACTTAACAATTTTGTGATAGTTGCAGATGGACAGCAAAAGGACTCAGCCATGAATAAAGAGGTGTCCATTCTCCCTCAGGGCCCCTCCCATCCAGGCTGCCACATTACATTGAGCAGAGAGTAGGACCTTGTTCGGTTTCCATTTTAAATATATAATAACAGTGTCTACATGTGGATCCCAAACTCCCTAACTATCTCTTCCCATTAGACAAAGTTATTTTTTCTTTTGTGAATTTTGTGTTCAATCAGATAAATAGATTTATCTGTTGGTGTTGTGCATCCTTTTACTAATCAATTTATAAGACTTTGTTACATATTTGGGGGACTAAAGTTTTGCTGGATACCTTTCTGTGTTTGTTTAGAATAAGTTTTGGGGGATATCTCAAGTCAGTTCATCTTTCTCTTTATTGATTTTTGGCTAACATATCATAATTAGAAATGTTTTCAGATTCTATTTTTTTTAAAGGGCAGTATCTAAATATTTTTCCAGTACTTTCTTTGATTTGGATATTAACTTCTTTGGGGGATACATAAGAAATGAGGACGATATTCCAGAAGTATAATTGTGCTCCCCAAATGACCAGAGAGGCTTTGGATTCTGACATGTCTTACTTCAAATTTTGTTTCTTCCACTCATCATGGCTGTGGTTTTGGGACTGACCTCTTTGTACCTCTACTATCTCAGCTGTAAAATGGGGTGATGATTATTATACATAGTTCACATGCTTGTTGAGGTGGTAGAATGAAGCACAGTGATGGATCCATTGTAACCACTTAATAAACGATTGTTTCAGTTATGGGAAGCAATAGTGTTGACAGACAATGCCATTAGTCTAACAGAAATGCTTTTCCCTATTGAGTCACAGTGTTAGCTTCAACATATATAAAATGTTGATTTATAATTTAGTTTATTTCTGGGTTCTCATATATTTTATCTCTGTCTTCGTCTATTACAAAAAGAATAACACATGGTTTTAATAAGTATAATTTATGCCAAATTTAGATTTCTGAAAGATGTAGCACCTCTTTTAATTTTCTATTTAAGAAATAATCTGTAATTTATTCTTATATTAATTTTAGGTAAAATAATAGTGCTATATCTTCACCGAATACATACATATAACCACTAAATGTATGTGTAGTGCATACTTACTATACCAGATAATAATCAAGGTCTGGGCAGTGAGCAAGTAAACAGAACCAAAAATAATTCTAACCTTTATGAATCTCTAATTTTAATAGAGGAGACAAAAATAAAGAAATAAAACTATACACAGTGTTTTGTTGGGATAAGGAACATAGAAAAAATAAAATAAGAAAATAGTTTAATTAGAACTCAGCCAAGACCTGACAACCCGAGGCAACAAACCATGTGAGCCTGTGGGAAGAGCATTCTGGCCAAAGGACTTTGCAGTCTGAGGTTCTCAGGAGGGTGTATTTCTGAATGATTTAAAGACATTAGAAATTTCACTGTGACTCAACCTGAGTGAATGAGGGAAAGAATAATAATAGAAGAGGTCAGAAAGATAGAGCAGAACAGGTTAGGTAAACATCCTGTCAATCCCATAGGGTGGGTAAGCTGAGAAGCCATTGCAGAACTTTGGGCAAAGAAGTGACCTAACTTGACTTAACCTGAAAGAAGTCAGCTTGTTTGGTGGGTTGAGAATAGATTGTAAGGAAGCAAATACGAATAAAAGGAAAACAGTCATGAGCTAATTGCAACAACCTACCTGAGAGATGATGATGACTGGAATTAATGTGGCAGAGATGGGAAAAGTATTGAAATTCTTAATATACAAATTTGAAGAATTTATTATTTGATTGGATATTGGAAATACGAATGAGATTGGAGTCAAAGATGACCCCAGAGATATCATCCTGAGCACCAGAAAGGACTTCCCAGGTAGCACAGTTGGTAAAGAATCCGTCTGCCAATGCAGAAGACGCAAGAGAGGTGGTTTTGGTCCCTGGGTGGGGAAGATCCCATGAAGTAGGAAATGGCAACCCACTCCAGTATTCTTGCCTGGGAAATTCCATGGACAGAGGAGTCTGGTGGCCTATTGTCCATGGGTTCACAAAGGGTCAGACATGACAGAGCATACATGCACACACCAGGAAGGATGAGTTGCTATTTATGGAGATGCAGAAACACCTTTAGAAGAGCAGGTTTGTTGGGGACTGGAAGTTCAAAGATGTTTTTGTTTGTTTTTGTTTTACTGGACATTTATTATTTATTTTCGACTGGAAAATACTGTTTTTATTTAGGGGAGGATGTAGGAGGAGCAGCGGTGGAAGTTCCTTTTTTGAAATATAATTTTTATTTTATACCTGAAGATTATTGCTTCAAAAAACTGTGGTATTTTCAGGGTACAACAAAGTGATTCAGTTATACATATGCTGTTTGTTGTTTAGTCACTAAGTTGTGTCTGAGTCTTTTTGCAACCCCATGGACTGTATGTAACCTGCCAGTCTCCTCTGTCCATGGAATTTCCCAGGCAAACATACTGGAATGGGTTGTTATTTCCTTCTCCAGGGGGTCTTCTAGACCCAGGGATTGAACCCGCCTCTCCTGCATTGGCAGGCAGATTCTTTACCACTGAGCCACCAGGGAAGCCCACGTATACATATATTGAACATTTAATTTTGAGAATCCCTTTAGACATTCAGGTGGAGATGCTTACTAAACAGTGGGATATATTGGACTGGAGAGATCTGGAACAGAGATATAAAACTGGACATTGCAAGATATATATGAGATGTAAGGAACTTTGGCATTGTTTATTATTCAAATACATAAAATTTCTCTCTGAAGTACAACAGGGTTTTGCAATTATCTTACACCAGGAATTTTAATCCAACCCCATTTTAAATATCTTCCTATCATAAATTCCTTCTGTTTAAAAGCCCTTAAAATCCTCTTACACTATTGGTGGGAATGCAAACTAGTACAGCCACTATGGAGAACAGTTGGGAGATTCCTTAAAAAACTGGAAATAGAACTGCCTTATGATCCAGCAATCCCACTGCTGGGCATACACACTGAGGAAACCAGAAGGGAAAGAGACACGTGTACCCCAATGTTCATTGCAGCACTGTTTATAATAGCCAGGACATGGAAGCAACCTAGATGTCCATCAGCAGACGAATGGATAAGAAAGCTGTGGTACATATACACAATGGAGTATTACTCAGCCATTAAAAAGAATACATTTGAATCAGCTCTAATGAGCTGGATGAAACTGGAGCCTATTATACAGAGTGAAGTAAGCCAGAAAGAAAAGCACCAATACAGTATACTAATGCATATATATGGAATTTAGAAAGATGGTAATGATAACCCTGTATGCAAGACAGCAAAAGAGACACAGATGTATAGAACAGTCTTTTGGACTCTGTGGGAGAGGGAGAGGGTTGGGATGATTTGGGAGAATGGCATTGAAACATGTATAATACCATATGTGAAACGAATCGCCAATCCAGGTTTGATGCATGATACAGGGTGCTCGGGTCTGGTGCACTGGGATGACCCAGAGGGATGGTACGGGGAGGAAGAGGGGAGAGGGGTTCAGGATGGGGAACACATGTACACTTATGGCGGATTCAAGTCGATGTATGGCAAAACCAATACAATATTGTAAAGTAAAATAAATTAATTAATTAAAAGAAAATAAAAGCCCTTAATAATAATGGTGTCCCACAATTACATGGCACTTGGTTTATGCTAGGGACAGAGAAGTTGAGAAAATAACATAAATAAAAATTAAGAAAATTAAGATGGTTTGGATGAGGGAGGTAGTTATACAGAGGCAGAAATCAATGATCAGTGACTATTCAGCATAACTGAAATCCAGAGTGGATCACTTTTTCATACCATACTCCACAATGTGACAAAATTATGTTGCCATAATTATGATAATCAGTAGTTACTATTATTTTCCAGGTTTATTCTTTAGCTATCAAACAAAACAATGATTAAAAAGGATTAATTTCAACATTAAGAAGTGAATCAAATTCAGTGATTTCCTATGTAAACTAAAATTTACTCTTACCAATTACATTACACTTTAATCTCCTTTGCTGTTTTAAAATTTAAGCACATACACACACATATTCAAATTCCAGTGGATCACAAAAAAATGGTAATAGAAGTAGCCTAAGTTCTGTCTCTTTGTCTTTAATGTCAATATACTCCTAATGATTATTTTAAATTTATACTTAAGTACAAGAATATATGATACCACAGGGTTTGGAGATATAAGAAGAGAGCTCTTCCTAAAAGAGAGCTTGAATGATTCTGAACCGTAAGGATTTTCTCTGGAAATGAACATGTATGACTGAATCCACATGTGCCAACAGTGGGCTGAATACCTTGGAAGTTCTCGATTAATTTTCATATAAAACAAACTGTTCACTAAAATCTAGGTAATACATACATGTTGATTTTATTAAAACTGGATATTAAGCACAATTATATAGAGTTTATACTAACAAAAATTTTAGAGGAAAAATATCACTGACGTTGTTTAGAATTGACAATAATGAAAATAAAATTGATTTAAAATAAGTTTCATCATTGTTTAAACATTATCGACAGACAATGTATCCCTTATTTTTTTTCCCACAGGGCAGACTGTTTTACTACTATGACCTTTGAAAACCACTCTCAAGGATGACATACATGGTTCTATTTTCAGGTAATTGTCTTTGTGACATTGCCTTCAAATAAAATACAGAATACAGAAACTGAAATGGTTAATGGAATGTACATGTTCAAAAGTCCCCCAGATAAATCCTATGCACAATAAAGGCTTGAAACCTACTAGATCTAAGAATGAAAAAAAGAAAACCAAGAAGGAAGATTCAGAGGGGTATCAGGAGAACTAGAAGAATCCCAGGAAAATATCATACACCCTGCTGCTGCTAAGTCGCTTCAGTCGTGTCTGACTCTGTGCGACCCCAGAGACGGCAGCCCACCAGGCTCCCCTGTCCCTGGGATTCTCCAGGCAAGAACACTGGAGTGGGTTGCCATTTCCTTCTCCAGTGCATGAAAGTGAAAAGTGAAAGTGATGTCGCTCAGTCGTGTCCGACCCCTAGTGACCCCATGGACTGCAGCCTACCAGGCTCCTCCGTCCATGGGATTTTCCAGGCAAGAGTACTGGAGTGGGGTGCCATTGCCTTCTCCGATCATACACCCTACCCCATCAAAATTCTGCTTGACTGTCTGATTTGCTTTGGCTAACAGATGTAAATACAAGTGAGATGGGTTACTTTGGGGCAGTAGGTTTAAAAGTAGGATGTATGTCATCAAATTCTCTTTTCCTCCACCATAATGTATGGTAACACAACACAGGTTGCTCCATCAGCCTGGTTTCTTAATTGTGATGATGTAGAGAGGAACCAGCTTTTGTATGTGATGACCAAATAACCCTATTACGTGATGTGAGGGTTGTTCATTACTGCAGCATAAACCAACACTTTTTGATTGATATAAATTGTTTTAAGAAGAACAGAGTAAGAAAAAAATTTCACTTGTAGAATAACGTTCAAATAAGGTAAAAAAGATGGAAGACTGTCTAATGAATTTGTCGGTGAGAAACTCAATGGTGTGTTAGCAAGAGCAGTTTCAGTAGAGTGATGGGAGGATAAGTCAGGAAGATTAATTGTCCTGCAAATCATCAGTACCCCATAGACATTCTTTGACATGCAAACAGAAAAGCACCTCCAGGTCTCATCTTGCTCATTTCACATGGCAGTTCAAATTAGAAGTATATGAATTTGAATTACAAAGCTATATCTTCCAGAGAAAATTAAAAAATAATGATATTGCTAAAAACATTATGTTAAGTGCTCAAACACCATCAGTTTTTATTTTTATCAACTTTATGAAAAAAATTTAGCTTTACATAATAATGTCCTTTAAATAAATGTTTACCTCAGAATTTTTTAAACTGTGAATCTGATATTGGGGAGGGGGAGGAGGGGGATTTCAGACTTAGCAAAAATGAAGAAACAGATGACTAAATGAATTGGCAAAGGATTCCTGAGATGGCAAAATTTACTGAAGTCATTGTGTGACCGATCCTTTCCTCTTGCTATTCAATATCTAACTACTTAATTTAATACTCATTGCATTCTGATTTCTGTCATCTCTCTGGAATTATTCTTGGTTCTTCCTTGTGAATAAACTTAACTGACCACAAGATTCATGACAGATACTGTCTCTTAGAGAATAGCCCAAATCTTAAAAATAATCAGTCTTATTTTGAACCTGATACAATTTCAACTGTCAAGCTTGCCCATAATCATGGTACTAGGATGCAACAAACACATTTAGCAGAAAAGATATTTTATCAAGAGCTGGGAGAACAGCTGAGAAGTTATCCCAGTAATTGAAGAGAGACATGATGGTGGCTTAGATCAGGGAGCAGTGAAAATAGTAAGTGGTTGAATTATGGGTGTATTCTGAAGATAAAACCACATTTGTTAATGCATTGGATGAGGAAGGGAGAGAGACAGAGAAATACACACATGCACACATGCACACACAGAGTCAAAAATAAATTCACAATTTTGGTTATCATTTTCCTTTTTGGTTTGTTTATTTTGCTTTGCATTTTGTTCTTTTGAGCCATTGGAAGACAGTCATTGCTGTTTAACGAGCTGAGGAAGATTTTCTATAATCTCCTCACAGTCTATGAATTCATCTGTATGTACATGATTGTGTTCTATTTTTTATACTAATTGTACCATGAAAAAACCATATTCTGGATCATATTTTTTTTTTCTCTTTAAGTGTATCTTGGAATTCCCCCCAAATAGACTTAGTAATAAGCTATTGATATAATTTATGTATTCACCATGTTTTATCCTACAGTTTTAACTATTTTCCTTAATTGCACTTTTTGGATTTATTTCTAGTTTTTTTATTTTTTTATTTTTACTAATATAAAAATGGCTAAGGTGAACATTCATGTACATATATCTTGACATACATGGAGAAAGAATCTGTAGGATGAATCCTTAGCATTAGAAATTATAGGTCAAGGTTCTGTTAATTTAAAATTTGGATAAATATTGTACTTTGAATTTGTTAATTTACACTCCAAGAAGCAAAGTGAAAGGTTCTTTCTCATGCCTTTATCAAGCTGCCATCAGTTCAGTTCAGTTCAGTTGTTCAGTCGTGTCTGACTCTTTGCAACCCCATGAATTGCAGCACGCCAGGCCTCCCTGCCCTTTAAATATATAAGGAAAATAGTTAATTGCATTTTTTTGGATTTATTTCTAGTTTTTAGGTTTTTTTTACTAATATAAAAAATATGAGAAGCAGAACCTAAGAGAAGCAGAAGATATTAAGAAGAGATGGCAAGAATACACAGAAAAATTGTACAAAAAAGATCTTCACGACCCAGATAATCACGATGGTGTGATCACTGACCTAGAGCCAGACATCCTGGAATGTGAAGTCAAGTGGCCCTTAGAAAGCACCACTACAAACAAAGATAGTGGAGGTGATGGAGCTCCAGTTGAGCTATTTCAAATCCTGGAAGATGATGCTATGAAAGTGCTGCACTCAATATGCCAGCAAATTTGGAAAACTCAGCAGTGGCCACAGGACTGGAAAAGATCAGCTTTCATTCCAATCCCAAAGAAAGGCAATGCCAAAGAATGCTCAAACTACTGCACAATTGCACTCATCTCACACTCTAGTAAAGTAATGCTCAAAATTCTCCAAGCCAGGCTTCAGCAATATATGAACTTCCAGATGTTCAAGCTGGTTTTAGAAAAGGCAGAGGAACCAGAGATCAAATTGCCAACATCTGCTGGATCATGGAAAAAGCAAGAGAGTTCCAGAAAAACATCTATTTCTGCTTTATTGACTATGCCAAAGCCTATGACAGTGTGGATCACAATAAACTGTGGAAAATTCTGAAAGACATGGGTATACCAGACCATCTGACCTGCCTCTTGAGAAACCTATATGCAGGTCAGGAAGCAACAGTTAGAACTGGATATTGGAACAACAGACTGGTTCCAAATAGGAAAAGGAGTATGTCAAGGCTGTATATTGTCACCCTGCTTATTTAACTTATATGCAGAGTACATCATGAGAAACGCTGGGCTGGAGGAAGCACAAACGGGAATCAAGATTGCAGGGAGAAATATCAATCACCTCAGATATGCAGATGACATCACCCTTATGGCAGAAAGTGAAGAGGAACTAAAAAGCCTCTTGATGAAAGTGAAAGAGGAGAGTGAAAAAGTTGGCTTAAAGCTCAACATTCAGAAAATAAAGATCATGGCATCTGGTCGCATCACTTCATGGGAAATAGATGGGCAAACAGTGGAAACAGTGTCAGACTTTATTTTTTTGGGTTCCAAAATCACTGCAGATGGTGATTGCGGCCATGAAATTAAAAGACACTTACTCTTTGAAAGGAAAGTTATGACCAACCTAGATAGCATATTGAAAAGCAGAGACATTACTTTGCCAACAAAGGTCCATCTAGTCAAGGCTATAGTTTTTCCAGTAGTCATGTATGGATGTGAGTGTTGGACTGTGAAGAAAGCTGAGTGCCGAAGGATTGATGCTTTTGAACTGTGGTGTTGGAGAAGACTCTTGAGAGTCCCTTGGACTGCAAGGAGATCCCACCGGTCCACCCTAAAGGAAATCAATCCTGAATATTCATTGGAAGGACTGATGTTGAAGCTGAAACTCCAGGACTTTGGCCACCTGATGGGAAGAGTTGACTCATTGGAAGAGACTCTAATGCTGGGAAGGATTGGGGGTAGGAGGAGAAGGGGATGACAGAGGATGAGATGGCTGGATGGCATCACCAACTCGATGGACATGGGTTTGGGTGGACTCCAGGAGTTAGTGATGGACAGGGAGGCCTGGTGTGCTGCAATTCATGGGGTCGCAAAGAGTCGGACATGACTGAGCAACTGAACTGAACTGAATTTCTGAAGAAGAATAAAAGACTACAGAAATATAAATTTGGCACACAGTAAAAGAATAGAGATAACAAGTGAGAAATAGATATGCAGGACTAACAGCTATTGTGCACAGTCTGAAAAACATATATGAGTATGCATTTCAATTGTGCATCCCGTCATCATTTATGGGTAGCACTAGTGCTAAGAGTCGGACACGACTGAGCGACTTCCCTTTCACTTTTCACTTTCATGCATTGGTGAAGGAAATGGCAACCCACTCCAGTGTTCTTGCCTTGGAGAATCCCAGGGACAGCAGAGCCTGGTGGGCTGCTCTCTATTGGGTCGCACAGAGTTGGACATGACTGAAGCGACTTAGCAGAGCAGAGAGAGTGGTAAAGATTCCACTTGCCAATGCAGGCGATGCAAGAGACCTGGGTTAGGTCCCTGTGTCAGGAGGATCCCCTGGAGGCAATGCCACTCCAATCCAGTATTATTGCCTGGAAAATTCCATGGACAGAGGAGCCTGGTGGGTAGTCCATGGAATCACAAAGAGTCGGACATGACAGCACCAGCATCTCTCATCATCACCATTTATCTAAATATGTGATCAAATAGAATAACTCAGCATGTAATCTTAATATTTTTCAATATTTTATATTGGTGTATAGTTGATTAACACTGCTGTGTTAGTTTCAGGTATACAGGAAAGTGATTCAGTTATGCATATATTTATGTATCTCTTCTTTTTCACATTCTTTTCCCATTTAGATTGTTACATAATATTGAGTAGAATTCCCTGTGTTAAACAGTAGGTACTTGTTGGTTATTCATTTTAAATACAGCAGTGTGTACATGTCAATCCCAAACTCTAAGCTTTGTACTCTTGCAAAAGAATTACAACTTTCACTTCAGGCCCATAGAGAACTGCACAGTACTGAGTATTTTCCTTCTAAAGGCTCCACAAACTCCCTACCTTCAGAGTAAGATATATAGCTAAAATTTAACATACTTGAAGTGAATTTAGAGACATTTGTACATTTTTGGCAGTTGGAAGAATTCATTTAAAATAGTCTGTCTATTCTGGCTCGATTCATTTTTACTGTGGTGGCTTATTTTGCTTCTTGGGATGAGAGGCAGCTAAATTAGACAAGAAGGAATTTTCTTATGAATGTAAATCTAGTGCTTTATACTTTTAGAAATGCAATACAGCCTAAAACCAAAACCATATTAAATATTCCCATCTGTATTATAGATCACATATTAACTATACAAATAAATTAATAAAACTTGTGTTAACTGTTATAAAATGATTATGAAATGTCTTATAAGGTGATAGGTGAAAAATGTTCTCATTTCCCTTTCACCTAATTTCAAGATGTCTTATTGATCTCAGTTTGCACTTGAATTCTTAAGATATTTCTAAAACATTTAAATCTATGTTATAGTTATTAAATAGAAATTGTTAAAACGCAGGTCTCCTGCATTGTAGGCAGATTCTTTACTAGCTGAACCACAGGGGAAGACCAAGAATACTGGAGTGGGTAGCCTATCCCTTCTCCAGCAGATCTCTCTGACCCAGGAATTGAACTGGGTCTCCTGCATTGCAGGTGGATTCTTTACCAACTAAGCTATCAGGGAAGCCCTAAATCTATCTTATATTTATTAAATAGAAATTGTTAAAAGCATATGAAAATAGCTCACTAAAAGCATATGAAAATTTCTCACTAAGAGAAATAGAAAATTAATTTTTCTCTTGATGACTGAATACCTAGAATGCAATAAAATATATTTTCAATTTTAGATCATCATCAAAAGGAAAGCTGATGCTATTTAGGCTATTTATACATGTAGACATTATGAGTAATCTACAAATTTTAAATATCATGCTTGGTGCTTTATGTAAGTAGGACAGAGGAGTAATGAAATACTGCCTTGGCCTCAAAGATCTTACATTTATTTTGGAGAAGTAAAGATTAACATTAAGAAGAGCACGTGTGTATGCTCAGTTGTATCTACCCCTTTGCGACCCTGTGGACTGTAGCCCACCAGGCTCCTCTGTCCATAGGATTCTCCAGGCAAGAATAATGGAGTGGGTTGCCAATTCCTTCTCTAGGGGTTCTCCCCAATCCAGGATCACACTCACCTCTCTTGCATCTCCTGCATTGGCAGGCAGATTCTTTACCAACTGCATCATTTGGGAAGTCCAGAAATGGAATTCATTGCTTTACTGTGTAGCATAGGCCCATCAATGGATTGGAATTCATGAATCATTTTCAACAGCCATACCCAGTAGATCTCTGAGCTAGCTGTTACCACTGCACTCCTGTTTTCACTGCCATTCTCAGGTTTGGCAGTGGACTGTGGCCCACTAGGGCATCCTCAGTTTTGTTCTAGACTCTCCATGGAAAGGAAGAGATGGTTTTCAAAGACACTGCGTCATCCCCTGCTCCTGCCTGCAACTTCTTATCACGGTTTATCCTTTAGTTAATTTTAAGGCTTTTGGGAAGGTGAACATGGACTTTTCTTAAAATAAAACTGGACAATCTTATTATTAGTATGCTTGCATCCAGACAATCTGAAAAACACTGGGGGCCAGAATGGGAAAGAAACACTTGTCCAGGAAAAAAGACAAGGTTTGACTCTCACATTGTAGAATGGGAAAGGACTTATGCAGAGCAATTGCAAACATAGCAGAAGGCATGCGATTCAGATCATTTTGTTCCTTTGTGTGTGTGTGTGTGTGTAAGTCTCTTCAGTCATGTTCAACTCTTTGCCACCCTATGAACAGTTGCCAACTAGGCACTTCTGTCCATGGGATTCTTCAGGTAAGATACTGGAGTGGATTGCCATGCTCTCCTCCAGGAGATCTTCCCTATCCAGGGACTAAATCTGCATCTCTTATGTCTCCTACATTGGCAGGCAGGTTCTTTACCCCTAGCACCACCTGGACAGCCTGCTTTGTTCCCTTATTTCTGTTTAAATTACAACTTAGATATGGACATATTTTATTTTGGTTCCAAAAATCGAGGTCAATTTTCCAGAATTAGCCTTTGAAAACTGATCTCAATTGAACAAATCTTACTTTAAAAAGCTGAAATATGGATGTAATAGACATTAATAAAAAGATAGACACAATAAACAATAAAAGAATAGCATAAGTAGAAATCTGTGGTCAAAGCCTACATAAAGGCATATTTATAAACTCCAATACTTTGGCCACCTGATGTGAAGAGCAGACTCATTAGAAAAGACCCTGATGCTGGGAAAGATTGAAGGCAGGAGGATAAGGGGACGACAGAGGATGAGATGGTTGGATGGCATCACCACTCAATAGACATGAGTTTGAGCAAGCTCTGGGAGATGGTGAAGCACAGGGAAGCCTGGTGTCCTCTAGTCCATGGAGTCACAAAGAGCTGGACGTGACTGAGCGACTGAACAACAATAAACATATATACAAACTCTGTTATACTAATTTTAAAAAGTGAAGCAGATATACAAGTAGGTAATTTCTAAATTGCTTATTTAATTTTAGAGAGAAGCATTTCATTTACACAGTATGGGCATCATCTAAATAGAAAATCTGGATTCTTCATGGATTTGAATTTTAAAAACAATTTCTGATTTGAAAAATGGGACTAGTGCTAGATTTTTCCATTGAGAGGTGAAAGTGGGCTTTTGTTTTAAGTAATACAATTCATATGTTCATTAAAAACAAAACAAAACATGAGTCCTGAACACAAACCTTTGACATAATTGTGTGGCATGTGGGTTCTGTTTATGGAAAACTAACTCATTTCCACTTGCAATTTTAGTATTGTATGATTAGATTAATCATTTGCCAAGTCAGTTTAAAACTATATCTTAAAGACCAATGTGTTGACTCACTAAGCTGTATATTATTTAAATACTAATCAAGATGTCAGTGAATGTTTTCAGTGTTGTGTATAAAAAGCATTGCTTAAAACTCATGAGCAAAAACACTATTAAACAAAAATGTACCTGTAAAATCTATTCCTAATTCATTTTTAGACATTTTCTTTCTCACATCCATCTAAATCCTTACATTCTGTAACACATGTCATTATATAGCCATCAGCTTTAGAAAAGATGAATTATTTATATTAAGATTTTTCTTTATCCTGATTAGTCTGTGGAAAAAAGAATAGTTATAATTTACATGAAATTATCATCATAAAATATTTTTGCTGTTTTCACATAGGAGTTCTTGATAAAGCATGGCAAATTAATTTGCACACTATCCAGAGAGCAGAGGCCAGTTGTCTTCCCCTCAGTATACTAGAAGAGTTACTCACTAAAAAGAGAAGATAATAAATTGGGAAGAAAATGGTTTGATGACCGAGAACTAAAAAGGATGTCTGTTCATTCTCATATTCTTTTGTGACAACATAGATGAGATTTATAGGCTGAGGAATGACCCATGTGTCAGCTTACTTTCCAATCTTACAGGCTTCTACAATTGTGGACAGGTCAATATGTAAATTCCTTACTTTTGGTTATCCTTCTGTTGAAATGGGTTGCCTGATATGGCTTTATTAGAGACAATAATCCTCGTATGGAATTTTGTAGATAGAGAATATTATCGAATTCTAAGAGAAATTTTAGGAGCAATACTTTCAACACTGGGTTCTTATTGCCATTGTCTTGCTGTGACCACGCTGATGACATGATATATTAGGCATGCTGAAAAAGAACCATGATATTGACATATGGGAGGAATATTCTCAGGGGCTGTCTGTCTCAGTGTAGATTATTTACCCTTAAAGCAAAACACACATGGTCCTGGCCTATGCCTGTTAAGCATTTACTGAATCTAGACGACAAAGGTTACACCCAGTGGGAATAAATTTCTAAACTATGTAGCATGACTATATATAAGAAACAGATGAAATATTTTATGTGGTCTTAGAACAGATTACACAGTGCTCTATATAGTTGTTAATACATTGTAAAGCAGAAATATAGTACATTAGAAAGAATAACTTTGTTTTTAGGAAGCCATAGAAGAGTCCTTGGCTTCCTTTTGAATTAACTAATTAATCATTCCATATATATTTCTCCATATTTCATACTTTTTTTCATATCGTCACTGTCCAAATTGGCAACCACAGATGGACAAAGGTAAAATAAAATGTCTTACAATTTTTGCCTCCATAAATGTTCCTTAAAAATCACTATAAAATTTCTCCACAGTAATGGACAATCAACCCACTACATTTTCTCTACATAGATGATTATTCATTTTAAGAAAACATTAAGAAATTTCCTTATAATATGTGGCTAATTCTTCTTTTATATGACAGAAAGAAAACATAAACACTAGACAATTCTTGTTTTTGCTTTCAAGCACTAATCTTTCTCTTAACTTTAAAAAAGGCTACTTGACATTTTAATTAAAAATGCTCTTGTGCTACAAATACTAAAGAAACATACTTTTTCTCTCTCTAAATCGTTTTATTCTTTTCAAGGCATACTTGCATTTTTTAAATTTGTTTTTGATTCAATTTGATAATTGAAACACTCAGTACCAAACACTGCTTTATGTGCTGGACAGACTAAAAAATGAATAAGACCAAGCTTTATCCCAGAGGTGCAACAATTTAGGGAGTGGAAAGTACACAGATAGGTAAATTAACAATTATGTGATCTGTGTTATAAACAAGAAGTACCTAAATGCCTTGTACGAGGCAACTCAAGATTTGTTGGAGCAAGTCAGGTAATCTCTCAGATGAGAGGATGTTGAGATAGATTTGAAAAGAAAGGCCATTTTCAATCAGAAACTAGAGGAGAGAAGGAACAGAAGTTTGAAAATGTATGAGTATCTGCCTTGGTTTTTGGAGAAGGAAATGGCAACCCACTCCGGTATTCTTGCCTGGGAAATCCCATGGACAGAGGAGCTGGGGGGACTCTAGTTCATGGGGTCACAAGAGTCACACATAACTTAATGACTAAACCACCGCTACCACTATATTATAATCGCTTTTGAAGACTATGGTATGTTTCATTATTTAAACGTGAGAACTCGCAATTTTTATCATCAGATGTTATGCACATATTTCATACAGTGAAATATGATTTATGGAGATAATATTAGGGTAGGTGTTGGCAGACTGAATATAAACATTTGTGTGTGTGTGTGTGTGTATATATACATATATATATATATCAATTGGCTGTTCATGATCCTAAAACTCAATTATTTTGTGTGATACTACGATTTACAAAAAGTATATATGTTTGCTTATTCTGATAGCCAAATTTTTATATCTATATATCTCACATGTATTCATATATGTTTGATATTTCATCCATAGTTCCTTGCTCACAGCTCCCAAAATCCTTGAAATTTCCTATGTGTGGAGAGTGGTAAGGGTGTTTTATTCTGTTAATGAGATGAATTTTGGAAATCACCTAAGGACAGTTGGTGGTTGATAGGAAAATAAACTTTTTGACTAGAGGGCTGGAATGTTCAGTCCTACCACCTAATTTCTGGTGAAGAGAGAAGGGCTTGAGTTAAATCAATTCCCACTGGCCAAAGATTTAGTCAGTCATGACTATGTAGTGAAACCTGTATGAAAAATGGAAAAGAGCAGCTTATTGGACCCTTCTTGGAGTGCTTCCTCTTCAGGCAACCAGAACGCTTCGGAGCAGACTTCACAAGGATAGAAGTACCTTTGTTCAGGACCTCACTCTATATACCTCTTCATCTGGCTGTTGATTCATATCATTTAGTATTCTTTTATAATTAAGTAGCGATTGAGTGAGTAAATGCCCTGACTTCTGTGAGCCATTCTAGTAATTAATCAAACTCCAGAAGGGAGTCAGGCAGATGCACAGGTAACAACCAAGCTTGCAACTGGCATCTGGAGCTCAGGGTTGTCTTGAGGGGCTGAGCACGTTACCTGTGGAATCTGAATCTATTTCCAGGTAAATAGTGTCAGAATTGAGTTGAATTCTTGGATACCCTGTTGGAATCCTAGAACTGCTTATTGTTATGGAAAAGCTTATATACACACACACACTTGTACACACATGTTTGAATTGGATCCAGGTACCCTTTGGACTACTCTAACTCCAAAAAGATCTCTTAAATATTTTTCTAAATGGGCATCATATTCTGGAGGTGGAGAGGGGAAATAACTCAGTTGCATGCATTTTTTAATCTCTCCCAGTAGAAGACGGGAATGAATTAGAAAGAGGTGAGTAAATTTGATGGCAGGTGTACTAAGCCTAAGATTTACTGAATGCCTATTAACTGTCAGGCACTGTACTGGATACTTTATGATTTCAGTTAATGTTCACACTTTTTGAGGCATTTTTCCCTTTCATGGAGAAGTTAAGTGATTTTCCCAGAGTCGCTCACTGACAGTATAATCCATTTAAACAGAAGCCTGTCTCACTCAAATCTTATTCTTTCTTTTCTAAACCACATTTCTACTTTTTTTCCACATAGTTTTCAACAGGACAGAAAGAAGAGTGAACAGCTTAAAAAGCTGAATTTAAGGACAGTAATAGCTGGCCCCAAAGCATAGGAATCAATAACAAAAGTGCAAACAATGAACAAATCTCCTTCAGATGAATAATAGTATGAATTCACATGATCCTATCTAAATTAAGTCTAACTTTTGCATCATAGCTGAAATAATTGATATCAAGTGACAATATGTGCTCACTAATTCTTCAAACATCCATCTGAAATCATGTTATAGGGATTTGGGGCTTTTGTGGTCATCTGATCCTTATGTATTCTGGGAAGGTCTGTAATAAAGATACTTCCTGGATTTAAGCAGAAGGGCCATCAAAGGGAAGACTTGGAGATAAGATGATTTTTTGAACTCTTAATTAACAGATGGGTCCCTTTGAAAAGAAGCTCCGGGCACCACTGTTTTGTTCTTGAACAGAAGAAAGATTTCTTCTAGAATAATCCATAATTTACAGGATTTTGAGAGCTGTTTGGATAAATGGAAGGCTATTAGCACCTATGGCAAAAAGCGGGGGGGGGGGGGAGGGGGGTCCTCTTTTTGTAATCAGGCACCATGCCAGTCTAGCAGATGGTCAGAGGTATATATAGAAGATGCTTGTGTTTTAGGCCGACTGAGTGGCTTCCAGGGGCAATGGAAGAAACAGCCTCACCGTGATTGGAAATCAGAACTCATTTTTAAAACGCAGACATAGCTACTCTGGCACCTGAGAACGCTTTGGAGAATTGAGATCAATAGAGCACATATGAAAGAGGCCTAATGACATTCATGAGTTAAAAGACAAATTTGTTGGCTAAGCCATGTTTGGGAACAAATGTAGCAGCAAATGGGTTCTGCCAAATCCCATGAGTAGACAGTGCAAACTCTGTTAGCAATTCATGACTCAGGACCCATGTCTTCATGGGAGTCATTGTAAATAAAATTTTACATTTGTAAAGATGATCTTCTATAAAGATAATTTGAGGAAGTTACTGCACAATTAGATTTAACTGAATTAATAATGAATCTGCCACCTGCGTAGAGGTTGCCTCTCCTCCCAGAGTCTCTGAATTCCTCCCTGTGTTTTTTCTTTTTTTTTTCTGCCCAGGAGCTCCATGTTACTCTGCTTGCTTCTGCTTAAGGCCCTGATCCTCACAGTTCTTCTTTAGGGTTTTACTCTTGGCAAAGCCCTGCTAATCTGAGAATCACAAGAATCTGAAAGAAGAGAAAAAGCTTCAGTATGTGTGTATTTTAAAGTTGGAGATCTACAGTGTAAGATCAAGAATGGTAAGTAGTCCCATAATGTCTAGGCGATACTGACACCAGAAATATTTAGGGAATTCAGTTTAGCAAGATTTCTGAGTAATGCTTATTTGCTTGAATTTAAACATTTTAGAGGAGTGCAGATAGTCATGTCAGGATTTAAGTTTTAAAGCATGATTGGATGAAATGTCAATAAATGCAAATGAGTTTTGTAAAACAAGTTTCATGTGAAGCAATATATTGCTCAGCTCACAGAGTCTGCATTTAATTGAGGTTGATCTCATTATACTCTAGGGGATGTAGTCAGAGCTTTGACCTACTAACTTCAATACAATTATTGAATCTTTTTCAGTACTAAAGTTGATCTGTGTGTGCATGTGTGTATGCATATGTATACATGTTTATAGTCTTATTGTCTACAAAAGAAATAAACATACAATAGACGATATTTTAACATTTACTCCTCAGAAATTAGTACTTTTCATATGATAGTGTATAATGTCAATTAAAAAAAATAGATACCATTTCAGATGCAATGCATGGAAAATTTTGTAACATAGGTAATTTTCTTGTCTTTTAATTATTCCCAAACTTACCAATTTTCAGCTTAGAGAATGTATTTTACCTGTTGTGACTTAAAACAATGTCAGGCTTATGTGATGTAACCACAGCTCAAATTATCAGCAGGAAGCTCCAAAAGTCAAAGATTTTCAATATGAATGGAATCAAGCTGACTAAATATCCTAAATTGCAGCCATAAATGCATAGACAAGGCGAATATGTTATTTAGCACTATGAGAAGCAATCACTAGATATCCCAAATAGTCTGCTTGCCAAATTTTATGAATCACTTTCATTTGTAACTCTTACAAGAATAAAAAATATTATTGGAATTGCAGTTACAAATCTGTGGCAATGGTTGGTGGACAAAAATAAAATTCAAACAAGGAGTTGGCAGGCAAAAAAACTGTTTTTGCCTCACTTTGATAAAACTACTATCCTTATGACTTATTACTAAAAAATGTCACTAACACAGATATGTGTATGCAAAGAGACAAGCCTATTAAAGTTACTGGTACTATTTTGCTTTTATAAATTGTTAGATATTTTTCATTATTTATAAGTTTTATTTTCTGGTTTTCCTTCAAGGAGCTTTTTATAATTCTTCTAATTAAGAATGGTTAACTATATCTCGGAGAAGGCAATGGCACCCCACTCCAGTACTTTTGCCTGGAAAATCCTATGGACGGAGAAGCATGGTAGGCTGCAGTCCATGGGGTCGCTAAGAGTTGGATACGACTGAGCGACTTGACTTTCACTTTTCACTTTCATGCATTGGAGAAGGAAATGGCAACCCACTCCAGTGTTCTTGCCTGGAGAATCCCAGGGACGGGGGAGCCTTGTGGGCTGCCGTCTATGGGGTCACACAGAGTCGGACACGACTGAAGTGACTTAGCAGTAACTATATCTATATATAAAATTAGTAGCTGTAAATCCCTAGTGACCTGGGATACATTTGATGATAAATTAAGAGGAAATGAAAAAGTAAATTATCAAAAAGTTTGAAGAGGCTATCCTAACATTAATTCAAAACCAGAAGATAGTGAGAGATTCAGCCAAATTATTTGATAGGTAATTAAAAAAAATGCACATGGACTTTTGCGATCCCATGGACTGCAGTACTCCAGGCTTCCCTGTCCATCACCAACACATGGAGCTTACTCAAACTCCTGTCCATTGATTCAGTGATGCCATCCAATCATTTTGTCCTCTGTCATCCCCTTCTCTTCTTGCCTTCAATCTTTCCCAGCATCAGGGTTTTTTCAAATGAGTCACATTTAAACATCAGGTGGCCAAAGTATTGGGAGTTTCAGCTTCAGCATCAGTCCTTCCAGTGGATATTCAGGATTGATTTCCTTTAGGGTGGATTAGTTGGATCTCCTTGCAGTCCAAGGGACTCTCAAGAGTCTTCTTCAACACCACAGTTCAAAAGCATCAATTCTTTGGCATTCAGCTTTTTTTATGGTCCAAGTCTCACATCCATACATGACTACTTTAAAAACCATAGCCTTGACTAGATGGACCTTTGTTGGCAAAGTAATGTCTCTGCTTTTTAGTATGCTGTCTAGATTGGTCATAGCTTTTCTTCCAAGGAACAAGTGTCTTTTAATTTCACAGCCACAGTCACCGTCTACACTGATTTTGGAGCCCCTCAAAATAAAGTCTGTCACTGTTTCCATTGTTCCCCATCTATTTGCCATGAAATGATGGGACCGGGTGCCATGATCCTTGTTTTTTGAATGTTGAGTTTTAAGCCAATGTTTTCACTCTCTTCTTTCACTTTCATCAAGAGGCTCTTTAGTTCTTTGCTTTCTACCATAAGGGTGGTGCCATCTGCATATTTGAGGTTATTGATATTTCTCCCAGCAATCTTGATTCCAGCTTGTGCTTCATCCAGCCTGGCATTTTGCATGATATATTCTACATATAAGTTAAATAAGCAGAGTGACAATATACAGCCTTGACATACTCCTTTCCTGATTTGGGACCAGTCTGTTGTTCCATGTCTAGTTCTAACTGTTGCTTCTTGACCTGCATACAGATTCCTCAGGAAGCAGGTCAGTTTGTCTGATATTCCCATCTCTTGAAGAAGTTTCCACAGTCTGTTGTGATCCACACAGTCAAAGACATTGGTGTAGTCAATAAAGCAGAAGTAGATGTTTTTCTGGAACTCTCTTGCTTCTTTGATGATCCAACAAATATTGACAATTCAATGTCTGGTTCCTCTGCCTTTTCTAAATCCAGCTTGAACATCTGGGAAGTTCTTGGCTCACGTACAGTTGAAGCCTGGCTTGGAGAATTTTGAGCATTACTTTGCTAGAATGTGAGATGGGTGCAATTGTGAAGTAGTTTGAGTGTTCTTTGGCATTGCCTTTCTTTGAGATTGGAATGAAAACTGAACTTTTCCAGTCCTGTGCCACTGCTGAGTTTTCCAAATTTGCTGGCATATTGAATGCAGCACTTTCACAGCATCATCTTCCAGGATTTGAAATAGCTCAACTGGAATTCCATCACCTCCACTAGCTTTGTTCATAGTGATGCTTCCTAAGGCCCACTCGACTTCACACTCCAGGATGTCTGGCTCTAGGTAAGTGATCACACCATCATAGTTATCTGGGTCATTAAGATCTTTTTTGTACAATTTTTCTGTGTATTCTTGCCACTTCTTAATATCTTCTGTTTCTGTTAGGTCCATACACTTTCTGCCCTTTATTGTGCCCATCTTTGCATGAAATTTTCACTTGGTATCTCTAATTTTCTTGAAGAGATCTCTAGTCTTTCCCATTCTATTGTTTTCCTCTTTTTCTTTGCACTGATTACTAAGGAAGACTTTCTTATCTCTCTGTGCTATTCTTTAGAACTCTGCATTCAAATGAGTATATCTTTCCTTTCCTCCTTTGCCTTTAGCTTCTCTTCTTTTCTCAGCTATTTGTAAGACCTCCTCAGACAACCATTTTGCCTTTTTGCATTTCTTTTTCTTGGGGATGGTCTTGATCCCTGTCTCCTGTACAAAGTCACGAACCTCTGTCCATAGCTCTTCAGGCACTATGTCATTGAGATCTAATCCCTTGAATCTATTTGTCACTTCCATTGTATAAATTTAATGGATTAAATCTAATTATATTTGTGCGTGGCTTGCATATGCTAGTAGCAGTTTATTAGACTTAACAATGTTAAGCTTTCATATTTGAGTATATATCAAACAAAATTGAACATCAGAAGATAAGGAAAGGTGACATAGCTAAAAAAACAAATATGGACTAATGCTCAAACAGGAATGAACTACTAGTATTGATATGTTTGTAGGTAGAAATTAGACCCTGGTCTTTGGTCCTTTTTGCACTAGTGTCTGAGGATTGGTGATTTCTAGGGGTTCCCACATATGCTGGAAATTATCTCCAGTTGAAAGGCAGTAATTACTGTAATAAACAAAGGCTGACCTTAGTTTAAACAAATGAATGCTTTTTGTTGAGTAAGCAGTTTACAAGTACAAATAGCCCTATGAATTTGCTAATGGTCTTCCATCTTTATATATTTCCCTTGACAACCACCAAACAACAACAAATAGTAACCTCAGAATAGAAACTCATTACTTTTCCTAATAATATGAAATATCTAGAATTATTAAATGTAAATTCTACTACCTTTATCACATCTGAAGTCTCTTACTAAAAATGTCATGGAAGAAGAATATATATATATATATATACACACACACACACACACACAAAAGCAAAATATATCATTAAAAATGGCACATAGGAAATGTGAGAATCAAGCTTCCTCTGACTTTTAATTGAAGCAAATTATTTATTCATTATTAACTATGATATTTTGCCTTATTGAAAGACAGTAAAGGACATGAATAAATCAAGTTGTCCTTGCACAAATATGACATTTGGCGAGTGATCTACAATGGTTGCAAGCCTAAGACATTGGCATGAGAAGGAGGGAGGCCTCAGCAGCAGTGCTGTGAAATCAGTGCCTTGCTACTCTGCCGGCATATGAGAATCATCTAGTGGAGATTTTCAAACAGGAATAATCAGTGTTTCCTCTGCACTCCCAGGGGTTCTGATTTATCATTCTGGAACAGGTTCTAGATATAGAAGTTTGGGCAAAAAATTACTCACTTGAAGAGTGAAACTAGGTATAGATTTTGCCTCATGGTTTTGTGGAATTCTGGATTCTCTCCTGAGGAATTCTGAACTCTTTCATTGTCCTATTATTTGAAAGATATGCCAGGCAATTAAAAGCATGTGTTTTAATCTAGTGCTGGTTAAGTTTAACATGGAATTAGTAGGAAACTTTTAACATGGATAACTATGGAAATAATACTGAAGAATGACATAATAGCATGCAAATGCATTCTTTCAGATTATTCTTTGTTGATAAATCCTATGTTTTTACTGGATATTATTAAAATAAAATAGACATGTAATTGTAATGTTATATAGATTATTCCCTAAAAAGAGCAGAAATCTGGTTTAGCACCTTTGAATTATTTTTTTTCTATTATTAAATTTTTAATATTAACATTTGTTGAATACACATGATGCATAGGTCACTTATTCAGTGATAGGCCTGCATAATCATCTTTTAATTATCACCAATCATATGTATTAGTTACTATTAACATTATCCTGATCCTTAGAGAGGTCACATTACTAGATTATCTTCAGTAATATAGACACAATCCATGGTCTTGGATGGGATGACTTACAGAGACCATCAAGACCTTGTCTATCTTATTTGAAGGACAACTGCAAAATCATATCAATGAAATCACTATAGTATCATATTGGAAGAACAGAAGCATAGATTAATGTAACAGAACAGAGAGCTTAGAGGCAGACCCAGGTGGTGCCAATGCAGGAGACATAAGAGATGCAGGTTTGATCCCTGGTTCAGGAAATTTCCTTGGAGGACATCACAACCCCTCCAGTATTCTTGCCTGAAGAAATCCATGGACAGACTTGGATTCTGTAGACTGGTGGGCTACAGTCCATGGGGTCACAAAGAGTTGGAGACAACTGAAGTGATTTAGCACACAAACACTCATACATATGTGGGAATTTGCTCTATGAAAAATTGCTACCAATAGAGAAAGAGTAGATGGCTTGGGTCGATAGTATGGTGAAAAATGAATTATTATATGAGGAAAAAAACCCACCATGTAAAAAAGTGGCCTTATCATGCATTAAAATCCAAAATATGAGAGGCAATCCTTGTTTACTGAGAAAATGCAAGAGACTGTGACTAATTCAAAAGCAAAACTGTAAGACATACGACATATGAAAATGAAGGATTTCTGTTAAAGAAATAAAACAGACAAATAACAAAAAGGAAAAGATATTTAAAATACATAAAACCAACAAAGAACTCCTGAAAATCAACAGGGCAAAAAGCAATGACTGTAAGAGAAAACTGGGTAAGCTTATACTGGGCAGTTTACGGACGATGCATCCCCAAACACTATCATATAACAGGTGATGTTTGAACTCATTAATGTACAGAGAAATGTAAATTAAGTCATGTAATATGGTTATTTACCTGGTAGATTGGCAGCCTCATCAACTGCAGGTGCAACTGTGGCATGGTGTAGCTATTTTGGAATCTGGCAAGCTCCGTTTACTTTAGGTGAAAAACAGTAAGTATTCTTAGACTCAGTTTGGACCATGCATTACTAATTCTATCTAATAAATTCCATGCCAACTGTGAGCAGTAGAGAAAGAAAGGACACTGTGTAAATTTATGTTAACGTTGGTATTGTTCAAATATTTATATGTGTGCATTGTTTTCTCCAACTTGAAAACAAGAATTGCAGAAGAAAGATGAAAGCGAATTGAAAAAAGTCCGAGTTAACATATATGTGGCAGAAAGAGCACACCCTGAAGTTACACACAATTAGCCTGGAAGATGCCGGTGAATCTCGGTAATGTTAGTTATGGCCATCAGTTGGTATTTATGGAGCGCCTGCTGTGTATATGCCTCTGGAAAACATTTGTTTGTGTAGAATGGATTGCCTGTTTCTAAGGGTCTCTAGAGATTTCAGTTTGGATTCTAATTCTTACTTGTTTTGTTTTTGTTAAATCTGAAGTAAGGTAATGTATAATGGAAAGTCCTTGGTTATCCTGGAAAAATCCCATAAATTTAGCTCTAGTAACAGACTTACCATTCACATAGCTAGATACCTTGCTTAAAATTAAAGCAATTTAACAAGCTGAAAAAAATATGGTTCTAACAATTATTTCTTTTTTTAAAAAGCAAATATTCTAGTTTAAAAATAAAAAAGAACTTGCCATATGAAGGAAAAGATATTATCTTTGTTTTGCTAGTTAAGAGGTTTCTAAAAGCCTATAAATCAGAGATTTACCATACTTACCATTTATGAGTTCCCTCTGGGAAACATAAAGCTGTATATTTTTTATTAGAATCTACTAGTGGAGCTCATTTTTATTATTGTGATGTCACATTCTTAGAGTTTCATTAAATTAGCAACATTTGTAATGAACCTTAATTGCTTCAAATAGTTTTTGTTTCAGTACACTAACATTGTCTGAGCAAATAAGACACATCTATTTTGCTAATCCGGAACAGACTCTGAACTATGGAAAGAACTGGATTTTTATTAGCATTTTACTCATGTATTTTATGAAACTGAATCAACAAATGAGTGTGTTTAGGGCATTCATTATCTTAAAAATGAATTATTTTTGCTGAGACCTAACGTCTTTAGCAAGTGCTAAATCCTAAACCCACATTCAATTTTAATTAGACTACTTCTGAGTAAGAACTTATGGAATGACATGATACATTATTAAATCTTTCATGATATTTAAGGTAGAACAATTAGATTACAAATAGCATGCATGGATTTTTAAAAGGCACAGTATAAATTAAAATATAATATGTGAACACCAAAATACAAGAAAGATAAATAGCAAGTACTAACTATCCTCAAGTTATCTGAGTACCCAAAGCATTGAGGTTTCATAGAAAAGTGAATTTTGTTATAACAGAAAATATCCATTAGCAAATTCAGCTATTATAAATATATTCCTCTTAAACATTGTTTTCCACTTGTGTCTAGAACCTATCTCTACTCTTTTAAGTCAGTCTTTGTAGATCAGTCTCAGCTAATCCAATAATCTGAAGTACACACAATATATATCACTTGTAAAGTAAATTGAAAATCTTACCATAGATACAGGATCTCACAAAAGAAGAGATTTCCATGAAAGCATTGTTGGAGAACTGCTTGTATTACACAAAAAAATATTGACAGATGAGATTTTTCAGAGTAAGACCAGTTGAAGGTTTAGACTGAGAAAATCTGTTAAGTATGACAAAATGGTTGCTTCACAAAGAATAAGACAATTCTGATAATATTAAACATGAAGTGATGGATTTCAGATCTTTCTACCACACAGTATTTATCAGAGAAGTTGTGTGAGATTAGGTGCTTGATTCATTATCCAAGACAGAGTTGCAAACATAGAACATATTTAACTGAATATGACATAAATTACTTTTCTAAGTTGTGGTTTGTTTTTTAAAAGTCCTAATTACTTTTTCAATCTCAATAAAATGTTTGCTTGCCTTTTGTGTCTGTTCCTGTGTGTATGAATTCTCTTTAAGTGAAATTTGTTCTACTACACATGGATAATAAAGACTGATTACATATTAAAATTTGGGGTTTTGATGATATTATTTTCAATTTTTGCTATTCTTTATTTTTCTAAATTGCATGTATTGGTAGCATATTAATTATGTAATCATTAAAGCCTTCAATATGTCATTTTTAGAAATTGGGGGATACTTGTGGATTGCTTAATTAAATAAAGATTATTAATCGACACACTTGTAAATATTTTTAAATATTATCTTTCTAAAATTACCATTTGGCTGACATGAAGTGTTAAAGCATTTTTAAACTCGAAGAATAAAATATTCCCTTGATAAAAACCAAATTGAATTATAGAGGATACAGGTATCTATGTAAAAGTCACTGTAATTTAATCTTGATAAAACAATCAAATAAATTTTACTCTATGTCAGAATGCTCATTAGATACCAAAAATGCATCACATGTATTTTATTTCATGTTCTAAGTCTTCCCTAAAACTTTGATTTTAGTTGAACTGGTTGATTCTGATGGTTGCTTGCAAAGCAAATTTAAGTGAACTTAGCATGAATTACAAAAACAATTAATTTTTATCAACAATACTTTTGCTTTGATGCATAGAAAATAAGATACATCATGTCTAATTTATGTAAGGCAGCAGAAGTAATTGGGTAGTTACTGTTACTTGTGTGAAAACTGTACTTCTGTCATTGAAAGTGGCCTTATTTTAACTTTTTCTCCACCTTTCACTTGTTCACCTTCATAGTTACTAATAAACACCAGGAACAAAATCCTGTCCATTCAACTATTTTTACAAGTTAATACAGTCATTTTAATACTCATTTTGACAAGTTCTAGAGAAATCTATTGGTTTACAACAAAGTGGATATAACAGAATTTGTTTCCACAAGCTTCTCTTTAATTTTTATTTTAAAGATAAGGGCAATCATCAATTGTTGAGTATAATTCTGAATTTTTCTCCTTCTACAACTTTTCTCCTCATAGAACTACTGTTGTTAATGGAAACAAGATAGAAACACATAAGAGAAAGGTAGGTTAAGACTTGGGGCTTCCCTGGTGGCCCAGTGGCTAAGACTCAGTGCTTCTGAAGCAGGGAGCCTATGTGCAACCCTTGATCAGGAAAGTAGATCCCACCTGCCACAACTAAAGATCCTGTGTGCCACAAGGAAGACCTGATGTAGCCAAGTAAATATAGGCTTCCCTGGTGGCTCAGTTGGTAAAGAATCTGCTTGCAATCTGGGAGACCTGGGTTCGATCCCTGGGTTGGGAAGATCCCCTGGAGGAGGGCATGGCAACCCACTCCAGTATTCTTGCCTGGGAACCCCCATGAACAGATGAGCCTGGTGGGTTACCAGTTCACAAGGTCACACTGAGTTGGACATGTCTGAGCTATTAAGGGAGAAGGCAACGGCACCCCACTCCAGTACTGTTGCCTGGAAAATCCCATGGATGGAGGAGCCTGGTAGGCTGCAGTCCATGGGGTCGCACAGAGTCGGACACGACTGAAGCGACTTAGCAGCAGCAGCAGCAGAGCTGTTAAACAAAGATTAAGACTAAACTACTAGGATATTAAAGGCGTTGGTGAATACGGGTGTCCTGTTTCTGAGTAATGTCTTGGTTAAATTATGGAGTGAATAGTCTGATTCCCTTTAGAACATTTTCACTAATGAGGATTTCTGTGGCTAACCCTATTCTAGAAATGGTAATTTAATTTTGTACTGTTCTCTGTGAAAGGACTTTGTACGTCTCCACTGGTTGAATTTTAAAATTGAAAACACCGAAACTGCATTTGAAAAAAGATAATGAACAGACATATTTACTCATAATTACAAGCTGCATATATTTTTTAAGCAAACAATGAATATTATTTGGTGTAGATCTTCTTATTCTTGATGTTAAGCTACATCGTGGTGTCTCTTTAATTTTCTTAAGACAGAAAAATCCATTTCAGGCATTTGTTTCTGGATTAGATCTTTAGAAACTGAGGTCATGTCTGACCTGAATGAACATTAAACTCAATACATCAAAACATACTTTATAAGATTTATAAAGTAAAGTTGGGTAAAGTTCATTTCTTCTTTCTTTTGGCTTTATTTTACAATAGCTGTATAAATTTAAGATACTTTTCCAAAGTTCTATTGTATATCATCTTCAAAATGCAGATGCTAACATAAAACATATGATAAGCAAAGTATGTCATATTATATAGAGGTCTGATAGGACCTTGATAATTCTTAAAAATCAATGTCCCTTTCATAAAACTTTTAATCTCAAATTATGAAATACTTCATATTATGCAGAAAACCACACAAATATAATGAGTACTCATTTATACTTTGCATAAACCATAATTAAATTTTTCCCCCATTTGGTTTAAATCCTTTTTTAAATAGAAACTAAAATTTACAGATTCTACTATAGCTGTATCCTTCTCTCTCTACTCCTCGCTTCCCCAGAGATAACTAGCATCTTGAAGTTGATGTAAATCATTCCCCGCATGTTTTTATACTTTTACTAGACATGTATGGTTCTCTTATTTCATCTGTAAAATTAAAGTGTTATACTTAATACATTGATATATCATTATTATTAGTTTTTAAAATTTTATTACAACCAACTGAATAGCACTAAAATTAAAATCGACTAGGCTCCTGCCAAGACTTCAATCTTTAAAATTGATTTTGGGGGAATAAAAAGCCCTTTATGTAACAGTTATTATGAAGTGTTTCATTTTTTTTCATGACCTTTGTTTCCCACTTGTATAATTATTTATACTGAAATTCATTAGCCTGCTCCTGAAGAGAAGCACTAAAGGCTATATAAGTAACCAGAGGTTAATTGGATAACTGTGGTAATTTGAAAGCTTATGCATGCTGACTTGCAGTTATTAATAATACATGAAGCTTACTACTGATAACCATTACCTTGATGTGGGAAGTGAATGAGAATAGAAGCTAGAGTCCCTGTATGTGATAAGTGGCAATTCAGGAAAACTGCTTTAATCTGTTTCTGACTCAGTTTCCTTATCTATGAAGTAAAGATAAAATCCAATCTGCCAAGCTGCTGGGAAGATTATATGTGTGTGTGTGTGTGTGTGTGTTAAGTCACTTCAGTTGTGTCTGACTCTTTGCGACCTTATGGACTGTAGCTCACCAGGCTCCACTGTTCATGGGATTTTCCAGGCAAGGGGATCTTCCCCACCCAGGGACTGAACCTGCGTCTCTTATGTCTCTTGCATTGGCAAGCAGATTCTTTACCACTAGCACCATCTGGGAAGCCCCAGGATTATATGACAAAATGCCAAACAAAAGTGTTAAGTGCCTACTAGATTTAAGTTATCACAGGGAATGACAATTGTGTATATTTTGCACTTTCAGAAATAAGTTCATTTACAGACTTGGAAGACTTAAAGAATTTTCATTTCTTTTTTTTTTTTTTAATTAATTTTTATTTTTAAACTTTACAAAATTGTATTAGTTTTGCCAACTATCAAAGTGAATCTGCCACAGGTATACATGTGTTCCCCATCCTGAACCCTCCTCTCTCCTCCCTCCCTATACCATCCCTCTGGGTCATCCCAGTGCACTAGCCCCAAGCATCCAGTATCGTGCATCGAACCTGGACTGGCAACTCGTTTCATACATGATAGTATACATGTTTCAATGCCATTCTCCCAAATCTTCCCACCCTCTCCCTCTCCCACAGAGTCCAAAAGACTGTTCTATACATCAGTGTCTCTTTTACTGTCTCGTACACAGGGTTATTGTTACCATCTTGATATCTCATTTCTGAAGTAAGACATAGCTTCTTTGGTATACTTCTTAAGCTGATGTGCCCTAGAGGTAATTTATTATTGGGTAAGACTGCCGGCAGAAATATCAATAACCTCAGATGTGTAGATGGCACCACCATTATGGCGGAAATCGAAGAGGAACTGAAGAGCCTCTTGATGAAAGTGAAAGAAAAGAATGAAAAAGTTGTCTTAAAACTCAACATTCAAAAAATGAAGATCATGTCATCTGGTCCCATCACTTTATGGCAAATAGATGGGGAAACAAGGGAAACAGTGAGAGACTTTGCATTTTTGGGGCTCCAAAATTGCTGCAGATGGTGACTGCAGCTGTGAAATTAAAAGACGCTTGTTCCTTGGAAGAAAAGCTATGTCAAACCTAGACAGCATATTAAAAAGCAGAGATATTGCTTTGTTGACAAAGGTCCATCTAGTCAAAGCTATGTTTTTTCCAGTGGTCATGTGTGGATGTGAAAGTTGGACCAAAAAGAAGACTGAGCACCAAAGAATTAATGCTTTTGAACTGTGGTGTTGGAGAAGACTCTTGAGAGTCTTGACTGCAAGGTTTGATTGCAAGGAAGTCAAACCAATCCATCCTAAAGGAAATCAGTCCTGAATATTCATTGGAAGGTCTGATGCTGAAGCTGAAATTCCAATAATTTGGCTACCTGATGTGAAGAGCCAACTCATTGGAAAAGACTCTGATACTGGGAAAGATTGAAGCCAGGAGGAGAGGGACGACACAGGGTGAGATAGGTGGATGGCATCACGGACTCAGTAGACATGAGTTTAAGCAGGCTGCAAAAGATGGTGAAGGACAGGGAAGCCTGGTGTGCTGTAGTGCATGGGATTGCAAAGCGTCAGACATGACTGAGTGGCTGAACAACAACAAATTTTTTCAGAAGTCTAGCTTCTCTTTTTTCCAACAGTTTTGAAAGTACCCAATTGCCTGTATTAAAATCCTTTCTTATTAAAATATCTAGGGAAATTTCTTCTTCCTTTAACCCTACCAACTCCTTCCAAAATCCTCAATAGTTTTGAAAACAGAG
Organism: Bubalus bubalis; assembly: GCF_019923935.1. Classification (NCBI taxonomy): domain Eukaryota; kingdom Metazoa; phylum Chordata; class Mammalia; order Artiodactyla; family Bovidae; genus Bubalus; species Bubalus bubalis. The sequence goes on from NC_059157.1 coordinate 71,877,143, forward strand.
ACCCACTATGCAATCACTAGTTGTTATCCCCAGGACCTCCAGGATGAGAATCTGGCATTTGTTACCTCACTTGCTTGATTAGAAGTGAGTACAATCTGAATGCAATTAGAAAATGAGTCTCTAGTGTAGATTTTAAATATCTCATCACAAGAAAAAATAATTGTAACTTCTTATGGTGATGGATGCTAACTAGACTTATTACGGTGATCATTTTGCAAACTATACAAATATTGAATCATTTTGTTGTACATTTTGAAGCTAATATAATGTTATCCATCAATTAGATCTCAATTAAAAAATTAGAATAGAAAAAGAAAATGAGAACCTAGCTATTTGTATTCTAAAGTGACAAAACAGTACCATGATATAACCCCTCTGGTCACCTGTAATGAAATGCCAACTGAGAAAGGCTTTGATGGGCTTTACAGTTTTTATCGTAGACTATTATGATGTTAGGGATAGAGCCTCAGACATAGAGAACAGACTTGCAGACACTGGGGTCAGGGGAAGGAGAGGGTGGGATGAAATGAGAAAGTGCCTTTGACATATATACACTCTGTGCCCAGTCATGTTTGACTCTCTGTGACTCCATGGGCTGCAGCCTGGCAGGCTCCTCTGCCCATGGAATTCTCTAGGTAAGAATACTGGAGTGGGTAGCCAGTATCTCCACTTCCCTGGAGATCCCCAGGCAAATCTCCCAGGGATCTTCCCGATCCAGAGATTGAACCTGGGTCTCCTGCATGGCAGGCAGTTCTTCACTATCTGAGCTGCCAGGGAAGCCCTATATATTTACAGTACCCCATGTAAAATAGAAAGCTAGTGGGAAGCTGCCGCATAGTATAGGGAGTTCAGCTCTGTGATGACCTAGATGGGTGGGATGGAATGGGAGTGGGATGGAGGATCAAGAGGGAGGGGAATATATGTATACCTACAGCTGATTCACCTTGTTGTGAATACAGAAATTATTAAACATTGTGAAGCAATTATACTCCAATTATAAATAAAAAACACTCAGGGGCTATATGGGTGGCCCTACCTCTTTTGAGTACACTGAATCATTTAGAGAAGTGACATACTTGTCACTTTTAAATTCTTGACTCAAGAAATTAAATTCTTTGAGTTTTAAATTCTTGACTCAAGGCCCAACGGGGGCACAGATAATATCTTGTGGCTTATGGCCTCAGGGCTCTTGTGGCTAAAATTCTGACTCAGCATTGCTGGACTGGGGTCTCTTGCGTGAAAATTTAGAGCATTGACTGGGAAAGTGCAGGACCTGAAAACTGGAATAGAATTATGTGGATGGGTTCAGAAAAACTTGAGCCCTCCTCTCGACAGCAGGAAGGGTCTTTTCTTCCCAGGGATGAAGCTGGAGTTGCCTTACTTGGAGTCGTTCAGATAGTGACCACATTAAAGGATTTTCATTCACCTCGCACCCTGCCCTACTGCTCCTAATTACCTCCAGAGTAAAGATCAGATTCAATTGCCAACAAGTCACAATTATAACACCTAATTCAGGAAAAGGAGCCTTACTAGATTTTGCTAATATATACCAACAGACTCCTGAGGAATATCTACAGAATATGATTCTAAATGTGTTGGACCAGGAACAAAGGAAAGTAATTTTAAGGTGGCTGCATTTATTAATATGATTAGATTTAACAAAAATTCTGAAATCAAGGGCTAGTTTGAGCTGCTGCAAGTGGTTCTAGCTGTCTGCTTGGTATTCACTGAACTTAGTCTTAAGTGATGTATTTAGCAAGTAAAGTTCAGTTCAGTTCAGTGTCCGGTCTTGTCCGACTCTTTGCGACCCCATGAACTGCAGCACACCAGGCCTCAATGTCTATTACCAACTCCTTGAGTCCACCCAAACCCATGTCCATCGAGTCGGTGATGCCATCCAACCACCTCATCCTCTGTTGTCCTCTTTTCCTCCTGCCCTCAATCTTTCCCAGCATCAGGGTCTTTTCAAATGAGTCAGCTCTTTGCATCAGGTGACCAAAGTATTGGAGTTTCAGCTTCAACATCAGTCCTTCCAATCAACACCCAGGACTGATCTCCTTTAGAATGGACTGGTTGGATCTCCTTGTAGTCCAAGGGACTCTCAAGAGTCTTCTCCAACACCACAGTTCAAAAGAGTCAATGCTTCAGCGCTCAGTTTTCTTTATAGTCCAAATCTGACATCCATACATGACCACTGGAAAAACCATAGCCTTGACTAGACGGACCTTTGTGGGCAAAGTAATGTCTCTGCTTTTGAATATGCTATCTATGTTGGTCATAACTTTCCTTCCAAGGAGTAAGAGTCTTTTAATTTCATGGCTGCAGTCACCATTTGCAGTGATTTTGGAACCCAGAAAAATAAAGTCAGCCACTGTTTCCATTGTTTCCCCATCTATTTCCCATGAAGTGATGGGACCAGATGCCATGATCTTAGTTTTCTGAATGTTGAGCTTTAAGCCAACATTTTCACTCTCCTCATTCACTTTCATCAAGAGGCTCTTTAGTTCTTCTTCACTTTCTGCCAAAAGGTGGTGTCATCCGCATATCTGAGGTTATTGATATTTCTCCCAGCAACTTGATTCCTGCTTGTGGTTCCTCCAGCCCAGCGTTTCTCATGATGTACTCTGCCTATAAGTTAAATAAGTAAGGTGACAATATTCAGCCTTGACATACTTCTTTCCTATTTGAAACCAGTCTGTTGTTCCATGTCCAGTTCTAACTGTTGCTTCCTGACCTGCACACAGGTTTCTCAAGAGGCAGGTCAGGTGGTCTGGTATGCCCATCTCATTCAGAATTTTCCACAGTTTATTGTGATCCACACAGTCAAAGGCTTTGGCACAGTCAATAAAGCAGAAATAGATGTTTTTCTGGAACTCTCTTGCTTTTTCCATGATCCAGCAGATGTTGGCAATTTGATCTCTGCTTCCTCTGCCTTTTCTAAAACCAACTTGGACATCTGGAAAATGCCTGAAATTCTTTGGTATAATGGGGAGGGAGGAATCCATATGACTATCAAGCATTTGACATGCGGCTGATCTAAATCCTTAAAGAGTAAAATAGTGCTATCTCAATGATAATTTGAATATGGATTACATATTGAAATAATAATATCTTGTCTAAATTAGGTTAAGCAAAATATAATTTTAAAAAACAATTTCAGTTATTTCTTTTTATTGTGTTTTACAATATGGCTTTTAGAAAATGTGTAAGTATACATGTGGTTTGCATCTGTGGCATGCATTTATAATTTTATTGGGCAGTGCTGATATAGAGGGATTCAAATGTTTGAGTGGATTTATCATTTGTGACATATTCTCCAATTTTGTTTCCTGCAAGGGCCCATTAGACAATCCCATCAACAAGGCATTTTGTACTAAGCTCCAGAGAGGAGCCCCTGCATCCTTGAAAAGCATTGTAGCCTTTGTTGTTTGAAGGCTGGGGATGAAATTAGAAAGCAGTGTCATGGTAATGAGCTCCCTGATTTCAATGTGGATGATAGGGTCATGGGGTGAAAAGTGAAAGTCACTCAGTCATGTCTGACTCTGCAACTCCATGGATGATACAGTCCATGGAATTCTCCAGGCCAGAATACTGGAGTAGCCATTTGCTTCTTGAGGGGATCTTCCCAACCCAGGGATCAAACCCAGGTCTCCCACATTGCAGGTGGATTCTTTACCAGGGTCATGGGGTGGCCAAGACCAAATGGTCGCAATTAACTATCAGAGACAAAGTGAGCATGGTCTTCCCAATAGTCATCCAACTCCCATGGATATTTGTTGTGGTTTACACATCATGACTTCCTAAAATTAAAATATTTGTGAAGTGACCAAAGTATAATTAACTTTTAAATAAATAAAGAACTCTAGGTTTGGTGAAAAAAGACCTGACTTGAGTCCACTCTTCAATTGCCAGGCCATGAGTGGTCACCTAGTGAGTGGGTTTGAACCCCCAGAACTGAAGGAGAGGCCTGGTAGTTATGAAAAAGGGTCACATAATACCCTTTACATAAATCAAATTTATGTACTATAACTTTATTTCTGGATTTCCCTAAAGGAAGCCCATTTATCAAGACGTCTGATTTGACGAAAGGGAGATGCAGATTGTGTGATATTAATATCTAGAGATCTGGAACACAAGTGCATTTCATCAGTCAAATGATAGAGCTTTGTCTTAACACATCTGCCAGTGTGCCTGAAAAATCCATCTTGTGACAATCTTTTCAGTTTTTGAAAAAATAGTTGAATCAACAATTGGCAAAATAACAGCTGTCCTCCTTGACCCATTGAATGAAGGCTTTTAAAATGTATTTATTTAAAAAACCTTTTATTTTCTGGCTGTGCCATGGGATTTCTGGGATCTTAGTTCCCCAACCTGGAGAAGGCAATGGCACCCCATTCCAGTACTCTTGCCTGGAAAATCTTATGAATGGAGGAGCCTGGTGGGCTATAGTCCATAGGGTTGCACAGAGTCAGACACTACTGAAGCAACTTAGCAGCAGCAGCAGTTCCCCAACCAGGGATTTAACATAGGCCATGGCAGTGAGAGCCCGGAGTCCTAACCATTGGACCACTAGGGAATTCCTAGGGACCATTTTTTTCAATAGTAAGAAGTCTTTAGAATTGCTGCTATATGTAAAACCAACAAATCAAATGAGATACCCTAACTCTGATTATTTTGCCAACAAAGGCCCATCTAGTCAAAGCTATGGTTTTTCCATTAGTCATGTATGGATGTGGGAGTTGGACCATAATGAAAGCTGAGTTCCAAAGAATTGACGCTTTTGAACTGTGGTGTTGGAGAAGACTCTTGAGAGTCCCTTGGACTGCAAGGAGATCTAATGAGTCCATCCTAAAGGAAATCATTCCTGAATATTCATTGGAAGGACTGATGCTGAAGCAGAAGCTCCAATAATTTGGCCACCTGGTGCAAAGAACTGACTCCTTGGAAAAGATCCTGATGCTGGGAAAGATTGAAGGCAGGAAGTTGGAGATGGTTGTATGGCATCACTGACTCGATGGACATGAGTTTGAGCAAACTCTGGGAGTTGGTGAAGAACAGGGAAGCCTGGCATTCTGCAGTTCATGGGGTTGCAAAGGCAGACACAACTGAGCGACGGAACTGATCTCTGAAAACATGAGCCAATTCCTGCCAATTTCAAGGACTATTTCATTGTACAATGGGCATTTGACCTTATCTTTTCTCCACTTCCCTGGTGGCTCAGAGGTTAAAGCGTCTGCTTGCAATGTGGGAGACATGGGTTTGATCCCTGGGTCGGGAAGATCCCCTGGAGAAGGAAATGGCAACCCACTCCACTATTCTTGCCTGGAGAATCCCATGGACGGAGGAGCCTGGTGGGCTACAGTCCATGGGGTCGCAAAGAGTCAGACGTGACTGAGCGATTTCACTTCACTTCACTTTCTCCATTAAACTAAGTCCTGGGATAACAGAGATAGGGTTTGGAGAAATGACAAGATTACTGTACTTAAGTCAGGAGATTTAAGTGTTAAAGAATCTTGCAGATATTTTCTTTTTACCAGAGAAAATTAACAGACACTGGCACATAAAATGCAGCTACTATTCTGGCAAATTCATTCTTCATTCTTCTCCAGTAAAGAAATCATACCAGAATAATTTTCCTTTCACTTGGTAGGCATGGTGCTACACATCTTATCTAAGGGTACATCAACCCTCTATATTTATTCCTGTGAGATCTTGATCATCTCACTATCCCCAAGTCAACATCCTGGTCCTGCAGATTGTTGAAATCATGCTCATAAATCTTGGTGAGCAGTAAGCAGCAGTTATTCTATGACTTTGTAAGAACTAAACATTCCAAAGTATGTAAAAAAAAATCCCATAAAAAAACAAAACAAAAACAAAAAAACAGGTTCTTTCTGCCTACTATTTCTGTGAAGTTTAACGGTATATTCCTGTCAGGATATTTTTGCCAAAGTGGCCCACATTTTTTAGTAATATGTCTGCTTGTTGGGTATCTTTGGATAATGGCAGAAATATATAACACATTTGGGTGAGCTTTTTCTTCCTATTAATCAACTGCCCTCAATGCTATCCCTTTTGAGTGTGACACAGAGCAAGAGAAGGTTGCCCTACTGATCCAGCTTGCCATGCAAATCAGCGTTCTTGTCTGGGCCACATGACAGAGAAAATCCATCGTGCAGTGAAAGTTGCTCAGTCATGGCCAACTCTTTGCAACCCCATGAACTGTAGCCCCCAGGCTCTTCTGTCCATGGAATTCTTCATGCAAAAGTACTGGAATGGGTTGACATGCCCTCCTCCAGGACAGCTTACAGACCCAGGGATCAAACCCTGGTCTTCTGCATTGTAGACAGATTCTTTACTATCTGAGCCTCCAGTGAAGCCCAATGGGACTTGATATGATGGCAAATTTTGGCAGTAGAATCACAGCATTGAGCACCTTGCGCTTCAGGGGAAAGCAATGATCCCATAGTTGTAGTACTAACCTTTAGCTGATTCAATAGTTTCTAGAAGCAGTGTAAAGTAATAATAATAAAATACTTTAATTTTATAGCAAATGCTATGTACTGATTACATGGCCCTCCAAGTATTAACTCTTTGGATAACTGAAGTCTATGAATTGTGGGGAAAAAAATCTATAGAAATGACTGTAAGGAGGAAAAAAAATGATCATTTCCTATAAATCTCTCTAAAAATTAGAGATCAGGAAAATTAGCCAATTCTGTTTAAAGTTTCAAAATATTAATGAGTGACAAATATTATTTCCTTTTTATGAATCGGAAAAGCTAAAACAGAAAAGGTGGAGCATGGCTTCCATAGGACTTTAAGCAGGGTTCTGAAGAAGTGCAGGCATGCGACTCTACTCATGACTGTAAGCTGACAGTTCATGGCTGGAAGCTAAGCATCATGTTGCTGGCACGTACTGCTAGGTGGGCTTCCCTGGTGGCTCAGTGATAAAAAAAAAATCTGCCTGCCAGTGCAGGAGACATGGGTTTTGATCCCTGGGTTGGGAAGATCCCCTGGAGAAGGAAATGGCAACCCACTCCAGTATTCTTGCCTGGAGAATTCCATGGAAAAAGGAGCCTGGCAGGTTACAGTCCGTGGGGTCACAGAGTCAGACAAGGCTTAGTGACTAAACAACAACAATGAAAACTTCTTGGAAGGCTTTGAACTTGGGATGTGTCTTGCTAGGTTATGAGATAGTCATTTCCAAAGTCTTGCCTCTGTAGTCAAAGTGGAGAATAGTTAGGCTAAAATATTAATTACTTTGCATAAATTGTTGTGTAAATGAGGATCTTACTGATTTCATGAGATAATTAGGTAGTCCATTTTACTGTGGCTGATACAACACAAGAATTATTTATTTCTTCAAAATTTGTTAAACCTCTCTAAAAACTCTTACTCTGAATCCCTCATATGCATAGGATCTCTGTCTTCAGGATGTCATTCACACTTAAAAAGGGCCTAATACTTTATTTTGGGTGGCTCCAAAATCACCACAGTTGGCGACTGGAGCCATGAAATTAAAAGACTCTTGCTCCTTGGAAGAGAAGTTATGAACAACCTAGACAGCATATTAAAAAGCAGAAACATTACTTTGCCCACAAAATTCCATCTAGTCAAAGCTATGGTTTTTCCAGTAGTGTTGTGTGGATGTGAGATTTGGACCATAAAGAAAGATGAGTGCTGAAGAATTGATGTTTTTGAACTGTGGTGCTGGAGAAGACCCTTGAGAGTCTCTTGGACTGCAAGGAGATCCAACCAGTCCATCCTAAAGGAAATCAATCCTTAATATTCATTGGAAGGACTGATGCTGAAGCTGAAACTCCAATACTTTGGCCACCTGATGTGAAGAACTGACTCATTTGAAAAGACACTAATGCTGGGAAAGATTGAAGGTGGGAGGAGAAGGGGACAACAGAGGATGAGATGGTTGGATGGCATCACTGACTCAATGGACATGAGTTTGAGTAAGCTCTGGGAGTTGGTGATGGACAGGAAAGCCTGGCGTGCTGTAGTCCATGGGGTTGCAAAGAGTCAGACACAACTGAGCAACTGAACTGAACTGACTTTATGTTTCAGAGTGTATCTACTTATCTACACATCTCTAAAATTTGTTACTTTGGGATATATTAAAAAAAATCAAAAGAAAAGCAGTCTTTCAAAAATTCAAATCAAAACTATTCATGTAAAGTGTTTTGTCCTCTGGAACATCTAACTAAAAAAATAAAGTTAGATGAAATTTTCCTATTAAAGTCAAGGTTTTTCCATTTTGTAGAAGCTGATACACTTTACTCTTTCCTCCTCTACTCAAAATGTGTAGCTACAAGGTTTTCCAGATGGAAAATGTTATAAAATACTAAATATAACAATCAGTGCCTTAGTCAACACCTTTGTGCAATGATTTAAATCTCCAAAATATTCATTACAAACTCTGGGATTATAATTATTGTTAATAATGTTAGGGTAACACAAAATTTGATTTTTAATATAAAAAAATTAATTGAAATAGACTGCTTTGAAATCTTCTTTCATAGAATCCCATTGTTGTTATTGGTTCAGCTTAATTTTCAATTCTAAAATTCACCTGAAGCTTCCGTGTTCCACGTCCCTTAAACTTTAGGAAGGCAAAGTTAGGCATGTCTACTCCCTATGTCAATTATCACAAAAATAAAGCCGGTTTTTTCTTTTGCTTTAATTCAAAAAGCAAGAATTTTGGAGTGGTATACATGAGTGTAACCCAGTATCCCAATCTTCTGTCTCATTTGCTTCCTTTTCATATTTTCAGAGAACTGGCAGAACTGCCTGAAAATTGAGGTCATTATAAAAAAAAAAAAAAAAAACCCACACATTTTACACTTTATAAATCTGGAAAAAATGTGTCTCTTTCCCTTTACTTTGAAAGACTAAACCAATTGGTTATATTGATATGATACTATGATTTTCTTCCCAATATGGGTTAACAGAAAGTAGAGATGGTTTAACTTATCATTTTAGTGAATGTTTATTAATTCCCTATGATGCGCAAATGTGTGATGCACAAGTTGCAAAGAACAAGTTAATGAGGGATTCATCAGATATGATGATCCAAAGAAGAGTCATGCATGGTACTGATTTTAACAAAATTTAAATCTTAAATACCCGTGTCCCCTGTACAATGCCCTCCCCAGGGTAGGTACTTAATATGAATAAAATTCAATTATTAACTCCAGAAAAAACTGGTTTTGTTTATGTAAATAAATAAATGATCACTCCAATATTTCTTTAAGAGTAGTATAGGTATTTTGTATGAATTTGCATATGTTATTTTCTAGAGCCAAATAGAAAGGGCTTAAAAATATATTAATATGTAACCACTTTAAGTGTAGCATTGATTTTAATGTGTTCAGTAGTGTATTTTCTTACACTTCCTCATTTCCAATTGACTCTATGACATATTTTAAGTTAAAAAATGCACTGAAAGTCAGATTTGAGAGACATGGTTCTAGTTAAGTTTTCACTGCTAAATATCTATACTATTGTGGTTAAATCATAATAACTTTAAGAGTCTCAGTTTTCTCACCTATAAATTGATTATGAAGAGACTTCTAATAATTTACCCATATATTAGAAGACTCAGAAAGGGAAAGTGAAAGTCACTGTGTCCTGTCCGACTCTTTGCAACCCCATGGACTGTAGCCTACCAGGTTCCTCTGTCCATGGAATTCTCCAGGCAAGAATACTGGAGTTGAGTAGCCATTCCCTTCTCCAGGGGATCTTCCAAGCCCAGGGATGGAAGTCAGGTCTCCTGCATTGAAGGCAGATTCTTTACCAACTGAGCCACTAGGGAAACCTGAAGACTCAGAGGTTTAGCATAAAAAGCAATTGTCAGTAAAATTAGTTTGAAATCTTGACTTATGGAAGTTCTTTAGACATCAAAGGATAAGAAAGACCTCTCAGAAACTTATCATAATAAACAGATAAAATATTTTGCTAAAAGCATTGGTAGACAGTAAATATCAAGGATGTTTCCCAGAAATTAGGAGAGAAAACAACAAAGAATTAGAAATTAGGAAAGAAAGGACAAGAGACTTAATGAATCAGTGTAAGGGGTTCACAGTCTGATTAACAGCAATTTCAGAACGGGGGATGTAGAGATGGGAATTATCAAAAAATAACTTAAGAAAATTTCCCTTTGAGTGACTGAACTGAATGACTGATCCAGTACCCAGCATTTGAACAAATAAGCAAGCAAACATGGATAAGCCACAGTAAAGTTAATTATAGTAAGAGTTCTTTGTTCTTGATGTTTTAAAAGTCTTATTATGATATATTTTGTGAAGACTAGGCTTCTGTTAAAGAGAAGATAAACCAGGAAAGTGGAAGAACTGGCTGCTGGGAAATAGGAGAACTAATATAAGAGAGTGATGAAAGAAGGTCCGAAAGTCCCAGGTCTAGAGAGAAATCAGTTTGACACAGAAATGGAGGCTTTTATGAGAAAGACATCTAAAAAAACCTCCAATCAATGGAATATTGGACATAACTAAGCACTTAGGAAGTTAAACTTCAATGATTAGTTCCAGAAAATGAACAGTCTTGTACAAAGATGGCAATGCAATTTTAGTATTTCACTTGTCTCTGTGGTAGAGTCACAAAGGGACAACTTGCTTAAGCCTTACCAATGTAAACTCTGACTGTTAATAACAAAGAATGTGATAGTGGAAGAAGAGGGAAAAAGATTATGAGATAATGTATAAAACTGACAAGTCAAGAAGTACTTGCAGATTCAATTTATTTAAAAATATAAAGGAAATTATCAGAAGAAATATCTAAAAGAGTAAGAAAATAGATTAAAGGGAGGTAGGTTCAAGAATAAGGAGGGAGAGTAGAGACCTACTTATTCTTGTTTAAAGCTTTTGTCTTATTTGATTTAAACAACATGTGCCTTTATTATTGTGATAATGATGAACCTAGGATGAGCTCAGCAGAGACTTAAAATACTGGTTACTAGCACTGGTATTGTTGTGGTAGAAGGAACATGACTAATCTATTTAACTTCCAAATGTGTGCTGAAATGTAGCTTATAATTAGAACAACCCCTTACAACCTTTATGATGCTGGAAAATGCCATTAATTTCTCTTCTGGAATACTGAAGCAGACATTAGGTATTATCACTATTAATAACAACATCTTTCTGAGAGGATTGTCATGAGGATTAATTGAATTAAGTCATGTAAAGTGCTTAGAAAACTTCACTGCACCCATTAAGTGATAATAAATGCTACTTATCAGTATTAATACATAAGTTTTTTAAAAGGTGCATACACTACAATGAAGCTTCTGTTTGGTTTAAGTCAGGAAGCTACAGCATTAAGAATGCAGAATGACAGAAGAATCAATGCCACCATAAATGAACAGTTACCTGTTAAGATCCCAAAATGTGAGGCAAACATGGTTTGGGGGATGTTGTTTGTGTGCATATGAGAAAACATGCTGGGGCTTCCCTCATGGCTCAGATGGTAAAGAATCTGCCTGCAATGTAGGAGACATGGGTTCGATCTCTGGGTCGGGAAGATCCCCTGGAGAAGGAATGGCTACCCACTCCAAGATTTTATTTTTTTAATAGAGCATATATTTTGTTTATCACCAAATAATTATAACCAAACTTTATTTGGAGGTAGTGTTGATTCATAGAAGACTCCATTATCCCCATTTGAAATTACTCTGCAATTCTGACATTCCATGGCTAGATTTTTTTTTTTTTTAAGTTTCACAGTTTTTATTTTCATGTCCAGGATAAGCTAATAAAATCAATAGGTACATGTTTGGGGGTGATCAGATTTGTAATTGAGTTCTACTGATTTGAATGTCCACATTTGTATTGTGTTTGTGTGTTGGCTCTGAGCTGGGCAAATCTTCTCTCTTGCACCATGAGGTGACCAACTTTGTCTGGAACTTCTTGCATTGCTATAACTGTCTGAGTCTGGCTTTCCCAATGTTATTTTTGTTTTTTTTTTTTTTTTTTTTTTTTTTAGTCTCTATAATTACATTAGCCTTGCAGATGGCAGCTTGCCTGCAACTGAGTAGTGTCTCATGATCTTTATTTTATTTATTTATTTTTTTTAATTTTATTTTATTTTTAAACTTTACAATATTGTATTGGTTTTGCCAAATATTGAAATGAATCCGCCACAGGTATACATGTGTTCCCCATCCTGAACCCTCCTCCCTCCTCCTTCCCCATACCATCCCTCTGGGTCGTCCCAGTACACCAGCCCCAAGCATGGAGTATTGTACATGGAACCTGGACTGGCGACTCATTTCATACATGATATTATACATGTTTCAATGTCATTCTCCCAAATCTTCCCACCCTCTCCCTCTCCCACAGAGTCCATAAGACTGTTCTTATATTGGCACTGAACATAATTCTGATAACTGTTCAATTTTAAGATTTTCAAATTTACATTTAGCTTTTCTCCTGATATGCTACTGCAAATATAGGAAACTAATCCTCAAACAGACCTAGGTTGATGGGGGACATTATCTTATCCTTAGTATGTAGATATGGGAAAAAGGATGTATTTTAGATATTACTCATCAAATTTACAGGCTTTTTCTGATACTTAAGAAACATATAAAGTTCATTTGTTTTCTAATTAATAATCACAACTTTCTGGAAATATTAAACATGCTACTAGGATGTCATTAGCTCTCACTTATTCCCTAACTTTTTATATATTTTATATATTGATAAATTTCATGCTTGACTAAAGCTGGGTGTGATTTCTGTATATATTTCAGACATTTAAATATTCTTGGATGTGTTACTTAGGTTTCTTCAAATTTGTAAAACACCATATGATTTCTAGAAGTCAATGGACAACGTACTCTTTGTAGAAGCTCCTTTAACAAAATAATTGATCATTACATATTCAACTTCTTTGGGATGTCTGTCTGACCCCACAAAGTGCTGATTTGAAATCCCACCTCACTTGTTCTTGCAACAAACTCTATATACTTTGACTGTAAAATAATCCCCAATATTTATGACACAATTAGTTAAACAGGAAATGGGCTACTTCTCTTTAAAAAATGCAGAAGTTCACTCTAATAACATACTGTCAACCTACCTTAGAAACTATTCTGTATTCATTGATTAGTAGAAGAAAGACTAAAATACTTTCAAACCTTACATAACTTTATAGTATTGTTTCTGAAGATAGCAAGGAGAAAAAGGGTCAATTTTATTTCTTCCTTAAACTCCATATTTCTATATTTTCCTAGGCCTCTCAATTAAATCCATTATGTAATTTAGATAAGTACAGTATATGGTTTAATAATAAGTACTATTAATAAAAGATTATCATTTGTGGACTACATCATTGATAAAAATTTCATGTGTATGATATGAGTACTTGGGTTCTAGTTTGATGGGTCAGTTTGATAGTGACGGTCCCCAGTGATTTGAGCAACAGAGCAGATGTTGAAGTGACAAATTAGCCGTAGTGGAAATTGTACTCTTTATAGTGGTAGAAAAAGAAAGAATTGGGGGTGTGTGGATGTGAATATTAGTAAACTGGTGATTTTCTTCTTTGGGACTGTTTCATGTTGCTGTAAATATGTTTTCCAGAATTGCATGACTCCTTCCGAGAAACTTTTCTTCTTTAAACTTATGAATGTTAGGAGAAGGAAGGAAAGTCCTACATGTCAGCTCAACAAAATGAAGCAACATGTACTGAAAAATAAATATCTAGTCTACCAGTAGATACAACTTGCACAGTCATTTTGAGAAACTGTACCAAAAATATAGACACCTCAAACAACACCTGATACATTTACTTGTTAACATTTTTAGAAGTTTATCTTGCAACTAACTCATGTCAGTGATTTGACAACTGTTTCATATTCTCTGTGTTGTTTAATATTTATATGTTATTTCTGACAATGCTCTTTCTGTCATATCCAGAATTACTAAACTCTAGATGTACTAAACTACAGTCAATTTATGTTAAATATGTAAAAATGTTCCTGAACAGATAGGTCATCTTACTTTCCTCTGAACTGAGTTACCTCTTATATAAGAAAAGGGTCTAACAATTCAGTTATACACAGTCATAGTAAAAGGAATTCACACACACAGACACACAAACAACACAAACTGACACACATACAAAAAGAAATCTGTAGGTAGTTTCATCTAATACTTCGTGTGATTATGTCAACTTCAGAGGCAACGAAAATCTTTATAATTGTAATCGAGCAGACAAAATACATTTTTTTCCTATTGAATTTTTATCACTTCCAATGGAGGTTTTAATGAGCAAAGAAAAGGTCAGTATGCAAATAAAAGAGACACAAATAGCATGTCTAATTCATATAGTAGAAAAGAAGTTCCTGAATAATTAGCTCCACCGAAGTAAAATATATGAAACAAACTTGCTTTGGTGTAAGAGTAGGACAAACTGTTCCAGTCTCAGGAACAAGATCATTCAGGAGATTGTTTTTCCAGGCACTTCACATTAAATGGTGCTGCTTTAATTAGTTCCCATACGGAATCTAAAGATGATATTTTAAGTTATCTACCTCCTCCTATTAACTAATCTAATGATATGTTTCAAAGCAGAAATCTGATTACTGAATAACCCAACGAAGAAAAATAAATAAGAATGAAAAATTCCCAAAATGCTACATTTAGTCTTAAATGCATTTTTATTGAGGTTCTCTTAATTCAATACTCCAACATGATTTATGCATTGGTTATATATAATTTTCAGAAAATCCATAAAAGACAAAGTGCAAACCCTATTAGTATATCTAAACAATGCAGTTGTTTAGACAGTGAGCACAGGGAATTGAACTAAGATGCACTGGCAAATGAGGATACCCCTGAGAAAGAACACTATGTTGGATTCCTCCTTTCATAAATATGAACTTTCTCAGTATTTATGCTATTAAGAAATGATATTTACAGCTCTTATTCTAAGTTTCTGAAAAAGTATCATATAAATTCCGTCACCATCTCACCACCAATGGGCTTTGATTGGGTGGTACTTTAATCTCAGTTATTATGTTGGAAGATAGGGGAGAAATGAGAATGAGTTATCTATGACTAAAAGTATTAAAGCTGCTTATAAAAGTGCTATTAATTTTCATAGTTGTTTCGCATGTTTCAAACCCTGAATTTTGTAGATGAGGGATAGTATTGGAGATAATTATTACTATGAACATAGTGAAGATGCTTCCAAAGTACCAGTTTATTATTTTATACCAAGGTGAAATGTATCTGTTGGTTTATTCTCTTTTGAACACAACCATCTGTAAGATTATAATTATACACATCTCCATTATCTCTAACCCCAGCTACTTTACCACATACCTACTCTGCCCCCCACACACCCCTAGTTACAGCCCACAAGCTGGCAAAATCTATGAAACTGTGCTAACAAGAACTTATGAAAAGAACATAATAAACAGCTGCTATTACAACATGACCACTGTCACATCATTTTCTGATCCAATGGGTTAAGAGTGTTGTATTTCAATCTTTGCTTTTATCTAAAGATTTAGTCAAATTGTCTCAGATGCATAACTTATGCAGCTATGTTTATAACTATGCTTACAAATTCTGCCTGAAACATTTTCATTATTTCCAGCATAATCATTCTTAGACATTTGTAATATGAATTATTTCTAATAGATTCAATCAGTTAAATTGTTACTTTTATGCTGATATATGCATGCATCTATTTAAGAACTGGTGTGTAGATCAGGTAAGAAGAAGTCATGCAAACACAATCCTGAGATCTAAGTTGGTAATTCTGATTCATAACACTCTTGTTAAGAGTTTGCTTTCTGTTGTTGGTAAGACTACAGGCGTATCAACAAAAAACAAAAGTACGGATAATTTTGATCCTCAATTACTTGAAAGTAGTCTTCTATCTCTTTTGATAGCAATTTAGTTAGATATTAAAACTCTAAGAATGTATGATGCTTCTAAACATATTAGCGACACCAATGTTGCAGGCTGATAAACATCCTTTTATATTAAAAGTAATAGACAACAGAAATGCAAGCAGTTTTCATGTTACATTTCTCTTCCCCAGAGTGTTTACTCTAGCAATATGGTCTCCCAGCTGAAGAATGAATAAAATCTGGAAAATGAGGAGAAGAAGTTGTTGGGGTTGTTAGCAGCAAGTAGAGATGGTTAGAAAGATAATTTTACACAGGTGGTTGATGACTGATGGAGGTGGATGCATTTCAGGAGAAATGGAAGGTTAGTATCTGGGAAAGAAACACTCTACCTGTATAGCCCAGCGAATTGTCATCGTTATCAGAGGCGGGGATGGGCGTCCCGTGGTCTTTTCCCCTCTCTACGTCTTCAGGGTCTGTCGAAAACAACACCAGAGCTGCTGATGGGGTCACAGTAACAGTGGTTGCCATTTCGATCACAGCATGTCCAGACACAAGTAAATCCACATGTGACAGAAAAACACACAGGGACAACACACAGCACACTTGCTCCTCGCCCCTCCTGCGGCACGCGAAGCCCTGCGAAGGTCTCAGCATCATGGCTTACACTTGCTACTTTTGCTCCTTAATTTCCCTAATTCTCTGCTCTGCCTGCACCTTTGCTGCACTTCAAAGCTGGCGAAAGGGCTCTGACTGCCCTCTGTGAGGCCGCCAGCACGGACTGAGAGAGCATATGGAGGAGGGAGAGGGCAGGGTGACTGAATGCTAGCATTGCTAATTTTCTACCTTATTGTTAATCAAAGCTATTGACTGTGATCACTCCCCATCATCGCTTCATCTCCTGCCAATTACAGACTCCAGGGACTGTACCTCATATGGGTGGTGGAGGAGGGGAGGGTGTGCGGAGAAAGAGGGTCTTGTCAAAGAAGAGGGCAGATGATAAAAACGTCATACTTTTCTGAGCAGCGGTAAAGAAAGCACTGCAACATCCCATCTCTCAAAAGGCAGCAATTTGTCATCTTAAAGGACTGAGATAAATTCACTAAAATGAATGCATGTGTAAAAGGAGACTTAACTTTGCACATTTGGGTTTGAATATTTGAAAACATTCCAAATTGCTTTTGATTCTAGATTACAATCACCCAGACAGGTACTTTCATTCATTCATTCTCACTTTTCTTGAATAAAAGAAATGGTTTTGTATGTTTTTCAAACTGCACATCAATTTTCCTATGTTGAATTTTAGGCTAAGCATAATTGCATTCAAGTCCCAATATTCAAAAGCTGAGCTGCTGTATAAATAGATATACATACCCAGTGACACCACTGATTTCACTGGTGCTCAGTCACTGTGTGTCTTATCTCTGTGTGTTAGATAAATATGGGCAGAGTCTCTAAGCTCTGTTGTGGATAAGCAGACAGACACAATAAAACCCAAGTGCCTACCTCCTAGATCGAATACCAGAGAGTCCTAGGTCATTCGAGTTGTGCTGTTCTGTAGGGTTTTTAACCACCTTAAACAGCTGCTACAGAGGGTTTCTTAGTCTGAGCAGTGAAGAAGCACAGCTGTTTACTCGAGGAAGGAAAGTCTGTCACTTATGAATGAGGCAGCCAGGACACGCAGGTAATGCCCCTTTAGAAACGGCACAGGGGTCATTAATTTTGTGTCCCTGCTAGTTTTTTTTTTTTTTTTAGCTAAGCTGACACATTTTGTCTTAGACATCGCTATTCAAGGAGGCTGTAGAACATTTTAAAAGAGGATAAAAAGTCCCACGTGAGTCTGCTTTGTGGCTTTTTGCATGTAGCATGTTTAACGACCCTGTCCCTGTCTTCCCTCCTCCCCAGTCCATGTGTCATTTAATTACCCTGGTGAGGTTAAAATGAAGGGAAAAAAGGTTCAGATCTCTGCAGACTAAAGGGGAAAAAAGAGGGCTCATTATCACTCTATTCATCCTTGCCTTCCCAGCCATGGCTCTTGTCATGTTTGTCCTTAAAACCAACTCTGGGAGTGGTAGGGCAGGGAACCAGTGCGCCAGCTACCCCTCCAGTCTGTTAACTTATTTATATGCACAGATTGTTTTGGTCAGAGATGTAAGTCACAGCAGTAAGACGGAATGGGAACCAGGCATTTTTGTGTATTTTGAAGCAGTGTTAGGACAATGTTCTGTCTCAAACTAAGTAACCTTGCTCAGATAGACTAACCAAATAAAAGAGTTTCATGTAGGAAGATAAACGGAAGGTGCTTGCTCAAATGTATTAAAAGGCTTTTAAGGGACCACCCCTGTTTACAATCAAGTTTTAAAAGATACAGTGTGTTTAGGGTCAACTTTAATTTTACAGACTACGTATTTATAGTAGCAGATGCCCTCTTTCAAAGGAAATACTACTTTCAATTTATGATGAGATAGTTTATTTAATGTGAAAGCACATATATCTCACCGCTCTGTTGAAAATACAGTAAAAATCTATCCAAATCTAAGTCAATTTGTCTGTAATGGTATTATAAGACTTTAGGGATAAGGCCTGTGAACGCTTTTTTATTAAAGCTTCTCTGATGAGAATCAGGACATTATTACAAAAACAGCAGAGACAAGGAAAGGAAGTTCACTATCATTTGAAACAAGATACCTAAGTCTGCTAAAAGTAGATTTTTCACCTATGTGTAACTTATCCTAAGTGGTTTCTGAATTTGCTTTCCTGTTTCTACTCATCAACATTCTGGCCCCTTCCTAGGCTCAGGAAATAACAGACTATTCATCAATGAATCTTACCTTACTTGTGCAGTATATTCTGTCTGCCTAGTATTCTCTTTAATCACTAATATGCCTCCCTAGTGGTTTACATGGTAAAGAATATGCCTGGAACACGGGAGACCCAGGTTTGATCCCTTGATCCAGAAGATCCCCTGGAGAAGGGAATGGCAACCCACTCCATTATTCTTGCCTGGACAATTCCATGGACAGAGGAGCCTGGTGGGCTCCAGTCCACGGGGCCGCACAGAGTCAGACATGACTGAGTGACTCACACTTTAACTTTTTATGCCAGACCTTTAGGTCTAGGAAACAAAAGATGTCACTCTTTTGTCTTCTTCCTTTCTGTCAAAAGGTAATCATGACAGCAAACAACCAATTGACTAACAGCATGTGAGCCGTAGGAGAGAGTCCAAAAGATATTTAAAGTTTTTGTTAACTGGTATTGATTATGTGAGCTGTAGAATAGAACATAAATGAGGCAAGAGATTATTTAGCGCTTATTTAGAGCCATCCAGGCCTGAATTGAAGTAGGTGTGGCTGCAGTTGATAAAAGCCATCAGGACACTGAAAAATGCACTGGCACTAGGGGTGCTGGCTTCCGTGCATCTGTTACCCCACTAGACGGCGAATTCCCTGAAGATCAGGTCATCTGTTTCAGATTGGTAACCTGAAATCTAACAGTGGACCTGCAACGCTGAACAGACTTGAATAGTTTTTTTTCTTTTTCCTTTAAGAGAATTCATGAATTAATGAAAGGTGATAACCAAGAATGTGAATCTCACTCAAGTGATAAGCTTTCAGTATGCAACAATTTGAAAATACAAAACCTGTAATTTCTGTACAAGTATCATACTCAGGGCTTCCCTGATAGCTCAGTTGGTAAAGAATCTGTTTGAAATGCAGGAGACCCCGGTTCAATTCCTGAGTCAGAAAGATCCGCTGGAGAAGGGATAGGCTACCCACTCCAGTATTCTTGGGCTTCCCTTGTGGCTCAGCTGGTAAAGAATCCACCTGCAGTGCGGGAGACCTGGGTTCGATCCCTGGGTTGGGAAGATCCCCTGGAGAAGGGAAAGGCTACCCACTCCAGTATTCTGGCCTGGAGAATTCCATGGACTACAGTCGCTTCAGTCATGTCCGACTCCATGGGATCACGAAGAGTTCAGACAGGACTGAGCAACTTTTACCATACTCAGAAAAAAAAAACTAACTTGATATAAATTAGATGCTATTGTACTCTCTATATCCCTAGTACTTTCAAAAGCATATAAAACATCTTTTTCAATAGAAAAAGAATTCATGAGTCATAAAAGTATAGACACTCAGGGTTAGAAATATGTTAGATTTATGAAAGAAATTATGAAAGAAATATGAAAGATTTACAACAATTTTTCATTGGATTTGCAAATTCATCTAAATTTAGTGGCCACATGATCTTCACTGCTTTTCAAAGTAACCCATTCCAATTTTATAGTTAAGTCCTCTCTTATGTTAGGGCTCTTTTTTCAAAAAGCTGTTTTCTAGATCTAAACTTTAATTCTAATCAATGAGGTCATACAGACCTAATGACTCATCTATGAAATTCCGTTTCTCTCCCAATGTTCTTTAAATGCTTGTCTTTCACAGGACTCCAGACCTCATCCATTTCTTGTTCAACATGCTCTCTGCAGCTTTCTTCATTCAGGCTCATGGATTCAGCTATTGTTTTAGAAGATGATGAAACTTTTTTCAGTCCTTAGATTCTCTGCTGCTGCTGCTGCTAAGTCGCTTCAGTCGTGTCCAACTCTGTGCGACCCCATAGACGGCAGCCCACCAGGCTCCCCCGTCCCTAGGATTCTCCAGGCAAGGACACTGGAGTGGGTTGCCATTTCCTTCTCCAGTGCATGAAAGTGAAAAGTGAAAGTGAAGTCGCTCAATTGTGTCCGACTCTTCGCGACCCCATGGACTGCAGCCCACCAGGCTCCTCCATCCATGGGATTTTCCAGGCAAAAGTACTAGTGGGGTGCCATTGCCTTCTCCTATTAGATTCTCTACCAATCACCAAATCTAATCTCCACTGCTTATTTCCAAGAAACCTCACACTTTCTCCCACGAAATACTGAGCTTATCATCCTTTCCTTTGACCTACTTATTTCCTATGTTCCCTGTCTATGTTAAGAGAGTTATCACTGTGTTATATTTTTAATAATTTGCAATTCAGTGAAAGGTTAATATCTGTAGTTAAAACTAGACTCTGGCTTATGGGGTTATTTTTTCTAGTGGATTTTGCTATACGGTTTTATTTCTATTTTTTTTTTTGAGTGGGTTGTATGCCAAATCTAAACCTACAATATATAAACAAAATATATATGCACATATATAAAATGCATATGGTTATATGTGTCCAATATGCTGCTGCTAAGTTGCTTCAGTCGTGTCTGACTCTGAGCGACCCCAGAGATGGCAGCCCACCAGGCTCCCCCGTCCCTGGGATTCTCCAGGCAAGAATACTGGAGTGGGTTGCCATTTCCTTCTCCAATGCATGAAAGTGAAAAGTCAAAGTGAAGTCGCTCAGTCATGTCCGATTCTTAGTGACCTCATGGACTGCAGCCTACCAGCTCCTCTGTCCATGGGATTCTCCAGGCAAGAGTACTGGAGTGGGGTGCGTGTCCACATACATAATCATATAATACACACATATATTTGTATAGGCTATATAATATATGAATGGGCCTTCTTGTAACAGTCTTATACAAATTTGATAAGAGCAACAACAATAATAAATGGGAATGAAGACCTATGCTTTTCTGTATCTTTCAGAAAACTTTCTCTTTAAATATAATAATGTATTAAAGGTGATACAACTTTCTTTAATGGTACATTAAGGGTAAATTTGAAATTTGTTATTTTATGTAATAATTCCTTTACTGAAGTTTACCCAACAGCTATGCCAAACAATAATGGAAACTTTGAATTAGAAAAAAATCATTATATAGCAACCTCTAACAAAATTATTCATTCAGACAAGCATCATCAAAAGACACTAAATCCATTTGGTAAAAATGGTAGGGAACAGCATATACTGGGAAAATGTATTACCCCAGATTACTTGCTAACTGCATAAGAAAAAATTCACTTTTATAATGGATAGACCGACCTGGCAGTCACCATTTGCACTCAGTAAGCAAATTTCATATCACCAATAGCTGGTAACTAAAAGTGGGAAGATAATTACATGATAAAACATACAGTAACACCTAGGAAGTGTCTGGGCTAATAATGCTTGCCCTGAATTCAATCAACACTTAAGATCCAAATTAAAATCTACAGAAAACAAAATGTATTCCTAGGATACACATGTTGAATAAGTAAAGGATGAATTACTTTTAAGTTACTTTCAGATGGTTCAGAAAAGTATATTAAAAGCACTAAAGCAAATATGGCATAACATTAACTATTACTCAATCTATTATGAAAAACATTCCCAAAAGTTTAAAGGATCACAGAGGAAGACTGAGTGGTCCAAACTTTTCTCTATAATATGCAGCAGAAAATCATGCAATGAAGTTTCTCTTTCCTAGTGATATGAGTAAAATAGCTAATATTTTTGTAGTACAAAGACTTATATTTGTATGTTTGTACTACCATTCAACCCATATTTCTCTAAACTGTTTATTATATTATGGCAGTTAGTGTTACTTTATGGAAATGTAGAGGCCTCTGTTGTTTAAATTGTTTCATTTATTTATTTTTATTTTTTTAATTGAGTGTGAAATTCATAGCTTGGAACATTAGCGTTTTCTTCTTTGCCCTTCATTTCTGTCATTCTCAGTTATGAAAATATATGCTAAAACTTCTTCCTTTGGCCCTGCTGTAAAGTGTCAAGCCAGTTTCTTTATAGATTTGCATTATCACTGTGAGGTCTTTGGCATTAATTGACATTTTGAAGATGACCATTAATAAAAGATTAGGGAAAAGCAAATGAATATAAACTACTATCAATATGAGAATTGTGTTCTACAAATTGGATCAATTCTCATTGATTCTTTCCTACTAATCAAGAGGAATGCAGGGAATGGGTACTTTAAATGAAGTACTGAGAACATTTAATTAGAAACCCAGGCAATGAATTACAAAATTAAGTACAAAAACTATGTCTGTGAAGCTTTAAATTTGTGTCACAATTCTATAAGATCAAATTAAAATTAAACTCAAACTTCTGCTTTAGTCAAATATGGTTAAAATAATTATGGAAAGTACATTATCATTTTCTCCATTGTTTTGTTCTGGGGATAAGAGAAGAAATAAGAGTTACATTTATAGAGGTGGAAAGAAAAAAAAAAGTAGATGCTTTTAGGAATGTCTACTTTAAAAATTTAGAGAATGAAGCAATTAAAAAAAAATCATTCGCAGTGAATACTGACTTTTCCAGAAGTCTATACATTATAGAGGGAGAAGGCAATGGCAACCCACTCCAGTACTCTTGCATGGAAAATCCCATGGACGGAGGAGCCTGGTAGGCTGCAGTCCATGGGGTTGCTAGGAGTCGGACACGACTGAGCGACTTCACTTTCACTTTTCACTTTCATGCACTGGAGAAGGAAATGGCAACCCACTCCAGTGTTCTTGCCTGGAGAATTCCAGGGACGGGGGAGCCTGGTGGGCTGCCGTCTCTGGGGTCGCACAGAGTCGGACACGACTGAAGCGACTTAGCAGCAGCAGCAGCATACATTATAGAATATTTACTATGTGTCAGGTTCCAAAATTATGCTACAAAATGTTGAATGAAACCTAACTTTTTAAGCAGCAATATAGTAACAAAGAGAAAACAACATCTTATAGCCGCTTTCAATTTTGCTATTAGAAGGAAAGTCAATGTTGCTGTGTTATATTCTTTCAAAGATACAAGAATCAGGAATATAATGATCCATGTGGACAATGATTTAATGATTGTTAGAAAATATGTTGAGATAAAATGAATTTAAATGATAAAATTGATGTAAAATATGTATTCAAATAAAGTTTTTAGTGAATTGGTGTGCTTAGTGCTTAGCTGCATTAAGCAACTCTGACCCCATAGACTGCAGCCCACCAGGCTCCTCATGTCCAGGCAAGAATACTGCAATGGGTTGTCATGTCCTCCTCCAGGGGATCATCTAAATCCAAGGATTGAACCCAGATATTGAACCCACACTGCAGGCGGATTCTTAACTGTCTGGGCAATCAGGGAAGCAGAAGAACACTTGAGTGGGTAGCCTCTTCCTTCTCCAAGGGAACTTCCTGGCACAGGAATCAAACTAGGTTCTCTAGTATTGCAGATGGACTCTATACCAGCTGAGCTACCAGGAAAGCCCAGATGGTTCTTCCTAAACTGGAAGATTTTATCATCCATTACCACTGAGAGAAAGAAAAAACATTCAAGCAGTTTGGTATTTGACTAAAATAATCTCTGTGATAAACTAGGTTATGTAACTGTGACCTAAGATTCTGGGTCCAGGTCATTAAATGAAAAAGATTTCATACAATGATTTCAAATTAAATATTAGTTCTTTTTCTCATTTTCTAGTTTAGTTGATTAGAATGCATAGTACGTGAGAAAACAGAAGTAAAAATTGTTCTGATTATAATCACAAATAATATTCAAACAATGGCTGACTTTATTTTTCTGGGCTCCAAAATCACTCTAGATGGTGACTGCAGCCATGAAATTAAAAGATGCTTACTCTTTGGAAGGAAAGTTATGACCAACCTAGACAGCATATCAAAAAATAGAGATATCACTTTGTCAGCGAAGGCCCATCTAATCAAGGCTATGGTTTTTCTAGTTGTCATGTATGGATGTGAGAGTTGGACTATAAAGAAAGTTGAGCGCTGAAGAATTGATGCTTTTGAACTGTGGTGTTGGAGAAGACTCTTGAGAGTCCCTTGGACTGCAAGGAGATCCAACCAGTCCATCCTAAAGGAGATCAGTCCTGGGTGTTCATTGGAAGGACTGATGTTGAAGCTGAAACTCCAATACTTTGGCCGCCTGATGCAAAGAGTTGACTCATTGGAAAAGACCCTGATGCTGGGAAAGATTGAAGGCAGGAGGAGAAGGGGATGACAGAGGATGAAATGGTTGGACTGCATCACTGATTTAATGGACATGGGTTTGGGTAGACTCTGGGAGTTGGTGATGGACAAGGAGGCCTGGCATGCTGCGGTTCATGGGCTCACAGAGTCGGACATGACTAAGCAACTGAACTGAACTGAATGCTTTTAGTTTACTTAATATTAAGTAAACCACTTTATGTATATGTATATTTTCTCACGTCATTTTTACAGCTCTATCAAGATCATAGTCATCATCATAATCATAGTTCACATTACGATATTCCCATTTTAAAGATGGTGAAACTAATGCTCAGAGAATTCCTCTGGTCTCTGTCATGCAATTAGTAAGCAGTGAATTTGGAATTTAATTTCAAATTTCTGACTCCAAAGCATCCACATATTTTCATGGTACTCTATTTTACTATACTGTCTTTACTCATTAATCTAATTCTCGGGACTGGATGGAATTCGATAGTATATAGGCAATGGAACACCAGGTTAGTGATTCTTTTCCAGTTGCTGAACAATAAGATTGGGTAATTTCACAAATCTATTTCTGAGCCCCATTAAGCATCTCACAGGGTTTCTTCACTGTATTCTTTCATAGACCATACAGAATACACAAGGAAACTGGTTGTGTTTAAGCTAGAAATACACAGTAAAATATTATGAAAATAGGATTTATCATTAAAATAAAGTTTTGCCTACATATTTTAAAATGTAAATTTGGAGATTGAACTACTGACAAAAAAAAACCCAAGGTAAATTCAGAGTCCTCTTTTTTGACAACAGCTTTTTTTGTTACTCTTCAGGGACAAAGATTTATGTTTTGGTATAAGCTTAAGAGCACTTAAAGCAGGGTCATGACTTAGTATGCCTGGCCCTAGCACAGTACTTAGAGCAGAGTAGATAATCAATACATTTTTGCTGAATGATTGGATGAAAAACTGACTCAGTTTTGCTAGAGTCAAGAGTTTAAGACAGAGGTACTTTTCTCAATGAATGAATATCAATTATTTCCTTATTTAAGATTCTCTTATATGTTCACATAGTTAAATTTACTATAACTCTAATTCAGAATGGCATTATGGTAAATTACTATTGCTGATAGAATAATAGCCTTCTACCTTTCCCACTTTCCATGCAAATATGTATTCTAGGAAATAGAAAATTGTTAAACTTAAGTCTTATGAGTGTTTTCCTGGTGAAAGTTGACCTTCTTGCATATTAAAAAGGGGTGATTTACAAATATCCATCTATGACAAACCATATATAAAGGAAAATATAATAAATAATGATAATTCTCAAAGTCAAAAGAAGTTGTAATTTAAAGAATACTATTAAATATTGCTAGGTAGGTGAACTCTACTTCTGCTTCTATGAGCACTCTCTGATTTGAGTAATTTAAGATATAGACATATAGATAAAAGTACAGATATATCCTGATGAGCAAATGTAATGTATTCTTCAGAGAGGCTATTCTTGAAACTGAAGTAATATACAAATTTTGAATTAATATTTGGTTTGCCAATGTCACATTGTTTCTGAATTTGTAAAAATATTACAGTTCTGGAAAAACAATGGAGAAATAGCTACATGAAAATTCTCAAATATAATTTTGTTTGAGCTAATTTGGGATATATCCCAAGCTGGCAAAATCTGATCAAGTACTAGAGATTAACCTATATTAAAGCAAAAACAGCAAAAAAAAAAAAAAAAAGAGAGAGAGAGATATCTCTTTATACATCTATGTCTATCTGTAAAATCCTATTATCATAAAATATACTACTCAAAGTTAGGAAGACAAATACATTAATGGATAAGCTTGCAACTCCGAAGAATACAAATATCACCAGAAGATGTTTTTAACTCATTTAAATTCAACTTAATTTGACAAAGCAAGATAAAGTGCCTTCTGCATGGAAATCATTCTACTGATGGAGAAATGCTCATAATTTTAAAACCATTTGTTTCCAGATCTCTTCTGGTGGGAACACTGACAAATTAGAGCTCTTAAAATATTAGGGAAAATTATGCTTTATCTTGACAACATTTCTTTTTCTTTGATGCCTGGATTTTTTTCTCTGAAAGTCAAGGAGGTTTTCATGGAAACAATAAGTAATGACTATCCCTTTATATAATTGAAAAACTAAGCCAGTTGTCCAATTGAATTCTGCATATATTCAAAATGCTCAAATAAAATCCTCAGTTACCTCCGATGTGACAGATAACTTGGTGGGATGGAATTTAATCTGCAGAGACTTGCTCCCTTGAACTTTATCTGTGAGTTAATTTCTGGTCGATTTTACTAATATTTCTGTCTCTCTCTGTCTGTTGACTTTTTTGTTATTCTCTCCACCCACTTTGCCCTGGTATTCAAGGGCTTTTCTTTTATTGTGCTTAGCATCTGCTACTGTTCCACTCCTTTCCAGTCAAAGCATAGGGTAACTTCAACACGGGCTAATTAAATGGTGCTTGAAGTTAGTTAACAGGTGGTGGCCCCAGCTGTACCAGCTGTATGAACAGACACATCTCGCATGTTAAGGGCAGAAGGGGCACAATAGGAATACCTGCATTAATGGAATACTCCTTCCGTAGCATTAAAATGATGTTGGGGACCAAGAAGAAATAGATCACTCCTTTTTTTATAGAGGGATAAATCTGGTTTTGAGGTATGGTGATCACATTTGAGGTTCTGAATAAAAACACAGACATCTTTCTCTTTTTAGCAAATACTCTTTTCTCACCATAGAATGGGCAGATTTACTACCATTTTCTTCAAGTGTATGAATAAAACAATGTTTCCAATCACTGCTGCTAGTTACATGTTGAATGATATTCAAGTAAGATCCACATGGTTTGTTAAATTCAGTCAAAATATCAAATTATTTGCTTAGTATTTTGGAATAACTATAAGTACGTATGATTGTTTCTTTAGATATTTGATACTGTGTGATATTTAGGAGGCACCAGTTAACTTTGTGACCTTGGACAAGTCATTTTATCTTTTCATTGTTTGGCCTCAGTCTCTTCATCTATAAATTGTGAAATAATAGTATTGATTCATAGAAGTTTTATGAGGACTAAATAAGCAAGTATTTGTAAAGATCTTACTATCCCAAACACCTAATAAGAAGTCAGCAAATGTTACCTATTATTATAATTCATCTAAGTTTAAAATCAGCTTCCCTTGTAGCTCAGTCGGTAAAAAGTCTGCCTGCAGTGCAGGAGACCCGGGTTCGATCCCTGGGTTGAGAAGATCCCCTGGAGAAGGAAATGGCAACCCACTCCAGTATTCTTGCCTGGAGAATCCCATGGACTGAGGAACTTGGTGGTCTACAGTCCATGGGGTCACGAAGAGTGGGACACGACTGAGCGACTAACACTTAAATTTAAAATCAATGTTAAAAGGATCATTTAATGTTCTTAATGGGGAAAAAAACCCCTACATACTCGCTTCTTGAAATGAAAAAAGCACATTCTATTTCTGTTTTAATGTTCCAAGTTTGAATTTATATAGGATAAAAGATGAATAAAGTGAAAGTCACTCAGCCGTGTCCGACTCTTTGCCACCCAACAGAGCCTTCCAGGCTCTTCTGTCCATGGAATTCTCCAGGCAAGAATACTGGAGTGGGTTGCCATTCCCTTCTCCAGGGGATCCTCCTGACCCAGGGATCGAACCTAGGTCTCTCATACTGCAGGCAGATTCTTTACCATCTGAGCTACCAGTGAAACCCACTCACACAGAATTCCCTGCTAAATCATTCAGGATGTACTTCCACATGGATAGCATTTCATACAAATGGCAGACCTCTTGAACTGCAGGCTTTATTTTTAGTTTGCCTAATTGTCTGGTTGCTTTGTGCTGACAAGGAGGAATTTACTCAATTTTATTTCTTAAGGAAAAAAATACATGATATTGAAATTACCCTACCGAATTCCTCATTCTTAGGGCAACTTTCTTTTTTTTTTTTCCTTGCCCACTGCTGTTTCAACCCATGCCCTTCATTTACTGTCTCTGGAGGGATTGGGGGCAGGAGAAGAAGGGGACGACGGAGGATGAGATGGCTGGATGGCATCGCTGACTCGATGGACATGAGTTTGGGTGAACTCTGGAAGTTGGTGATGGACAGGGAGGCCTGGCGTGCTGCAATTCATGGGGTCGCAAAGAATCGGACATGACTGAGTGACTGAACTGAACTGAAAGACATATAGAAACTGCTGGTAAATTGGAAGGAGGAGGGGAAAGCCTGAAACATTTGCAAGTTGGGCCCGAGGTCACGTGATAAATTCCAGCTCCTCCCCAACCCACCCTCTCCCAACTGTCCTGCCAGTGGTGACCGCTGTCCATCTGCAACCATTATGGGAATCTCTGAGGCAGCATTCACTCAGCTGCTAAAGGGACAAATTTCCTCCATACTCTCTTCATTGTCTGCGTTTTCTAACCATAGCCACAGTTTTGTGCTCTTCATTCTAATGGTGCTTTTGATGACTGGGATCATTTTATGCCTTCGGCTTCCCCAAAGGTCACGGGGATTAGCTATGTCCAATTGAGGACCAGAGAGAGCTGTGGCGCTTTCTCCCATTCATCCCCCTCCATTGATTTCCCCGCAATGTAAGAGTGGCCACGGTGGTAACTTTTTGTCTGGTTTTCACTCTTGCTCTTTTCCTTACAGCCCTCCCCTACCTCTCCTTGGTGAAGGCCTGTTTGTTGCCATCACTGGGCCACAAGAGGTTTTACTGAAGCAAATCCCCACTGAAAGCAGGGAAGCTACCTTGGGCACTGCTGATCCAATCAGCTTGCACTTGATTCTTCCTTCATTATTTCAGTTTGCTTGGCTCACAGCCTTTCAGCATTTACAATTGATGAAGTCAAGCTTCGTTTGGAAACAGCATTCCCTTTCTTTGTTATGTGTTGCTGAGTGTAATCAGCTACACACGTATACTATATAGTCGACTGATTACAATTATGAATGCTAGAATAGCATATCCACTGTGCTTTTTTTTCCCTCTGTTTTACTTTGTTGATTTTGACTTTTTTTTTTAATGTACTTCCATTATGTTGTTCAGAGTATTCTAGCTTGCATTTGTGTGTGTGTGTGTGTGTGTGTGTGTGTTTAAATGGGAAACAGCCAGCCTTTGTTCTCACAAGTACTTTAATAGTGAGATGATACGTTTCACTTACTAATGTTGTTCCAAAAGAGACATTCTTATTGTAAATTAATGGAAATTCTTGAAACCTAAGACAATACAAGTAACTGTTTTTAAGGAATGTGTATATGTGTATGCATGCAGTGGGAGTGAGGGTCCTGAACAATAAACACCCCAAATAACCCCAAATACCTTAAAAGACATTAAGCCATTTATGTCATTAATCATATTCAAGTGATAGTGGGGACAGTTTATGTAAACATATTTTCTGGGCGCCAATATTCTTGGCTCATGAAGAAGTCCATTCATTAACAATGGTCAACAGTTTAAAACATGGTAGGAGGCAATCCTCAGTAGATTTTCCTTCTTAATAGAAGTCAAATGACTAGTAACTTTCTAGTTAGTGAGATTATCTCTTTGGCTCAGAAGAAACGATGCTGCACATTCATGTTCAAATTTGAAAATATTGCACTAATTAATTTCTATCTTCTGCAGTTCCTATTTTATAATTCATAACACATTTATTTATGTATGTGGAAATAATGCTCATTTATAGATTTGGCGGCCTCTGCTATACTGCTTCATTTAACTTTTTCAAGCTTCATCCTAATGTATGTGTGTATGTGTGCATGTTTACACTCAATCATGTCTGACTCTTTTCGACCCCATCTACCAGGCTCTTCCGTCTGTGAAATTTTCCAGGCAAGAATACTGGAGTGGGCTGCCATTTCCTCCTCAAGGGGCTCTTCCTGACTCAGGGATCAAACCCACATCTCTTGTGTCTCCTGCATTGGCAGGTGGATTCTTTATCAACTGTGCGTGGAGACAGCCTAAGGGAGTAGCAAATATAAGATTGCTGTCAATAATGCTGCTCTGCGTGGATCCTTTTGGTCAGCACATATATGGGAAATGGATGGAAAGCTTAATATAGTAAGTAATACTTTTTTCCATTGGGCTTTTGTGAACAGTTTTTAATAGAAGTGAGAATTTTTAAAGAAACACATTTTCCTGCAAAATTAGAAAGGGAACTGGAATGCACAGGTATGGAATAAAAATCTATTGAGTTTTACACATTGCCAGAATTATGGTAACTATGCATGAATACCTTAAGTGACATATTGTAGAAATTATAAATACTTTAACTTTTGCTGGTAGAGAAAAGGAAAAATAATTAAATTCTCTGTAATGTTTAATCTGCAACATTTGGCAGTTGAAAATGTCCTAAGGCTTTAACATAAACCTTAAAACCATAATATATGGCATCAGAAATGACCCTAATATTAGCAATTTATATTTAACAAATTAATGGCCAGTTTGCATTAATAGTAAATTAATGTATGTAAGTCAAATATCTAAGAATATGTACCTTTATTCTTAAAGTTCTGGGGGTGGGATAAGACTAAACTGTTTGTTAACAATAATGTTGAAATTTTATTTTTGGAATGTGTATTTCATGCTTAAATATGATTGTAAAAAATACCTAACAGCATAATACCTGGTAACCAAACTTGCCAGTAAATATAACTCTTCCACTGGTTATAAATTGCTTACTTATTTATAATTCTGTAGCTCCCGGGGGGGGAACTCTTTTAATTGTACATAATTCTGCCAAAGATAAATAGATATAAAGCATAACAGTGAATGAGAAAACACAGACAGTGGAAAATGTGCCAAGGTAGTTACAAAATATAGGTAAGTGACTGATCATTGTAAAAATGATAAGAGCATACTGTATGCCATGATTAGAGGATAAAGATATTAATGTCAACATTTTCATCAATCACATGTGTACTTGATTTACCAGGCCATTAATAGTTACATTTGGAGACACAAATGGCAACCCATTCCAGTATTATTGCCTGGGAAACCCCATGGACAGAGAATCCTGGCAGCCTATGGTCCATGGAGTCACAAAGAGTCAGACATGACTTACAGACTAAACAACAGATATAGTTACATTGTATATTCTTCTTGAAAAAATATTATATTCAGAAGGCTACCAAATCATAATGAAAGACAACCTGAATCCCTCTATAAGAACTTCAAGCTGTATTGCCTTTGCTGGTAAAGTCTGAGAAGCTTGGAAGCTCTAATTTTATGTTAAATAGATATTTTTAAAACTTTATTTTTAATTGGAAGATAATTATTTACAATAATGTGATGGTTTCTGCCATGCATCAACATGAGTCAGCCATAGGTATACATATGTCTTCTCCCTCTTGAACCTCCTTCTCATCTCTCACCCCATCCCACCCCTCTAGGTTGTCATAGAGCAATGGATTTGGGTTCCCTGAGTCATACAGCAAATTCCCACTGGCTATCTTTCAGTAGATATTTTTAAATTCAATCATTTACTTTGAGGTAGCTATATGTTCACATTCAGTTTTAAGTTACAATGTGTGCATATTTCATAACTTTTACCTAGTTTAACCTAGTGGTAACATCTTGCAAATACCACAAACAGGTTGTTAACAATGATTTGAAGAAAGATAAAAGGCATTTCTATCACAGCAAGGGTCCTTCATGGTGCCTTTTCATAGCCACATCCACTTTCTTCCCACCCACTCCCTCCTTTTCCTCTGGCAATCACTAGTTTGTTCTCCTAGTGGTAAAGAACCCGCCTGACAATGCAGGAGACACGGCTTTGATCCCTGGGTCAGGAAGGCGCCCTGGTGGAGGAAATAGCTACCCATTCAGCATTTTTGCCGGGAGAATCTCATAGATAGATGAGCCTGGCAGGCTACAGTCCAGGAGGTTGCAAAGAGTTGGACATGACTGAAGTGACTTATCACACACATCTAAAATTTTATCATTTTGAGGATATTCTATAAGTGAAACCAGGGAGTATGTGACTTTTTGAGAATAATTTTTTCTCAATCAGCATTTCTCTTAAGAGTCAATCCAAGTTGATGCTTCTATCAAGAGTCCGTTCCTTTTAATTGTCATTTAGTATTCCACAATGTGACTATACAATAATTTGTTTAACCATTGACTGATTGAGCTCTATCTTGGTTGTTTCCAGTTTTTGCCTATTATGAATAAAGCTATTATAAACATTTGTGTATAGGTTTTAATGTAAACATAAATCTTCATTTCTCTGGGATAAATGCCCAGTAGTGCAAGAGCTGGGCATGGAGTAATTGACTTTCAGTTTTTTGAAAAGTGAAAGTGAAACTGAAGTCACTCAGTCATGTCTGACCCTGCAACCTGGTGGACTGTAGCCTACCAGGCTCCTCTTCCATGAGATTCTCCAGGCAAGAATACTGGAGTGGGTTGCCATTGCCTTCTCCAGGGGATCTTCCCCACCCAGGGATTGAATCCAGGTCTGCTGCATTGCAGGCAGACACTTTACCCTCTGAGCCACCAGGGAAGCTAGAAATTGCAAACTGCTTTCCAGAGTAGCTATACAACCAGTCAGTCAGCTTTAAAAAGCATACATGTATTCACATGGAAGAAATGTCTCTGTGGCTTTGGGATTAGGTTCAAGTTAAACCTTTGAGAACTCTCTTCTTCCCTCTTCCTTTCCCACCTCCCTTTCACTTTCTGTCTTCCTTTTCCCTTCCCTTCCTTCTAGTTTTTTCCTTCCGTCCTTTCTCCCTCCTGCCTCCCCATATCCCCTCCTTTCTTCCTTTCTTTTTCTCCTTTCTTCCTTCTTATGTATGAATGGAATGTGATAGAAGGAATGCCTTTGTGAACCTAATCTGAGAACAAGAAAGACAGTATTACAGCTTTGTAGGTTCTTTTAAAGCACTGAAACAGTTTTATTAATTTTACAGGCTTTAAATACATAATTCATATCAAGGACCTAGAAAATGCAGAATAATCTTTTAGGTAAATTTTTTCCTAATGATTGTGACAAGCTAAATGCCAAAAATAATGGTCACTTTAGAATTAAAAAAAAAATCACAAGACAGAAATTTATGTGGTCACTGTGAATAGCCGTCTACTCTCTAAGAGAAAAAAAAAAAATATCTTAGGTTATTATGTAGTTATGGCTTCCCTGGTGGCTAAGATGGTAAAGAGTCTGCCTACAATGCAGGAGACCCGGGTTCGATCCCTGGGTTGGAAAGTTCCCCTCTACAAGGGAATGGCTACCCACTGTGGTATTCTTGCCTGGAGAATTCCATGGAAGGAGGAGCCTGATGCTCTATAGTTCATAGGGTTGCAAAGAGTGACTTTCACTTCGCTTCATCATGTAGTTGAGAGCAAAGCATGTTTGGTATCATTGCATTCAACCAAAAGATTTACATGCTAGGTTACTGTATAACTGTAGGAAAAAGTCTGAACAAAACAAGTATATAAAATTATGTTCTACAAAAAGCTTGTAGCTTTTGTACATACTAGACATTTTTGCATACTATAAAAATGATGTTAGTATATCAACTTACTAACAATGATTAAGTTGGCTTAGTTGTTGTGGAACATAGATGTTGATATTAAAAAAATCAGTTGTTAAAAGATATAGGAAAAGTTACATTGACCAGGAAAGTAATAATAATCTCATGTAATTCACTATAAAAGCAAATATAATTGCAATGGATAACAGATAAAAATAGATTAAAAATCATTTAGAATCTCAAATGTTTACATTTGTAGAATCATAGAGTTGAAGGAAGATTTATGATTCCAGAAATATATTCCAGAAATACGTGTGTGTGTGTGTGCACGCCCGCGTGCTTGGTTGCTCAGTTGTGTCCGACTATTGCAATACCATGGACTGTAGCCTTCTAGACTCCTCTGTCCAAGGGATGCTTCAGGCAAGAATACCCAGGTGGGGTGCCATGCCCTCCTCCAGGGGATCTGCCAGACCTAGGGATCAAACCCGTGTCTCTACGTCTCCTGAGTCAGCAGGCAGGTTCTTTACCACTAACACCACCTGGGAAACCTATATATATATTGATCCCATAAAACTGTATAGTCTTAGATTTTCAATATGAAAACTAAGGAATGTAGAATTACGTATCATACTAAAGCTAGTCCTTTGAAATGACTAGATCTACCATACTTGAAAAATCTTGTTATAAGATTTTATAACAAACCTATGTCAGTTAATAAATGGATTGTCAAGCTCCTACCATAAAAGATGATGTAAGAAAAAAATGTTGCCCAACTGACCTGATCAATTTCTGTGAAAGAGATTGAAAGAATATTGATGGGGGTCAGACAGTGGATTGTCCTGAATTTAAACTACAACATTTTATTTGATAAACTCTGACAGCTTGGGAGATAAAGTTCAGGTCACACTGGCATTATTGTCTTAACAGTGAGATAAAGCACAGTAAAATGAAATAAAATAAAATGAAATGATCACCCTTATGGTGTTCTTGAATGAAGTGAACAATGACTAAGTTAAAGACATGTGAATAATTCTATTGTAGATGGTGGAATTAAAGATCATTTTACTGGTAAGAAATCATATTTGGTGTGTTTTGCTCAACTTCTTAATCCTTTTAGACTTCAAATGGACAAGTTCATAATAAAGTAAGAAGAAAAAAGCTAGTTAAATAAGTTGCCTAAGAAATCTGCATAGAATATTTCTATATCTGAAGTAGTAAAAATGTATTACTAGTACAATACCAATAGAAAAGGAATACTTTCACAGAGACTGGAACTCTCCCCACCCTGACTTCTAAGGCCCACTTGCCATCAGTCAGTCACCTTTTAAGAATGGCCTGTAAAAGGATGTTTAGGGTATCAGGATAGATCCCAGAAGAATAAAGATGAAGAATAAACCACTGAAAACTTAAGAAAAGGAAATGGTCCATTAAAAAATTCCATTAATACTATGAACTATATTGATTTCTTGCTATTTCTATAAGCATAATTGCAGAAAGATGCTTATTTTATGTATTTGCAAAGCTAAACATAGCATGTCAGATATAGGGACACAATATATGCATTTATATCCTGAAGTATGCAGATATCTTATTAGCAGAAAACATGATCATAAGATTCATTTTTTCTTTGCTCTTCAGAGTTATACAAAAATAAATGTATTCTACTTTATAGAATTACAATAAAAGTTGGAAACATAGGAAAATACATATAGAGCACTGGAAGAAATAAAGAAGGATTTTAGAAGAAATAGACATAAATGCCCGATTTCAAGTGTCTAAAAAAGTTAACTTATATCTTAGAGCATTTTGACTATTTAAGGGAAGACAAAGGAATAAGAAGTCCTAGAATTCAATAAAAAGACTGACATCTCTAAGCAGAAGAAAATAGTAAGTATATATTTTTCAATAATTGCTTTAGTTACATACTGACATAATTGATATTTCTAAAATGTAGGAATTGGTTTTAGAAATATAAACAAATGTTTATGTATCTGTGCAAAACAACATAAGAGAATCCTTGATTAAAACTAAATAGCTGCATAGTAGAAATAGCCTGAATTTACTTTTCAAATAGCAAGTCAACTAATGCTGTATATCTGAGCTGAAATTCTAATTTCTTAATTTTTAGTGACAGTATCTCTACACTACCTATCATATACTAACATAAATTGAACACAGTTGACAGATAAAAGCTGATATTATTCTATTGAATTCCCAGATATGCCTGCTTGAGAGCTATATTTTGCCAGTCAAAATTCAGAAGATACTTTCTGCTTGGAAAGTCCAAGATGTGTTGCCTATGAAATTGTTCATGTTTATGTTATGTAAACTGAGCAGGTGGGTTTTCTTTTCAGAAAATGAATTCTTTTCCAGAGATGAAAAAGGCTGAAGATAATGTATCCCCTAATATATTTAGGTGATGTTAACGAGGCAGCTATATTCCACCCACAGCTGTTGTTCCACGCTAAAATTAGTGGCTTCAGATTTGTGTTAAATAATTCCATACTTGAGAAGACTTTAGGAAATTGGATGTTAGAGGGACCAGCCAGCATCGTTCAGTTAAGTGGTCCTTGAACAGAAAAGTGCTTTCCTTTGAATGTGGGGGAAAAAGAGTTTGATCACATTTAAGCTAATCTATCATGTTATCATACCCAGTGGGTAAGATAGTTAATGACTATATTGATTTTTTTTGTGCTTAGTTTTAAACACAATATTTAACCAATGTGAAACTGAATATGGGATTTGTTTTCTATTTGCTATTGATGCTTTTAAATTATCTTTATCTCTGTATGCATTGATTTCAAAAGGGTTTTAGGTAGTGTCATGTTCTTAAACTGTATTTTAATTTTCTGATTTTTTTTTTAAAAACTTTGGATATTTTTCGTATCTGTAGTTATTTTCAGAGCTCCCTTTACTTTCACTAGGAAGAAAAAAGCATTTAAACTTTGACAACAATGTTGATCACAGACCTTTCAGAAATAGCTTTTTTCTGCTTTCTCTTGCTCTTACACATCTGCCTCTGTCACATCCCCACTGTCCATTTATGCAGGTCATCGTAATTATTCTTTGATTTCTACATTTTTTTTTGAGGATCATATGAGTCATTTCTAGAAAGCTGTCTTTACAAAAAGACAAGGAAAAGAATGGAAACATAATAGAGATGTAGCAACTCTGAATGTGGTTAAATAGCATCACAAAGGGATGGGAATTCACTGTTAAACAGCTTTAAAACGTTAAAAAAAAATCAGCAACTAGATATAGGCAGAGCAAGGTCTAAAATAGCATGACATGAGAAGAAAACAAAACAAAATAAAATGACTTAAGCGTTATATGTTGCTGCTGCTGCTGCTGCTGCTAAGTCGCTTCAGTCGTGTCCGACTCTGTGCGGCCCCATAGACGGCAGCCCACCAAGCTCCCCCGTCCCTGGGATTCTCCAGGCAAGAACACTGGAGTGGGTTGCCATTTCCTTCTCCAAGGCATGAAAGTGAGAGGTAGGCAAAGCTGTTCTTCCCTCCCATGGCTTATATCATTGCCTTATATTCATTTCATTGGCTTATATTCATTTCACTTACATATAAGGATATATAAGCAATCTGTGTGTATGTGTGTGTGTGTATATATATGTGAATACACAGTCTAATACATTGTTGCTATTATCTTTTTGAATAGACTGTCATCTGTTTGATCAACTAACAATAAGAAAAATAAAGTTTTTTATGTTTACTTATTCCTTCTTTTGTGCTCTCACTTTCTTTGTATAGACCAGAGTTTCTGATCTATATAATTTTCCTTCTCTCTGAACAACTTCTTTCACTATTTCTTACAAGGCAGATCTATTGGCACTATATGTCTTCAACTTTTATTTGTCTGAGAAAGTTTTTATTATTTCTCTTTCACTTTTGAAAAATAACTTTTAGGGTATAGAAATCTAGATTGTTGCTTTTTCTTCTCAGCACTTTAAATATTTCACTCTACTGCCTTCTCGCCTTTGTGGTTCCTAAGAGATACCAGGTATAATTCTTATCTTTGTTCTTCAAGAATAAGGTACTTTTTTTTCCTTTGTCTTCTTTCAATAATTTTTTTTTCTTTCTTTTTAACTTTCTATAGTTTGAATATAATATGCCTAGGTGTAGTTTTTTGGCATTTATTCTGTTTGGTGTTCTCTGAGCCTCCTGGATTTGTATTACGATTCTGACATTAATTTGGAGAAATTCTTAGTCATTATTGTTTCAAATATTATTTCTGTTCCTTTATCTTTTTATCTTTGTGGTATTCCCATTATGCATACGTTACACCTTTTGTAATTGTCCCACATTTCTTGGATATTTTGTTCTTTTTTAAGTAATTTTCTCTTTATTTTTTCAGTTTTACACTATCATACACTCAAGCCTAGAGATTTATTCTTCAGTCATATCCAATTCATTGATGAGCATTCTTCATTCTGTTAACAGTGCTTTGGGTCTCTAGCATTTCTTTCTGATTCTTAAAATTTGCATCTCTCTGCTTACATTACCCATCTGTTCTTGACAGCTGTCTATTTCATCCATTAGAACCCTAGCATATTAATTGTAGTTGTTTTAAATTCCCAATCTGACAGCTCCAACATCCCTGCCATATCTGATTCTGGTTTTGATTTTCATTCAGTCTCTTCAGATGGTATTTTTTTTTCTTTTTTCATCATTTCGTGTGCCTGGTACATTGTTGCTAAAACCAGATATGATGTACTAAGTGAAAGGAACTCAAGTAAATAGATGTTCAGTAATGTGGTGGTGAGGCGTGGGGGAGGGGAAGCATTATGCAGTCCTATGATTGATTAGTCTTAGTCATTTGGTAAGCTGTCCCCTACCACGAACTTCGCCAGCACTTCTCAGTTTTTCACCCTGCTTGGGTGGGACAGGAAGGCTGGAAGGGGCTGGGGTTGGGTGTTTCCCTTCTCCCAGGTCTGTTAGGCTCTGATGAAACTCCAGCAGGTTAGGCACTAGAGAAATAATCTACTTTGACGGCAGGCCATGTTAAAAAGAAGAGCATGCTCCAGCTTCTTTCAAAATGGACTTTTCCCCCTGCTCCTGCTGGAAACTTGAGAGGACTTTTATCTGATCTTTACTGTGGGAACCTGGTCAAGCTCCTCGTGGTAAATCTCATAATACTGTGGAGTACCCCCTATGACCGTTTCTCCCTGGAGTTTTTAACTCTCAGACTTGTCCACATTGA
This sequence comes from Bubalus bubalis, assembly GCF_019923935.1. Classification (NCBI taxonomy): domain Eukaryota; kingdom Metazoa; phylum Chordata; class Mammalia; order Artiodactyla; family Bovidae; genus Bubalus; species Bubalus bubalis. Next base: position 71,916,613 of record NC_059157.1, read on the forward strand.
ATCAGCATCAATTCATCAATTACAGTTCAAGTTTCCTTCTCTGGCACTGGTTTTTGCAGAGGAACCAGTGGGTTCTGCTGGTGGGTTTCTGCTCTGTTGTGATGGTCTGTACCTGCCTATTTGTCTCCCCAATTTGGGGGGAAGGGGCAGAGGTTTACCTTGTGACCTCATTTTTCTGATAGATCTAAGAAAAGTTGTTGACTTTTCAACATCATACACAGTGAATATGAAGCAACACTTGATCTACACATGCAGTTTGAATTTTGCAGGCAAGCTTATATGTTGGATTGCTTTCAGTTCCCAGGAGGTGCAGTGGTAAAGAATCCACCTGCAATGCAGGAGATGCAAGAGATTCAGGTTTGATCCCTGGGGTAGGAAGATCCCCTGGAAGAGGAAATGCGAGCCACTCCAGTATTCTTGCCTAGGCAATCTCATAGAATGAGGAGCCTGGTGGGCTATAGTCCATTGAGTCACAAAGAGTCAGACATGACTGAGCAGTTGAGCACAAACACAGGTGATAAATGCCAATAGTAATATTTCAAAGACAATATGATGGTAGTTAGGAAAAATTTATAGGAGTGTTCTGATATTCAACATTCAAGAAATAGTGACTGTAAGTTATAAAATTTAATATTCATCTTTATTTACAAAGGGTATTCTTAGAGAATTCAAAGATACAAACACAAATTAAAATTAAAAAAAATTCAAAGACGAAAAGAACTTAAAGAGCTAACTATAAACACTTCACTTATATTTCAACGAGAACTGCAGATTCACATATAAATATTTGCTCTATGTACTTTGATACTTAATTGGTCTCTCAAGTTTACCGTATCCAAAAAAATCTTGATTTTTATGCCTATCATCAATACATATACATGGTAAATCTCTCTAAGGAATATCATCTATCATTTTGCAAGCCAAAAACTTAAAGTCATTCTTGTGTCCCCAACCATCCCCCCTGATTTATGCATTCACATATACATCTATTTGCTAAGTATTCTTGGTTAAATCACCAAATGTATCTCTCGTTCTCTTCATGCCTACTGCCACTACCCTCCCCAAGCATCCTGCATCCCTCACCCGAACCAGTGTAATAGCCTCACAACTACTCACCCTGCTCCTTGCTGGTCTTCCTTCATAATCTATTCTCCAAAGAGTCTCGAGAGTCATTGGTTAAAGATAAAATCAGACTTTGATTTCCACTTAGAACTTTGAATGACTTTCTACTATATTTAGAATAAAGCAAAACTCTTTTAACACAGCTTGTACCACTCTTGGCATCTTTGTCTTAAGCCACAATTTGCCCATGCATTTCCTTTGCTCACGTTGACCTTTCTCTTCAAACAATAGGTCAAGTTCATTCTTGCTTCTACACATAGCAGTTTTCTATGTCTGGAAATTCAGTATTCTGCTGAACTGGCCCCAGCTTCTTTTAGGTCTCAGTTCAAATGCAGTGCCACCAAAAAGTTCTTCTCTGATACCTTTTTTTAGCCCTGATTAATGACAAAGCCTTTGACAATGTGGATCACAAAAAACTGTGGAAAATTCTGAAAGAGATGGGAATACCAGACCACCTGACCTGCCTCTTGAGAAACCTGTAGGCAGGTCAGGAAGCAAAGTTAGAACTGGACATGGAACAGCAGACTGGTTCCAAATAGGAAAAGGAGTACGTCAAGGCTGCATATTGTCACCCTGCTTATTTAACTTATATGCAGAGTATATCATGAGAAATGCTGGGCTGGAAGAAGCACAAGCAGAAATCAAGATTGCCAGGAGAAATATCAATAACCTCAGATATGCAGATGACACCACCCTTACGGCAGAAAGTGAAGAGGAACTCAAAAGCCTCTTGATGAAAGTGAAAGAGGAGAGTGAAAAAGTTGGCTTAAAGCTCACCATTCAGAAAATGAAGATCATGGCATCTGGTCCCATCACTTCATGGGAAATAGATGGGGAAACAGTGGAAACAGCGTCAGACTTTATTTTTCGGGGCTCCAAAATCACTACAGATGGTGACTGCAGCCATGAAAATTAAAAGATGCTTACTCCTTGGAAGGAAAGTTATGACCAACCTAGATAGCATATTCAAAAGCAGAGACATTACTTTGCCAACAAAGGTCCATCTAGTCAAGGCTATGGTTTTTCCAGTGGTCATGTATGAATGTGAGAGTTGGACTGTGAAGAAAGCTGAGTGCCAAAGAATTGATGCTTTTGAACTGTGGTGTTGGAGAAGACTCTTGATAGTTCCTTGGACTGCAGGGAGATCCAACCAGTCCATTCTAAACAGATCAGTCCTGGGTATTCTTTGGAAGGAATGAAGCTAAAGCTGAAACTCCAGTACTTTGGCCACCCCATGCGAAGGGTTAACTCATTGGAAAAGACTCTGATGCTGGGAGGGATTGGGGGCGGGAGGAGAAGGGGACGACAGAGGATGAGATGGCTGGATGGGATCACTGACTCGATGGACGTGAGTTTGAGTGAACTCCGAGAGTTGGTGATGGACAGGGAGGCCTGACGTGCTGCAATTCACGGGGTCACAAAGAGTTGGACATGACTGAGCGACTGAACTGAACAGAACTAATGACAGTAGCTTTGGCTGGCCTCTAATGTAACTTTACCCACATCTTTCTATTCTTTCTGTTTTTTTTTAAAAAGCATTTTCATAACCTGAATTTGTCTTGTATATTTATTTGAATACATACTGAGGATTTTTTCACTCCATTGGATCATAAACTTCATGAGAACATTGATTGTATATCTCAAAAAAAAAAAAAATTCTTGCACCTAGAGCAGTGTTTAAAGTATATTCAATAGATGCTCACTAAGTGATATATTACTGTATTACTTGTGAAATGAAGAAATAAATAGCACGGACAAATCTTGAAACAGATTTTGTCCAAGGTAAATTTTCATATAATAAAGCTTCCACCTTCCAGGATACATAGGAATGAATTAATAGCTGCTGCTGATGCTGCTAAGACGCATCAGTCCTGTCTGACTCTGTGTGACCCCATAGACGGCAGCCAACCAGGCTCCTCTGTCCCTGGGATTCTCCAGGCAAGAATACTGGAGTGGGTTGCCATGTCCTTCTCCAATGCATGAAAGTGAAAAGTGAAAGTGAAGTTGCTCAGTCGTGTCCGATTCTTCGTGACCCCATGGACTGTAGCCTACCAGGCCCCTCCGTCCAGGGGATTTTCCAGGCAAGAGTACTGGAGTGGGTTGCCATTTCCCTCCCCAATGAATTAATAGAAGTGATTCCAAAGAGAAGCTACAAGAAATTTTTTAATGGAACTAGCAGTGTATATATGTAAAATTCCTAAAACTTCTGATATCTCAGAAAATAAATCTCATTCCAAGGACAAACGACGCATACTTGAGAAGTCATAGGGAAAGTAAAAGAAATAGATTTCCACTTTCTTCTACATGATTCTCCTCAGTTTTCAAACCAATGATTTAGCATGGTCAAAAATGATTAGTGTTTTTAACTATCAATTCTTAAATTCACAAACAATTTTTTATTTTCCTTTAGACTCCTTGGTTTAATGAAGTGGTTTTGGGTACTCTTAGTTTTCTTTTTTAAAATCCTAATTTTGTCACTTAATAGCTGTGCTATTTTAGTCAAATAACCCCTCTTGGCCTCAGTTGCTTCTGTAAAGTGGGAATAATATTGACACCTAATTCACAGCAAGTTTGTGCAGATTAAGCTAGTATGTATAAGTGCAAAGAAAATGGCATAAAGGTCATATATGTGTTTGTTTTTGTTTAGTTCATTGTTTATATCTCTTTCTGTCTGAGTAATAAGATTCTTGATATTCCATGATACCTCTAGGAACTCATGCATAAAGAAGCTTTATTAGATTTAGTGAGAAGGGAAGAAGAAAAGAAAAACAACAATTTTTAGGATGCAGTAGAGGTGGCTGTGTTCCAAATAACTTTCTCTGGAATCCAGAGGTCAATTTGCTGAGGCAAGCTGCAGATGGATAGATAAACTGTGACTTCCGCATCTGTCTCCAAGTGGTAATCGTGAGCCTTACAGCCAAGGGCCTCCTTTAATGAATAAAAGGGAATGAAAAGGTCACCATTTTTCTTATGTGGTAATCTTGGAGCATTGCTTTTTGAAAATGTCAGGACCCTAAAAAAGTTGAAGAAACCTCTAGGATGCTGATCTTAAAATCAGGCAGTGATTTAAATGGAGCCTCCACCATCATTCAGGACACTGTTGCCATGACTAGCCTGGGGCCTCAGGGAACAGAGGCTAAGAGCTGCTGGGAGGTGTACAGCTGTCCTCCAACCTCTGGGGAGGATACCGTTCTCCGGGGTTAGCACAAAGATGTGCCTGTTTCTCCAAAGAATATATTTTAAAGTGGAAGAAAGTAGCTCAAACAGAAAAAAAAAAGAAAAATTGCACATCCTTCCCTAAAATACTCTAAAGAAAAACAAGGAGTCCTTTGATTCTCGTATAATTATCTAAAAAAAAGATAGAGGGAAAAATAAATGTGTTGTTAGATAATTTGAAGTATAGATGCTATGGGAAAATCATACTGATTTTTTTCTTTAATATTTTTACTTTTTCTCTACTATCCCCACTTTCCATTTCTTTTTACATGTCCCTTTTTGTCTACTATTAAAATACGGAAATGATACAACTGAAATCAACTTGGAAGATCACTCCCAGAGAAGTTTTCTTAACCTGAAATCTCAGTTTTTTAAAAAAATTTCCTTCAACATACATCTTGATCTAGCATATTTCTTTTTGATGTAAATATTTTGACTGGTTTATTTTCATTTATTAGCCTTGACGATTTCTAAGTAAAATACAAAAGTTATATTAGTCCCTGTGCTAAGCAATATAGTAAATAAGTCTTGAATAAAATGGGGTCCCAAATATTTAGGAACTCACAACCTCATAATTTTCTTGAAAGTTTCAAATAGTCTATAATAATAGCAAAACACAATGTAAACAAAGTCAGAGCTTCCAAAAATAAAGAATTCAATCATAAGCTTTTTTTTCCCTATTATAGGAGGAAATAGGTGAATGAGAAAGAAACTGAGAAAAACAAAAAGGAAGAAAAAAAGTGGAGAACAAAGGGAACAAAGGTGGGAACAAAGAGAAAAATTTATGTGGTGTGGGGATGTGTACTGACTTTCCATGATATTTCTACTTTAAAACAAACAAAAAAGAGCACCATCATCTTTAATTGAACTGTCAAGAGAAGGAAAATGACTCTGTTTTAAGTATCTATTTGCTAAATGCAAGGAAAATCATGTTTATAATACCTGCATTGTGTAGTAGCTATTCATTCATTTAGGATATTTAGACAATCATGTAATAAAGGCTGCATTTACTGTAGGGGAGATGCAGTGAGGAAACAGATGGTTTCTGAATGTATTTAATCTGAGATCTGAAGAATGAGAGATGACTATCTGAATATTTCAATAGAAGACATGGTATGTACAAAGGTCCTGAGGTGGAAAAACCTTAGATGTTTTCAAGGATATAAAATTTTTTTTTTTAAAAAGCAGCACATTTTAAAAAGTCAGTAAAGGTCAAGTCTAGCCAGGGCCAGGTGATGTAGCTCCATGTAGACTTCTGCAAAAGTTTGTCATCTAAGTGCACCAGAGAGTGTTTGAAAGGATATATTCCAATTTATGTTTTGAAAATACTAGCCTGTCATGTGGAGGGTAAATGTATGTTTCGGGAGTGGCTGGATGGTGGCAGTGATGACATTTTGTAACCCATATCTTACAGATTTGGAAAGCAAAGTTCAGGAAAAAGAATGATTCAAGTCCAAGATTTCCTCATTGTAGAATCACATGGAATCAAGTATTAATAGTAGTGCTCCATCCCTTTTCCCTAACTTTATGAGGGAGCAGGTGGCTGGACCTTTATCAGTAAAACTTCAACAACAGCAACCATAAGAATAGCAAATAAATCAGGAGGCTCTAAGTTTTAAGTTCTTAAAATATTATAATTAAAGGAATCTTCCAACAATTGCTTCAGAAAAGTTAACACCCAAGAATGCACAGATAATAATAACTGGTCAAGCTTTGATTTCAACTTCTGTTCTTAGAATCCACATCTTACATTCTTAACCAAGATTAAGGAAGAGAGACCCCTATGTGATTTAATGTGTTGGTCTAAAGACTTATTACTACTGCTACTGCTACTGCTGAGTCACTTCAATCTTGTCTGACTCCTTGCAACCCCATAGACGGCAGCCCACCAGGTTCCCCCGTCCCTGGGATTCTCCAGGCAAGAACACTGGAGTGGGTTGCCATTTCCTTCTCCAATGCATGAAAGTGAAAAGTGAAAGGGAAGTCGCTCAGTCATGTCCGACCCTCAGCGACCCCATAGACGTCAACCTTCCAGGCTCCTCCATCCATGGGATTTTCCAGGCAAGAGTACTGGAGTGGGGTGCCATTGCCTTCTCCGAAGACTTATTACAGGAAATGGTAAAAAAGAATAACAATTTGACAAATTAGAAAAAAATTGAATTCCTCTTCTATAAATCTGCTTGTCTGCTTGATAGAACTATGTTTTTTTCCTACAGCTCCTTGCATGTTCATTTATTTGAATGAATATATATTATATATTGGGCTTCTCTGGTGGCTCAGAGGTTAAAGCATCTCCCTGCAATGTGGGAGACCTGGGTTCGATCCCTGGGTTAGGAAGATCCCCTGGAGAAGGAAATGGCAACCCACTCCAGTATTCTTGCCTGGAGAATCCCATGGAGGGAGGAGTCTTGTAGGCTACAGTCCACCGGGTTGCAAAGAGTCGGACACGACTGAGCTACTTCACTTTCACTTTCACTTTTCACTTTCATATTATATATTATTTATATGGGCTATAAATAATTTATAAATATACTGAACTAAGTTTTAACTTATTTATATAATATACATTGTCCTTAAAGATATTCTATGTGGTATGCATGGCAATTGCTTCTTTGTCCACTTTACTTCTTAACAAAATAGTCTCATTGAGCTAGGTGACACATTCATGGACATAATCAAACACTTGCTCCTGAGTGAGGCTGGATCTAAAAACCCACCTGAAGTCACACCCATGAGTCATTCTTTGTTTTAGCACCTGCACAGCATTACCATCACTTAAAATTATCTTGATTTTAATAGTTCCTTTTTCTGTTTCCTTCATTAAAATTTAAGGCCAATGAAATACAAGACTAATTATTTTGTTCCTCAGCACCTCAAACTTGTTGGACACCAAGAATAGAGTAAACATCTGTTGAATAAACAGTGCTTTAAAACATGTAGTACTAAAAAAAAAAAAAAAAAGGGGTAGACCTTCATTGGACTGAAACTCTTTAGAATCTTTAATGCTCATTCTATCACATTGTACCATCATCTCAGATCATGGTCATTTGAGATCCTATAAGGTCACTGCTAAATGAAATGGTACTTTGCATTTCAAAAGCAATTTCAGATAGATACTTTTTTATTGCAAATGGACCACAGTTACACATCTTGGCAACAGAAGTTTTGTGTTTTTTGTTTTTTTCTTTTTCCTTTGTTTTTCTGAGTTGCATTTCACATGAGGGAGATGAGATCAGTCAACAAAGTCACTTGAGACTGATCAAAGCATAAAGTATTGCATAAAACAACTCACATTTAACCTTTGCAAATGAATAAGTAAAGCGAAATTCATGAATTCTTAAAATATTGTCCCTTGGTGCAGATATCAGCCTCTTTCTGGTTTCAGCACTAATTCACATGGGCATCTTTTCCATAGGCAGTTTTATTTTTCCTGAGCAACTGGTATTGCCATCGAATTTTGTGGGAAAAAAAAAGGACAAGTTTAAAATAACATGCTCTTTATGAATCCTGTAACTAGGAGGAATATCTAGACAATAAATTCTATTTTAGTTTTTCAAAAGTAAGCTTTTAAAATTCAATACCTTAAACATTTGTGTTAAGGCTGAAAACTGTTTCAACTATCACAAGTTATGTTTACCATCAGTTTATAGCACAAAAGTATGGAAGAAGAATAAAATAGTAATCATCTCCCGTTTTTTTATATTGTTCTCCATTTTTTGTGGTTGAATTCTGTGACAGCTGCTCCGAATGCAAGGTGAAAATAGACTTAAGTACATCTTTCCTTGGGTATACACATGAGTGCCTCTCAAAGGACGCATTGGCGGATTCACTTTGATATTTGGCAAAACTAATACAGTTATGTAAAGTTTAAAAATAAAATAAAATTAAAAAAAAAAAGGACGCATTGACTTCCAGTGCCAATGAGACATGTGGTTCACAAACAAACACAGAGGACTACAACCACGTCTTAAACCCTGAGGAGCACTAGGTCGCAGGGCACAAAGCACAAGGCAGATTTAGAAAGATCATATTTTTTTCCGATTTGCTTTCTTGCAAGTCACACCCTATGAAGAAAAGAAAATAGGACATTTGTTGGAGAAAGAGGGATAAGCAACCTGTATATAAGTTAATACAGGTATGTGGGGAATAGGTAATCACTTCTGTATTAAATTGCATTTATTTCTTTGAATGAAAACAAATCAAATACTAAAACATTTAAAGTCAAGTATATTAGCTTAAAGCTCACCACTCAGAAAACTAAGATCATGGCATCTGGTCCCATCACTTCATGGGAAATAGATGGGGAAACAGTGGAAACAGTGTCAGACTTTATTTTCTGGGGCTCCAAAATCACTGCAGATGGTGACTGCAGCCATGAAATTAAAAGACGCTTACTCCTTGGAAGAAAAGTTATGACCAACCTAGATAGCATATTGAAAAGCAGAGACATTATTTTGCCAACAAAGGTCCATCTAGTCAAGGCTATGGTTTTTCCAGTAATCATGTATAGATGTGAAAGTTGGACTGTGAAGAAAGCTGAGCGCTGAAGAATTGATGCTTTTGAACTGTGGTGTTGGAGAAGACTCTTGAGAGTCCCTTGGACTGCAAGGAGATCCAACCAGTCCATTCTGAAGGAGATCAGCCCTGGGTGTTCTTTGGAAGGAAATGATGCTAAAGCTGAAACTCCAATACTTTGGCCACCTCATGCAAAGAGTTGACTCATTGGAAAAGAGCCTGATGCTGGGAAGGACTGGGGGCAGGAGGAAAAGGGGACGACAGAGGATGAGATGTCTGGATGGCATCACCGACTCGATGAACGTGAGTTTGAGTGAACTCCAGGAGTTGGTGATGGACAGGGAGGCCTGGTGTGCTGAGATTCATGGGGTTGCAAAGAGTCGGACACAACTGAGCAACTGATCTGATCTGATCTGATATTAGTATTTGCAAAGGAGAATTTTTTCCATAGATAAAAAAGAGAGTTTTTGCCTAAAATTACTTAGTAGATCAAATATTTTCTTCACATATGGCAAGAATATATCTGGAACTGAAATTTTGTCTTTCCCAAGTATTAGCAAAGTTAGGAAAGGCCAATCTCTCTTCTCTGCCATGGTTGAGTATGTTTCACGCTGTGCCAGGAACTATGACTAGCTTTCCATTCTATTGTTTTATTTACTTCTAAAAGGTAGATCTAGATGTTACTCTCAATTTATAAGTGAAGAATCAGAGGCTTTGGGAGGTTAAAAAACTGTCAAGTTTGCACAGCTAGAGAGCGGCAGAGAGAATTTGAACTGGAATCCCAGGTTGTAGACAAATTGCCTCCTGTCAATGCCTGTGAGTCAAGCCTTCATCGTTTCCAATCTTGATTCATACCACAACCTACCACTCACCATGCTTCTAGAATTACCGAGTGTGCACAGGATAATTCAATGCCTAATTTACAATTGTCCATGTCCTCAGAATGAATTTTCAGTTTCTCAGCCAGGTAGAAGCCTGGTAGGCTACAGTCCATGGGGTCGCATGGAGCTGGGCACAACTGAAGCAACAGCCTGCACATGTGCATGAAAAGCTACAGGCAGCATTTCTAGATGGTCGTGCAGGCTAAGTCATTTCAGTCATGTCTGACTTTTTGAGACCCTATGGATTGTAGCCCTCCAGGCAACTCTGTCCATGGAGCTTTCTGGCAAGTGGAGTAGATTGCCATTTCCTTATCTAGGGGTTCTTTCCAACCCAAGGATCAAATCCAAGTCTCTATGTCTACCGGGTTTGGAAGGCAAGTTCTTTACCACTAGGGTTACCTGGTCACTAACTCCTAAATACCCTTCATTCAGGTATAACCACTCATCATTCTTCAGTAAACCACAGAACCCTTACTCCTTTGCCCCTGCCGTTTATACTCCACATAACATGCCTTTCAATCTATGTTTCTGATGGTAATCTGTTCATTCTGCCTATCTCTGCTTTACTACTTCCATTTCTAACCCTCATATAGAATGATTTGTTTTTTTATTGCCAATTCAAAACAGGCTACCTCTACAGCTATTCTAAAAATAATGCATTGGATAATAAGCTCCAGGTAACGTACATATTCATTGGCTATGAAGTAAACTTTTCAAGTATAGAAAGCCTTTTATTCTCATACTTCTTTCATTTTTCATATGGTTACCTAATAATTGACAAATAAACATTTATTGATTATATGAAATAAAAGTAGATTCTATTTGAGTATATAATTATAAAGAAAAATATTAATTTTTGTCACACTTTTTAAATTGTGTAGTTTAGCATTTTTCCTTATGTAGCAGTTATTCAATTTGGTTATGGGGTAAACAATTCATCTATCTAATCAGAAAATATTTTCTAGTTGCCTCTTGAGCAATACTTTATGTGGGATGGTCTGGACAAAAGATATGATTGAAAAACATAGGGAAATCAAGAAGAAATAATAATAAAAACTGTAGTTTAAAATTACATAATTACATAAATGATTTCCATATTTAAGTTGTAAAATATAGTCAAGTGCATAATTACATATGACTTTCTTGATTAAACAGGGAAACTAAACAATTTGGGTTGCTGAGCACTATGTTGATTAGGATACCCACAGATTCCCTTACCTTCTAAGCTTCTTGGAATTATAAAGTTCTAAGAGCGCCATAATATCTACTGAGAGCCAGAAAGTATTATGTGGTTATGGATCTGTTCGAAGAGCATGCTTCAGTCTTCATTTGAGGCTGGGGATTCAGTCTCTCGGGAAAATGCAGCAAACTGCATGCCTAGCCCCAAATACTCACTTTCATTATCACCTTTTAAAACTGTGTGTACATTTTTATGTTCATACGTGGGTCTGCTGTTTTTCTGTTTATTTTGTTGCTGCTTTTAAGTTAGGAATAGCCCTCTGGGGAAAATTCTTTTTTCAGCCTCATCCCTGGATTTTCCCTGCTATGATTTGGTGAACACATATAATTTTTTATGGTCTACCATCATTGACAGGCTGGCCCCAAGGCACAGGGTTCTGTGTAGCACATCATGGTTTATTGATGAGCACTGGGAACGGAAGCAGAGTGGTGGAAGCTGGCACACCAGTTACAGATCCTTGTTTAGAAATCAACTGGGCATTCAGTAATGAGACCATGCGGTCTTGTTTGCAGAGCTCAGCTCAGGCCAGAGATCTGTCGAAGCGTGAGTTAGAAGGAAAACAAATTAAACAACCATATAGTTCAAGCAGTTTGTGCCATTGGCGGTTTAAACCTAGCATCATTTCCTATCACACCTATAAAATTATTTAAAGGAAACTTTAACTAGGATAGTACTGAGTAAACTGGGTTCTTGGGAAAGAGTTATAAATACATAATAAAAGGAATATGAGTTTATTTTTGGCCAGAATTATTTATTTTAAAAAGTAGTCCTACTTCTTTGAAAAAGCCATATATATATAGTAAAATTTTGAAAAAATGATGAATGAATAATCTGGGTAACCACAGATAAAGTAACTCTTGCTGCAATTCCTTTCAGAAACATTCCATGTTCATTTACTTTTTAAAGCCAATAAGAGCACATAAATACATTTTCTAAATTTCATGTGTTTTCCCATGTAACAATACATTTTGGATGATGTCTCAAGCCAACACACATAAATTTGCTTAGTTTATTTTCATAGTTGTCCATTATGAAAATAAACTATTCCTTGTTTCAGTTAATAGAAATGCTAGAATGAATATATTTGACATAAGTAATTTTGCAATTATGTGAATATATTTGTGGTATCATTTCAAAAAAGTAAAGGCTAAGTCAAAGAGTATTTGTCTTTTATGTTTGTACCAAGATTTATGAAAGCGTATTATTCCATACTCTTGAAAACAACACCAACATTTTAGTTACATTTAGACTGAAAATTAGAATCCCATTGATATTTTAGTTTTGTTGCTTATGAAAAAAACTGAGTACTTTTCTATCTTTTCCTATGATCTAGCTGAATATGTAGTTTGCAAAATGTTCTGTTGAATTTTTTTTGTTATTCATTTATATATTAATAACAAAATATATCATATACTGTTACAATATTTACATATAATAGTTTGTAACATGTATATTACTAGTCCCTGTACTATATGCTACAGATATTTTTGTGATTTGTCTTTTGTAATTTCCTAATACTATCTTTATGTAGATATGTTTATTTTTATGTTGTAAGGTTTTAGTAATTTAATACTTCTGGGTTTTCTGTCTTTCTCAGAAATAGAATCCCTACACTAAATTATTTACCATTCTTTTATGTTTTTTCTAGACAGTTCACTCTTTTCACTGCTGTCAATTAAGTTTTGGTCCACTTGAAAATGTGTTTTGTAATGATGAGTGAGGTAAGGGTCATCTTTATTTTTTTCAAGATATTGAATTCCTTGCCACCACACTATTTAATGTGTTCAGTTCAGTCGCTCAGTCATGTCCGACTCTTTGCAACCCCATGAATTGCAGCACGCCAGGCCTCCCTGTCCATCACCAACTCCTGGAGTTCACTCAAACTCATGTCCATTGAGTCGGCAATGCCATCCAGCCATCTCATCCTCTATCGTCCCCTTCTCCTCCTGCCCCCAATCCCTCCCAGCATCAGAGTCTTTTCCAATGAGTCAACTCTTCGCATGAGGTGGCCAAAGTACTGGAGTTTCAGCTTTAGCATCAGTCCTTCTAATGAACACCCAGGACTGATCTCCTTTAGGATGGACTGGTTGGATCTTCTTGCAGTCCAAGGGACTCTCAAGAGTCTTCTCTAACACCACAGTTCAAAAGCATCAATTCTTTGGTGCTCAGCTTTCTTCACAGTCCAACTCTCACATCCATATGTGAACACTGGAAAAACCATAGCCTTGACTAGATGGTGTAATCTATCTTTTTTGCATGTTTCAATATTATCTCTCTACTTTATTGCATCATTCTGTTTATTCATAAATGAGCTCCATTCTATCTTATACTGTGTTTAATATGTGATTCTACTGCCTACATTTATTTACAAATATTAATTTCTTCTGGTATTCTACCATGTGAGGCTGTTGTTTTCAGTTGAGAAGACTGTACTAGAAGTAGTCTTCACATTTAAAATTTTTTTCATCCATCTCTGTACTCAAAAATAGTTTACAAATATAGATCATGTGCCATTCACTGCTTTGGAATGAAGATAAGACATCAATGCATAACTAGTTTACTATCAAATAAAATAAAATCTTCTTGGTCTACCTCATGGAATTGTTGTCAGGACTGTATGTAGTAATGTGAATTTCATTTCCTAAGGATAAATTACCACTGGAATAGTTTCAGCCGTTCTTAGAATCTTTCTAAGTTGTGAGACCTATCCAATCAATAGGTGTTTTATCTGAGAATTTTTAATCCAACCATTATTTCCCAGGTCTAACTGTGCTCTAGAGGAGTTTAGGCATCAGGGCCACTTTTGCCAGTTGTTTAAAATAATATAGGTGTTCACTAGATATGTTGGTGTCATTAGAAATGTTTAAGTTCAGATCCAATATTTAAAACAGGCTAGCTACATTTGGTGACTGGAACTGAAAGGGTAGAGTTGTATTAATATAAGTGGCCAGGTTTACTAACTAACTTTGTAACACTAATTGTCAATGTGCAAATCAATTTTATTTAAATAAATTTAAATAAATTTTATTAAATAAATTTAAAAAATCCTTATATTTAACCTATGCCAGGCCCTTCAATCAACATGAGAAGATGCCTCCCTACCTAACATTTGTACTATTCATGCCTTCTAATCACTGTAACACTTCTCATGTTCCTGAGTTCAGTGATGGTTCTTGACTGGGTCTGGCCATCAGCTTTGCATTTCCTGACCACAGTGAGTGGTTCACAGATGGGTATGCCACCAGTCAAAGCCAATGAAGTGTGATGAGGTTTTACTGAATTTTCTGGAAATTACTTCCTATTGTACTTGAATATGAGTGGATGCAAAGGCTAAGTGTACTCTGGCGACTTTATAGTGTCTGAGAAAAAGAGATAGGGAATAACCCCTTGAAGACATTTTTAGTCCAGGATCTAGCCATTTGTGATGTAAACTATTCCCTTTTTAGCTGAAATCAGTTTGAATGCATTCTTATTTACAGAATCCTATAAAGAATGTATGGTTGCTTAGCAAAATTGTAAGTCATAGCATGATAATTAGTTACTCAAGTTTCACATTCACAATATTATTGCATGTATTTTTTTGTTGAAAATTACAGATCATGTGTATATAGGTTGTAGCATGAATATCAAATAAACATTAACATTTTTCCCAATAAGGTCCCTTAATGAAGACACAATTTTTCAATGTCAATTTTTATTAAGTTATGTAAGGCTTTAGAATCTTCTTTAAAATCTTCTTTTTAAAGAAAAGATTTCCATGTTTTCAAAGATTCTCACTGGAAGCCAATTGACTATTAGCTTATAATTTCTCATTAGTATATGCTAGTGATTTTATATATAGCAGTCAGAAACTCAGTGTTAACAAAGGGCATATTGTAGATTCTATAAACATTTCACAAACATTGTCAGGAGCAGCTTGTAAAGGGAACTGCTGACTAACTCTAATTGTGAATGTAAGTGAGATAGAAACTTGTAAAATTTAAAGTTGACACTCCAGCATCTTGCTAATTTTCACATGATTTTATATTATGCAGCTAGCTGTCCAGACAAACTATTGTGACTTTCAGAAACCTAATGGGATCGCACAATGATCACAGTGTGGATCAACGGGATGACTGGTGAGAAACTTTAAAAGACTGCATAATACATACTTTTGACAAAGGGAAAATTAAGAGTATTTGATAACACCAAGCTTTCTAAATGCTTCATGCTTTTAAATAAAAGCTGTTTAGAGACTGTAAGTACCTCTCTCTCTCCCTCTCCCTCCCCCCATCTCTTTCCCTCTCTTGTTTCTCTCCATCTCACACACACACATGTGCACACACACACACACACACACACATCCCTAATAGGTAACATCTAATGTTACTCTAAGCCATTTTTACTATTTATATCAGAGAAATTAAGTAAAAATATCCATTAAATATATTTCACTCAAGAGATCATTTTTAAAAATCAGTAACTATGTATCATTCTGATAGATATGCTTTCCTTTTAACCTCCTCATTAGAATGACAAAAAGGCAAAGTCATTTTTGTTAATCAAAATGGGAAAGTGGCATGAAACCATAATAAGGGAAAGCCAGCTGAGGAGCCTACTACAAAACAATACCATGTATAATTGGTCCTTAATTATGCAAATTTAACAAATGGCAGAAGGATGGTTGTGTTTCTTGACCAAGGCTTCCTGCCAAGTCAACAAGCTGGCATCAGTGTAGGAAGAAACTCCTTCTATGATCCTGACTGCAGCATCGCCTTCCACATTGCCAAAATATGTTTCTGTGGGACAAAGAAATTTGTTGATTTGCTAAGACAAGCTAAATTTATATTTTTGGTGCAAGTGGATCTCCCCAATAGCATCATTAACAAAGTTTTCTTAAACACAGACTTAATTAAAAAAAAAAAAAGGCTTAAAGACCCCAGAAAAAAGCCCAAGTAACAATTAGCATATACATTTGTATGTAGGATAACTTTGCTGCATAATTCTTTGTGAAAATAATCTCTATACACATGGAGGCTCTTGTAAGAAAAAAGTTATTGGAAATGAAAACATGAATTATCTTTTAATATATTAGCGTAAAGACATACAGGGAATTCAGTATTGCTACGTTTCATTTTTGCGCCATGATTTTGTACACATCCTAAAATATATTAAAACTTATTTACTATATTTAACAAATAAGTACTTTAAAATTCATTTATTCATATGTTTGCACTGGGACTCTATAAGACAGAAATAGCCTTTAGAAACACTGCTCTCTTATTGGCCTCTGATAAACAATGGTCTGAAGTCCCCCTGTGCTCTCAAATCTTCTCTTCTTAACTCAGCACCCACAGGCACCTGCTGCTCTGAGATAATGAGGAATATTCTGCAGGGTCTAAGACTCCCACAACTTCAGAATGGGAGATTTGGCCTTTGGTGAAACTCTCTGAACATACTCTCTAATACATCCAAGGTAGAGGTAAATTTATTTAATGAAGAAAATTAATTACTTGAATAATTCCTTTCCTTTTCACAGATTTATTTTACTGCAGGTTTATTTTTTTGTTTCTACTTAATTGAAGTACAGTTAATTTATGACATTAGTTTCAAGTGTACAGCACAGTAATTCAGTATTTTTACAGGTTACACTCTTAAAAGTTATCACATTCTAATGGCTATAATTCCCCATGCTATACAATGCTTCCTTGTTGCTTATGTGTTCTATACATAGTAGTTTGTTTCTCTTAATCACATACCCCTAACTTGCCCCTCCCCCATTTCCTCACCCCTTTGGTAACCACTAGCCTGGTTTCTATATCTGTGCATCTGTTTTACTACTGTTTTGAATGAGGAAGAGAAGTGGCATGTTTTAACATCTTGCCTGTAAAATTTACCTCTCAATGTATTCTAGTTTGCAATAACCACCAGAATCATTTCCTGCTTCTTAAGCAGCAAAATCTGAAAACCAGAGCTTTCGTTCAGGTTTGGTAAGAATATATTTCAAAAGGTCAGGGAAAATTACTGAACAGGTTGGAAGAAATAGCATATACAAAGCTGTTGTCAAGAATTAAAGAAGAGGAGAAAAGAATATGTGGTCGTAGTGATGGAGAGTAAGAGTGAAAGCTAAAGTAGGGTGGAGTCAGTGGTAGGAAATGGATGTAGAAGGATGCCCTTCACTGACATTTTTACCTTAAGTTTGCATGTTCATAAAACATGTCTCAGTGGTAAAGAATCTGCCTGCAATGCAGGAGCCACAGGAGACACAGGTTCAATCCCTGGGTCAGGAGGATCCCCTGGAGAAGGGCATGGCAGTCCACTCCAGTATTGTTGCCTGGAGAATCCCATGGGCAGAGGAGCCTGGCAGGCTACAGTCCATAGGGTCGCAAAAGGTCGGACATGACCGAAGTGACTTAGCACTCATGCACTTGAAATAGCTTTATCATAGGTGAAAAGAAAGAAAAAACGTGTACAGCATTTTTCTCTTTGGAGGGGTGATATTATGCATCAGATGTCAATCAATTATCTATCCTATTTATCAATCCTAAATCCTGGGGTTCACAGAAATAGCATCAGAATTTTATAAAACTATGTACTAAAATACTTTATTCATTCACAATGGGAGTAGCCGAGAATAGTCTTAGTATCTGTGAAACACTGTCTTACTGAAAAACCTATTCATATTTCATTTATTTAAATATGACCAGATGTATATTCTTAGAAGCAAGCATGCTATTCTGGAAAATAAAGTAAAATAAAGAGAATGTTGGGGACTGCAAGCCATGCCTATCTTGCATCACTGATAGAAAACAGAATATGACCTGAATTCCTAGAACAAATATATAAACAGCATGTTTAAACAGAAGATTTGTGTAAGTTATTTTGCTTCTTAAGACTCACATTTTGAGAGGTTTTCTTTCACTCAAGTCTTAAAACAAAGGACAGTCTTAAACAAAGAATAGAATCCTACATAGAGAACTCCAGTACTCACTTATGTGTGTAGTTCAGAGAGAGAAAAAAATGCCATTATAAGTCTTATTCCCCTGCATCCTCTGACTCTAAATCTTAAAGGAATACTGAAAGTACAATTTTCAGAGAGTCATGTTTTATGAATGGCATTAGCCTGGTAATGTCATGGCTGATTATATTGTAAAAGTATATCAATCACTAAGGTCCAGCCTTAGAATTCAAAAAATTCTTAGAAAATGGTATTGTATTGTTTCACAGTGAGTGAAAGAAGGTCAGTCGTGTCTGACTCTTTTGTGACGCCATGGACCATACCCCACCAGGCTTCTCTGTTCATGTGGTTTTCCAGGAAAGAATACTCGAGCGGATTGCCATTCCCTTGTTTCCAGATCTCTTCAGGCTATTATGAAGGAAGCTACGCTAAATTTGTATACGGCTCTTCATGGAAGTATGTTTTAATTTCTTCTGGGATGTTACTAAGAAGCAGAATTGCTGGGTCATAGGTCATATTGCCTGGAAAACCCCATGGACAGAGGAGCCTGGTAGGCTGCAGTCCATGGAGTCGTTAAGAGTCTGACACAACTGAGCGACTTCACTTTCACTTTTCACTTTCTTGCATTGGAGAAGGAAACAGCAACCCACTCCAGTGTTTTTGCCTGGAAAATCCCAGGGACAAGGGAGCCTGGTGGGCTGCTGTCTATGGGTCACACAGAGTCGGACATGACTGAAGTGACTTAGCAGCAGCAGCAGGGCATATATGTGGAGAAGGCAATGGCAACCCACTCCAGTACTCTTGCTTGGAAAATCCCATGGCCAGAGGAGCCTGGTAGGCTGCAGTCCATGGGGTCACTAAGAGTCAGACACAACTGAGTGACTTCACTTTCTACAGGGGATCTTCCCAACCCAGGGATCAAACTCATGTCTCCTGCATTAAGGGCAGATTTTTTTTTAACACTGAGCCACCAGGGAAGCCTCTTATTGTTTCATAAGAGGAGATCATGATGAAATTCCTCAGTGGTACCATTTTATTATACCATATTTTGTATTTATAATGGTCCAAGGGGGTGGCAATGGCACCCCACTCCAGTACTCTCGCCTGGAAAATCCCATGGGCGGAGGAGCCTGGTAGGCTGCAGTCCATGGAGTCGCTAGAGTCTGACGACTGAGCGACTTCATTTCCACTTTTCACTTTCATGCATTGGAGAAGGAAATGGCAACCCACTCCAGTGTTCTTGCCTGGAGAATCCCAGGGATGGGGGAGCCTGGTGGGCTGCCGTCTATGGGGCCGCACAGAGTTGGACACGACTGAAGCGACTTAGTAGTAGTAGTAGTAGTAGTGGTAGTAAGGGGGTGGAAAATAAAACACAGAACCAGTGAGTCTTCAACACTACACAGTATAGACTGTTAAAGAAGCAGCTGCCAATAGAAATGAGGTCCCAAACCTTTTGAGGATTTCCCTGGTGGCTCAGAGGGCAAAGAATCTGCTTGTAATACAGGATACCTGGGTTCGACCTGGGGTTGGAAAGCTCCCTGGGCAAAGGGAAGGACAACTCACCCCAGCATTCTGCCTGGAGAATTCCCTGGACAGAGGAGCCTGGTGGGCTACAGTCCATGGGGATCACAGAGTCAGACATGACTGAGCAACCAACACACACAAAATCCTTTAACAAATTCAGTAAAACTGTTTCTGTGTGGTCTCTAATACCAACATCAGGCAGCAAAAATTTGTAGTACTGATGTATGGTTTCAAAAAACATAGCACAGTCTCTTCAGAAGTGAGTCCATCCATCAGATGGATGCATATTTGAAAGACATTTAGAGCAGAAGTGCATGGCATCTGACATCAGGTAACCAATCTCATGATCACACGATAGCAACACAAAGCCATATTGCCACCATCTCTGTAATATAATCAGAATACAAGTTCTTAACCCCTCCTCCACCACCACCATCTATCTTCCTGATCTACTCCACCATTATCGCTTGCCTGCATTACTGCAATAGCTTCAATTGTTTTCCCATTTACACTCTCGCTCCTTTACAATTCTGTTTCAAAACAACATCTTCAATGATTCAACTAATATATGAGTTAGTTCATTTTTCTGTTCTGCTCAGAACTATCCAATGGTTCCTCTTTTATTTCTGAATTAATACAGAGCTCTTGTAGTGGCCTACAAGGGCATTTACAACCTGGCCCCTTCCCTGGTCTCAGTCCCACCTCTCAGTCCCACATCTTGTTCCTTCTGCGAATGCTTCAGTTCAGTTCAGTTATGTCACTCAGTCGTGTCTCACTCTTTGCGACCCCATGAATTGCAGCACGCCAGGCCTCCCTGTCCATCACCAACTCCCAGAGTTCACCCAAACTCATGTCCATTGAGTCAGTGATGCCATCTCATCCTCTGTCATCCCCTTCTCCTCCTGCCCCCAATCCCTCCCAGCATCAGAGTCTTTTCTAATGAGTCAACACTTCACATGAGGTGGACAAAGTATTGGAGTTTCAGCTTTAGCATCAGTCCTTCCAATGAACACCCAGGACTGATCTCTTTTAGAATGGACTGGTTGGATCTTCTTGCAGTCCAAGGGACTCTCAAGAGTCTTCTCCAACACCACAGTTCAAAAGCATCAATTCTTCAATGCTCAGGTTTCTTCACAGTCCAACTCTCACATCCATACATGCAAATGCTTACTGGTCTTCTTAACTATTTCTCAAACACCCAAGTTCCTTCTGTTAGAACATTCTCCCTCAGAAAGCCATAAAGCTTACTTTCTCGAATCCCTCCTTTTTACTTTATTGTCACAAGGGAGATCTTCCCTCGTAGCTCAGTCGGTAAAGAATGTGCCTGAAAGGCAGGAGACCCAGGTTTGATTCCCATGTCAGGAAGATCCCCTTGAGAAAGAATGGCAACCCACTCCAGTATTCTTGCCCGGAGAATGCTATGGACAGAGGAGACTGGCAGGCTACATTCCACGGGGTCGCAAGAGTTGGACACGACTTGGCAACTAAACTGCCATTGCTGCCATCACAAGGGATCTGTGGCTGCATGGTGCTGGAGCGAGGAGATACCCCACGTCCAAGGGCAGAGAAGCCCCAGCAAGGTGGTAGGAGGCATAAAATCGCATTTAGAATCAAACTCCACACCTGCCACTGATGCTCAGAGGGCTCAAACAAACCTTGTGCACACCAGGACCCTGAGATCCCATAGAGACTGAGCCAGAACTGTGTTTGAGTGTCTTCTGTGAAGGTATGGGTCAGCAGTGGACTGCCGCAGGGGCAGGGGCTCTGGGTGCAGTAGACAGGGTATGGCATAAGCCCTCTTGGAGGAGGTCGCCATTAACCCCACCATAGAGCTGCCAGAACTTACACAGGACTGGGGACAGAATCTTGGAGGGCACAAACAAAACCTTATATGCACCAGGACCCAAGAAATAATGAGTAGTGACCCCAAAAGAGACTGACCCAGACTTGTCTGTGACTGTCCAGGAGTCTCCAGCAGAGGCATGGGCCTTCAGTGGCCTGCTGCAGGGTTGGGGTCACTGAGTGCAGCAGCGCCTGCGAGGACCTTTGAAGGAGGTCGCCATTATCTTCATTACCTCCACCATAGTTTGGCCTCAGGTCAAATAACAGGGAGGGAACAAGCCCTGCTCATCAACAGAAAATCGGATTAAAGGTTTACTGAAAATCCCCTGGAGAAGGGAATGGTAACCCACTCCAGTATTCTTTCCTGGAGAATTCCCCTTTTCATACTGTTCATACTATTCATACTGTTCTTTGATTGCCCTAAGAAAGGCAATGCCTAAGAATGCTCAAACTACTGCAAAATTGCACTCATCTCACATGCTAGCAAAGTGACGCTCAAAATTCTCCAAGTCAGGCTTCAGCAATACATGAACCGTGAACTTCCAGATATTCAGTTTTAGAAAAGGCAGAGGAGCCAGAGATCAAATTGCCAACATCCTCTGGATCATTGAAAAAACAAGAGTTCCAGAAAAACATCTATTTCTGCATTATTGACTATGCCAAAGCCTTTGACTGTGTGGATCAAAACAAACTGTGGAAAATTCTGAAAGAGATGGGAATACCAGACCACCTGATCTGCCTCTTGAGAAACCTATATGCAGGTCAGGAAGCAACAGTTAGAACTGGACATGGAACAACAAACGAGTTCCAAATCAGGAAACGAGTACGTCAAGGCTGTATATTGTCACCCTGCTTTTTTAACTTCTATGCAGAGTACATCATGAGAAATGCTGGACTGGAGGAAGCACAAGCTGGAATCAAGATTGCCGGGAGAAATATCAATAACCTCAGATATGCAGATGACACCACCCTCATGGCAGAAAGGGAAGAAGAGCTAAAGAGCCTGTGAAAGAGGAAAGTGAAAAAGTAGGCTTAAAACTCAACATTCAGAAAACTAAGATCATGGCACGTGGTCCCATCACTTCATGGCAAATAAATGGGCAAATAATGGAAACAGTGACACACTTTATTTTTGGGGGCTTGAAAATCACTGCAGATGGTGATGCAGCCATGAAATTAAAAGACACTTGCTCCTTGGAATAAAAGTTATGACCAACCTAGACAACATATTAAAAAGCAGAGACATTGCTTTGCCAACAAACGTCCATCTAGTCAAAGCTATAGTTTTTCCAGTTGCCATGTATGGATGTGG
Organism: Bubalus bubalis; assembly: GCF_019923935.1. Lineage (NCBI taxonomy): Eukaryota > Metazoa > Chordata > Mammalia > Artiodactyla > Bovidae > Bubalus > Bubalus bubalis. The sequence continues at coordinate 71,939,202 of NC_059157.1, forward strand.
GAGTTGGACTAGAAAGAAAGCTGAGCACTGAAGAATTGATGCTTTTGAACTGTGGTGTTGGAGAAGATTCTTAAGAGTTCCTTGGACTGCAAGGAGATCTAACCAGTCCATCTTAAAAGAAATCAGTCCTAAATATTTATTGGAAGGACTGATGCAGAAGCTGAAACTCCAATACTTTGGTCATGTGATGTGAAGAACTGACTCTTGTAAAGACCCTGATGCTGGGAGAGATTTAGGGTGGGAGGATAAAGGGATGACAGAGGATGAGATGGTTGGATGGCATCACTGACTCAATGTATATGAGTTTGAGTATGCCCCAGGAGTTGGTGATGGACAGGGAGGCCTGGCATTCTGCAGTTCATGGGGTCGCAAAGAGTTGAACATGGCTGAGTGACTGAACTGAACTGAATTACTTTCACAAGTCTGATGCCTCATTTAAAATTGCAACACACTCTGTTATACCCCTTCTCTTTTACCCTGATCATATTTTATTTCCATGATACATCAGATTTACTTTGCTTTAAAAGTTACTTTGTGTATGAATTGTTCATTTTATATCACTCCCTCTTCATATTAATAGATTGTATAAGCTCCATAAAAATAAGAATCTTGACTCATCTTTTAAATTATTGCTCCTCCAGAGCCTAGAATAGTGGTTGGCATGTAAGAAGATGCTAAATAAGTACTTACCATTCATGTAACATCATAATTCACATAACAATGAAATTCAGTTACTTTATATAGTTAGTATGTTTTGGCTAGAAGCTGTTACTCTGTTTTATTGTTTGTAGCTTTCTGTACATTTAGCTACTAATTGTGGCATTATCAAAATCAGTTGAGGCAACTCAACAGTATTTTCTTATGTGGAATTTTGCAAAGTGTTTGACTTCTTTCTCAATTAGAATGATTCATCCATTTGAGGTTACAGAGAATGTTGTGAATGAACTTTGAATACACTGTCAGAGAATTTTTCATTTCTTATCATGAGGGGATGGTCTACAGAACCTTTCATAAAGGAACTAGTAAAAAAAAAAAAAACTAGGAATCAGTGTCAAAACACCTTTACTGTTTTCAAATAGGTAAATATTAGCTATATGTTATTAAAGGTGTAACACAAATTTCAAAGTCTGGAAAAGCATCAATCTCTGAGGATTAATCAGTTACAAAAATTCAGATGTTACCCAAAGGAAATTGTCTGCGGAATCTGGGTATTTACAATTGAGCAATGTGCATCAAACCAGTTACACACATCATATAATCCACTGTGATAGTCATTATGACGTGTCATGTTGCTAGACTACCATCCCATTATTCAATCAAACACAAATCTAAGGTTTGCTGTGAAGGTATTTTTGTAGATGTGATTAAAGTCCATAATCAGTGGATTTTAATTAATAGATCCTGAATGGATAACCTGAATGGGCCTGATTCAATCATTTGAAAGGCTTTAAAAACAGAGCTGGGTCTTCTTTCTGGACAGCAGCTTAGTTCACAGGAAGGAGCTCCGTTCAGCTTTTCTGCTGGCCTGTCTTACAGATTTCAGGCTTGCCACAATCAGGCAAACCAAAAGCTTGCAACAAATGCCTTAATGCATATTCCTTACTGATTCTGCTTCTTTGATTGCACCCTGACTGATACAGCTACTAAGGCTTCAATGTAATATAAGACTTGATGGAGCTAATAAGGGCACAGCAAGCTGCCAATCCACTTCTATTAGAAATGAGCAAAAATTGGAGAATCTTTTCAAACTTGCCCTTGAGTACATTTTTGTTGATTATTTATGATGGCATTGCAGAAACTGAATATTCATTACTCAAAAAGTACCTTCAATAGGAATTTTTATTCTCCTAGAATTATCTCTTACAGTCAGAAAACCCTCTTTTTTAAAAATAATTTTAAGCCTAGTAAGTCATATATATATGATTTATATATGATATATATATATTTATATAAATATATATGTGTGTATATTTATATATATATATATATATATATAAATCAGGAGATAGAAAACTTCCATGCGATCTCCTACTAGGATATGTTACATGATGGAGGGCAGGTCATTAATGTTTGTGTTTGCATACACAATTTACTTGTGTTTTTTCTGTTCAGCCTCTTTCTCCAATTTTCTAAGCATCCATTGTGCTTTTTTAAAAAACTTTTTCTGTCTGCCCTTCAGGACAAAATAAGCTAGTATTTTACTAGGTGCTCTTTGAATATTCTAAAGGCAATGGCACCCGACTCCAGTACTCTTGCCTGGAGAATCCCATGGACAGAGGAGCCTGGTAGGCTGCAGTCCATGGGGTCGCTGAGAGTCAGACATGACTGAGCGACTTCCCTTTCACTTTTCACTTTCATGCATTGGAGAAGGAAATGGCAACCCACTCCAGTGTTCTTGCCTGGAGAATCCCAGGGACGGGGGAGCCTGGTGGGCTGCCATCTATGGGGTCGCACAGAGTCGGACACGACTGAAGCGACTTAGCAGCAGCAGCAGCAGCATTCTATTGTATCATATGTCTTATTCATAATGAACTCAACTTTCAGTAAACAAATTAAAAACTTACAGAAAAACCTACTTTTGGAGTCTATTCTTTTTGTTTCTCTACCCATCTCAAGTCCTGTGTGTATGTGTGGGTGTATATGTATGTGTGCAAGTGTATACAAGTGTACGTACATATGTGTGATAACATGTTATAACAAACAGATATTACTTTTAAAAAGATAAAAATGGAGACCTCAGGAAAAAAAATGTATTCACTAATGTACCCTGAGTGACTAGATCAGTAGGGAATAAATATTTGTTGAGTGAACAAGTAGTTTATAATCTTACAGAAAAACACAATACATCCAGGGACATCTTTGGCTTCTGAAGTAATTTCAGTGGCAGTCACATTGATAACAGGCACAATCTATGAATCTTCGTGTTGAGAACGAAGATTATCAACATTCTGGTACTCAATCTCTAATCGTCTTCTAGTCATATTTGCTAACAGAGGCAACCTGTGCCAGACCATGTCATTTTCTCCTAGTCAGTGTTGTTAGTCGCTCTGTCATGTCCAACTCTTTGCAACCCCATGGACTGTAGCCCACTGGGCTCTTCTGTCCATGGGGTTCTCTAGGCAAGAATATTGGAGTGAGTGGTGTTTGTGGTGGTTTAGTTGCTAAGTCGTGTCTGACTCTTGTGACCCCATGGACTGTAGCCTGCCAGGCTGCTCTGTCCATGGGAATTCTCCAGGAAAGAATACTGGAGTGGGTTACCAGTCCCTTCTCCAGGGGATTTTCTTGACCCAGGGGTCAAATACAGGTCTTCTGCAGTATAGGCAGATTCTTTACTGTCTGAGCCATGGTCAAGATATTGTTAATTTAATTGACTCTTACACCAAATAATGGTGTTCTAAGTACTAGAATCGATAACACAACAGCATTCCCTAATCCATCTGGAGCATCTAAACTCATGTCGGTAATTTTTTGAAGTTAAAAAATTTTTATTCTGCCTTGTGTATTCTTAGCTACTTTCGGTTGCTCATGTCAATACAATTCCAGGAAGTATAAGGCAGAAATGTATTTTTTCTCAGGAGAAATAAATAGAATTTAGCCCACTGTCTGCCCCATTAAACTGCTTTATATACATGCACACAGTGTATCTTTGTCAAGAAAACAAGGCACTACTCTGCTCTTCTAAATTCCTAAGATTTATATCTTCACAACATCTGTTATGATTATCATCATTTTGAGGAAAACCATTTCACATCAACTGTGAAAGTCTACAATAGTCTCTGATTCCACACTTTGCTTCTCATCTGTCCTAATAACTTCCCTTCTCAGTATGCCTTTATCAATTTTTTTTTAAAAAACCCAAACCCCAAACCTTCATCAACTCACAACTCACTGGATCTTTCAAAGCCCCTTAATTTTCTACTAACACAATCTCAAAATTCTGCTCTAACACTCAAAGAGCTTTTTAAAAACAGGGATTCCTAAATCAGAATGCCTGTGCTTAAATGTTTATTTCTCTGTTTATTAACTGTATGGCTTAGTCAAGTTACTTAAATAAATTGTATCTTCTTCATCTGTAAAACAAAGATAGTAATGGTATACATTTCATGGAGTGGTTAAGAGGATTTAATGAATTAATGCATGAGACGAATTTAGAATGGTGGCTGTCAAATGGTGATTGCTGAATAAATTTTAGCTATCATCATCATCAGTATTACAGTAATTATTTATAACTTGTACCACATGTTGGTTAAGTAGAACCTACAATTTGGGGGAATGTGTACTTTAATACAGATAGAGGCAATTTGCTCAGCTACAAACTTAGACAAACCAGACATGGGAACATCCCTCTAGCTTTGTGGATGCAACCATACAAGCCTGTGTGTTACTTGGTTAACAGTACATCCAGAGAAAAGCCAACAGAGATAGCGTACGCCATCAGAGAAAACATTCAGTTTTAATCATTACCCTGCTAAAAGAAATACTTTGCTGCTGAGTCATGATCTTTTTGTCTCATATAATATAATAAATTCTGTTTTTTTCTAAGCTGCTTCTAGTCTCAAAAGTCCTTAAGAGAGTTAAAAAGACAGAGATGCAAATATCTTGAATCTAAAATTAATTTAGCAGGAACTCCTTTGCTTTCTGAAAACAGATTTCATCTCAAAACAGTAAAGTGCATGCCTGTTTTATCTCTCTTTCATTAATCCTCAAAACCACTGCTCTGGTCAGTTCATATTACTATCACCCAAACTCTGAGTTTAATCTCTGCCACTGCTATTTTATTTGTTACTCTTCCTTTGTAGAAACCTCTTTTTGTAGTGTTTGGGGGTGGAGTTCAAGTTCTGTGCCCAAAACTCTTCAGTATCTCTAGCCACTATCAAATTGTCTATTCATGACCACTCGCTTATTTATTTATTTATCCAGTATCGACTCAGTGCCCTCTATGTTTCAGACAGTCTGCTACAAGCAAAGGATATAGGAGTCGAACGATAACAAAGGTTCCAGTTTGAGGGGAGCTTGCTATAAGAAAAAATGTATTGTCATTATTTATACAAATAAAAGATTATAGTTGTTATGGAATGTGTGCTAGGAGAGTATTTTAGGAGAGTGTTGTTTAAAGAAGCCTGGTTGTGGAACATTTAAAGCTGAGACTCCAAGAACAAAGATGAGACAGTTAAAAGCAAAGCCCTAGGGATAAAGGGGAAAGCAGACATTTGCAGCACTGAAAACAATGATTTAGGGAGAGGCAATAAGTCTTGATGAGCTGAATAAGTCTTGAAGATCACAAAATGACAAGAATGAAGCTGCTGAAGAATTGAAAGATCACTGTAGCTGCAGCCTAGATTACCAGCAGGACAATAATGTTATGAGTATCGAGTTACTAATGGCCTGGGTCACCTAGAGTATTTAGGGCTTCCATGATGACTCAGCAGGTAAAGAATCTGCCTGCAACGTGGAAGAGGCAGGAGACGCAGGTTTGATCCCTGGGCAGGGAAGATCCCCTGGAGGAGCACATGGCAAGTCACTCCAGTATTCTTGCCTGGAAAATCCCAAGGATCGAGGAGCCTGGTGGGCTACTGTCCTCAGGGTCGCAAAGAGTTAGTCATGACTGAAGTGACTGAACACACACACGCACACACACACACACACACAAAGAGTACTTATGGGTGACAAGCATTTGGATTCTGGATAATGCTGTATAATAGTGATAAATATTCATGTCATTATATTATTAGAATACATTTGTTTTATAGTTCTCCTACAGCCCATGTAAAGATTCCATTCAAGACATAAGATTAGAAATGTAGAGATCTTGTTATTTATTTCTTTTGTTTGCTTCATATGCATATTGTAGCAATAGGTGCTTGTTAAGATTACTCTGTGGGATCCCATTTTAATCCCATTCAATCTTACTTTTTTTGTTTATAGAAATGGACACACACATATACATACACATATACGCACAAAGGTTTTACATATTCTAAGAATAGAAAAGTTTTCAAATGAAACTCAATAGCAGTATAATTACTTGGACTACTTGATTTTAATCAATGCAAAAGATAACCTTCTTCCAAGTCTAAAGAATCTCAGTGATTCAGACCTGGAATAAAATCCTCCTGTGTAGGCATTATTTAATCACATCTCTTAGGGTAGATAAACTTTGTAAGCACAATAAAACCACATTAAAAATGATTCAGATTTGGCTTTTCCATTTTAGGAACAGATCAAATGTTAGGAAGGAGTGGTGAGAAATAAACAAGCTAAGTGCGTTTTGCTACCTTAATTTAAATTCACAAATTTTAAAAGTCTTTATGAAAGCGATAATTAGCAAAGGGAGTGTCCTAGATTTATTGAGTGTAAAAAGATTAGAATAGGGTCTAAAAACCTCTGCATTTTTAGTTTAGGGGGAAATTATATAAATATTTGAACATTGATACTCTTCATAATTTTAACTTTTAAAAATGTAAATAAAAGCTTTTAAAACTTTAAAATGTAAATGTTTGATGAAAGAGTGCTTTACTAACAAAGAAAACAATATGTGCAAGTGTTATCTGCATATCCTCTAGTACAGCTCTTTCATGAAATATTCTCACTAGATTAGAGTTCAGGGCCATTGTGCCAATCAAGAGTAAGGAGGCAAATGAACCCTTCAAGCTTTCATCCTACGGCCTCATTTACTTACTAATTACTGATGAGATCATTACAGGCCTCCATCAGTTAACACACCACTCATTTCTGTTAACACATGAATGCTGTCAGAGGCCATGGTGTGCTCTCTAGGTTGCTATTTATCAGAAAATTTAAATGTGTTTCCAGTTCAGCTAGCAATCAAAGGTTACAAATTCTCTACTTAAAATAACCTAAGTAAAGTAAACATATCAGCATCAATCCATATAAACTACTAACATGGCCCATTATCTAGGTATCTAAGAAGTCTATCTTTAAAAATTGCTCATTTTAATTAGGAAAAGACCTGAAACATGCAGATAGCTTTGTCCCTAAACTGAAAATGACTATATTCTCTGTACAGCAACTTAAGTTTAATTCCCTTTCTATCTCAAAACTAAAATAATGAAAAATTTGGTCAATTTTGCTACGGATCTACATTAGAGGAGAAACGTTACTCCACATGGAATTTTGAACATAGTTCTCATCATTACCTGTGAATTTATCAAGTTGTCTTTTCTCTCTTAGGAATTTAAATGCATATTATAAAAGCCTTTCAGTAAATAGTCAAAGAACGCTAAGGAAGAAATGTTAGGAAATATTTACAACTGACTTTTCATCAATTTTATTTTCATGCTGTTCACTTGCATCTGTTGAAATAATTTATTGTTTATACTTGTGGTCATTACTTTTTAACAGAGTAATTTGTTTTATATACAATGCTCCTTCATTTAGAGATATTTTATGTCGTTTATATCATGTAGTTGTATGCTGGATCCAGATGTATTTATTCATAAGAGCTGGTGGATACATTTCTCAGGGATTTTATGAGCCAGTTAACAAAATCCATTATTTAACAAACTATTATTAAAATTAAATTATATAAATTGATAATTAAATATGCTAAAAAACAAAGCTGATAGATACTAAAAACTTACTAGTTTTTAAAATCATTTCCTAGTTATTTCACTACAGCTTTATTATTATCAGGCCTGTAATGTTTAAATGTATTTATCTGATGGAAGAAATACTGCATAACAGTGTGCTACTGAGTACCACTTCTCAACTTTTCATTAGGTGATGTCACATTATTGGCTCAAAATACATGGTGCAAGTATACATGCCATGGAAATGGGAAAAAAATATATGTCACTACATATCAGGGCTTAACTTACTGTTTTGTTGGGTATCTAGACTTATGAAAATCATGACGAAAATGTTAATAATGAAGCTTAAAAATGTATCATGTCAGGAGACATTACACTGTGAATAACACATACACAGAAGATAAATATTATTCCATTGTTCAAAAATTACTAATCATTTTAGCAAAGAAGTCATTCATATTATTGACTCAGCAACTTTCACTTTCATCACTGCTTATATGAATATATACAATAAAACAAGGCAATATATAAAAGTATGTGCTAAAGTAAAATGAAAGAAGCAGCAATAAGAAAGGAGCCAGAAGGGAGACTTGTAACAACAACAAGAACAATCACACAGGTTATTAAAGCTTCTACGTGTATGTCTTAGTGGCTCAGTTGTATCTGACTCTGTGATCCCATGGACTTTAGCCTGCCAGGCTTCTCTGTTCATGGGCTTCTCCAGGCAAGAATGCTGAGTGGGTTACCATGCCCTTCTTCAGGGGATCTTTCTGAACCAAGGATCGAACCCGGGTCTCTTGCATTAGCAGGCAGATTATTTTCCACTGGATCCACCAAAGAAGCTTCTCTGGGTAGCCCAAATCTGCTTTAAACTTCCTAGTAGATGGTGTGGGAAATAAGACTCAATGGATTACTAATAATGTTTATTAAATGAAACCATATTGATTATTTAGAATAAACTATTTTTGATCTTACATTTAGTTGTTAGGGCCTTGGTCCAAATTCTGATCTTCAGTTTATAATGAATGATTAAAAAGTCTCCAACCAAACAAAGTAAATAATCACCTTCAATCTTCTAAAATTCAAACACCTTTATTCTTTTAATTAAATTTCTTTTTTCTTATATTTTATTAACTGAAACACCTTTATTCTATTAACTAAAATGTTCTGTGTGTGCGTGCTAAATCACTTTAGTTGTGTCCAACTCTTTGCAACCCTATGGACTGCAGTCCACTAGGCTCCTCTGCCCATGGGATTCTCCAGGCAAGAATACTGGAGTGCGTTGCCATGTCCTTCTCCAGGGGGATCTTCCCAATCCAGGGATCTAACCCACATCTCTAATGTCTCCTGCATTGGGAGGTGGCTTCTTTACCATTAGCACCACCCGGGAAGCCCACTAAAATGTCCTTGTATTCTGCATTTAATGATCTCAGGAGACAGCACCCCTGGAAAAGTCTTCTCCCTAGATCTACCCTGTAAGGAATGGCCAAGTTTAATCAAAGAGAGTTGATTTCTAAGTTTCCTGAAGGGTTATCTCACAGACTGCCTTCATTTTTGTTAGTTTGGAGCATTCCCAGACTTGACATATAGTTGTCCTGCGGCAGAGTGCAAAACTGCATTGCTCCCAGTTATAAACGTGTATGCCATTATTTTCACCTTTTAAATTTTATATCTTTCTAGCTATTCCACACACTATATCAACCCTGTGAATTGTGTGACTGATTATCCTGATATACCATTTTGAGGCTATGTCACACACTTAAAGGCATTTTCTCCCACTTATGACATTTACTCAGTATTTCAGTCTGAAATACTCTCCTAGCCTTATCTAGAATCAAAGAATTTCTGTTTGCTGTTCAAGATCCAGGCCTACAATGTTAACTCCTGCTCCTCCCAAGAAGAGTTAGCAGCTTTTCTTCTCTGTTCCTAAAGCATAATTTTGGAGTATCTATTTTTAAGGATTTTGTTAAACTCAGTAATTCAGCTGTATTCACATTCACCTCTGAAACTGAAGGCTCTTTGAGGTGAAGTTCGTGAACACTGAGTGGAAGTGCTTATATAGATCAGGTGCTCATAAATGGATGACAGTTGAACATCGATGTACAATGATGGTGAGGCCAATCGCTACCTTTATAATCATGATTAGACTTTTATTTCATACCATAATGGCATAGACAGGTGGCAACACTTGGGTTCATGTTCCTCCAAATGATAACAATTAGTGAATACACTCGCTAATAACCAGATTTCAAGAAAGCTTACTTCCCAAAAGGACCAAAGTGATTTTTGTATAGAATTTTTAAACTGCTAGCTTTTAAAGGATATAGTATATTATCAAGTGAAAACTACATCTTAATAGTCAGATGATTAAAACCAGGGAAGAAAGGGACTAATTTCCATGCATAAATAAATAAATAAGTGCCTTTTAGGTTTTTTCATTTAACTTTGTAGTGTTTGTCGTTAATTAGCAGTATTAATTTTTTAAGGGAAAGCATTTTTCAGGTGATACTAATTTGCCATTCGCTGGGTGCTTTATTTTAGGCTTCTCTTTCATCTACAATGGAAACACCAGTGGGTTTGGGAATCCTTATTTTTAAAATACAAAGTAAAATCAGTATAGTACTTGTTAGCAGTTTTTATTTATATTCATCTTTTTTTTACCTTAATCAATCTGAAATATAGTTCTAGTAGTCCTAAATCAGTTATCGAGCTACATAAGTCATATTTATGTAATATGCTTGAATCAAATTCCTAATCTTACCTATATAATTGTTATTCCTTTCCAAATAATGGAAAACATCTCTCGTGTTTGTCTAGGCCACATTGGCCACAAAAAGACTGTCTAAAATGTTTCATTTTTACAATTATTACTAGATTACTCAGAAAAAATAAATCATCCTACAGTAAAGACAATAAAAACTGTTTTTATTACTTTCTTCTAAGTGATTTGTAGATATTCCTCCAGAATATATTCTTCAAGTCTAACCACAAGACAAGAATCATTTTCAGCTGCCAGGATTAATGAAGCTAATCACTACTTTATGTATGCTATTGGCATATGACTCTCATTCCGCTATTTGTCTCTCAAAACTATAGATGAAATGTTACAATGCTAAATACATGTTTTACTAATTGTATCACTGCATTTAAAAAATGAAAATTATGATTTTATAAGATAATAAACAAAGGGAGGTCTGGTAATGTTCTGGTTATCTTCTTTTCCCTTCCTCCTGTTTCATACTCAAGCCCTTGAAGACTACGCTAATCCCCTGGCTACCCTGGGACTGGGGTCATTCTGGTTTATATCTAAAAAACAGTGAAAAACTGAAATCTTGCCAGATTTCTAAGCCTAAGGGACCTCTAGCTGCCTGCAGTCTTGTAGGTTATGGGGCTGTCAAGTTCCTGCAGTTTGAGGGTGTGTTCAAATGACACACTTTTACAAAGCACACATATCTTTTGCCTGAATAGTCTCCAATGAATATATATATATCATTCCTTATGTCCAAAGATAAAGCTACAGAAGTCTGATCTCTGGTTAAGGTCATGACTGAAAAATTATGCATCTTGCTAAACTTTCTAAATAATATTAAGAAATAGCTAGTATGTAATGTTTTGACCAAAAAAAACTACACTAGTGATTTTCTTCAATTATTTATTAAAAATAATTTGTAGATTTAAGCATATTTGAAGGATATTATTTTAATCAGTATTTCCTTCTTTATTATTCAGAAACTTTTTCATGATTTACCTAAAAGTTATCTTTTATTTTCCATAAGTATAATTTAAAATCCTGTCATTATTATATGTAAGCCCCAAATTTTGCAAAATATTACTAGCTAATTATTTTACAATGCAACTTAAGATATTCGATCAGTTTATACACAACTGTCTCTGGGTTTCACAGATTTGGGGCAATATTTCCTGTATTCAGGGAAAAACATGGGGTTTATTATATTATTATATGGGAAAATATTATAATAAATGTTTATTTATTATAAATATTGGCTTCCCTGGTGGCTCAGTGGTAAAGAATCTGCCTGCCAATGCAAGAGATGTGCATTTGATCCCTGAGTCAGGAAGATTCCCTGGAAAAATAAATGGCAACCCTCTCTAGTATTCTTGCGTGGGGAATCTCACATGATAGAGGAGCCAGATGGGCTACAGTCAGTGGGGTTGCAAAGACTCGAACATGACTTAGCAACTAAACAATGACAAAAACTATTATAATGCATATTTATTTATTATAAACATAATAACATATTATTCATTTTATCATATTATAGGAGGACTTTGGAAAAATTTTAGTTAGATATTTTATAAGCTTTTAATTAAAAAATACTTGGTTCTACAAAATGTCAGTTTTTCTATAAAATTTTCCATTTCCCTATTGCTGCCCTAGTCACTCCTACCATCTTTAAGCAGAGCACCGAACTGAAAGGAAAGCTTAGATTCTCTTTTTCAAATCATCAGAAAATTAACCGAGGTCTCAATGACAGTAAAAATACAAGGTTGTGTCCACTGAATTCTACACTTTTCTAAAGCCGGATAAATATTTGACTCTTTCTGAAATATTTAGGCCTACACTATTGAACTTTATGAGCTGTTCACATTTTGGATCCAGAATTCTTAGTGCTTTGCTGAGATTGCCTCAGATGGAAAGCTTTTCCATAAGACTTGCTGCCGTTGTTGTTTAGTCACTGCGTCATGCCCAGCTCTCTGCCGCCACAAGGACTGCAGCCTGCTCCCATCGGGCTCCTCTGTCCATGGGATTTTCCAGGCAAGAATACTGGAATGGATTGTCATCTCCTTCTCCAGTGGATCTTCCCAACCCAGGAATCGAACCCACATTTCTAGTCTCCTTCATTGGCAAGGGATTCTGTATTGCTGAGCCACCAAGGAAGCCCCTATCCTTAACTTTATATCTTGAGCACTTCCCGGTGTTATTTAAAATCTTCAAAGACAAAGGATAGGCTAGCGCTGAAAATAGGGGTTTCCTTGAAGAGCGACCTACTGTATAGTATATATATAGTATATATATATATAGTATATATATATATATACACTATATATAGTATATATATATAGTATATATATAGTATAACCTACTGACTGAGGACCCTAAACTAGTGTCCACCCTGTTCCCTCAGTGGAATATGGCCTTCCGTTGGGCAGGAAATTCAAGAGCTCTTTTCTAGAAAACAGTTTTATTTCTAGACACACACACACACACACACACACAAAGTGCTTTACCACTACCAGGGAACTTTGGCATTTTCACTACACACAGCTCTTTCCTTACTCCCCCCGGCCCCAACCCCTGCCCCATACCCCTGACATCTAGAGGTTTCAATCCAATCCAGCAGACTAGTCCCCTTTTAATAACCTTCCCCTCCCTACAAGGTCGAGGAGCTTGAGTATATAGGATGGGCGGACCCTCCTATCTCAACCTTTCCACTGCCGCCTGCCTCTGCTGTCTCCAAGTGGGTCCATTCCACACCTCCCCCACTGGCGAGGGCTACAGAGAATCATTTCCTCACATTGATTAGAGGACTAAAGGACAACATTACGGAGTTATCTTACATTCGAAAGAAACCTAATGAGTTTCAGGAAGTACGAATGGCTTTGATTACTGAAGCTATTTCTTCATCATGAATTGAACATGGCTTCCAGAGATTGCTCCCTTTTGCCCTTCTTGGTTTTCTCGGTCCTCACCTTTGCCCTTCTTGGTTTTCTATAAAGAATTACCAACTTCTGCTGCCTGGGGTTCTCTCTGAATTATTTTAAAATAATCTTTACAGTGTGCTGCTTATTCTTAAAGGTTATATTTAAACACATCTACTCCATTTTATTTGTTTTGGTCTCACTCATAAGTTAAGAAATTATATCTCTGATTTTTTTTTCAGAAATCAGATTCTTTTTGTAAAATTGTAAAGAAAATACATTCGCCTTTCTGTGTACAAAGTCATGTGGAAAATTAGAAGTCTCTAACCTACAAGGGCAGAGGATGTTTTAGAGTAGAAAAATAAATCACTAGTAAAAACTGGAATGAAAGCATCAGTTCTTACCTCAGTTTGACTTTTGTTATCTATTTCCATCTATAAAATTGTACATTTAAAGAAATATTGGCTGGTAAAAGATGGTTACTCAAACTACATGCATTCTATTCATTCTCTCTTCAAGAATTCTAATTTATTTAGAATATGAAATCTAATGAATGAAGTTAATTTTTAAGAGGGTGATATATTTTAGAGATTCTGGTATATGTTTGAAAAAATGGCAACAAATGAAATTATTGGTGATTTAAGAATTTATTCTGAAGAAGCATTGTCAATAAATTAATTGTATACATTTCTACAAATTCCCTCAATGTGCATAAACATCCACATAATGAAAAAGAAATTAGTACCCTGGGCTCTTTTTCCTCATTTGATTAACATGCCCATTTTAGAAAAAAACACTGGTGGAAGATATGGCTTTTGAAAGAAAAAGAGGGGAGAAAAAAGCCCTATAGTGTCACAGATGGCTGTCAGAATAAAATGAAGCCTAGGTCTGTTGAGGAAATCAAACATGAGTGTGAAATCTGAACAGAAAGGCACAGAGCAGAAGGCAACATTTCAAAGGGCATTTGGCACCAAGTGGCATTGTGAGGGTTAATTTACTGCCAAGAGCTTCTGGGTCTTTCATTCTCCACAGACACACAATAGACAGATCCCCAAAGTGCCCATCATAATCACAGATGCTGGGGGATTAATGCTAAGATGAAAGCTTCATGAATATTAAAAATATCAAAACTGCTAATGATGGAGCAGAGTTTGAAATAACATTCAATCTCAAAATCTAAGAATATGGCACGCAGACATAGTAAGACACTGTCTTTTAAAAACTGATTAAAACCTACTGAATTTGTAGCAGAAAGAGGCTTATGCATATTAGGACCTGAATTGGCTGCCAAACTTTACAAATTGCACAGGCTAATTACCATAATTAAGCCTTGGATTGAAGAAGAAAATTCCATTTATCTCAGGCTGACTCAGTGGAACTTCAACAAAGAAAGTCCTGACATCAGATGGGCTTTCCCCTCAAATGATATTTCAAAGCCCCCTAAAAATAAACAAACAAAACAGGCCCCATCCTCTTAGAAGCAGAAATAGTAACTATTCAGTGTGAAACAGAGTTGAAGGAAAAGAATTGTTCGATATCATAAAAGCTTGTTTAGGCAAATTTAAAGTTTACAATGCATGAGAAGCTTCATTAACAACAAAAAAAAGTGGGATTCCTTAGTTTAAAAAATTTGAATTATAAAATACATATGTATAGAACTAATAACTTTAAAAATGTAATTAGTAATTGAGATATAATTGATATATATCAGTTTCAGGTATAAAACATAATGATTCAATATATGTATACTTTGGCAAAGGGTTACCACAGTAAATCTGGTAAACATCCATCCATATATACAGCTACTATTTGAGATGAGAACTTTTAAGATCTACTCTCTGTGCAAATTTAAAATATACAATAGTGTATTATTAACTATAGTCACTATGCTGTACAGTACAACTCCAGGACTTATTTATTTTATAAATAAGTTTTATATTTATACTTATTTTATAAATAAGTTTTATATTTATACTTATTTTATAAATAATTTTTATATTTGCAAGTTTCTATCTTTTGACCATCTTCACCCATAAAACTGATAAAAATTTGAGTACCTTCTAACTTACTGTGTTGGTTTAACCATAGTTTGTATGATTCAGAGTTTAGTAAGCTTGATTTCTGATACAGATACATTTAATCTTTGGAAAAGACCCTGATGCTGGGAAAGATTGAAGGCAGGAGGAGCAGGGGATGACAGAGGATGAGATGGTTGGATGGCATCACTGACTCAATGGACATGAATTTGAACAAACTCCAGGAGATGGTGAAGGACAGGAAAGCCTCGCGTTCTGCAGTTCATGGGGTTACAAAGAGTCAGGACACAACTTACTAATACAAACATCAGTATTAATATAAGTAAATCAGATTAAACCATATCAGCATTTATATATTCTCTAGCTTTCTTAATTTTAAAAAAGCCATGTCAGCAGGTATAAGGTTTATTTCCCTGAGTTGTCTAGATTAAATTCATTTAGTTTACTAGTGAGACAGAGAACTTTTTCAGAAACCATGTAATCATCAAAGCTGACATTCTGTATGGGTAGTAAATTTGCTATATCTATGCCTATTTTTTGAAACTCAGTTCTGACACTGAATAAAGAATTCAAAAGAGTTACATCTGATTTTGGACAACTATGAACAAATTGCCTTTTAATCAGTGTTGAACATTTGGCTTATGTTTTGGAATGGATTGAGCTTGAACCAGACTAAAGCATTTACACTTCAAGTTTACAACAGTTGCTTGTAGAGCTTGCAAAACTGGCCATACTTTAGCTTTATTGGTGCACATGTGGAAATGCTTTTTGGTGTCCTTTATCCTGTATTTCCAAGATTAAAAAAAAAATGTTGGAAAGCAAAGCTTTACCTTGCCTTTTTTTTTTCATTTTTCAAGCAATATCCTTTAATTTTTCTATTGCCTCCAGTCTTGCTACCATTAACCTATTCTTTCCAGTGATTCATGATACAAAGAAGATGAGTTGCGTAACTTCCCTCCCCCAGTAAACCCAAATTCCTAGCGCAGCATTCAAGACCATTATAACTGCCCACATCTACTTCTCTATCTTTATTTCTTGTTAACCCCTTCTCCCCCTCTTTTTCTTTCTTTGCCTCCTCCCTCCCTTCCTTCCTTCTTTCTTTCTCTCCTTCTTTCCTTCTATCTTCATATGTTTTTATTCCTATGTTTTAGGCACAGAAATAAGCCACTGGAAATAAATACCTAACAAAAGAAATATGACTCCTGGCTCAAAGGAGATTGCAATTTAGTGGACAAGAACTAAATTTTAAAACCTTTATTTTTATTCGCTCTTTTTCTCCTCTCAAACCACCACCATCCCACATATGTACATACATGTCTGTAGTTTTTCACTTTCCAACTGCAAGCAGAGAAGAGGTATACTGTAATGGCTAAGAACATAGATTCTGGACTTGGGTTCAAATCCTGATTTCATCACTCGTGTGCTTAGTCGCTCAGTCATGTTCGACTTTTTGCAAGCCCATGGACTGTAGCCTGCCAGGCTCCTCTGTCCATGGGGATTCTCCAGGCAAGAACACTGGACTGGGTTGTCATGCCCTTCTCCAGGGGATGTTCCCAGGGATCAAACTCAGGTTTTACACAATGCAGGCAGATTTTTTTACCGTCTGAACCACTCACCATTTAGTAACAGTGTGAATTGTTATACACCATACCCATAAACCCTTTCTCAAAGGGTTGTTGTGAAGATTAAATAAATAAATACAACCTGGCACATAATAATTGTATTTATTATTATTAGTGTAGCCAGTGCTACAAAAGAAGGGAATCAATGTTCTGATGGCCTGTGACTGAGTGAGGGATCTAATTTAGTCTGAGGGTGAACAGAGGCTTCTCTGATGAAGTGCTGAGTTAATTTCTGGAGGGTGCACAAGTGAAGGAAATGATGATGAGCCTGTGTTTCCACTCAGAAAGAACTTGTTTGCAAAACCCCCAGAGTAGTCCAAAGTGTCCTGTGGCTCAAGAGAAAGTGACACTGTAGCACACAAAAAAGTATGGCGAGCCTGCCACTTTAATTTGTACCTGTGGAGGGGCTGTATTTTCTATTATTTATACATTTCTTACATTTTCGTTATCCCCTGTCCCTCTGTAGGTCACAATCTTATCTAAAATCTGTCTACCTGTTCTTCAGAACATATATATGGCATTTCCTTCTGGAAGCCCCCTTCTCCTGAAGCTCACCCTCCAGCACCTGAAGCTCACCCTCCAGCACCACTTCTTTCTCTGTTGGATCAAGTGATTCTACTCTGTGTAAAGAATATTCACTGTTCTGAAATCTACTTGTGGGAACAGAGACCTACCTGATCACAAGGCTTTCCCCTTATTTATGTTTGAATTGACACTGTTATGACACCTAGAAAGGTCTCATATACAGTATGTGCCAAGGTGTAAAGGTTTGCAATTGAATAAATGAATTAAATATATACCCTAATAGCATATGCAGCCCACCAGGCTCCCCCGTCCCTGGGATTCTCCAGGCAAGAACACCGGAGTGGGTTGCCATTTCCTTCTCCAATGCATGAAAGTGAAAAGTGAAAAGTGAAAGTGAATTTGCTCAGCTGTGTCCGACCCTCAGCGACCCCATGGACTGCAGCCTATCAGGCTCCTCCGTCCGTGGGATTTTCCAGGCAAGAGTACTGGAGTGGGGTGCCATTGCCTTCTCCGAATGTTAAGATGGCACAGTCTAAATAGCAAATGGGGAATAGATAGCCAACAGTGCAGAGGGACGCATCAAGAGTTACTTATCCTGTGAAAGCAAGGAGTTCCTGGTGTAAATTAACTCTCATTATAAACACATGCTAATTCTTTTATTTTGACGTGTAAGACAGTTGAAATTCCTATTATGGATTATTTTAAATGAGGGGTAAAACAAATATAAGATAAATTTAAGAAAGATTCATCATAAACAAGATGAAAAGACAAATTTTGTCTCTGTAAGCACTCATCTACTCAGAAAAACTGTGGATTTAACCAAAAAAATAGGAGAACTGATAATATTCATTTTTTAACATATACATTAATTGAAAACAAAAGTTAATTATATATTTTCTTTCTATGTGCAAAGATACACTACATTTTTGTTTGAATTTATCTTTACTTTCTCTTTCCTTCTAGTCTTAAAATTACTAAGCTACAGTTGATATTCTTTAATAATATCATGCAATGCTAAAAGCAAATGAAGAAATCCTTAGTGACTGACATTAAGGGATAACATTGCTTTTAGCTTCTACAGTACTGCCATTCCCTCCACTTCCTTCCACGTTTTTTTTTCTTTTGAGGGCCATATGACTTTTTTTTTTTTGATGAGGTAAGTGTTTAATTTATTTTTTAATTGGAAGAAAATTGCTTTATAATGTTGTGTTGGTTTCTGCCATACAACAATTTGAATCAATTATGATTACATATATATATATATGTATCTAAATGTCTATATATATATCTATATCCCCTTCCTGTTGAGCCTGCCTCTCCCCCTCCATTCCACACCTCTAGGTCATCACAGAGTGCCAGGCTGAGCTCCCCGTGTTATAGAGCAACTTCCCACTAGTTATCTGTTTTACACATGGTAGTGCATATATTGGAGAAGGCAATGGCACCCCACTCCAGTACTCTTGCCAGGAAAATCCTATGGACAGAGAAGCCTGGTAGGCTGCAGTCCATGGGGTCGCTAGGAGTCGGACACGACTGAGCGACTTCACTTTCACTTTCCACTTTCATGCATTGGAGAAGGAAATGGCAGCCCACTCCACTGTTCTTGCCTGGATTATCCTGGGGACGGGGAAGCCCGGTGGACTGCCATCTATGGGGTTGCACAGAGTCGGACACGACTGAAGTGATTTAGCAGCAGCAGCAGCAGCAGTGCATATATGTCAATGCTGCCTTCTTAATGTGTCCCACCCTCTCCTTTCCCACTGTGTCTATAAGTCTATTCTCTACAAGTCTGCATCTCCATTCCTTCCCTGAAAATAGGTTCATCAGTACCATTTTTCTAGATTCCATATATAATGAATACTGAATCAGCTGTAATGAGATGGATGAACCTAGAGCCTGTTATACAGAGTGAATTGAGTCAGAAAGAGAAAAACAAATATCATATATTAAGGCCATATGCCTTGTGCATGGCTGGAGATTGCCTAGCTGATTATTACTGACTGGTGGCCAAGCTCCAGACATCGGAAATGCCCTTTGTCTTCTTAGCATCTGTGTTGTGAGCCTAAGTGCTGAGGACTGTGGCAAAAAAAATCTTTTCATAATTCTAGTCTAGAAATATCAACTGAACATTTACAGTCCCCTAAAGAATGACTCACGATATTGTGAAAAAGATTGGTCTATGACATATCATTACACAGATCTGCCCTTACTGTGCTGGGACACAGTGATATGCATGTGTGTGTCTGGCAGTGTGTGTACATGCATTGGTAAGGGAACTTATAGGAGATAAGTCTGGAAAGATAAATTAGATCAGAGGTGTAAAGAGGGCAAATTTTAAAATAGATAAAGGAGAAGCAGCCATTCTCAACAGGGATTAAGTAAGAAATATAAGTGCAAAAAATTGAAGTGACTATTATTTTCATTCTCCCAAGGATGGGACATAATGAGCATCAATTTAGATACAAAGGAGAGAAGTTAATTCTTTACCTACAATAGCTGCCTTCAAGCTTTAGGACTTAGTGAACTTGGATTGACAAGCACTGGACAGTGATAAGGAAACTGCGGCTAAGGATCCCGCACTTGCCTAGAGCCCTGCCACAGTGAGGGTAGGGGCCCTAGCAATACCAGCATACGGTCACTTGCTTTGCCCATTTGCCAAAGTGTGATTTTTAACTTTAATCCATTAAAACTCATTTTACTATTTTTATTTCCTTAAGTAAAGTTCTATACAGTCCATAAACCTCACATTCAACAAAAACTAGATCCATCCTAGAAGTGGGATAAAATAGAATATTTTAGACTTAGAGGGTCCAGTGCTTCCTCTGAAACATGTGAAGGAGGGCACTCTGGCAGTTGATGTGTGACCATGGAGGTGGAGAAGCTACAGGTTGAGGGCAAGATCATATGTCCAGATTTGGAATATATAGCTGCCTAGGAACATATGTGCTTAGTCACTCAGTTGTGTCTGACTCTGTGATCCCATGGATTGCAGCCTCCCAGGCTCCTCTGTCCATGGGATTTTCCAGGCAAGAATATTGGACTAGGTTGCTATATCCTTCTCCATAGGAATATATCGTCAGGTGAATAAATTCTGGTAAGAGTTGGAAAAGGAAGGGAAATCAGAAATAGGTGAGCCTCCCTGTTGATTTTTTTTTCTTGTAAATGTATTCATCAAACACTTCTCTTTCTTAAGTATTTACAAACACTATGTATCCCATCCTTTTCATCTAGGTGGGGCCACAAAGGATTGGGGACAGATGAATGGCCCATCTTAGAGATTTGATCCCTCCAATCTCCAGAGAGTTTTCCCCCCTTTGTCTTTGTTCTCATGCTTGCCTTCTTCATATGCATGTCTTGAAGGAAAGGGCTTCAGGATTGCGGAGTCATGTGATAGAAAAATCCTAGTTCCCTAATCATTCCTAAGAATGGAACCTAGTCATTCCTAGGAGCAGAGTTGTTGAGCCTTCTTATTGACAAACTTTATGCATCTACAGTGGACAGAGGTAGAAGAGCAAAGGAGAAGAGCTGGTGGATGTGTGGTTGTAGAGGACTGCTATGTTAAGAGGCTAGAATGGGAAGGGACCTGCTTAAGAAAATATAGCTGGCAAGTGGCAGAACCAGCACTGGGTCCTGTATCACTCCTCGAAGAATCCAGCCACTGAAAGGAGACACTTAGTTAAGCTGATGATGAGGGTTACTTATGGGTGTGATATTATTCCAGTTATTAAGGATATAACATTAGAAAATATCTTGAATATCGGTGTGAGACAAAAACAATAAGAATCTTCCCTGAGGGATTAAGTCATGACTTAAGAACCACAAGGAAACTCAAGTTTGGCTTA
Organism: Bubalus bubalis; assembly: GCF_019923935.1. NCBI lineage: Eukaryota > Metazoa > Chordata > Mammalia > Artiodactyla > Bovidae > Bubalus > Bubalus bubalis. The sequence continues at coordinate 71,960,438 of NC_059157.1, forward strand.
AATTCCCTCTCAGCTTTCTCTCCTTTGTTTTAGGTTTTATCATTTCTAAACAGGGTGGTAGTTCTATTCTTTTTTTTTTTTTTTTCCTCGTCCATGTTAGTAAGACTGTCCTCTTTGCTAAAGAAAGGAAAAGAAAAGAAAAAGAAAAGAATCTGTATAATCTCCAGGTAACTATGTTGAATAAATAATGGGTATGTAACTGTCAATAATTGAGAACACTGACTTTTAGTAAACGAAATCCATGGCTTCAAATTTTATTGCCAATTTACCTTACTATTCTTTCATTGATATAGCAGGTTGGTGGGTATCACATTAATTCACCTCAGCAAAACAAAGTTTATCCATACTGTTAAAGTGTGTTAGAATATCAGTGATGCCCAGATGTTTCCTGAAAGCTTGTGAAAAATCCCATTAACATTTGAGTGCATTAACTTCAATGTTCAACCATATCCTTTAAAAATTTCAAGTAGTGTTATTGTCTAAATAATATTGCTGATCGTTCTTTTTTAGTTAACAAAGACTTAAGCGATGTTTATTCTCCTAGGATACCCTGCTTCCCACCACCAATGCACACAAGGTCAGAAAGAGAGAGCACAATATTTTATCATTTTGCGTATGTGTGTGTGTTGGGGGGGTGGTGGTGTACCTAAAGGAAAATATTGACAATTATTTTTTTTTGACACAAGGAAGTAGAGAATCTAGTGTAATTTAATTTCCTCTCTAAGATTTAATTGGAAAGCTTGCATTCTCTTTATACACACAAATAAGTAAGAAAATCCTGATAGAAGAGAGCAAGGATTCTGCCTTCAGTCATGTTTGATAACCCTAGGGAGAAAAGCCAGGGACCAACTTAAGATATTTTTGTATCACAAAGTCTACTCCACAAATACTTGAAAATACTTGTAGCTGATACAAATGAAACAGAACAGATAGCTCCATCAAAGAAGAAATTTCAACATACTGAAACTTTTTGTAACATTGGTTGCAAGAACAATCATCATTGTGCGGGAGTACGCTCATCATTTTCAATGAGGGTCTACTTTAAGTACAATGGAACATTACATCTTTTTTAATAGGATAGACCATGATTATAAGAAAAAAAACTTCAAGTGTTAAAAATACCTCTATCTATAGAAAGTAGCTTAGCCTAGATTTACAGCAAATAATAACTGAGAGTAACTCTGGTTGTTGGCCCTAGAGGATGCATTTTCTATTGTTTATGGTACACATGCTTTATTTGGGCAATGCTTCAAACATATTTTTTAAAGGTGAATATTTTTGCCACATACATCTGAAATTAATGAGAGCAAACTTACAAACTCAATCCTAGAAAATGGGTTCTATGGCTATTTCAAGTGTGTGTGTGTGTGTGACACACAAGTATTTATAGTGAAAATTAGCAGAATTCATTTTTTTTCACTTTTGGCTTTTTGTTCATTGCATGGTAAAATATTTCTGAAAGACTGCTAGTCAGTTGTCATCCTGCTTTGTTCCTGGCTACGATATAATCAGATTTGTAGGAAAAACATATAAGAACCTAAGGCAGTTCCTATAGCAGTTAACTTGATGGGATATTAAAACATCTGTTGTCAATATCTACAAGCATTTTTGGTACTCCAGCCAATACAAACTTGTTATTCAATTATTAATAATATGACAGTTAATGCTTTACTCTGTTTCAAGTTATATAAAATGCATTGTTTAAATTCTGTAACCAATTTTTTTTTTTTTTTTGAGTTTGGCTCTTTAACTGCTGGTTTTATCCAATCACCAGTCATGTCAAGGGGAAAAAAAAAATAAGTGTATTGGCAGGATGCAAGGAACAGAATAACATATGACTTTTAAATGCCCCCAAAGAGAAAAGATTAGGCTGTTCATTATTGAAAGGATATTTTACAGATCATTAATGCCCTGCTGTTTGCTCACATTAGTTTCTATAATCAGGACTCTTTTCCAAAGACAATAATCCTATCAACAGAGACTTGAAATGTAGGTCTTTCTGAGCTTTGGAAAATGAGCTCTGCTCTCACTTAAGACGATACGTAGGTTTCCATTGCGGTAGACACCAATGAGCTGCTATGTGAACTGTTACAGTACTTTCTGAGAACTTTATAGAGAGTTGTCACACAATGTAGAGTTGCTTATGCTTTAGAGAAAAGCAGGAAGGCATTGCTCAGAGAGAGGGAGAGAGGTTACTTCTGGGTGAAGAGGCTCCTATTTCTCTTGGCCAGTGTGGACCATGGGGTAAGGTCAGGGCCAGGACTTCTGGTAGGTGAGTCAGCTTGGGTCTTTCGTTGCAGACTGGAGCAGGGGTGAGATAATGGGAAAGGGGTTTTATGTAAAGCTGTTGTTTTCAGGAAAAGTTTCCCTCAGGCCTTGTAAAAGTTCCCAGACAGAGTGGGAACATGGGAAATGACTCCTGAAAGGTGGGGGAATTGTTCGAGCTTTTAGTGTCTAAGCTCCTTCTAAACATTTCCTTCTACAGTCTCCTTCAGTATAGAGATTCAAGCTCCGTAAGCCAGATCGATTATCAATACAACCCACAGCATCTCCCAGTTTACCTAGAGCAAAAGTCAGGGTCCCTTTCCCTCTGTCCTGTCATAATGGACACAGCACAGATTTGAGATCCATCTAGACTCGCACTTCACCATATTCTAGTTATGTACTTGATTTCAACAAATTTCAGTGTCTTTCTTTGTAGTAGAGTGTTGTTAATGATGACTTCTACTTCATCGTGTTGTGAAAAACCACAGTACCTGCCAGGCCAGACAGGCAAAACAGGCAAGTTGTAAAACATTTCTAAGTATTTCATTAAATTTGTAAAAGTAACCTAACCAAACCTAGGCAATGCTCTGAGAAGGGAAGAGTTCTGGGGATCCTCTGTTCTTGTCTCTGGACTTCCCTGGTGGCTCAGACAGTAAAGAATCTGCCTGCAATGTAGGAGACCCAGGTTCCATCCCTGGGTTGGGAAGATCCCCTGGAGAAAGGAATGGTTTCCCACTCCTGTATTCCTGCTATAGCAAAGAGTCGGACACAACGGAGCAGCTAACAATTTTTTGTTGTTTTTATTGCCTATATTTCTTCATGTGTCTTGGGGTTTTATGCTGATGTCAATAATTTATTTGTTAGACCATGTGCCTTTATAAAGAGATGATTATAGAGCCTATACATTAAGCCAAAATAATTATTCTAATTATGAAACCTGGTAGTCAGCAGAGAGACAGAACAAAAATTCTATTCTCCTTGTTTACTCCCATGTGTCTCCCTATTGCACTAATATGTAGAGATGATATTTCAATTGTCAGATAATTCTTACCACATTTGATCTTTAATGACATTTCCTCATCAGAATCTTTACTTATCATTCTGAAAGTTTTGTATGCATGTGTCCTAGGTATGGGCTTCCCTGGTGGCTCAGTGGTGAAGAACCCTCCTGCTAATACAGGAGACACAGAGACACCAGTTCGATCCCTGAGTCGGGAAGATCCCCTGGAGGAGGGCATGGCAACCCACTCCAGTATTCTTGCCTGGAGAATCCCATGGACAGAGGGGCCTGGTGGGCTATGGGTCCACAGGGTCATAAAGAGTTGGACATGACTGAAGTGACTTAGTGTGCATGCATGCATGCTCCTCCTAGGTATAATAACTGAATAAAACAGTCAAGAAGATTAGAAATAGTCACATGGAGATTTCTCTCTTCAAAGTACTTGTTTAAATACCATGAGGTCAATGATGGCAGAAGTCAATATGGACCCATAATGGCAAATTTGAAACATTCATTGCCATAGTGTCCAGTTCTATTTAGTACTTCTGGTTGTTTTTCTTGGAGACACCACACATTAAATATTTCATCTTGTGATCTGAGGAGGTGTCGTCATTCTGTTTCTCATATGTGTCTTCTCAAAATGAATTTTAGATTTTAGAATTCATAATAAGACATATATATACCTTATTATGACTTATTCTATTATTAATATAACATCAATTCAAATATTTTGTATTTATGTAAAGTATATATAATATGTATCTGAATATTTAAAATTATATATGCATAAAACATTTGAATTCTATGAAAATATTGTAAATAATTTTCACTTGAGCCTCAAATTTCATTAAAAATTACTTAAAGAATAAACTTCAGATAGAGAATCTTGAAAGACTTTGTTGGTAAGAAACTCTAGAATTTAATTGCCCCAAACTGTTTATTTTAATGATAAAGAAGACAAGAGCTGAAGAGACTGAATGAACTACATTCAAGGTGACCTAGATATTTAATAAGAAATTTTGTAGCATTATTCTGAAGCTCTAGTCCTATATTCTGACCTAATACAAATTTTGAGCTAGAGAATGCTACCTAAGATAAATTTATTAGCTCTTCCACATAGATGGGCATATGTGTTTTTCATGACACATATTTGATGCTCAACTGTTCTGTCCCGAAGGAATCTGGTTCTTCTTTCTTTAATTTATCCTGTGCCTCCTGTAACACACATATTTATCTAAGCCTCCTCTTCATAGTCTTATCAATATGTCCTTCATTTCTGCTGTAAAAACCTGCTAATTAGGTTACAAGTCTCTCATCCAAGCCCCTATGGCTATATCCTCATGCCCACCTTAGTATTCACATGTTCTGCTGGTTGCCTTATGGACATATTGTATGATTGCACTATTTCACCCTTCTTTAAGGACAGTATGGACAATAGACATGCATTCAATGAAACATGAGTGAAGGATGTAAAAGGAACCACTTGATTCATCATGTCCCTTCTCATTTTGCAATAGTCATAAACACATGTTGAGATAAGGTCTCCCTCCTTTGACTTCTGAGTGACAACAACCGGCACAGCCTGCTTCTAACTCTAAGCAGGGCAAGGGTGAAATAAACTGCCTTACATTCCCTCTTATCTGGACATAATGTTGAATGATAGTGAAAAATGATAATAAAAGATAATATTAATAAATGGAAAGATTCTTCTTTGCCACGTGTATGATAGAGTAAGAGAGAGCTATGTTTTCTCCAGAAAAACTTCATTGTAGAAGTGTATTACAATCCAGGCTGTGACATATGTGTAAAATGGGGCAAATATAAATCATAAAGCCACCTGATATTAATGGAGAGGTGGAGATTAACCTTAGCATCCTGCAACCTTGAGAACAATGAATTCCTTTCAGCTTTGAGATGCTCCAAAGGTGCTGAGTCATTCTTTAAATACATGTATACGTTTCACCTCTATCAAACACTGGTGCTCACAGGAAAAGACATGATGCTATGCTTCAGATGGATCAGAAAATGTGATATATCAAAGAACTTAACTGCCCAGTAGAGCTGTACCCAGATGGACCTGGCTCTTTTGTAAAAGGCCAGATCACCATCTGGAAGAGATACAGAGGAAGACTTTCTAGACAGTCTCTAAATCTCCTTCAAATGCCAAGATTCTGACATCTTCTCTCTCTACCCTAATTTGTCTAGGTTTTCTCTGGAGCTGTATAGATCACAATCACATGAAAATTTCTTAAATACCATTTGATAGTGAGCATCACCCTCTAAAATACAACCATCTCTAATTGAATATTTTTTCTCAATTACTATAAAATTGTAAGCCTGGTGATGAAAATAATTTTTGCCCAACACTGAATAATTCAGTCATTTGAAGAGGAGCCATTGAAATGCAAAATGCTGGCAGAACTTATTTCAGCAAAAGTTCCCCAAGTGATCCAGAAAACAGATGGCCCTGGGATTAGCTCATGCTGCCAAGATTTCTGGGACACATTTTTAATCTGGGTAGCATATAATCTGACTTGTAAAATGAAAATCTGGTTTCAGGCCAAGGTATAGCTAAATTCCATGAAAATAATTAAAACCCATTCTAGTATCCCTGTAGAAACAAACCTGTATTTATTTTATACTGTTCTCACATACAATATGCAATTCAGTTTAGTTCATGTTACTAAAGTGATGGAATAAAAAGAAAGCTGAGAAATAAAGGAGCCCAGTTTATAATCATGGTTCTGCCTCTAATTCCTGTGCGATCTCAGGGACATCACTAATCCTCTCTCAGCTCATCAGTCTTACAAATGTTAACTTTCACTGAATATAGTATTTCTTTGAAAAATAATGTATCTTTTTTTTTTCTCCATTTTAATACTGAGTGCCGAATGCTTACAGATTGCAATAGACATCAGTCAGTTCTAAATTGCTACTGCTCTGAACCAGGTGGAGAAGGAGTAATATGTTTGAATTCTTAATGTAGACAGAAAAGGCAGTTGCTTCTTTAATTTACTTCATAAACACTAAAATTATCATCAAGTTAAGAGGAGACTTTTTATTTTGCTACTATAACAGTAATATATCATTGTCAGAGAAGAATAAGATACAACAGAAAATAAAATATTTTGTTGACATCTTTGTATATATTTACCTGGAATCTTTAAGACATGTATTTTGTGTACACATAGACACTCACATACCTTTCCTGTTTGTAAACATTGATTTTTTTTCCATTCATTTTTAAGCTTGACTTTGCTTTTACATATGCTTTTTTATTGAACCAATAATTTTCATACACAGCATAATTTTGCTTACATTTTCAAGTCATATGCTCTAAGAGAGATCTTATCTTTTTCTCCACTATATTCCTTTAACTCAGCAGAATCTATAGTCATTTACTCAGTAAATATTTGCTGAATAAATAAATGAAAGGAAGGAATTTGAAAAATGCACTATAAACCCAGACATTGTTAAAGTTAGGAACACGGGTATACAGAGAAGATTTAAGGTCACTTAAACATCTAAATCGAAGAAGGCAATGGCACCCCACTCCAGTACTCTTGCCTGGAAAATCCCATGGACAGAGGAGCCTGGTAGGCTGCAGTCCATGCTAAGGGTTGGACACGACTGAGCGACTTCACTTTCACTTTTCACTTTCATGCATTGGAGAAGGAAATGGCAACCCACTCCAGTGTTCTTGCCTGGAGAATCCCAGGGACGGGGGAGCCTGGTAGGCTGCCGTCTATGGGGTCACACAGAGTCGGACACGACTGAAGTGACTTAGCAGCAAACATCTAAATTGGTATTTGATTGATTCTGACCCAGGGATCGAACCTGAGTCTCCTGCACTGCAGGCAGCTTCTTTACTCTCTGAGCCACCAGGGAATCCCTATTTGATTGATTAGACTCATTAAATGTATTAAACTCATAAAATAATTAAGAATAGCACTGTAAACACAGGCCAGCCCAGGATGACAACTTTCTTTGAATTTAAAAAATGTAAATATGAAAAAGAAATGAATATAAATAGCAGGAGAGAAAAAATAAGAGAAGTAGGACTAGGGCCATGTTATGTAAGCTTATGATTCTGTTCCTAAGAAGAAAGCGATAATCTATGTGTACATATATATGAATGTGTATGTAGATGTCTTTGTTTCTTTATAATTATAAACCCAAATATTGAAAGCAAAGGCCTGAATCTTCAATTAAAGAAATATTTATCCATGTTTCCAAAAGGAAAGCAAGGATTTTAGGCCAATATACCTGTATCTTTAGTGTGAAAATATTATAACATGAAATGTCAAAATAAAGGGGCAGTTTGATATATTAAGCAGCATACCATATTGCTTGAGAAGAATGATAAGAAAAGTAATACAGTGCATTTATAACCTATTTGAATTTGAAATCTGAGTTTAAAGCTCAATTCAGATTTTAGTTTAAGATGAATAAATCTTCAGTTCAGTTCAGTCGCTCAGTTGTGTCCGACTCTTTGTGACCCCATAAATTGCAGCACTCCAGGCCTCCCTGTCCATCACCAACTCCCGGATTTCACTCAGACTCACGTCCATCGAGTCAGTGATGCCATCCAGCCATCTCATCCTCTGGCGTCCCCTTCTCCTCCTGCCCCCAATCCCTCCCAGCAACGTAAATACAGCAAATTTTTTTTTCAGAAGAGCAAATATACGATATGGAAATTGGTGAAATAAACAGGCACATGAGTGTCAAGGGGAAAATATGTTCAAGCAATAAATATACTTAAGGAATTTAAAATACACTTTCACAACTTAAGGTCAATAAGTAAAAATTAGAACAGTATATTTCTCTATTAGACATCTCTAACTTATAAATAAACATATCATAGAATTTTATGCATTCATTTATAGTTTTACTTAAAATGCATTTTCCACAAAGAAAATTTTTAAATAATAGCTCCCTTCCTAAAACAGGGCTTCCCTTGTGTCTCAGATGGTAAAGAATCTGCCTGCATTTCAGGAGACCCAGGTTCAATCGGTGGGTCAGAAAGATCCCCTAGCGTAGGAAATGGCAACTCACTCTAATAAGAAGGCTGAGCGCTGAAGAATTGATGCTTTTGAAATGTGTTGGAGAAGACTCTTGAGGGCCCCTTGGACTGCAAGGAGGTGAAACCAGTCAATACTAAAGGAAACCAATCCTGAATATTCATTGGAAGGACTGATGCTAAAGCTGAAGCTCCAATACTTTGGCCACCTGATGCAAAGAATTGACTCATTAGAAAAAACCCTGATGCTGGGAAAGATTGAAGGCAGGAGGAGAATGGGACGACAGAGGTTGAGATGGTTGGATGGCATCACCGACTCAATGGATGTGAGTTTCAGCAAGCTCCTGGAGATGGTGAAGGACAGAGAAGCCTGGAGTGCTTCAGTACATGGAGTCGCAAAGAGTCAGACACGACTGAGAGACTGAACAGCAACCAGTATTCTTGCCTGGAGAATTCCGTGGACAGAGAAGCTGACGGGCTACAGTCCATGGGGTCATAAAGAGTCAGACATGACTGAGTGACTAACACACTTTCAACACTTTGCTAAAATAGTCAGAAAGACTTCTAACATATCCTGAAACAATTCTAGTACTAATATATATTTCTTCTAAAATTAATTCTCCATTTATACATTGCTCAGGAAAGCATTCTGAATTCCCCATAGAGTTCTAGAAATGTCTCTCTTCAGACACTAAAAATGAGAATGTGCTAGTACAAATGGTGTCCAGTAGAACTTTCAGTATTGATAGAAATAGCCTATAAGGCCCACATGGCCTGGCTCTCGAGTACTTAGACTGTGGCTAGTATAAAGAGACTCTGAATTCCTCACTTTATATAATAGCCACATCTGACAGCAATGGCTACTCATTGCACAGCACATAACTAACTCACGTTTCTAAGACTGTTATAGATGACATTTTAGAGAGTAGGGTAGAGGGGTAGATTACATTTATTTATTCACCATGACCCATGGAAAAGGTTAGTATATCCTTAGGCTTCTTACGCACTCACTGTTCACAAGCAAATTGACACTGTCAAACAACTTTCCTTTCCATTGTGTTTTCCTTTTTCCACTTCCAAGAAGGCTTATTCCACCTTCAAGGTCCAATTTAAATGTTTCCTTTGTAATATCCCACTTGACTCAATTACTATGTTTTTTGCATATATAGATATTAAAGCCTGTCTCATAAATGTCTCACACTTGTAAGCTTTCTAAAAATATTTTTTTGAATCAACTTTATCTTATTCAGATTTTATTACCATTACCATTGCTTCAAGTATAACTAGAAATTAATGACTATCTAAATGAATGAGTAAATGATAGTATAAAATATAAATTTCTCTCTCAATGAGTTTATAATAGAGATAGACATATTTTCCCCTATTCTCCCTTTGATCTTCTCACAGATATTTTTTATGATATACCCCAAAGATCATAAACTTAGCTATAGGATATAACCCTATCGGAAGGAATGAGAAGCTCCATATGTAGTGAGAATAATTTAAATATGTACCATTCCTCCTGGCAGGCCACCTCAGCCAGCATCAGTGGTTCCTAAAATAGCTCTTGCCCTGCACCATCAAGCAGGCAGCTCCAGTGCCCTTCCAAAGGAGTTTCAACTCCAGGGGGCTAGCTTTGGCCCCAGCACACAGAGCAGTTGCAGCTGAGCCTTACAGCGAGCCAGCCCAGGGGCCAACCCCACCTGGCAGCATACCCAGAGCAATCATGACCCAATCACAATAGGAGTGCCCATGTAAGTCACACAGAGGATACCCTTAGAGCACTTGGTTCTGGTAACCAGGGGGGAACTGCACCACTGGAACCCAAAGGACACTTTCTACAGGAGGTACTCTTTCAAGTCTGGGAGGTGTATTTGATATACCTAATGTATAGACGTAAACACAGAGAGTTAGACAAATGAGGAGACAAAGGAATACCCTCCAAAGAAAAGAAAAAGACAAAGCCTCAGTAAAAGCACTAAACAAAACAGATAAACAATTTACCAGATGAAGTGTTCAAAGATAAAGTCATAAAAATGCTCACCAAAGTCATGAGAAGAATAGATGAACTCAGTGAGCATTTAACAAAGAGACAGGAAACATACAAGAGTCAATCAGGAGTGAAGAATACAATTACTAAAATTGACTACTGGGGCTTGGCAACCGAAAACATAAGAATCAATCAGAAGTGAAGAATACAAGTACTAAAATGTAAAATTGACTACTGGGGCTTGGCAGCAGATTAGAAGATGCAGAAGAACAGATCAACCGTCTAAAAGACAAGGTAGTAGAAATCATCCAAACAGAATAGAAAACAGATTTTAACAAATGAGGAGAGCTTAAGAGATCTCTTAGAGAGCATCAAGTGCGTTAACATTTGTAATAGGGTTGTCAGAAGGAAAAGAGAGAGAAAGAGACAAAAACCTATTTGAATAAATAATGGCTGAAAACTTCCCTAATCTGATGAAGATAACAGACATCCAAATCCAGAAAGCACAGAGTCCCATAAAAGATGAACCCAAAGAGACCCACAGTGAGACATTTTACAATTAAAATGTCAAAAGTTAAAGAGATAACCTTAAAAGCAGCAATGCAGGATCTGGTTATATAAAAGGGAATATTCATAAGACTATCAGCTAATTTTTATAGCAGAAAGCTTGTAGGCCAGAAGGGACTATGGTTTAGTTGCTCAGTCATGTCTGACTCAGTCCATGCAACCACCCCATGGACTATAGCCCACCAGGCTCTTCTGTCCATAGGGATTCTCTAGGCAAGAATACTGGAGTGGGCTGCCATTCCCTTCTCTAAGTGATCTTCCCAACCCAGGGATCAAACTCAAGTCTCTCATATTGCAGGCAGATTCTTTACCATCTGAGCCACCAAGGAAGCCCAGAAGAGACTGTCACAATAAAGTCAAAATACTAGGAAAAATCAAAATGCAACAAAACAAAACTTAAAACCTTGAATACTCTACCAGGTGAGGTTATCATTTAAAATGAAGAAGAGAAAAGCAATTTCCCAGACAAGCAAAAGTTTAAGCAGCCTATCAACACTAAAATGTCCTTGTAAGAAATGTTAAAGAAAATTCTCTAAACAGAAAATAAAGGAGCATAACTAGAAACAAGAAAGTTAGGAAAGAAAAAATTCTCGAAGTTAAAGTTGAACATGTAGCAAAAGTAAATAGTAAAGATCAGAGTGAAAGTAAATAAAATAGAGACTAAAAAAGAACAGAAAACATCACTGAAACTAAGAGCTGGTTCTTTGAAAAGATAAACAAAGTTTATAAACGTTTAGTCAGATGCTTCAAGAATAAAAAGAGAAAGGACCCAAATAAACACAATCACAAATTAAACAAGTTACAACTGACACAACAGAAATAATCATCATAAAAATTATTAGGAACAATTAAATGTCAACAAATTAACAACCTAGAAGAAATGGATAAATTTCTAGAAACATACAATTTCTGAGACTAAATCAGGAAGAAATAGAAAATTTGAACAGGTAAATCACTAATAATAAAACTGACAAGTAATCAAAAACTCCCAGAAAACAAAAGTCTAGGACCAGACAGCTTTACAGGAGAATTTGACCAAACATTTAAAGACTAGCTAATATCTATCCTTTCAAACTATACCAAAATGAACACTTTCAAATTAATTCTAAGACCAACATTGCCCTGATAGTAAGGCCAGATAAAGACACTACAAAAACAGAGAAAATTACAGGCCAGTATCCCTGATGAACACAGATGCAATGGTGCACAAGTGAAGTGTTAGTCACTGAATCATGTCCGACTCTTTCCAGCCAGGCTCCTCTGTCCGTGGAATTCTCCAGGCAAGAATACTGGAATGGGTAGCCAGTCTCTGCTCCAGGGGATCTTCCCGACCCAGTGATCGAACCCAGGTCTCCTGCTTATTGGAGGTGAATTCTTTACTGTCTGAGCCACCAGAGAAGCCCATAGATGCAATAATCCTCAACAAACTATTAACAAACTGAATTCAATATATACTATAAAGATCACACACCATAATCAAGTGGGATTTATCCCTGGGATGCAAGAATGGTTCAATATACACTAATCAATGCTTTATTGACTATGCCAAAGCCTTTGACTGTGTGGATCACAATAAACTGTGGAAAATTCTGAAAGAGATGGGACTACCAGACCACCTGACCTGCCTCTTGAGAAACCTGTATGCAGGTCAGGAAGCAACCGTTAGAACTGGACATGGAACAACAGACTGGTTCCAAATAGGAAAAGGAGTTCGTCAAGGCTGTATATTGTCACCCTGATTATTTAACTTCTATGTAGAGTACATCATGAGAAATGCTGGGCTGGAAGAAGCACAAGCTCGAATCAAGATTGCCGGGAGAAATATCAATAACCTCAAATATGCAGATGACATCACCCTTATGGTAGAAAGTGAAGAAGAACTAAAGAGCCTCTTGATGAAAGTCAAAGAAGAGAGTAAAAAATTTGGTTTAAAGCTCAATATTCAGGAAACTAAGATCATGGCATCCGGTCCCATCACTTCATGGCAGATAGACGGGGAAACTGTGCAAACAGTGGCTGACTTTATTTTTCTGGGCTCCAAAATCACTCTAGATGGTGACTGCAGCCATGAAATTAAAAGACGCTTACTCCTTGGAAGGAAAGTTATGATCAACCTAGATAGCATATTAAAAAGCAGAGATATTACTTTGCCAACAAAGTTCTGTCTAGTCAAGGCTACGCTTTTTCCAGTGGTCATGTATGGATGTGAGAGTTGGACTATAAAGAAAGCTGAGCGTCAAGAATTGATGCTTTTGAACTGTGGTGTTGGAGAAGACTCTTGAGAGTCCCTTGGACTGCAAGGAGATCCAACCAGTCCATTTTGAAGAAGATCAGTCCTGGGTGTTCATTGGAAGGACGATGTTGAAGCTGAAACTCTGATACTTTGGCCACCTGATGCAAAGAGCTGACTCATTTGAAAAGACCCTGATGCTAGGAAAGATTGAGAGCAGAAGGAGAAGGAGATGACAGAGGATGAGATGGTTGGATGGCATCACCGACTTGATGAACATGGGTTTGTGTGGACCCCAGGAGCTGGTGATGGACAGGGAGGCCTGGCGTGCTGCGGTTCATGGGGTCACAAAGAGTCGGACATGACTGAGCGACTGAATTGAACTGAACTGAATTAATGAACTTGATACACCACATTAACAAAATAAAGAATAAATATGATTTCAGATATGACTATCTAAATGCAGAAAAAGCATTAAAAAAAAAGAACATCCACTTTTGATAAAGACTCTCAACAAAGTAATTAGAGTTAACATATCTCAACTTAATAAAACTTATATAGGGCAAACCCACAGCCAACATCATATTTGATGGTAAAATGCTCAAAATATTTCTTCCAAGATGAGAAACAAGACACTTGAAACCTTTATTCAACATAGTACTGGAAGTTGTAAGCATAGTAATCAGGAAAACAAGAAAAAAGGCATACAGATTTGAAAAGAAAAAGTAAAACAGTCACAATTTGCAAATGACATATTTCTACATACAGTATATGTATTAGAAAAATGCTAAAGGCTTCACCAAAATTATTAGAACTCATAAATAAATTTAGTGAAGCTGCAAGATACAAAATCAATATATTCAAATCTGTCACATTTCTATGCTCTAATAACAAACTATCAGAAAAATACATTAAGTAAACAATCTTATTTGCAATTACATCAGAAAATAGAAAACACTTAGAAATAAATTTAACCAATAAGGTAAAAGTTTTATAATCCAAAAACTATAAGACTCTGATTAAAGAAATCAAAGACAAAAAAAAAATGAATCAAAAAATATAACTGTTCATGAACTTGAAGAATTAATATTAAAATGTCTACATGACTCAAAGCAATCTATACATTCAATGCAACCCTATCAAAGTATCAGTGACATTTTTCACAAACTGAAACAAATAATCCTAAAATTTCTATGAAACAAAAAAGACCCTGAATAGCAAAAGCAATATCAAGAAACAAGAGCAAAGCTGGAGGTATGATGCTCTATGATTTCAAATTATTCTGCAAAGTAATAGTAGTCAAACTTCTATGGTGCTGGCACAGAAACAGACACAGAGATCAGTGGAATAGAATAGATACTTCAAATAAACCCACACTTATATGGCCAATTAACTTATAACAAAACATCAAGAATATTTTACAGTGGGTAAAAGCCAGTCTCTTCAATCAGTAACGCTGGGAAAATTGGACAGTTGGGTGCAGAAGAAACAAACTAGATCACTTTCTTACAACATATGGGGGGGAACCCCAAAACTTAAAAGTAGATTAAAGACTTAAATCCCTCAAACCATAAAATGCCTAGCGGAAAACATGCAAAATGCTTCCTAACATTCTTCTTAGCAGTATTTTTTTTTAAATCCATCTCCTTAGGCAAGGGTAACAAAAGCAAAAATAAACAGATTATATCAAACTGAAAGGCTTTTTCAAAGCAAGGGACACCATCAGCAAAATGAAAAGATAACCTACTGAACAGCAGAAGATATTTGCAAATGATACATCCGACAAGGGGTTAATACTCAAAATATACAAAGATCTCATAAAATTCGACACTGAAAAAGCAAACAGTTCAACTAAGCAATTCATATCGATGGCCAACAAACACATGAAAAGATGCTCAACATCACTAATCATTAGGGAAATGAAAATCAAAACCACAGGAGATATCTCCTCAAGTCCATCAGAAAAGCTATTATCAAAAAGACAAAAAATAAAAAGTGTTGGTGTGGATGAAGAGAAAAAGGAAAGCTACTGCCCTGTTGGTGGAAATATAAATTGGTGCAGCCATTATGAAAAACAGTAGGAAGATTTCTCAAAAAATTGAGAATAGAACTACCATACAATCCAGGAATTCCATTATGGATATTTATCCAAACAAAACAAGCCAGAAATTCAAAAAGATATACATGCTCCTTTGTTCACTTCAGCGTTATTTACAATAGCCAAGACATGGAAGCAACGTAAGTGTCCATCAATAGATGGATGGGTAAAGAAGTTGCGGTATATATACAATGGGATATTACTCAGCCATAAAAAGAATGAAATTCTTTCTTTTGCAGCAACATGGATGAATCTAGATGGTATTATGTTAAGTGAAATAAGTTAGACAGAGAAAGACAAATGCCATTCTGTATGGTTTCATGTATGTGTGGAATCTAAAAAACAAAAGAAACAATCAAAACAAAATAGAAACAGACATATATAGAGGGAGCAATCTGATAGTCATTGGAAGGGAGAGGGATTAGGAGTTGGGAGAAATAAAGGGGATTAAGAAGTACAAACTTCCAATTATAAAGTAGTTGTCATGGGGATATAGGGGACATTGTCACTACTCTTGCAATAACTGTGGACAGTGACAGATAGTTATCAGATTTATTGTGGTAATCCACTTGAAAAGTATAAAAATGCTGTGTGTGTGTGTGTTAGTCAGTCATGTCCTACTCTTTGCAACCCCATGGACTGTCCATGGAATTCTCCAGGCAAGAATACTAAAGTGTGTACTCGTTCCCTTCTCCAGGGAATCTTCTCAACTCAGGGACTGAGCCCTGGTCTCCTCCATAGCAGGCAGGTTCTTTATCACTGAGCCAGCTGAAAGGCCTCCACATATAAACATATGCACAGGAAAGAAGACACAGAGAAAGACACCTAAACATTAGCAAGGATATAGGAAATATTAAATATATTAAATGTTGGTTAATTCTTTCTGTGTATAAAGGCTCTCTGAACAAATCATCTTGTTTTACATAGCTGTGTAGGACTACTGATGTTTTCTTGAAAAATTTGCTTGCTTTGTCATATTTTCATTTTTTTCCCTATTTTTATATTAATTATTCTGAAATGTAATAGAATTTGTTGGATTGATCCTTATATATACATAGCATCTGATTGAGTAATATTAATTACCTGGGGTAAGAAAGACATGAATACTTACTACTCCAGCATCAGATGCAAGACATCAAGTCAGACATAAGACATCAAAGTCAGAGTACACAAGAATGGATTCTTATGGAGGAAATGTGTTCACTCATTACAAGATACTTTGCAAGCTTCTAACACTTTTTGTATTATTTAGACTATATTTCACTTAGGAGAACAGGTTTGTGGTAGTTAATTAACCATGTGAAGCCCACATTAAGGATTCTGATAATAAAATATTAACTCAAAATATAAATTATTAATAAACTACACATATTGTGTGAGCAAATTCTGAGCACAAGGATATATATTTACTAATTTCCTTGGGAAATTAATTGTGCAAAAGAACAACCCTGCTCTAATCTTATTTCATATTGACCTGCCTCCTGGGAAGAATTTGATTCATGAGAGCAGTTATGAAAGGTATTATCCTTTGATCAATGTACTTTAATTTTTCTCAAAAAAAATCAAAAGGGATCTTTATTTGCATCTTCAAAATTAAAATAATTATATTCTCTAAAATGTCTCATTCTTTTACTTTTGACATCTCTTGATGCAAAAATTTCTCTGAAAATAACCTGGCACAAGAATTTATACTTGACTAATGAATTTAACTCAGATGACCATTATATCTACTACTGTGGCCAGGAATCCCTTAGAAGAAATGGAGTAGCCATCATGGTCAACAAAAGAATCCAAAATGCAGTACTTGGGTACAATAGCAAAAACAACAGAATGATCTCTGTTCGTTTCCAAGGCAAACCATTCAATATCACAGTAATCCAAGTCTATGCCCCAACCAGTAATGCTGAAGAAGCTGAAGTTGAATGGTTCTATGAAAACCTACAAGACCTTTTAGAAATAACACTCAAAAAAGATGTCCTTTTCATTATAGAGAACTGGAATGCAAAAGTAGGAAGTCAAGAAACACTTGGAGTAACAGGCAAATTTGGCCTTGGGATACGGAATGAAGCAGGGCAAAGGCTAATAGAGTTGTGCCAAGAGAACGCGCTGGTCATAGCAAACACCTTCTTCCGACAACACAAGAGAAGACTCTACACATGGACATCACCAGATGGTCAACACAAACCAGATTGATTATATTCTTTGCAGCCAAAGATGGAGAAGCTCTATACAGTCAGCAAAAATAAGACAGGGAGCTGACTGTGGCTCAGATCATGAACTCCTTATTGCCAAATTCAGACTTAAATTGAAGAAAGTGGGGAAAACCACTAGACCATTCAGGTATGACCTAAATCAAATCCCTTGATTATATAGTGGAAGTAAGAAATAGATTTAAGGGACTAGATCTGATGGATAGAGTGCCTGATGAATTATGGATGGAGGTTCATGATATTGTACAGGAGACAGGAATCAAGATCATCCCCATGGAAAAGAAATGCAAAAGAGCAAAATCGCTGTCTGGGAAGGCCTTACAAATATCTGTGAAAAGAAGAGAAGCAAAAGGCAAAGGAGAAAAGGAAAGACATAAGCATCTGAATACAGAGTTCCGAAGAATAGCAAAAAGAGATAAGAAAGCCTTCCTCAGTGATCAATGCAAAAAAAATAGAGGAAAACAACAGAATGGGAAAGACTAGAGATCTCTTCAAGAAAATTAGAGATACCAGATAATATTTCATGCAAAGATGGGCTCGATAAAGGACAGAAATGGTATGGACCTAACAGAAGCAGAAGATATTAAGAAGAGGTGGCAAGAATACACAGAAGAACTGTACAAAAAAGATCTTCACGACCAAGATAATCACGATAGTGTGATCACTCACCTAGAGCCAGACATCCTGGAATGTGAAGTCAAGTGGGCCTTAGAAAGCATCACTATGAACAAAGCTAGTGGAGGTGATGGAATTCCAGTTGAGCTATTTCAAATCCTGAAAGATGATGCTGTGAAAGTGCTGCACTCAATATGCCAGCAAATTTGGAAAACTCAGCAGTGGCCACAGGACTGGAAAAGATCAGTTTTCATTCCAATGCCAAAGAAAGACAATGCCAAAGACTGCTCAAACTACCGCACAATTGCACTCATCTCACATGCTAGTAAAGTAATGCTCAAAATTCCCCATGGCAGGCTTCAGCAATACGTGAACCATGAACTTCCAGATGTTCAAGCTGGTTTTAGAAAAGGCAGAGGAACCAGAGATCAAATCGCCAACGTCTGCTGGATCATCGAAAAAGCAAGAGAGTTCCAGTAAAACACCTATTTCTGCTTTATTTACTATGCCAAAGCCTTTGACTGTGTGGATCACAATAAACTGTGGAAAATTCTGAAAGAGATGGGAATACCAGACCACCTAATCTGCCTCTTGAGAAACCTATACGCAGGTCAGGAAGCAACAGTTAGAATTGGACATGGAACAACAGACTGGTTCCAAATAGGGAAAGGAGTACGTCAAGGCTGTATGTTGTCACCCTGCTTATTTAGCTTATATGCTAGAGTACATCATGAGAAACGCTGGGCTGGAAGAAGCACAAGCTGGAATCAAGATTTCTGGGAGAAATATCAATAACCTCAGATATGCAGATGACACCATCCTTATGGCAGAAAGTGAAGAGGAACTAAAAAGCCCCTTGATGAAAGTGAAAGAGGAGAGTGAAAAAGTTGGCTTAAAGCTCAGTATTCAGTAAACTAAGATCATGGCATCTGGTCCCATCACTTAATGGGAAATAGATGGGGAACCAGTGGAAATGGTGTCAGACTTCATTTTTGGGGGGCTCAAAATCACTGCAGAAGGTGACTGCAGCCATGAAATTAAAAGACACTTACTCCTTGGAAGGAAAGTTATGACCAACCTAGATAGCATATTGAAAAGCAGAGACATTACTTTGCCAACAAAGGTCCATCTAGTCAAGGCTATGGTTTTTCCAGTGGTCATGTATGGATGTGAGAGTTGGACTGTGAAGAAAGCTGAGCACTGAAGAATTGATGCTTTTGAACTGTGGTGTTGGAGAAGACTCTTGAGAGTCCCTTGGACTGCAAGGAGATCCAACCAGTCCATTCTGAAGGAGATCAGCCCTGGGTGTTCTTTGAAAGGAATGATGCTAAAGCTGAAACTCCAATCCTTTGGCCACTTCATGCGAAGAGTTGACTCATTGGAAAAGATTCTGATGCTGGAAGGGATTAGGGGCAGGAGGAGAAGGGGGCGACATTGGTTGAGATGGCTGGATTGCATCACCGACTCGATGGACATGAGTTTGAGTGAACTCCGGGAGTTGGTGATGGACAGAGAGGCCTGGTGTCCTGCGATTCATGGGGTCGCCAAGAGTCGGACACAACTGAGCAACTGAACTGAACTGAATGCAAAGAGTCAGACATGGCCAAGCGACTTTCACTTTTATGGCTACAATCTTGGGGTCACAATAGGGTTGGGCACGACTTAGAGACTAACAACAACAACCAAGCTTCACTAACTGATATCTACTTTATTTTTAAAAAGGTCTCAATAATATATTTTATTCTGAAGAATGATTCCTTTATTAAGGGAAATAGTTTCAATATGTAAATCACAAGAACATGTGATTATTTAGTACTTGTCCTCTTTCCTCATTCTATATTAACAGGTTGGCTTTGCACTCTTTCTGGATTTGATTTTACTGTTGAAAATTATGTTTTCAAAAGTTAAACTTACCAACATCTCCTTGTGATTGGCCAAAATCAATTATTTCATTTCTATCACTAACCTTTATCTTGTGATGGCTTTGGATTGCATTTTTTATCAGAACATTTAAAAATGTATTTAGCCAATCACTAATCATGCTCATTTATTTAACATATATTAACTGAGTCCATACTATGTGCCAGAATCTATATAAGTGCTGGTGAATAATGTGGTTTCTGCTGTCATTGAAATTATATTCTAGAGGAAGTGACTGATATTAAATCATTACACAAGTAATATAAAATGTATAATTGTAGTAAGAGGAATGGAAAGATGGCACAATTGAGGTTGATTAAGGGTTTATAGGGGAAGGGTGTTCTAAGAAAATGATGTATGAGCTGAGATATAAAGAATTAGTAGGTGCCATTCATAGGCAGTATGATGGAGGGCAAGGGTGATGTGTATTAGGCAGTGGATGTGAAAGAACAGCAGAGGGAATGGAAAGTCTAAAAGCACTTTATGAAAGACAAATCTTCTTATGTTGCTGGAACTCTCAGAGGCCAGTGGCTGGAATAAAATGAATGACAAGATGAGTTAAAGGAGGAACATGGACAATCATGTTGGCCATGGTAAACAATTTTATCTTTGATTTTAGAGTGAGAGAATGCCACCTAAGAGCTGTAAACAAAGTTGTCAATATTTTTTTTTTTTAGATGCCCATTCTATTCATTGGAGAATTGTCAGGAAGCATTTACCAGGAAGCTTCCTGTGTGCTGTTTTGGATCTGTCAGGAATTCTCTGTTCCTTATTCATTCCTGAATATTCAGGAATTAAGAGGAGAGGCAAGCCTCTCCCGGGACTGAGGACTGAGGAATCCAGGCATTTCCTTTGTTAGTTTTTCTATACGATGATAAGTACCCTCTTCCTTTGTATGAACCATATGGTAAAAGTGGTTATTTACAACTCTCTCTTTCATATGGATGACCTCATGTTTTCTTGATAACTTGTAAGTTTTGATTTTATCTCTGCTGAAAATAGCTATCTTGTAAGACAGTGTAAATACCTACACAACATTGAATAAAACACCTTTGCTCCATCAGAGCTCTGGTCCCCGTGTCTGTCTTTCTCTCTCTCAGGCTATTTCTTTGGAGTGCAAAGGCCCTCTGAGTTCACTTTCCTGCCTGGGCTTCTAAGACCCTCTCAAGAAGGTGCTCTGTGCCTTCACCCCATCGAGAGGGCGCCTGAGGCCTCCGTAAACAGAGCAAGCCCTGTGCCAGGGGCTTTATTTGGCTTTCTGCATAAACCAAGGAATATCAGCCTCTTTCTCTCCTTTACTTTCTTATCGTTGACTCCAGACCACGAGGTTCCGGTCCATTAAAGGACCTCAATAGAGAATGGATTATAGGTAGGCAAGAATTCACCTAGAGTTCAGAATATTACTTTAGGACAGTTCAGTTCAGTTGCTCAGCCGAGTCCAACTCTTTGCGACCCCATGAACCACAGCATGCCAGGCCTCCCTGTCCATCACCAGCTCCTGGAGTTTACCCAAACTCATGTCCATTGAGTCAGTGATGCCATCCAACCATCTCATCCTCTGTCATCCCCTTCTCCTTCTGCCCTCAATCTTTCTCAGCATCAGGGTCTTTTCAAATGAGTCAGCTCTTCGCATCAGGTGGCCAAAGTATTGGAGTTTCAGCTTCAACATCAGTCCTTCCAATGAACACCCAGGACTGATCTCCTTTAGGATGGACTGGTTGGATCTCCTTGCAGTCCAAGGGACTCTCAAGAGTCTTATCCAACACCACAGTTCAAAAGCATTAATTCTTTGGCTCTCAGCTTTCTTTATAGTCCAACTTTCACATCCATACATGACCACTGGAAAAACCACAGGTGAGAGGAAATGTTTGAACTAATGCGGTGGCCCTGTGCTCGGTCGCTTCAGTCATGTCTGACTCTTTGCAACTCTAGGAACTGTAGCCTGTCAGGCTCCTCTGTCCATAGGATTCTCCAGGCAAGATTATTGACGTGGGTTGCAAGGTCTTCCTCTAAGGGATCTTCCTGATCCAGGGATCAAAGTTGCGTCACCTGTGTCTCCTGCATTGTGAGCAGATTCTTTTACTGCTGAGCCAGAGAGATAGAAAAAATAGATGGATTCAAGATACACATAGTTTTATGTGAGAGATGAGGACAAAAATGTTTTTAAAATGGTTACCAGTGCTTTGGCTTGAGGCGGTTGAATGTGACATTATAGAAATAGAGAAAACCAATGAGTTTCAGGCTTATGGAAATAGTTTAGAGCTGAATAGATATGGCAAGAGTTTGCGACATGCTAATTTTGAGTTATTTGTGAAATACAAAATATAACCCTTGAGTAGACAGCTACATAAGTAATATAAATTTCAGGTGTGAGCCTGGGTTGGATACAAAAACTTGTGAATCTTTGAATATGGATGGTGATGATGATGCTAGCATATGCAAAAGACACTTTTTTTTCCAATTCCCATTTGAAGCACTTCCTATATATTATCTCATTTAATGATCAAAATGATTTTATGAAATATTTACTATTATCCTCATTTTAAAAGTTGGAAAAACTGAGGCTCAGAAATCACCAGCTAGTCAATGTAGCACCAGCATCAGAACCATGGCACTCTGAATCCAGATTCCATGCTCCCATTTACTACCCTTTGTTGTTCTTAAAAGAAACCGAGGTATATTCACCTATCCTTTGTATCATGTAGCTTTGATTTTCTATCAGAGAAATATTGTGTTCATAAAATGATAAGAAGTAGAAATTGTTCCCTATTGTCTTCTGATTTAAGGATATGAGTTTAATTGCAATCCTCAGGCTCACATGTGGTGAAAATCAATATGGAATAGATCCCAATAAGGTGCAGAGTGAGAAAAAAGACACCCTAGAACTGGTCTTTGGGGAATTTGGGAAATCTTTGGGGTCTTTGGGGAATCTCAAGCTAGTTTGTAGGAGAAGTTGGCCATGAGTTTGAAAAGTTAACCACAGACATAAGAAAACCAGGAGAATGTGGAATCTTATAAGTCAAGAACCAAGGGAAAAGATAATTTCAAAGGAATGGAAGACATCAACCGTATCCACAGCTGCTAAGATATCTAAGTAGGTTTATTATAAAATATAAGTTCCTCATAAATCAATATTAATTTGAAGGAAAGTATGCTGGAATACAGTTAAGATCTCATTCTGACCTTAGCCCTGACTTTACTTGGATGAGATCATGGGCAAGTCCCCTAATCTCGTTAAATTTCAAGTCCCTAACCTATAAAATAAATGTGGAAGGATAATTTCCAGTCCTTCCTTTCCCCAAATGTTGTTTTATTACTTATGGTTTATGAATGTTTCATGATAATAATTGTTGTTGTTGTTGTTAAAATGCTTCTTTCTGAGCAAAAATTACTTGCTGTTCAGGACTTCCCTGGTGGCTCAGATGGTAAAAGCATCTGCCTACAATCTGGGAGACCTGGGTTCAATCCCTGGGTTGGGCAGATCCCCTGGAGAAGGAAATGGCAGCCCACTCCAGTATTGTTGCCTGGAAAATCCCATGGACAGAGGAGCCTGGCAGGCTGCAGTCCATGGGGTTGCAAAGAGTCAGACATGACTGAGCGACTTCACTTCACATTCATAAAATGATTTGCAATGGATAACACATTCCCAGTGATGGAAGTCAGCTTACACACAGATGTCATACAAAAAGTCTTTTTTTATTAGTGGTGGAATTTACATAAAGATTAGTTTCAAATTTCTGCATGGAGCATCACTTTTTTTTTATCCTAATATATAGTCTCCACTTTCAACAGAAAATATATATGTACCCAAGGGATCTTAGAATGTCCTCAAATATCTAGCTTTCATCCTTCAAAATTTCAGTTTGGCAAGTTCCTCATGTACTGTGTGCTGGACATTGGCATGTGTGTAGACATGTAAATGCAGCATTTACTGAACAATGTGCACTTATCTGCAATTCCAAATGGCACTCACATTTAATTGTATCCTTCTGTCTTCATAAAATTGCACTTAATCTTTTATTAATTTACTGTAATGATGAAAAGAACATATTATTCTTTACAGGTATGTGGGGGGGGGTTGGTTACCATCTGAGCAAAGGAGGACTACTTATGTAGCCCAATAAAATTGGAAGGGTCCCTTCTTCTTCTAGTGTGGACAATTGTGCTGCCTGAATAATAAGTGAATTCAATGTTTTGAGTTATGAGAAGTGAGTGAATTTGATACATTTGGTTATGAAGATTCTGACTTAGAGGGACAGGCACTGCTATGGTAGAGGACTAGCTGGATACAGTGATAAAGGTAACCATCAAAGTCTCTGCTAACACATCAGTGAAGTGAAGTGAAGTCGTTTAGTCGTGTCTGACTCTTTCTGACCCCATGGACTGTAGCCTATCAGGCTCCTCTGTCCATGGGATTTTCCAGGCAAGAGTTCTGGAGTGGATTGCCATTTCCTTCTCCAGGGGATCTTCCTGACCCAGGGGTCAAACCCTGGTCTCCCGCATTGCAGGCAGACGCTTTACCATCTGAGCCACCAGGGAAGCCCCACATCAAACAATGCTGCTAATTTCATCTGCAGATATAGAAGATGAATGTAGGGATTATGAGTCACATGGATTCAGGCTTAACTTACTGAATCTACCAAATATGATCTTTGGCAGATCATATTGGGCTTTTCAGATTATCAGTGATGTGATCCTTAAAAGGGGAATCACATTAATATCCACCCATAGACCCACTGAGCGAACTCAACAGGGCATTGCACATAAAATTCTAAATATACAGTACATACTAAGTAGCCTGTTATTGATATTTGTTTTCATTATCATTTAACTATTACCACTGTTATAGTTGTTCCAACATTATGAGTGATATGGTGAGGAATGAACAACTAGAATATGGAAATGACACTAATCAAATATATTATATATTACAAGCCAGAAATTGATATAAACTGATGCCGAGAGCAGGGTATGACTGACTGACATCTTGTCACACTGTTCTTTCATTTTCATAAGATGTTTTACTTTGTGAATGTTATAAAATATATTTATAAATTTTTTATTGTATTATGAAAATAAAGATTTGTAAAATAAAAACTGTTATCAATAAGTGATATCCTAAAATCAAGGACAATTCTGTAGAGTTTCCATTTTGCATTGGCAACAAAATTTAAGTAGAAATTCAGTTCATAAAACTGCTTGTAGTTCCTATGGTTGATGAACACTTGTTGACTGATTAACTGATTCTATGGCATTTAAAATTTTTTCTCTTGTTTTTCAGAAACCCAAAGTCTTATTTAGAAAAATTATACAGCAAATTAGAGGCTAATGTCTCTTTTACATAAATTTAGGTCATCTTCCCTTATTGTTTCTTTATTATGTCTTTCCAATTATTGTGAACTCTGAATATCAAAGACAAGAATATTATTAAATCTTTTTAATCTCTAGAATGTTAAGCATATTAATTAATTAGCTGGCATGCTGAAGTATTTATTCATTAAATAAAAGTTTATTGAGCACCTATTTATGACAGATGTCGAATAAAGCACAGTGGACTTGACTGAGAGATGAGAAAGTCCAAGTCTCTATATGCAAGAATTTCTACATATAAATATAGCACATATGTTCATATAATATATATATATATATATAAAATACGCTTATACTACATGTGAATACAAATCTATACATATATGCAAACAACAATAGTAGGCTCAACCTGTGAGAGCATAAGCCGTGGGAAAGATATATGTGGGAAAAATGACTGATGAATCTTTCTCAGAAAAATTGGCACTCAGCTAATTCCAGAAAGATGAGAAGGATTTGACCCAGGTGGAGAAAAGGGACAAGAAGGGTAGGTTGAAAGGAAGGTTAATCATGAAAGATAAATTCAGCACACACGCACATACATGCACATGCACACACATGAACACACCATAAAATAAAGAGTATGGAGACAAAGGGGTGAGTGGGAACAAAGAATTTTGTCTACATGGAAGTCATACAGAGTTCTTCACCAAGCTTGCTACTAATTTAACTTAAACTGATCATGACACTTATCCAATTTCTAGTTATATGAGTTATTAAGAGCAAATGGGATCAGAAGTCTTCTAAGACACACAACACAAATGAATGAAGTTCAGCTTTACAGGAGAAGGGTTTGGGGTTCTCTAAACGCTGGGCTGGAAGAAGCACAAGCTGGAATCAAGATTGCCAGGAGAAATATCAATAACCTCAGATATGCAGATCACACCACCCTTATGGGAGAAAGTGAAGAGGAACTAAAAAGCCTCTTGATGAGAGTGAAAGAGTTGGTTTAAAGCTCAACATTCAGAAAACAAAGATCATGGCATCTGGTCCCATTACTTCATGGGAAATAGATGGGGAAACAGTGGAAACAGTGTCAGACTTTATTTTTTGGGGCCCCAAAATCACTGCAGATGGTGACTGCAGCCATGAAATTAAAAGACACTTATTCCTTGGAAGAAAAGTTATGACCAACCTAGACAGCATATTGAAAAGCAGAGACATTACTTTGCCAACAAAGGTCCGTCTAGTCAAGGCTATGGTTTTTCCAGTGGTTATGTATGGATGCGAGAGTTGGACTGTGGATAAAGCTGAGTACCAAAGAATTGATGCTTTTGAATTGTGGTGTTGGAGAAGATTCTTGAGAGTCCCTTGGACTGCAAGGAGAGCCAACCAGTCCATTCTAAATGAGATCAGCCCTGGCTGTTCTTTGGAAGGAATGATGCTAAAGCTGAAACTCTAATACTTTGGCCACCTCATGTGAAGAGTTGACTCATTGGAAAAGACTCTGATGCTGGGAGGGGTTGGGAGCAGGAGGAGAAGGGGGCGACAGAGGATGAGATGGCTGGATGGCATCACGGACTCGATGGATGTGAGTCTGAGTGAACTCTGGGAGTTGGTGATGGACAGGGAGGCCTGGCGTGCTGCGATTCATGGGGTCGCAAAGAGTTGGACACGACTGAGCAAGTGAACTGAACTGAACTGAACTAATTAACAACTTACTCATTTAACTTCTCTCTCTATAGTTTTAAATCTAGTGTCCCTGGGACTATACATTGGCGACAGTCATGGTGATTTAATAGTTTCTCCAGGTTAACTCTTCTTGTTTTAAGAATACTGAATATACAAATAGTGACACCCAGATCTAGAAAATGTTTCAGTCCATTTTTGACATTTCAGTGCTTCAGAGAGGACTTTCTCTCTTGGAGTTTGAATTACTTAGATGATGCTATGCTTTTAAGTTTCCTTATTTTGATGTCTTATTTTTCAGTGATGCTACCTTCCCAATTCCCATATGATAAACTAGTAAATATATATTTATATTTCTCATAGAGATATTGTAGTAATCAAGAAGAATGGAAATGAATGAATGGAGTTGTCCTTGAGAGCCTTATAAGAAATCCAAGCACAAGTTCAGGCTGTTGTCTATTAGTCTTCCTGTAGTTTGTTGCTGCTGCTGCTGCTAAGTCGCTTCAGTCGTGTCCGACTCTGTGTGACCCCATAGATGGCAGCCCACCAGGCTCCCCCGTCCCTGGGATTCTCCAGGCAAGAACACTGGAGTGGGTTGCCATTTCCTTCTCCAATGCATGATAGTGAAAAGTGAAGTTGCTCAGTCATGTCCGACTCTTAGCGACCCCATGGACTGCAGCCTACAAGCTCCAAAATACTTAAACATCTCTAAATGTTGATAATTTTTAGTTTATTATTTTTAATCTTTTTTGGACACTTGTAAGGACAGAAATAGCCAAAGTAGCCACTTAAAACCAGTTGCAATTTTTAACCAATATGTCTCCAGTGAGGTCTAGGGAAATTGATTCCTCCAACTTAGTACTGCTGACCTGGCTCAAAGTGTAATTTTACAAATTATTTCTCATGCAGATAGATGTATTATCTCACCTTCTTCAGTGTGTTTACTGTGATTAATCTCAGTCTGAGTAGTTTAATCTGTGATGTGTATTTGGATCAAGGGTTATATACTCTTAAAAGCCAATTACCATCTTTTGTCTTTTCTTTTTGAATGCTCCTATAATTAAAATAATATTTCCATGAGATGAATATTTTTAGAATGACTTTAATGACACATTTTTTGTGAGTGGCTTGAGAATTCAATTGCAGTATTTTATTGTCATTAATCATTATAACATTTAGTCAAAATTCAGCTACTTGTGTAACATAGAAACTTTTTCTGGCAAAAGAAGAGAGGTCTTTTCCAGAAGTGCATTAAGTGAGGGTGACTGATACAAATGTTTCTATATTTCTTTCAACTCTAAAATCTTTTTTTATTAAATTTGAATGGTTATTCTGGTTGTAGGAATGAGAATGGAAGTACATGGTGAACCTAAATATCAAAGGACAGAGATTTTTAAAAAAGGAGGTATGTCAACTTTGTAACTGTAGGAAGACAAAAAGCAGAAACATTTCTATGAAGGAAAGCAGAGAAATAATCATGGAAAAGGTCAAGGCAGGTGAAGTAAAGGAGTGAAAAGTATTGTAACAAGTAGAAACAGAAAAGAATTAGTCATCATTAAATTCAATGCAGTCTTATGGTTAGTGAGGTTTTTTTTGTGTTGAGGAAGATGAAGCATTCATTAAACTCATAAGATATAGTTTGAATTAAAGGATATGCTGTTCTTAGCATATTTGATTATGTAAAAACACATTTATGGAAAAGAGATATTTATTTTCTTTTTGTTCATGTTAACTTCAATAGAAAACGAATAGTGACATTAGAGAACTCCATTTAGAGATTAAAAATACGTTTACATTTCTTAGCATCCTAATTTCCTAACTCTTGTAACATAAGTCTAGATGCACCAGACAATGTAGGAAATGATGTAAAAGAAGAATGACAAAGTGTGATGTTTGTAATATGAACATTATTACAAGGATGTACCATACCAATCAAGTTGAAACATCGAGATTACATAGGAGTGAGCAAAAATTTTCCTGAAAGAATGTGTATAAGAGCACAGAGCTGTGGATGTGCCACGCTTGGCTAGGGAATGGCAAATAATTTAATGTAGCATGAAAAGACCGTTAACCAAAGAGCTATGTTCATCATATTCTTGTGTGCTCAGTAGCTCAGTAGTGTCTGACTCCCTGCGAACCCATAGATGGTAGCCCACCAGTCTCCTCTGTCCATGGAATTTTCCAGGCAAGAATACTTGAGGGGGTTGTCATTTCCTTTTCCAGGGGATCTTCCCAACCCAGGGATCAAACCTGCATCTCCTGCACTGGCAGGTGGATTCTCTACCACTAGCGCCACCTCTTACACGTGTAAAATGAAGAGGGAAATACATTTGAAACGACTACTTCAAAAATAGTTTTAAAAAATCTTTAAAGAGATTTAAAAAAAAATTAAAAAAATCTTAACCTTTCAATATGAAAGGTAAATCCTTAGCTCTCATGAAAGTGATACTCTGCATTGTATGAAGCGCTTTTACACCCTTGTTTGAGTTATGACATAACTCAAACAAGTTTTGTTACATAACTGGTTACATAACTGGTGCCTTTGTTACATAAACTGGTTCTTGTGCTAAAAGCTCTAGATAACTGGAAATTTGTTCTTTTTTTTTTTTTTTGGAACATGAAAAGTAAAAACAGACTCTGGACCTATAGGAAATGCTTTGCATTGAATATTTATTTGATTCCCACATTATTTTCATGGCCACAGAGGATAGAACACCATAGGCCCGTTTAACATCAGGAAGGCCATTTGACAGAACTGCATTATGTCATCATACATATCTGTGCTATATGTTGTCTGTGATAGGTAACAGAATTTAAAAGAAAGAAACTGAATGTCATCATTTTGTTTGAAAGTGTAACTTGCAAGTGCACATAGGGAACATGATAAAAAATTTAAAAGCTTGTTTATTAAAAGGAAATATAGCCTGTTCTTAGGATATGTTTAGCATTTAAAAATTATAATAGTAATATACATACAGACATATATTATTATAGCTTTAATATTAATGTTAATATTGTAATACTATTACACTAACATTAATAATAAAGTAAGTTAATATAAAAGAAGGTGATTCTTCTACATTATGTGAAAGGTTTGGCATTCCATACAAATATGAAAATTAGTGAGAAAAGTCTATAATATAACTCTTTGAAAAATACTGAATATTAGAGCAAGGTACTAATTAATAAAATGTATTTTTTCTTTCAAATTTTGAAATATTAATGAGAAAAATATTGCATTTAGCAAAGGGCATATTATTTACTATATAAATATTATGACCAGAATGTACTATAAAAAAGTTATTATATCTTGTCCTCTGTTGTAACAGGGGTAAGACAGAAATCTAGTCCTATATATATTTGAGAAATTATTTTGCATTATCTTCAAAATTAAACACAAGTTCCATGTAACTCACCATTATTTTTCTATTAACCACTAAAACAATTTTTTAGGTGATTGCTCTATTTTGTGTATCTCCAGGAAGATAGGGCAGCAAAACAAATGCTCTGACACAGTAAAAAGCTTTGTAGATTGAGAAATGGAAAAAGACAGATTGAAAGTGGGGATGAATCAATGAATAACAGAATGGTCAAATTTTAGTACACTTATGTATGTTTCGGAAATTCAAGAAAAGCATAAAAGAATCAAAGCTTTCATTTCTAATTGAACATAAAAATTATATAAAATTTGTGCCTCAATCAAATTTTGCTCTTTTATACCTTAGTCACATTCCTAATATCACCAATGAAATACCTAATATTCAATCTTGTAGATGTTTTAATTCTTATCTAACTTGTTTTCATTGAAGTATTTGATGCTGCTGGTCCCTCCCTCCTTGAAAAATTCTGTGTGTGTGATTCTGTCAGTAGTTATACCATGGATTTCTCCTTTCTTTTCTGGCCACCACTCTGAACTTCCTCCTTATCTTGTAAATGTCAATGGTCTTACCATCCCCCGCTCAGGTTTCCTTCCTGAGGGCACCCAGTCCTTGAACAATCTCATACAATCCCATGGTTTTAATTACTCTCTGTGTGCTGCCCTTCGGATTAACCCCAAACCACTTTCTTCAAATCTAGATAGATTCACCCAGTCGTCTAGTGAATAGTTCCACTTGAGATTCTTAGAAAGCATTTCAAGCTAAACATATCTCCAGTCGTAAACTTACCTATCCTTGCAATTAACTACTTAATAATTTCAGACATCATCATTGATTCCTTTCTTTGCATCATTTCCCAAATCTAATCAATTATGAATCCCTGTCCACCACCTACCGTATCTATCCTTTATTTGTACTTTCTACACCCATTCTCTAAATGTCAGCTCAGGGATTATCATCATAGCCCTGCTTTTCAAACTGAATGCTTGTGTACTCCACAAAATTAATGTGCTGAAGCCTTAACCCCAATGTGATGTTATTAGGAGATGTGGCATTTGCGGAGTAATTATGTAACTAGGTTCAGATGAGTTCATAAGATTGAAGCCCTCATGATGGGATTAGTGCCCTTGTAAATGAGGAAGAGACACCAAAGCTTTCGATCTCTCTGCCATATGAGGACATAGCAATAAACTGGGTATCATTTGTGAGCTAGGAAGTGGGGCCTTACAAGACCCCAACCATGCCGGCTCCCCGACCTTAGACTTCCCAGCCTCCTGAACTTTGAGAAATAAATGTCTGTAGTTTAAGCTATCCATTCTACAGTATTTTGTTATAGTAGCCTGCTGCTGCTGCTACTGCTGCTAAGTCGCTTTAGTCGTGTCCAACTCTGTGCAACCCCAGAGACGGCAGCCTACCAGGCTCCTCTGTCCCTGGGATTCTCCAGGCAAGAACACCGGAGTGGGCTGCCATTTCCTTATCCAATGCATGAGAGTGAAAAGTGAAAGTGAAGTCACTCAGTCGTGTTCAACTCTGTAGGATCCCATGGACTGCAGCCACCAGGCTCCTCTTTCCATGGGATTTTCTAGGCAAGAGTATTGGAGTGGGGTGCCATTGCCTTCTCCAATAGTAGCCTAAGCAGACTTAAATATCTTAGATTCTTGTAAAAATCATCTAACTGCTTTACATTTAAATACAAAATGATATTTAAAAGTGCTTAACAGATTTTTAACTCTTGTCTTGTAAATGAGTTTCCATTGTTCTTGTAAGAAAATTGCAATTCTTTCAATTGGCCCTGGTCTTTTCCCTGGCCATTGTTACCTTTGCATTTTTATACTTCTGTCAGTAGAGACAACATATTTGTAAGGTTTCATAAAAAGAAAACAATAACAAACACTTTCAAAGAGTTTATGTTTAGTACATTTTCTTTTAAGCATCTTCAAGGTATTAACTCATTTAATCCTCACAACAATCTTACAGGCAGGTGTTATCAATATTATAAATGTTAATTACTAATGAGGAAAAGTAAGGCATTCAGGGACTGAGAAACTTGTCCAAGGTCACACAGTTAAAATTCCCTCAGGCAGCGTCTCCACATTCATGTCCTGAACCCCTTCTGAGCTTTGGAGTCAGCCAGATTTAAGTTTAAATGCCAAATCATCCTTTTTATTGGATGGTAACATTGTAAAAATTATTAACACTCTAGTCCCCAGTTTTCTCAGCTGAAAAAATCAGTATAATATAACTTAAAATATTAATAACACTCTCTAAGTACAAACCATGGGACTTAGCACTTAATGAATATTCATAAATTCTAAGTTTTGTTATTGTTGTTTCTGTGACAGTAACTATCATATCCCTTTCAGTATTCTACCTGAGTATGCTACACAATAATGATGGAATTTACAATTGTTGGTCCCCTTCCAGTAATATTTTATCCTTCAATTTCCCTTCTTTTGCTTAGATAACTCCTTCAGGTCTCAGTGTAGATACTACTACTTCCATGAAACTGTCTATGATTCCTCAAATCTGGAGCAGAAGCATTCTCACATTAAAAGAATCCTGTTTTATTCACATGAATTCCCCTTTACTATAATTATATATATATATATATACACACATATATATACACACATATATTTACCTTTACTATCATTTTATATATATATATATTTTATATAAATATATATATATATTTGGCCTGAGTCCCCAAGAACTGAAAAGATTTTGATAGGTTTGCTTCTTGTTTATTGTTGGTTTCTCCAGTTTCTGAATATTAGTTGAAATATAGTAGGTTTGCTGCTGCTGCTGCTAAGTCGCTCCTGTCGTGTCTGACTCTGTGTGACCCCATGGACTGTGGCCTGCCAGGCTTTCTGTTCATGAGATTCTCCAGGCAAGAATACTGGAGTGGGTTGCCATTTCCCTCTCCATTTGTGGTATAAATGATGTTATTACATGGAATGATCTATCTTAGAGACTATCTTTATATATTAATGGATTTTATGCTATGCTATGCTAAGTCACTTCAGTCATCTCCGACTCTGTGTGACCCCATAGACGGCAGCCCACCAGGCTCCCCCGTCCCTGGGATTCTCCAGGCAAGAACACCGGAGTGAGCTGCCATTTCCTTATCCAGTGCATGAAAGTGAAAAGTGAAAGTGAAGCTACTCAGTCATGTCCAACTCTTAGTGACTCCATGGACTGCCTACCAGGCTCCTCCGTCCATGGGATTTTCCAGGCAAGAGTACTGGAGTGGGGTGCCATTGCCTTCTCCGAATGGATTTTATATGAGGGCTTAAATATTCTAATGGAATCTAAAATGGATCTGGGGAAATACAAATTCATAGAGAAAGTTAGCATTAAATTTAAAAAAATCCACTCTTTTGTTTTTATATCATTTTTCCCACAGGTAATCAGAGAACATGTACCATCAGGAAAATTCTATTACTCTACATGAAAAATCAGAAATGGAATGAGGTCAGCTAAGAAATCAAAAGAAAAAAAAAAAAGAGATAGCAGCATCAAAAAGTCATTCTATTTTATAAAAAGGCAAATACTTCCAAAGAAGTTATATCCCCTAAAACAGACAAAACCATGGCCCACATACTTAAAAGCTTTTAGTTCAACATCTATGGTGTATTCTTCTTGTCTCACTGATTAAACTCAGTAAATTGGAAAGTGCAATAGAATATTTAAGAGGCACATTTTAAATGTCACAACTTATTTTTCAGTTTCTTAGGCCTTCATTAATTTTGGTTTCCAAAACCTTGTTCTTCATTCACAAGCTATAAAATTTCCTTAAAGACCCGTTTAATGGTAGTGTCAAATGAGTTCACCATTTAATGGGATTGGCTGTTCTCCTAAGAGCAAAGGACTTCCTTCCACCCTCTCATCCAGCTGCCTGGCCTTGTGTAGTTCTCATTCCCACTCTCTATTGCCTCCGTTCCTCAAGGGAAAAAAATCTCTGCCTACCTCCTAGAGGTGTTGCAAGGATTAATAAATTGCAAAGCACACTGAAAATTTTGGATAAAATACACTCTGACAGACTGAAGCATTACCATGACCACAAGTATCATTTCCAGATGCTGCAGATCCAAGGACAAAAGAGCAGGTCTGGTAATCTCATCCAAGCCTCCCACATGGAGGGTTATTGCCAGGCCAAAGAGTTACATTTTGATATTTAAATATCAGTGGTTTTATATCAAAGCCATCTTGCTGAGAGAGATTTTGTCTGGACAGGTAAAGTGCCTGAATTGGCACAACAAAAGGCAACAGCCCTGAATCATTAAGCCTTTTAAAACCACAAGCAACACTATTCCCAGGAAAGAGTTTATCTCTATTAAAAATCAAAGACAACTTCCCTTTCCATTTAAACAGATAACTCAAAATTATAAATGGCCAGCTTCAGAAGACTAACTCTTTATGTAGTCAAGAGGGTCACAAATTCCTTGAAATTTGAGAAACCTCACAGAAAGGGATATTGAAGTTGGATTAGTGCTCCCAAGTGAATCTTAGCAGGGTTTTTGTCTGGAAATCTTGATTTTAGATGTGAGCAGACTTATTGTTTCAAGGAGTTTGCTTTAAATCAAATATAGAAATATGTAGAGTAAATAACTTAAATATCAGTGAAGAGCCAGTAGATCCCCAAACTATGTGGTTTCCTTATATTTGTGTTTCTGTGTATGCAAAAACTCACATTTTTTTGTTGTTTGGGGTTTTTTTTTTGGGGGGGTGGGGGTGGGGGACATGGGTCCCAGGTGCAGAGAAGGGGGTCAATCTTACTTTATAGTTCCTGGCACCATCCTTTGTTTGGCTTATTTGTACATTTCCTTCTGTTCCCATCCCAATCCCACTATCCTGTCCCTCTTCTCACTTAGGCAATCATTCTAATGTGTTTTTATGGGTATCCTTTCGTTTTAATGTGTTCTTATAAAACATTGTCATTTGGGTGCATGTATTTTAAAAAGCAGATATCGTATTTGCTATAGGTGTTTTTTTCTTGTTCCTTTTTACTCAGCATTGTTGGTAAGGATCTCCTACTGCTGTAGGAATAGCCAGCATGCTGCCTTTAACTCTTGTGTGGTACTTTGCAGTGTATAGCCTACATCCTTTCCTTCCCCGTTCCCCAGGGATAGGCACCCACATTGCCTCCAACTCCTTGGAAATATAAATAACACTGTCAAGAACATTCCTATGTGTGTTTCCTCATAGCCTGTATGAGAATTTCTCCAGGTTATGCCTTGTGGTGGTTGGTGGGGATATAGTAGGTCTGTGAACTTAATTGCATTAAAACTACCTCAGATTGCTTTCCAGGATGGCCACACAGTTTCATATTCTGTGCAGGGGGGTTCCTATTTCCTGCTGCTCCTTCCAACACTTGGCATTATGCAGCTTTCTAAATTTTGCTAATCTCTTGGGTATAAAGTGATATGTTATTGTTCAAATTAGCATGTCTCTAATTCCCAGTGGGTTTGAGCGTACTTCATGTTTGTTAGCTTTTGGGTTTTCTACACCGGTAATCTCAAGATCTCCTACAATGCAAATTGTATTTTATAACTTTGCCTGTATTTTTCTTGTGGTTCCTGCCCTTTTTTTCTTTTTCTTTTTTTACTTGGAGAAACTACGTCTATATTCTAGTTATAAATCCCTAGTGGGTTTTTGACTAAGTATGCCTTCCCGCAATCTCTCATCTGTCTCATAACTTTTCCCATGGGCTCCTTCCTTGAATAGAAACTTTAGGCTACAGTAATTGCTTTCAAACAGCAAATAGAATCGTTAGCTAAAAGAATACAAGGACTGGTATTTGCAGATAACTCATCTCTGGAACATACATACAAGAGGGAATATATTATTTAAAGAGATAAAGGAAGTATGACAGATTGAAAATTAGTCTAAAGATGGCTGAGAGGATGATTTTGCCATTTTTGGTGACAAAAGAAAAGTTTG
Organism: Bubalus bubalis; assembly: GCF_019923935.1. Lineage (NCBI taxonomy): Eukaryota > Metazoa > Chordata > Mammalia > Artiodactyla > Bovidae > Bubalus > Bubalus bubalis. The sequence continues at coordinate 71,996,669 of NC_059157.1, forward strand.
TGCCAAATTATACTATTACTTACTGGCTAGAACATTTAATTAAAGTACAATATAACTCATTTAAATACAAATATATTTGTCTTTACAGTATGTTTCTCATATTAGAGAATATGAAACAACTTTATTATTAATTATTTTAACTAATAAATGAGAATTTAAAATATTTTCATAAATGTTTTTATATAAATCCAATATTTACATATTCAAAATTAAGTAAAATGGTAAATACATACATACTCAGAATCAGTATGATCGTCAAAAGAGATGCCATTTTGAAAATTTACATTTAGAGAAGTGATAATTAATGTTTGTGTGTGGCATGTTAGTCACTTAGTCATGTCAGACTCTCTGTGACCCCATGGACACAGCCTGCCAGACTCCTCCGTCCATGGAATTCTCCAGGCAAGAATACTGGAGTGGGCTGCCATTTTCTTCTCCAAATTAATGTTTTACCCTCCCCCAAATTCAGCATGAACACATTATTTTTGGGCTCTTTCTTTTACCTGATAAAAAAGCATTTAGAGAACAAAATTCTATAGGAAAAAAATCCTGATGAGAACGTAGAATAATATTTTTTGAGGAAATGTATCATTCTGTTTTTCACACTCAGCAGGCTATGATGTAACCTAAAAGTCAAGTTTTCCATAAAAGATTCAGCAGGTGAATGTGCTGCTATTAATATGTTGCCCAAAAGGAAGATGGCTTTTGAGTTTACTTGCTGAAATAGTTTTCAGATAAAATTTTCATTTATTTATGGAGTGGTTCAATTAGTCTCTCCAAGTCATATGATTATAGATGCATATAGGTCATAGAAAAGCAGGCACTTCATTCAACTTCTGAACTGTCACAGACCATGTACTATCTTACCAGGAGCCAACATTTTGTGAAGCACTCATAAACCTAAAAAAACACTGCCTTCAATGCCTATCCTCTTCATACTCTCCTCAAAAGCCTTGCTTGCATAATTTATACATCAGTGTGAGAACAATATACTCTCAGTCTTTTAAATTCTTCTGTTTTATGTTTCCTTATATCAAGCATAACATAAACATGCCTTTTCTCTTAATATTTTCCAGATCATTGTACCACTATGGCCTTAGAGTCTGTAATCTGTGTAAAAGTGTATTGGTGAGGAATAAGTATTTTGCAAATAGAAGCTGCAAGTCAGAGACTTATCTCATTCCTTTATTTTTTTCTACTCTGCTGTTACTCCTCCCACCTTTGTCTAGTTACTCCACCCATCTAGAGAAATACCTAGAGAGACACCTTTGATCAACTTTTCCCTTGCTCCAACCCATATATTGTGGGTAAAAGTAGGAATCTGACCCTGACCCTGATCCGATTGACATGAATCATTAGACTAACTACAGTTCTGTTACATTCACTAGGTAGATCACACACCCAAATTGTGATTTCTGTATTCTGATCCTACAGCCTTCAGGTTATCAATTCTCATTCTAGAAATATCACAAGGAAGGATGATACATATGAGATTCAATTGTACCATTTTCCTCAACATTCTGGCAGTTAGAGTTCTTATTATAAATTAAAACATCGGTTTTTAAAATGCATTTCTTTATTTACTCAATATTACATTTGGGTTCAATGAGAACCAAAGACTCAATATTGAAATATAAAGACATCTATTTACTAACACCTCTATTCTTATACTAGTAGCTGTTTAGTTTCCATATATGATGCTTTTATTGTGATAGGATGTAAATACCAGAACTTACTCATTTTGATGACTTTAGGGGTGAGCAAAGTGAAAACACACAGAACATGCTTATTTTACATAAAGTTATTCATGATAACTAGCAGGAAGCTTTCTAATACATACATATTTGTCAAAGCTCTTTATGCTTCTCTGTGTAAATGCTGATGGTACACACAGGAAAACTTGATTAGTTTTCCCTGGGGAGAATCAGGAAAGACTGACTAGAAATGTATTATTCTTCAGCTATCCTTTGAAAGACGAGAAGGGGTTGGCCAAAAAGGACAACTCAGAGAGAGTGGAAGATTTAAAAACATGGAGAGTTTGTGAAATAGCAAAATGCTAAATGTGAGTGAGGGTTTAAAGAATAGGGGAATGATGTGGTTTGGAATTGTATGTTGTGTTCAGATGAAAGGATCTGTGTCAAGCTAAAGAAGCTAAACTTAGTCCAGTAGTCAACAGGAGGAAGAAGAAGGAAGAGAAGAACATCATAAAATTTGCTATTACACAATATCACACAACCATGGGGAGGATAAGTTGGAGGAGAAAACCTGGAGGGATCATGATTAAGCAAAAACATGCTGCAAATGCTAGAGTCAAAGATGCTATGTCCCTAGATTATGGTCTGGCAGTAAGGCTGAAAAATACAGTCAGAATTCAGTCATGTCTTTGGTAGGATCTACTATTAATACTGTATAATCAAAGAATTATCAGATTTTCAAGAAGGAAAGCAAGTTAGAGATCATCAGGCCCAATCTCTTCTTTCTGGAAATGAGAATAGGTGATTTGATTAGGGGATTGTGGAGGTAGGACTGACCTAAAGCTAGCATTTTAATTTATAAAACATTAAGGTGACAAATTGGATAATCAATTTCTCCATGTACCCATCTCATCACATGTATAACACATAGATAGTAATATCAGCCTTTTGTCAATGTATGGGAAATGTCTCATACTGGGCCTAAATAAGTTAGGGCTAAATAAATATTAATTTTCATTGTTAAATGATTATATCATTAGGCAATATTGTAGTAGATCATCCTCCCTTTCTTGCTCTTTACAACCCTAAATTTGAGTGAACAACTAGTACCCTTTCATTCTCTGGGCATATATTTTCAGAGCACCATTTGCTCAAGACTGGCAATTACAGATTATACCCACGAGAAACCAGCAATCTCTTGGGCACTGTGATTGATTTAGAATTTAATATGACCCATTTCAGACCACGTGGAATCTACAAGACTCAATTCTAGGACATTGGTTGGTGCTATCAGGTAAATGGATGTAAAAATGGAGTATAGATGCCACCTTCCTGAAGTGAAATGACAGCTTTTTTGAGAATGTTCCTAGACATACTGGGTCCTTGTGACAGGTTTGAGTCCAGCGTAGACCCCGACCTGAAGTCAGATACAAACGTGATTTCCAGGTATGTGAAACTAATAAATGCTCCTTTGGATTATGCTGATTTCACTTTTGTTTTCTGTTACTTGCAATGAAAGAGGCCTAAATAAAACAATATGAAAAGAAAAAAAATGGCAAAATTTAACTTCTGCTAAGGAAATGGTAAAAATAACTTAAATTCTCTAGTGAAAAAAAAAAGACAATAGAGATAAATTACCAAGATCTCTCTCAGGAAAAGCAATCTTTCCAGGAGGGTTGAATAAATAAATTAGTTTTCAGGAAATAATTTAATTTTAACTATGCTATAAAACTATTTTAGAGATAATTCCATTAGCTGCATATTAAAGAATACTTGACACATAAAATATGTTATAATCTGGAGCCATAAGACATGAGGCAGTTATATTTTTCAAACTGACGCCCCCTTCATGAGTTCAATTTACAAAGACATAAAGGTTGCAAGAACATTTATAGGAAACTGTACTGGCATGGTGATATTCAGTAAGATTGAATCAGAGGTACATTTAACTTTATACTATAACATTACATTTAATCTCATTTAGAGCAAATGAACCACAAGGAAAAAATTTAATTTGTTGTAAGTATAGGATTGTGAGCCTGAGTGTGGGTGGTGGGAGAAACTGAGTAAACAGCTAATTTAATTAGAAGAAATAAGCTGTCTTTTTTATACCACTTGAAAAAAAATCCAAAATCATTAGTACACAAGGTTTTACAGTCTCATACAACAGCACGTCTTATTATTTGCCAGCATCTTTTGAAGGAAGTCAGCCACGGCCAACTGATCTATAAATTCTTCCAAGATAATCTGTGAACGTGAAGTCGCTCAGTCATGTCCGACTCTTTGCGACCCCATGGACTGTAGCCTACCAGGCTCCTCTGTCTGTGAGATTTTCCAGGCAATAGTACTGGAGTGGATTGCCATTTCCTTCTCCAAGGGATCTTCCCAACCCAGGGATCGAACCTGGATCTCCCGCATCGTAGACAGATGCTTTACTGTCTGAGCCACCAAGGAAGTATAATCTGTACCAGACCCTAAATGAGATGGTTCAGTTTCTCTCATCCAAAACTTTGGGATTTCAGTGAAAGGCCAATCTATCAGATCATAGTGAGTGCTTAATTTTCTAGTTGTATAGAGTCTAGTCTGGTGTTAGCCATATGGAAAGCCAATGCCTTCTCTCTTTCTCTCTTGATAAACCAATTTTAACTGAACTAGTTGAATTGTTTAGTGTACTTCACAATCTTCCAAAGGTTTCCAAAGGCTTCCAAAGAAGTCACATAACTTCTTTAACATGAAGACTCAGATAAGTGGAATTGCTAACCTCTAAAATGGAAAAAAAAAAAAGCACCATTGACTTCCATTCATAAGGAATTGTTAGTGTATAAATCATTAGAAATCTGATATAATTTCATGTACTTATGGCATGTTGAGACTTGAACATACCATGAGACGTAAAATAATCTAGTTATATAAGTCATCAACTATTCCCTTAACTGTTCAAAAGGAAAAAAAAAAAACTGATATATTTTTAAGGAACCATCAATACAAGAAAATTTCCAACAAAATCTTTGTTTGTAAAAAGTTAAACTACTCTAATGTCAGACCATAATTGATGATAAACAATATAAGTTCTCTAACTCAAATCAAGTAATCATTCTAGAATTTGAACATGATTATTCAGGATACTTAAAGGAGATTTTCAAGCCTCTCAAAACTGTCTGTGCCATCTCTCAGACTTCTTCTCTCCAGTAACTTCGATTTGTGGGCATAGTTCAGGTTACTTGTCCTCTCCACTCTTAAGTTTTGTTTTGACTTTTTGTCTTACTTGAAACTAATTGCCAGCTAGATTCCATTTTGCCCTCCCCCCTTGCTTCCCTCCATTGCTTTATTTTGCAAAAACTATTAAATGCTTACTGTGCCACAATGTATATACAGGCACAACAGCAAACAAACTGTAGGCCCTGCCATCAAGAGCTTTTCTGGCAGAGTCAGATAAAGAGGTATATTCCATTTGGTTATATAAGACTTGAAGATATGAAAATGTGTGGCTTATTGGAAGGACACAACTCAAGAGGGAGTTGTATGAAGGTTTCCTGTAGATAAAGGTGAATGCTCAGTGGGACCTAAAGGAGGGAGGAGAGAGGAACAGCAGAGACCTGCATCTGTACAAGGGCCGAGAAGTAAAGGGAACACATAAAGCAAGGTTTTCTAAGAAAGTTAATGTGTGTGTTTGTGTGTGTGTGTGAGTGTGATTGTAGGGGTGTTGGGTGTTCATTAGGGAGAGGGCTGAGAGATGTAAGAGGTGAGGTTTGAGAACCAAGGCAGAGCCAGATCACAAACGATTTTTCAAACCTTGCTAAGCGTTTTCTTCTATGCTGGGAAGGCAAGGGGACATCACTAAAGAGTTCTAAACACAGGAGTAGTAACAGAGTCTTTTCACTCTCTGGTTATGTGAAGAGAGATGGGCTTCAGATTGCCATAAGTTTTCAGATATGATTATTTTAAGGTATCCTAAATCTATTGGTCTTCAAGTCTTCCTGGGTAGTGTAGTTGAAGAAACACATTTTTCATTGGCACAATCATCTTTACATATGACAAAAGGAAGACTCAGAGATTAAGTGATATGTATCAGGCAACCTACCAAGTTAGCATGAATACAGGAGTGGAAGTACTACCTCTTAATCCTAGATGAGAACTAATGAATTAAAAAAAAACATAAAAAGGCTTATTGTCAGAAAACAAGAATTACTTATCAATATTTTTATCTCAAGATGCTATATTAGATGATTTATACAATATAATTGGAAAGGAATTATATTTGTGTATGTAACCATTGGTTTGTAAACATAATATTTAAGAAGATGTAGACAGCAAGTCTAAATCAAACATCATAATTTTACTTTTATTTTTGGTCATTGTGATTTCATGTGAAAGATTTAAAAAATGCTATCTCTGGAAATAAATTGTACTCTCTTATCTATTATTTTTCAACATTCCAGAATCAATTTGCAGACTTGAATGTATGTGGTCTACTGGGTGGAATATAATTATATTTTTTATATTATAATGAAAATTAGTTTTATATTAAAAAGAAATATAATATAAAACATGTTTTATATAGGGGAGGACTAAGGAAAACTTGTTTTCTATTTTTGTTCCCAGAAGTGTGAGAGATGAGAGCTTTGTACACAACCCATCGCTTCTTCACAGTGTATGGAGAGGTGACTATAAGCTTGAAAAGCAGAGTCGGAGAAACTTGAGACATTTTTGCTAGTACTCTATAAGAAAGACAGCATTGTCTTCTTTGTAAACACAATCTGGGCATCAGTAGCTTTCTGAAGAAGGAACGCCTGTGGGGCAGAGGTGCCAGGTGAGGAAATAAGATGGAAAGACACTTGTGAAAAATAACTTTCCCAAAGGCATTTTGATTTGTTTCAGAAAACTCCAGACCTATTCTATTTGGTTCTAGATCAGTATCAGTTGCTTCCTTTTCTTCTTTGACTGATCAAAAGCACAAAGTATTTAACCCCTCTCCACTGCATGTCATTCACGTTTTTCACTTATGCAAAAGTATTGTTTCCTGTATGTATTTAAACAAACATCAGACAGTACAGGCTGGAGTTAAAAGGCAACTTCGAAAATACTTTTCTGCAAATTTAAAAATCAAACTGATTAGCTTGTTTTGTGTGTGTATGAATCATTAATATTTTAACCGTTGAATATGAAAAGTATCCTAAAATGTCGTAGAGAGAATGAGGATGGCTGCAAATGCAGGTTTTCAGTAATAACCCATGTATATCAGAATATGCAGAAAAAGAAAAACTCAATAATAATATCTGTAACATAGACATAGCAACTGATGAAGCCAGATGTTATGTGTTAGTAAATAATACATATGAGATTAAAATTCTAATTAAATTTGAATTACATACAAAAATAATGCTTAAAGCATTCTACATTTGTAAAAAAGTCACTATTGAGGAAGACACTGTTCATAGTCCTTTATATGGGAATCCTGGTACTCCATTTATTCCTCATGGAGTTTAGCAAGAAATTTTTATTTATCTGGAAATGGTGATCATGATATTTGCTTACTAAGTTTACTTTTACAACTGGTTGCTTATGCCTGTGCTCAGATGCTTAGTCCTGTCTAACTCTTTGTGATCCTTTAGACTGTAGCCCACCAAGCTCTTCTGTCTATGGAATTTTCCGGGTAAGAATACTGGAGTGGATTGCTATGCCCTCCTCCAGGGATCTTCCTGACCCAGGGATTGAACCCACATATCCTGCATCTCCTGCACTGCAGGAAGATTCTTTACCACTGAACCATCAGGGAAGCCCTTGGTTTTAGATTAATTTCATGCTGACAGCCACACCACCTTAGCCCATGTTTCTGGTTCTGATGCTGCAGTTCTCCACATCCTCCTTTCTTTATATATTCTAACGATATTTCAGAGCTCCATTTGTGTGTGTGTGTATGTTTGTGGGCCCAGCATGCTCCCACTGCACAAAACTGCTTGTGTTTTTAACGTTCCTATTATATCTGAGCCTTTTTCTGTAATTCACTTCAAATCCACTTGGGAAGTAAGTGGAAGTAAAGTAAGTAAACGGAAGTAAGTGGGATTAAAATAAAATAACAAATTGAAGCTTCACAATACATATTACAGTATTTAAAGAACCAGTCTCTTTATGATTCAGCACTTCTTTAAGTCTTTAAAATATTATGCATGTGTGTTGTGAAACAGTGCTGAAAAAAGCAGTCTGGGAAGGTACTGCTACCAATATGTTTTATGGAAATTAAACTGTAGGCCTAGTTTAAGCATGTTTATTAAATTCAACTTTCCCTAATAAATCTAAACCTATCTTGAAATTGACAGCCAGCTCATAATACATTTGCCAAGTTAAGACATATCAAATTTGAACTCAGTTTTATGTTACAAAATAGTTTTAACTTGCAACACATAAAAACACAAATGTAAAGTTTGGCTAGTTTCCTACCTGGAACCATATATAACTGAACCAGAGCTAATTATCTCAACTTTTACCTGGTAACTTAGATGGTAAAGAGTCTGCCTGTAATGCAGGAGACCCAGGTTCCATCCCTGAGTTCAAAAGATCCCCAGGAGAAGGGAATGAGTACCCACACCAATATTCTTGCATGGAGAATTTCATGGATAGAAGAATGGCTATCCACTCCAGTATTCTTGCCTGGAGAATTTCATGGACAGAGGAGCTTGGTGGGCTACAGTCCATGGGGTCACGAAGAATTGGACATGACTTACCAAGTAATAGTAACATACCTATCTTTTAGGGTATTATTTTTATTTCTTTTATCGTATATTATGGAGATCCAACCAGTCCATTCTAAAGGAGATCAGCCCTGGGTGTTCTTTGGAAGGAATGATGCTAAAGCTGAAACTCCAGTACTTTGGCCACCTCATGCGAAGAGTTAACTCATTGGAAAAGACTCTGATGTTGGGAGGGATTGGGGGCAGGAGGAAAAGGGGATGACAGACGATGAGATGGCTGGATGGCAGGCATCATGGACTCGATGGATGTGAGTTTGAGTGAACTCTGGGAGATGGTGATGGACAGGGAGGCCTGGCATGCTGCGATTCATGGGGTTGCAAAGAGTCGGACATGACTGAGCAACTGAACTGAGCTGAACTGAACTGATATTACCTTGTGTTACATTTTATGACTTCTTCAGTTCAACCACATTCTTTCTGTGGTCTCTTAGGGACTTCTCTTCCCCTCCAACTTTTCCAACTAATAATAGTAAGAGCTACTACTTATTAAGAGCTTACTATGTTCTAGAATGGAGAAGGCAATGGCAACCCACTCCCGTACTCTTGCCTGGAAAATCCCATGGACGGAGGGGCCTGGTTGGCTGCAGTCTATGGGGTCGCTAGGAGTCGGACACGACTGAGCCACTTCACTTTTACTTTTCACTTTCATGCGTTGGAGAAGGAAATGGCAACCCACTCCAGTGTTCTTGCCTGGAGAATCCCAGGGATGGGAGAGCCTGGTGGGCTGCCGTCTATTGGGTCACACAGAGTCGGACATGACTGAAGTGACTTAGCAGCAGCAGCAGCATGTTCTAGAAACTGTGCTAAACATTCTACTCACTTTTTCACATGTTATATTTTCAACAACACTAAAAACTGAGGTTGATAGTCTTATTGAATTCATTTTGTGGGTGAATAAGCTGAAGTTTGGAATGATTTCATAACTTCCCCAAGATCATACAGCTACTCTGTGTGAGAACATGGATTCAAATATAGGTTTGGCCAATGAGCCCATTTTTGGTTCAGCTGAGTATAGACTTTGGAACTTTTCTTACTTGAGATCTTGGCTACCAAAATAGTTTCCCTGGTTTTCTTAAATACTAGAAAACATAATTCCTTAAAGATGTATGTTAAAGCTACGTGAAAATCTCTCAGTCGTGCCCGACTCTTTGTGACCCCCATAGACAATGCAGTCCATGGAATTCTCTAGGCCAGAATACTGGAGTGGGTAGCCTTTCCCTTCTCCAGGAGATCTTCCCAACCCAGGGATGGAAACCAGGTCTCCTACATTGCAGGTGGATTCTTTACCAGTTGAGCCACAAGGGAAGTTAAAGCTAAAGTCAACATCAAACCAAGATATACCATGATTGATCAGTGAACAAATTTATGAATTATTTTATTTGAACTTAAAATTGGATCTGAGTTGTAAAATATAAATATTTAGTACATATATTTTTAGGCTAAACTTTCAACAGTTTTAGTGTCAAATTTCTGATTCAATTGTCAACTTAGGTAATTTTCTCTTGTTTTATCCCTAACAACCCTTTTTATTTTTTCTGTTTAATTTTGTATTCTTTCTAATCACTCTGAAGGTAGAAATGATATAAATAATTCCTAAACAAGTCAAATTATATTAAATTAGGTCAGTCAGTTGACTGTAAAGACATGCCATATGCATCAAAGAAAGCTTCATATTTTTTCTGATGTCTTAAGAAATTGAGGGAATTCATTTCATCTCTCTGAGAAATCAGGCTTTCTCTCTCTCTTTTTCTCCAATTTTCTAGATGGCCGTTTCTATAGCAACCATCATCTTAATGTTCCTCCATCCCAACTCCTCTCCCTCAGTGTGAAATACCTGTAAACTTTTTTTTGCCTAGTAAAAGTTTAGTAAGAAATAAACACAGCAATCCTCCATTTATCATCTGGTGACAGGGGTCAATTTGAGTTGCTGGGTATGTTTCACCTAAGACCATTACTGTGGTAGGAAATTGTTTGTTCAAATTTTCTCAATTCTCCCACATGTGCACAACAATAGAAATAAATGAAATTAGTAAGGAAAAGGCAATTGTAGAAATAAGAATTTCCAATTTGGGAAGATCCTCTTGGTTTTCACTGAAGAGTCAAATGTTAGAACCACATAACATGGTGGTTAAAATGTGGAATGTACACTCATTTGGGCCTGGCTCTCCTCTTTGACCATGTGACTTTGATCAAGTTAACTTAACCTCTTGATGTTAATGGGGACAAGGTAAAAAGTGAAATTACTGACCCTATAAAACTGTAGGAAGAATTCAATGTGCAAGTACGTATAAAGTATTTAGTACAATTCCTGAGACACAGGAAGTGCTCAACAAATGGTAACTTTGAAGAAAAAAATGTAGGAGGTGGTTTATATATGCCAGGAGGCACTAAGGTCAAATGCTAGTGCTTTTATTTTGGCTTCAGTTTTTGTTAGTGATTATTATGTGATTATTTTTTACAGTTTTGCAGTATACAATTTACTTTGAGATTAATAGTCTCTTCCTTCACCTAACTGCCCTGAACCCTTGCTCCACCATAAAAGCCATTTGGTTTATGAATGTTGTATAAATGTTCTGCTCCTCCAACATAACAACCTCTGAACTGCTATTCCTCAAATCCCACATCTTAGAAAAAGATGACAGTGTCTATTAAAAAAAACTTTGTCAAATACACACTCCCTGTCCTGAAATGCATGTGCATCTTCCTTCATGCTGGCCCGAGCAGGTGATAATCTGTATGTGGGTCACTGGATGCTAATGAATCAGGGCAAAACTGCAGTATCCGTGAGCAATCTGTGAGTCCTGCTTGGCACAAGGGTGTATTAGCTCTGCAGATCATATAAACCTATGCCAAAATAGTATTATGTCTCCATATTAAATCAATTCTCTTCATTATGTGTAGAACTAGATCATGTGCTAACAGTTTCTTTTCCACTGATGCTCATTTCTTTCATGTGGGGGAATATATACCCTTCATCTGCACAATCTTTCCCCCCTCCATACCACTCTGAGGACACACCCCTTATGAAAGCAGATATAAAATAATCAGGGGAAGCAGTTTGTAACATATCTTCCCCTCTCTGCCCCACCCCCGCAACAAACAATTTATATGTAAATATGCAGAGCTAAGGCAGACACTAACTTGCCCAAATTAAATGACAGTCAGTCCCTGAGGACCAGCAAACATTATCCAGGATACCAAGGATTATGGTTGTTTCCTTCAATTGCCTGACAGGACAAAGGGCTGTTTGCATAATAGACATACAGTCTCACTCCACCCATTTACATACAGAGAAATTTAAGAGAGCATGTGTGCCTGATCAAGGCATGTACAGAGGACTGACTCATTTTATTTTTCTGTTTTGGCAACGCTTATTAAAATATTACCCCCCTTGGACAGCTTGATTTGCATTAGCTCTGTAACTTAAATGTCATACATGGCAGACATTAATGATTCTTATATCATTATGTATGTCATATATGCACATACAAGAACACTGCATTAAGGAAATGAAATCCTCATGCTTTTTAAGAAGAAAAATACTATTTTGGATGGTAAGGGAAAAAATAAAATCTATCCTAATACATCATTAGATATTTGTGGAAAATATTTAGTATTAGAACACATCCTTGGAAAGTAAATGGTAACAATGTTTTGCTGATGTGTTCCTCTTTCCTTACAACTCATCAGGCAGAGAGGGTCAGAAATCCTCTCTAAGGTGTTTGTTAATTTTATGATTTTTTATTAATGAAATAAACATTGATAATGAGAGACCATAATATGAACTTTTTTTAAAAAAGATTTTCATCAAAAAGATTTTTTTAAGGCATCTTGTATTTTAAAGACTCAGACAGGTCATTCTGGAAAGATAATTAGAAAGCTAATTACTAGAATGGAAATGATTCATATCTATCTGGGGGCAATTTAGGTCACAGATATGCTTTAAGGCCAGGAAAAGGGACATCATTATTCAGGTTTTTAAAAATTTCTGATTCTATGCGTAACATTCACTTGGAGTAATATGAATTATGCATGCATGGTTTATTCCTGGATTTCCATAGAAAATTTAGGTGACTTTTTATATGTTTTGTGTAATGAAGTGATGTCTAAAGTGAAATTAAACACATTACCTTCTTGCAGGACTATTATTTCTAATGCTGTTAAATGTTATATAGAATTTTTCAAGTCTATTTGACTAGGAATTTTTGTTTCTCCTTGTGGGCTATCTGTAAAGCATATTATTTTATGGAGTCTGTTAATATATCCACATTATAAATTAGAATTTTTGTGTTCTTTATATGAATACTCTGCTACATTTTTTGAAGTCTCACTAAGGCACCTTTTTAAAGAAGTAACAACATTGAAATTAATTATCAGTATGTTAACATTATAAAGTTACAATGTTACAAAGTAACTATTACTTTAATAGTTACAAATAAGAAAGTAAGAATTGAAAAGCCACTCCCCATTCTGTTCAGCTGGAAATGAGGTGAAAAATAGGGGATATTTTAAGCAGTCCAGTTCCCTTTCTGAAATGGGACCACTGACAGGAATCCACCTTGAAGATGGAAGAGCTACTGGGAGGATGATTTCAGAGGGAGCTGTATCTCATAGTTACACCCTATGTATTTCGAGAAATCATTAAAATAAGTTAATGCTAACCACATTAACCAGTAATAATCACAAATTTAAGCTAATAAATTATTAATGTAATGTAGACTATTTGTCAGCAAAAATACTTTATCCGGTCTTCTCATTCTCTTCATTACCATTTTGAATAGCCTGATTAACTGTCAGTTACATACATAATTCTTGTTACAGTTTGTTTATTGCTTTTCAGCAACCCAGTAATCCTAGTGGATGAAAATATTTTTCATTTGTCACAGTGACACGTGCTATGAAGTGAAAGTATGAACAGCTGCAAGATCTCCTAAGCTGATATAAGGGAACATACACATTTTTTAAGATTCCACCTGATTTTTTTTTAAACTTCTATTTATCTAAAATTAACCACAGGATTTGACTTTGGTTTCAGACATGGCTTCATTGTGAGAGAACTATGATTTTGGAAAAAAAAAAATCAGCAAAGGCTTTGACCATGATACTCAAACTTGACATTTTAACAAATACCTTTGAAGGAACTTATCCTCCAACACATTCTTAGATTAGACTTGCCTAACTCATGGCTCTTAAAGAGTTCTTAATTACTCTCTGTTTAGTCCAGCGCAGGCACTATTTTCATCAGTTTCCTCTGTGCTGGCATCTTGGGTGGTAGATTACATTGCTTTACCCTTAGAATGTTTCTGCATTTCTACATTCCTGCTTGAGCCATGGATCATTACTACAGAAGTAGCCACATGGATAACATAAAAGCCTATAAAGTGTATTTAAAAAGAGGAGCATTTTGTCAGGGTTGGGGAGCTGGGGCAGGGAATCTTGATTGGATTTGTGCTGAAAAGAGTTTGAAATCAACATTTTTACTATTTTAGGGTTGTTTGTATTTATTTATTTTAATTTTATTTTATTTTTAAACTTTACAATATTGTATTAGTTTTGCCAAACATCAAAATGAATCCGCCACAGGTATATATGTGTTCCCCATCCTGAACCCTCCTCCCTTCTCCCTCCCCATACCATCCCTCTGGGTTGTCCCAGTGTACTTAAAGAAAGGTTAACACATAAATATCTTTTAAAGAATCATGTGGATAGGATTCTAAATAAAATCATCTCTAAATAATGGTAAGTAATCTATGGTTCTACTAGCAGTAATAAAATTCATGTAAAATATGACCTAGAAAACTTCTCCTTATACATGAAAGTGAAAGTGATAGTCACTCAGTCGTGTCCTATTCTTTGAGGCCCCATGGACTGTAGAGTCCATGGAATTTTCCAGGCTAGAATACTGGAGTGGGTAGACTTTCCTTTCTCCAGGGGATCTTCCCAACCCAGGGATCAAACCCAGGTCTCCTGCATTGCAGGCAGAATCTTTACCAGCTGAGCCACAATAGTTACAAAAGCTGGAGATGGGAAATAGCAAAGAAATCTCCTTATTTGTAAAGGTTATATAAACAAAAGATAATAGAACAAGTAGAAAAAAATGCTCATGAGATACTGAAATCTTCTTATACAATTTAATTTTTGTACTGTGAATCTTTCTTAAGTGAATGTAAGCTGGGATTCTGCATGTTGTAAATGGTCCTCTAATATGTTTATTGTTCAGCATGGTGAATAATATCACCCAATATTTACAAACTGGGAAATTTTAAATACAAGCCTTGGTTACTATTGTCCTTTGAGAAGTGGGAAGTTCTATCAACAATGGGTTGGATTTCTCTGCTTTGGGAAATAAGTGCTCCCTAAACTGTCCACTATCTCCTATTTCCTTATATCTAGGCCATTTCATGCTTGTATAGTATCTGTCTGGACCTCGTAGGCACTGGTGTTTGAAACTCTTTGCACCAAGTCTAATAAATAAATTCCTTTGGGTTGAGTCCAAATTGCATCCTATACTGAGTCTGATTTTATTGCTAAGAGGGAAGTGATACATTTATAGTACATGATTAAATATCCATGTTCTAACATGATTACACATAAATTATTAACAAGACTATTCTAGGAACTCAGGGTAAAACTTCACTTCATTAGTATCTTAAGTGTTATAGTTAAAGGTTTTCCTACATTATAATGGGTCTTTTATCTTCATAAAATAACAGACAAGGTGACTCTCTTTACTTTAATATGCTACTGTCTTGATTTTGCTAAAATAAAATTATCATTGACCAGTACAAATTTACACCAATACCACTATTTATTTTTGTGGGTAATAAAGTCTAGATTCATTTCACTTGATTCTATAGCTCTCAGGAACAAGATAGGTAAAGTAATATCTATCACTTATAGGTGAAACAATGTGAGAAATACCTTACAATTGCATTCATTTCACATGCTAGTAAAGTAATGCTCAAAATTCTCCAAGCTAGGCTACAACAATACGTGAACTGAGAACTTCCACATTCTCAAGCAGGATTTAGAAAAGGTAGAGGAACCAGAGATCAAATTGCCAACATCTGTTGGAACATAGAAAAAACAAGAGAGTGCCAGAAAAACATCTACTTCTGCTTCATTGACTATGCAAAAGCCTTTGTGTGGATCACAACAAGCTGTGAAAAATTTTTAAAGAGACTGGAATACCAGAACACCTTACGTACCTCCTGAGAAACCTCTATGCAGGTCAAGAAGCAACAGTTAGAACCAGACATGGAACAAAGGACTGGTTCAAGATCGGGAAAGGAGTACGTCAAGGGTGTATATTGTCACCTTGCTTATTTAACTTATATGCAGAGTACATCATGTGAAATGGATGAATCACAAGCTGGAATCAAAATTGCCAGGAGAAATATCAATAACCTCAGATATGCTGATGACACCATCCATATGGCAGAAAGCAAGAGAAACTGAAGAGCCTCTTGATGAAGGTGAAGCAGGAGAGTGAAAAAACTGGCTTAAAACTCAACATTCAAAAAACTAAGATCATGGCATCTGGTCCCATGATTACATGGCAAATAGATGGGCAAACAATGGAAACAGTGACAGATTTTGTTTTCTTGGTCTCCAAAATCACTGCAGATGATGACTGCAGCCAAGAAATTAAAAGATGCTTGCTCCTTGGAAGAAAAGCTATGACAAACCTTGACAGCATATTAAAAAGCAGAGACTTGACTTTGCCAATAAAGGTCCATCTGGTCAAAGCTATGGTTTTTCAAGGAGTCATGTATAATCTGAGAGTTGGATTATAAAGAAGGCTGAGTGCCGAAGAATTGATGCTTTTGAACTATGGTGTTGGAGAAGACTCTTTTGACTCTCTTGGAGATCAAGCCAGTCAATCCTAAAGGAAATCAGTCCTGAATATTCATTGGAAGGACTGATGCTGAAGCTGATGTGAATACTCTAATACTTTGGTCACCTGATGCGAAAAGCCAACTCACTGGATACAACCATGATGCTAGGAAAGATTGAAGGCAGAAGGAGAAGGGGACAACAGAGGATGAGATGATTGGATAGCATCACTGACTCAATGAACATGAGTGAGAGAGCTCCAGGAGATGGTGATGGACAGGGAAGCCTGGTGTACTGCAATCCATGTGGTCCCAAAGAGTTGGACATGACTGAGCAACTGAACAACACTGCTGCTGCTGCTGCTGCTAAGTGGCTTCAGTCGTGTCCGACTCTGTGTGACCCCAGAGACGGCAGCCCACCAGGCTTCCCCGTCCCTGGGATTCTCCAGGCAAGAACACTGGAGTGGGTTGCCATTTCCTTTTCCAATGCATGAGAGTGAAAAGTGAAAGTGAAATCACTGAGTAGGTAAAAATGTATCTAATTGCAAATGATATTTTCTATAGAATAATGTCTAAGCTTTGCAAATAAAGATTAACTCTAACCTATAATATATAAACTGCATTTATTCATCAAGTTTTCTGAGAACATTCTTTGACAGAAGCAGGGCTGATTGTTTCTCCATTGGCCATTTACTTTTCCTTAGTCTATAATCCAGTAGTCCAACTACATTTCTTTCAGTTGGTTTGTTGGTGGTTTTATATGACAGTTTAGTAGTGATGAACTCTTTTCAGATCAGATCAGTTGCTCAGTCGTGTCCGACTCTTTGCGACCCCATGAATCGCAGCACGCCAGGCCTCCCTGTCCATCACTATCTCCTGGAGTTCACTCAAATTCACGTCCATTGAGTTGGTGATGCCATCCAGCCATCTCATCCTCTGTCATCCCCTTTTCCTCCTGTCCCCAATCCCTCCCAGTATCAGAGTCTTTTCCAATGAGTCAACTCTTCGCATGAGGTGGCCAAAGTACTGGAGTTTCAGCTTTAGCATCATTAATAACTGTAATCTTGTGCAAGTTGCTTAGCCTCTCTGGACCTCTGTTTTCTAACTTGAGAACAAAAATTGCTAGAGCAAATGACTTTCTATAGTTTTCTTTGTAATTTTCAACTTTCTGATCATTAACTCATTTTTAAAACTGAATTTAGTAAAGATTAAGAGTTTCTACTGTTGGATTGGCCAAAAAATTCATTCAGGGTTCATAACTATATGGAAAATAAGCAAGACAAGCTTGTTTTTTGTGTTTGTTTATTGTTGCTTTGAAACCATTTAATAAATAAAAATTGAAAGCACTTAATAAATAAAAATCATGCTCCAAAGTAGTAAGATACAATCCATACTATATGATCAACAAAATGTATTCATCTAAACTAGTAAAGAGCGTCTGACTAATCTGGGTATTGCTTTTCCCTTAAATTAATTTAAAAAAATGTTTAATGTTGACTTAATTCTTAGATTTAAAGATGCTCACGGTTTTAGCATTAAGGAACAAACAATATTTACTTATTTTTTAATTGCTGGCTATTTGGGGGGAAGAAAGTGCTAGTTTTTAATCAATGCAATGATAATTGGGTATACAAAGTTATAATGATCAAAAGTTACATAAAGTTCAAATGAAGATGATGGCATCATAAAGATTCATAAAATATATGCCAAGTGAAATCTAATATGATTATTATTATATTATACTGGCCTACCAAAAAAGTAGATGAAAGCATGCAAAGTCTCTTTAATGGGCGTGTTAACTTGTACCAAGTAATGTGAATCTTTGGCTATCTCTTATCCCATTGTGTATGCTAACAGGATTAGCTAGTATTAGTCTCTCATCCACAAGAAGTGTGATAGGCAGTGTGACCTGCAAATCTCTCCTGGGATTCAAAAGAGCTAAGTTGAACCATGCATGATTTCAAAGCAATTCTCAGAACAATTATCTGCTTGACCTGCAAGATGAACAAGCATATCATTTAATTAATTGCCAAGCTCTTGTGAACAGTGCTGTTCATTTTTCTAGTAATCGCATGATGATATGCTCTTGCTGATTCTTATGGGAATGACCAGAATTGCACATTAACTGGGCTGATGGCCACTTTCCACATTGCTACCAAACACTAGTTTTAATCTTGACATGAATAATTTTTTATATGAGTCCATAAAAGCATCCAAAAGACAGTGTTAACAGCAGCTATTTCCTTACTGCAGTGATAAATATTTTTGACCACCTAAAGTCATAATATAAAACATTTCCTTCCCCACTTCTTTATGAGGTACAAATGTAAGCCATATTTTTAAACTGTAAAAGTATTTAGCAATTTAAAAGGTAGTCCTATCTACGGTATGGGGAATAAGAATGTAGAAAGAACAGAATGGATGAAACAAATATATTCATTTATTCAGCTAGAATACAGGCGGAAGATTTCAATTTCATGTGAGTGTGTGGTAAGAGAGGGGAAAGGGGATTATGTTTTTCTGCTATGAAAGAAAACAGAACACAGATTTTGCATTGAAATTACCGTTATGTTAAAATTCCAACTTGTTATTATATATATTTATACTATGTGCTCAATTAGGAATTTATGAACAAACAAACAGAAGAGCAATATCCAGGCAGAGCAAGGAAAAAATAAAAAATAAAAAACTTCCAAAACATTTGGCCACAGACTTTGTCTGCTAGGTCTAGATTCTCTTCTTTCCTCTCTCTCTCTTTCCCTATCTTCCTATCTCTGAACCTCTCTTCTCTCCCATTTTTTGGTGTTGATGTGTGCTTTCCAGCTCATTTCTGTAATGTTTTCAACAATCAGATCAGATTATAAAGTATAATAAATAAACAACAAAAAAAATAAATCAGAGAGTTAAAGAGTTGAAATCATTTTCAATCATGATTTGATGCATGATACTGGATGCTTGGGGCTGGTGCACTGGGAAGACCCAGAGGGAGGGTATGGGGAGGGAGGAGGGAGGAGGGTTCAGGATGGGGAACACAGGTATACCTGTGGCGGATTCATTTCGATATTTGGCAAAACTAATACAATATTGTAAAGTTTAAAAATAAAATAAAATTAAAAAAAAAACACAAAAGCAAAAAAAAAAAAAAAAAACAAACAACCAAAAAAAACCTAGATAATTGGCAAATATTTTCAAATGGCTTCTTCAGAATTTCTTTGTTGTAGTTCTAGGATTCTTTTTATTTACCTATTAAAATGTTGAGCTATAATCGATGTACAGTATTATATCAGTGCCAGGTATACATTGTCATTTGATACATTTATACATTATGAAATGATCCCACAGTAAGTCCAATTACCACTTGTCAGCACACAAAGCTGTTATAATATCACTGACTATATTCCCTATGTGTACACTACATTCTCTTGATTATTTATTTTATAGCTGGAAGTCTGTACTTAATTTCTTACTATCCAAACTACTGACATTTTTCATTGGATATTTTTTGTTGTTGTTGTAGGGGCATGGTGTGTAAAGTGCAGGGGGTTTAGTATTATTTCAGGTCCTTTCCCCCTAGATGCCAGTAGCAACCCCTCACCACAATCGTGACAACCAAAAACTACCTCCAGACATTACCAAATGTTCCCCAGGGAGGTGGGGGTAAAATCACCCCAAATCAAGAACCTCAATTTCAGACTAACACCCTGAAATGAGAAAATTTGGCCAGCTTCTCCCATTCCCAACACACAGTCAAACACACCATTATGGAAAAGGCATGCTTTTTCCTTCCAGGGAGAACAAATAGTAATGTCCTCTAGACAAGGAAGAGATAATCAGGGAAAAAAAAAGAAAAATAAAGTAATATACATCTCCAAGTACATTATTTACATCATCATTTTAAATCATTCCCAGAATGCGGGTACTCTTGGGATGAGAAAAAAGAGGGAATTTGGGTCAGTAATTGAAGAAAATACACTTTTAAAGAAAATTATATGATACATTGACATTGATGAGAAGCAGACTCAGTTCTGTTTTCAAGTTTTAACTCAGAATGAGTCCATCCTAAGGGGCATACTGTCACGCTTAATGCATCTGCTTAACATACACAGCTTGCTTAACTCTTCTAAATTAGTCAGTTATTTTTTCTAAATTCCCATAGTTTTCTGGTTACTATTTCAAAGCTTAATGCCTAAGTGAATTCATCTAATTTTTAAAAGCTATATAATTAAACTCAAAAATGGCTTTCTCATTTCCAAATAATAACAAAAAATTTACACCATACCATTTTGCATTGAATGCAAAAATTTACATCTAACTCAAAGTTTGAGTGAAGGAAAGAAAAAATAAACTTTTGGTAATAATTTTTGAAGCGATATTTTCCAAGCTGGAGTGAAAACATACAAGGACTCATTACCCCATGGACTGTAGCCAGCCAGCCTCTTCTGTCCATGGAATTCTCCAGGCAAGAATACTGGAGTGGGTAGCCATTCTCTTCTCCAGTTCAGGGGCTTTTCACAACCCAGGGATCAAACCCAAGTCTCCTGCATTACAGGCAGATTCTTGACTATCTGAGCCACCAGGGAACACCCAGACATTAATAGATCTTATGATTATTCCGATTAGGTTAATTTAATTATTTTTGTGGAATTGGGGTGATATCTCTCTGAGATTCAACAATAGTTAGAAAATGTTCTAAAGTTTGTACACTAATAGTTTTCAAATATATATATTTTATACATCAGTTTCAGTTCTGTTAAAAACATCTTGTTTATAAAATGGAAGCTGAGAAATATTCTGGGGCACTCAATAGCATGTGAAGTAGTTCTTTAATGGAAAGTTGGAGTTTACATTGAGTATATTATGTCTTGCCTTCCTCTCAGGTCATTTTTCTTCACTGTATTCATCCTTTGTCTGTGATATTTCTCCTGGATCTCCTTTTCCCATCATAATCATCTGATTTTCCAGTTGTTAATATTGCTTTTCATCTGTTTTTCCAGGCAAAACCAGAGAAATACTGCATGTGTGATCTAAATTAAAATAACACAGTTTCTATACTGAAATATATGAATGTGGCCAATTTACTAACTCCCTGCAGTCTCAGTTTTTTCATTTGTAGAATAATATAGTGAAATTATCTCATATGATTAGTATAAGAATAGCAACTACTATTAATTCATGTATATACTAACACATTTTTGGTCAGAGTAGACTCCCCATAAAGAGTAAATATTATTTTTCTTCATTAGGTTGAAAATTCAGGAGTATTTTTCCTTCTTTGGGAAAAGGATATTATCAGTTCAGTTCAGTTCAGTCGCTCAGTCGTGTCCGACTCTTTGCAACCTCATGAATCACAGCATGCCAGGCCTCCCAGTCCATCATCAACTCCCAGAGTTCACTCAGACTCACATCCATCGAGTCAGTGATGCCATCCAGCCATCCCATCCTCTGTCGTCCACTTCTCCTCCTGCCCCCAATCCCTCCCAGCATCAGAGTCTTTTCCAATGAGTCAACTCTGCATGAGGTGGCCAAAGTACTGGAGTTTCAGCTTTAGTATCATGCCTTCCAAAGAAATCCCAGGGCTGATCTCCTTTAGAATGGACTGGTATAGTACACAGAAAATAAAACGTTGAGGAAATCTAATATAATATAAAATGCATTTCATACAAACTTAGGGTCAGATATAATTTATGGGCTGTGCTAAGTGGCTTTAGTCGTGTCAGACTCTTTGTGACCCTATAGACTGTAGCCCAATGGGCTCCTCTGTCAATGGGGATTCTCCAGGCAAGAATATTGGAGTGCATCACCATGTTCTCCTCCAGGGGGTCTTCCCAGATGATTTGCTATGGGTTTTAATTTTTTCCTTTCTATCATTTTTGTCTTTTAAATTAATTGCTTTTGTGGGTTTTAAGCGATCTTAAGGAAAAAGACCATCAGGATCTTTTCACATTTGTTTATCACCGATATAATTTTTAGATTTTTCTAAATCTCTGTTGAGCTCTAAGATTTACAATGTTAAACACAATACAATTATATTCCATATTTAATGGTGTTATTATAATATGTTATACAGAAATACTGCAAATGTCTGGTGAGTAATTTAAAATATTTCAGCTAAATCACTTATTTAAAAAAAATGAGAGATGTTTTTAGATTGGATAGGATTTTTTAAGCCTTGGAAGCTGGTGCTGTTTTCTTGATTTTCCTCCTGGTCCCCGGTATGTCACAGTTACTATCTATCAACAGACCATTATAGGAATTAGTAATGAAACCATTCAGAGACATTTTATACAAATGGTATAAACTGAGCCTAAAGTTCTCCTGTGGGTACTGAAGGAAAGAGGGACAAAGAAATTTGGAAGCAAAATTATCTGTGTCATACCTGCCTTCTGACCTTCCCGCTCAATTTTGTTCAAAAGCCAAGTTTCTTTAAACTTTAAATCCAATTCCCTTGGAGAGCACACACTTAGAAACCCGGAAGCAAGAGACACAAAAGGAGCAGTGAATACCAGAGAATCAGAAGACATTTATCAGAACCATGGACAAATGTATTTCTGAAACAGCTGAATTGTATCTGAAAAATCTAGGTTTTCCTCCCCTTTTTAAAAATTGTTCCTTTAACCCTGTAATCACTATTGATGAACAATATCTATCTTATTCCAGTAAAAGCCAGAAAAAAACTGTCCAGCTGTAAGCTCTATCCATCTCCATATGCAAATATAAAGAATCTGATTTATCTCCCGATACATGAGACCCAAAGTCAGCAATAGGATTATTCTGGGACCAGTTCCTGCTCCCAAAAGACTTCAATGAGTCCAACTACGCATTAACAGCGGCAGGCAAGATGACTGATAGCACAGGGCTCATCCATATTTATCTTCCCAGGACTGGACAGACATCCTATTGATTCCAAGGTCATTACACAACATGTTAACAATCCAGTACCATCCAGTTCAAAAGGAAATTTGAAATTAGTGATGGATCTTCTTGCAGGTCTGTGTTGAGGGCACCAGATGAGTAGTCAAGCATTCCTCTCTCTTGACATTACTACATTCTCCTCTCATTTCATGTCAGTTAGTCTTACACAGAAGACTGTAGAATAGGGAAAATATAGAGCTTGTCTAGTTAAAGTAACATTGTAAAGACTGTAACTCTGTTCATAGAGCCAATATATTAGTGATAGAAAAATCAGTTCTGAGAAAACTGAAGAAAGAATATACATACACACACATATATATCTATACATACACACATATATGTCTATATATACACACATACATATATATATAAACCTTCATATATATGTATGTGCATGTATATGCTCTAAAGCACACAATCTGAAATAAGGTTAATACATTTATTACATAGAATACAGATGTTTAATGAAAAGTGTTCCAAAAGTGACCTTGTTTTATTCTAGAATAAAAATGTTTCTTACACATGTATCTTTATTGTTGCTGTTGCTTAGTTGCTAAGTAGTGTCCAGCTCTTTTGCAACCCCCTGGGCTGTAGCCCACCAGTCTCCTCTGCCTGTGGGATTTTCCAGGCAAGAATACTGGAGTGGGTTGCCATTTCCTTCTCCAGGGGATCATCCCAAGCTACAAATTGAATCTGTGTCTTAGGCATTGGCAAGTGGATTCCTTACCATTGAGCCACCAGGGAAGCCCATATATATGTATCTTATACATATGTTATATGTTTAAAAAGAGAGTTTTACTAAGGTCATTTTTAAAAGAAAACAAGCAAAGCAAAAGATAAAAATAAAATCCAGATGAGAAATCAATAAAACCAATCCCAGATTAGTCACTGTGTTCATTAGTTTTGAAATTTTTATTCAATAGACAGAAAAAAAAATACCATGGCCATCTTGTTAACCAAAAAAAAGTTTTGAAAACACTAAAATATGTCTTACATTCAATCAAGTGGAATCTTAGCTACTTTCTGAGAGCAATGCTGAGGAGTTTATAGGAGTGAAACAAAGCCTTACTTTCTTCAGCCATTCTCATGCTTTCAAAGTTCATGGAACTTGATTTTTGCAGTTGCAGAAACTGGCAGTTAATCTAAACCCAGGCCTTGACATGCCCAGAGGCACTCAGCTGCAAAGTCCGTCTCATGCAGGGTAACAGCACTAGGCTTTATTTGGTTTTGAAAATGAAACTAAAAGGTGACTATTCTGTGGGCTACTTGATAGGGATTTAAGTTCTCAAATGACATTGAAATCATCCTGCAATCCAGAGGAGACTTTAAAATAAAGAGCCCACTTCACAAAGCTCATAGCACCATTTATTCATCCACATGTGTGTTGTACCATATAACCCTGGAGGGCCCCACATTTAGTGCAACAATGTATTCATTGATCCCAATATTAGTGTAACTTCTCTTTTGGAATTGTCCTCAGACCCCATTGCATTTCTATGCCTACTATTAATTCATATATGTACTACCTCATCTGTTCAGCAATGGTTTATTCAGTCACACTATATTTCAGGCACAGTTCTAGCTGCTAGCGATGGAGAAAGGAACAAAAAAGACAGATGCAAACCTGCCCTCCAGGACTCTACATCTTAGTGTGAGAAGAGAGGCAACAATAAGTGAGTAAATCAAGGGCCTAACAAAGGACAGAAAGTACTAAGGAGAAAATAAAACTGGGAAGGAGGACACAAAAGGCTTGAATGGGAAGAAGAGTTTTCTGCAAAAGTTCCACTGCAAGCGTGTCATTTAAGCAAGGGTCTAAAGTTGGTGAGGAAGGGAGCCATGTATACATCTCAGAAAAGAACATTCCAGATAGAAAGAACAACACATGCAAAACTGTCTTTTATGGCATTTTTTTCAGGTCAATTTGAATGTGGAAATAGAAGCAAAGTTTGAAATTTGGAGGTGGTAATAAAAACAGTCCTTGCAGTCAAATCATTATGCTCTACACCTTAAACTTGTACAGTGCTCTATGCCAATTATGTCTCAATACAACTGGCAAAGTTTTCTCCAACTGTGCACATATAACCATACATATGTACACACAGAGACACATAGAACATACAACAGAGTTTATTATAAGGAAGTTGCCAACTGCTGGGCTTAAGCTTTTCTTTATTGCCTAGAAGGTCTCCTCACACCAGTCCCATGCTTCTCCCCACCTTCTTACAGTTTTGTTGTGTGTTTACGCCAATACTCCTGATTTCGTAAATCCCGAATTACCGCCGACTTCTTGGAGTTTCCTCTCCACCTCCTCTCCTTAATTGAAACTTGGCTCACCTCTAGAGACACTACTAAGCCAGCAGCATTCTCAAGTGCTTTCTGTTTATTTTCTAGTACTTTACATGTGCCATGGGCTGGTTCTTCCACACTCTTATTTACTGTCTCCCCAAAACCATTACTTCCCTGCCCTCTTGTTAAAAGCAAACCAAAACAAAAAAATCAAGAATATTCCTCCTGCTACTAACAGATCATGGTTTCTGCCTTTTACTGGCTTCCATCCTCAGCCTCTTTGTTGCCTTCTTTTATAGAATTAAAGCCTCTGCCAAAGACTCCCAGACTTCTGAAAGCACTGAGACCCCTCAACATTCAGGTTGCTTTCATCAACCATGTACCTTGATCTCTCAGGTCCTCAATCTCCCCACTGAGGGATCATTTCTTCTGTCCTATCTCTTAGCCCCTGGCTTCCCAGGTGGCGCTAGTTGTCAAGAACCTGTCTATCAATGCAGGTAGACATAAGAGCAGAGAAGGCAATGGCACCCCACTCCAGTATTCTTGCCTGGAAAATCCCATGGACAGAGGAGCCTGGTAGGCTGCAGTCCATGGGGTCGCTAAGAGTCGGACACGACTGAAGCGACTTAGCAGCAGCAGCAGACATAAGAGACGTGGGTTTGATCCCTGGCTTGGGAAGATCTCTTGGAGGATGGCAGGGCAACCCACTCCACTATTCTTGCCTGGAGAATCCCATGACAGAGGAGACTGCCGGGCTACAGTCCATGGGGTTCCAAAGAGTCAGACAGTTCTGAAGCAACTTAACTTAGCACACATTCACACATCTCTCACTGTCACATGGAGGTATTCAGCATCATCTGAGATTGCTGAACATCTAAAATAACAAATTCAAGGACAATTTCCTCTTAGAGTCTGCTTGTCAGACAGTTGATCTACTAACCTCATCAAAACCTATAGTACACAGCCTGGTTTACCTCACCAGACTATGGTCCCTATCCTTCATTCACTTATTTTAAAATTTAGTATAAATTTCTTGATCCTTTATTTTAATAAATGTATTAGAGCATCCAGATTCTTTGGGTTCTTTGTTAAACTTGCCTTGCAAAAACACACTTTTACATAAACTGCCTACTTTCTCCAGCCTCCTGAGGAATAGCCATCTCATGCTGAGAAATGTCCCATAACAGAAATGTCTCACAACAATGTCTCAAAATAAATGTATTATCTCCAACCTTAAGAGGCCCTGAACACTGGCTATTGGATGGAGACATCCTCTCCCCTTCTCCCCTTCTTCTGAATAACATGTAAGTCTTCTTTGAGCTCCTGAAAACTTCCACTTTCATTTGGGTCCTTACTCTCTATAGATGACCACAATTCCTACCTCCTAATGAAAAGCGAATTGTTCCCAGGGACTCTTGACATTATTTTTCTAAACAACTCTTCCTCTATTTGTGTCTCTCCTTGTCTTTCTCCTTCCTGTTATAATGAAGGGCTGTTTCTACATCTAAGGCCAGTACCACATCCTCTCATCTAAATCATGATTCTTCCACACCTTTACAAAGAACTTCTTTCAATTAACTTTTCATGCTCCTACCCATTCAAACATATCTTTTCAATGTGATTCTTTCCCAAGCCAGTTACACTCACTCCAATAATGAACTATTTTTTTTTTAACAGAAAAGCAGTCTTCAAACCTCTCTCAACTTTACAAATCCTTCCAGCTACCCCTCATCCTGTTTCCTCATGGTCAATATTAAAAACCCTTGTGTGTTGACTCATTTTCCTCAGTATCTTCTCATGACCACTTAGTCCAGTCTGGTTTCTGCCCTCATCACTGCACAGTAAACATTCTGGATAAAGTCACCAGAACCACAGTGGTTCCAAAGCCAAAGGTCATTTTTTAACACTTAATCTCTTTGTCCTCTCAGCAACTGTGACAGTTCTGAACATTTCTTAATCCTTTACAGCACTCTTTTCTAGTCCTTGTAACATCCTCTCTCATGTTTTGTTACTACTCTGGCTGCTGTTTTCGTCCAAGCTCCCTGGCAGTTTAATCATCCTGCACTAGATCCCTTAATGTGGGATTATTCAAGGCTGTGTCATGGGCTCACCTTTCTTCTCTCTCTCTAGTCTTCCCAGGCAATTTCTTCAGTCAACCTTTCTCCTCTCACCTATAGGCAAGGATTCCCAGAATATATATATATATATATATATATATATATATATATATATATATATATATATATATTTGCCTCAATTCTCCTTGTTGAGCTTCAGATCTGTAATGTAAGAAGCATCACTATCCAAACATCTAAGAAGAGACTGTTTCCCAACTGAATTTTTGACCTCTCTCATAGCTCTCATTGGAAAAAACTCTGGTGCTGGGGAAGATTGAAGGCAGGAGGAGAAGGGGGCAACAGAAGATAAGATGGTTGGATGGCATCACCAACTCAATGGACATGAGTTTGAGCAAACTCCAGGAGATAGTGAAGGACAGGGAAGCCTAGAGTGCTGCAATTCATGGAGTCACAGAGTCAGAAATGACTGAGTGACTGAAAAACAACTCCTAGCTGTCTTTATCTTTGGCTGGCTTGGTGAATGACACTGTTGAGTCAGAGATGCAATCCAGGACTTGAGGAGTCATCCTGATCCTGACCTCCAGGTCACCTCCCAAGTTTAATTCATCGCTGAACCTTGTCAATTTAATTTCCCAAATTACACTGAAATTCATTTACTTGTATCTCAACTACCAGCAATTTAGCTTAGCGACCATTATCGTGATTAACTATTTGACTGTACAAGGTGATTTCTATATCCCCAATCAACACTAGCCTCTCAATTAATCACTTGTTTGTGCAAAAGACCTCAGTTTCACTATATTCCTCCAAAATATCAGTGCCATAAAAGACAAAGATATTCAAAGAGGCTGAAGAGACAAGAGAACTAAATGTAATACCTGATCCAGGAATGGATCCTGCACTAGTGGTTAAAAAAAACAAAACAAAACAAAACAAAACAAAAACCAACAACAAAACAAAACTATAGAAGACATTACTGGGTCAGTTGAAAATACTGAAATACAAATTATATAAAAGTGGTTGTATTCATGCTAAGTTTACCAAGGTTGAGAACTATCTGTGGTTACATAGGAAATATTCCTATTCTTGGAAATACAAATCAAGATGTTGTAAGAAGAAAGGAAAATTGGGTAAAATGCTAATAGATGAATAAGATTACGGATCATTTTTGCAATATGCTTACACTTTGTATTATTCTAATATTGTTCTATACTTTAAACAATGTTTTGAAACTCTTCAGTCTCATAGGTGATTATACTAATTGTATATCAGAGAAAAATACAAAACCACAAATCAACCAACCAAGCAAATATAAAACAAACTAAGACAAGCAAAAAGCTTCTGCTCCACCACTTTCTAATTTTATAACTTTACTGTGTTTTGGGGCTTCCCAGGTGGCGCTAGTGATAAAGAACCTGCTTGAGAATGCAAGAGACTTGAGAGACTTGGGTTCAATCCCTGGGTTGGAAAGATCCCCTGGAGAAGGGTTTGGCAACCCACTCCAGTATTCTTGCCTGGAGAATTCTCTGGACAGAGGAGCCTGGTGGGCTACAGTCCATAGGGTCACAAAGAGTCAGAGATGACTGAGCAACTTAGCACACACTGTGCTTTAGTTTCTCAGCTATAAAATGAACCCTTGTTCATGGAGTTGTTTTGCAGATTAAATGCATTGATGGTGTAGTATATTTAGAATAGGTCTTGATACAGAATAAGCATACACATACACTAAATGATAACTGTTAGTGGTGTTATTATTACCTTAATATCTTAAAGGAAATAATAATAATAGATATAAAAATTCTTTCTTCATATGATAACTCCATCTGTATGGGATTCCTTTAATTTGATATTGCAGATTAATTTCACAGAAAGTTTACAACTAATGATGTTTTACACAAGGTCTTTAACTATTATATAGCCAAGAATTACGATTTATGATGCAAGACTGGTTTACTGGTTAAAAAAATGGAAATAGGTTTCTGTAGCATTTTGTATTAAAGTTCACTTCTACTAAAATGATAGAGGGAAAAAAATCAGTGTTGCTAACACACAGAAATTCTGTACATGTCTATGTGCCTACATGTGCAAAAGACTTTGTTTGCAAGGGATGGGGGTTGGAAAAGGAGAAAGAGGGAGAGAAAACTAAAAAGGAAGAAGTAGAAAATAAGAAGAAAATGAAGAGAGATATTGATGGCAGTGTACAAAAAAGAGACAAAGCTTAACTCAGCTACAAAAATACAGTATTTACATATAGTTATAGTTACTTCTATCTTGTAAAGGGTCAGTCAGGGTTCTTCAAATGCAGAAGAAGATTAAGGGCCATTCAAAACCATGTGAAACATCAATAGCCTCTGACAGTTTTGTAATTGATGTGAATGCAAAATACCCTGCATCTTGTGATAAGAACAATAAACAATATGAGAAGTCATTTGAGGGGATATTTGGAACAATCAGTCCGTGAGATTTGACTTTGATATACTTAAAATGTAGTGCAAGAGATCAGTATTCTTTCTAGTTGCCATGGTGACTTTTTTTTTTTAAACCTTTTTATGTGGAAAGGCCAATGCTTCCATTGGCACGAATGACTACAAATACTTCTCCAAATTAGGAGAGGGCTGAGGTTCATGTCTACAGATGGCTTATTTTATATAGTCATGAAATTTGTATGGTTTACTAATGCATAGAGCCTTGGCTAAATATGGAGTGATTCTTTAACCTCAAATTACTTACGCCACGCATCCTTTCAAAACTGAGTTTTGGCAAGCAGCAAATGATAAAACTTGTAAGTAGTTGACGTTTATAAAAGAGATTAGACTATCAGTGATGCTAACTAATTTCACTTTCAAGAAAAAAAATCTGTTAGTAAAAATATCTCTTTAGAGATTGATCACAGTGAACCCCAAAGCCAATGCAACCTTTCAGATTCATAAAGTATATTAATATTAACATGGGTAGTCTAAATAGCATTATATAATTTATATCTCTTTTTAATAATGTTATTTAAAATGAAGATACTCAAATAGCCACAGAGATATATTTATATTTACTATAATAAAATATATACTCACTGTGTTAAAGTGAAGCATATTTAACATTCTTTCTATAAACAGTCCTTGATTTACTGCATTATAGGGAACTAAGTATATGATTTAATATTTCCAAGTGCGTTAATTTATTTTAATAATATTTGGGAGACAACACTTAACTACTTTTTCTTCTTCTTCTTTTTTTTTTTTTTTTGGTTCAGTGAACAAAAGTCTTTGGTTAAAAATCCTAAGTAAATTGGATTAACTAGGAGAAGCAGCAGTCATAAGCATCAAGAAAGGCTAAAATTTTGGCAATTGCAGAAAAGGGTCCCTTGGACAATTAGGATGCTGGTTTATGTTTATAATAAGCAAAATAGCTGAATGCTAATTTTTGAAAGATATCTTCCAATGTGCTAAAGATAAATATAAAAGTAAATTTTAGTCTCTTATTCCTGTATACATCTTAGGTTATATTTATTTAAAATATCTGATTTTCTTAATTCTCAAGTCATAATTTTATGTATGAAAGATCTTTCCAAAAATGATTGAGGTGTTTTATTATTTTTTAATTTCAAAAATATATTTTTGCAAGCAGGGACTTTTTATCTGTCATTAAAATGTCATCAACAATAAGGTTTTCCAATCAGCCATTTGTGGCCTTCTGACAACTAACTTTAATTTAAATATCTACTATCATTTCTAGTCTTTCACAGAGGAGATCCTCAAGCTCAGTGAAATTAATGCATCCCCTCTCAGTCCCTTTGGTTCCCCACACCTCCAATCTGCCCACAAGTCTGTATATCACTTTTGGGTGGTCCAAATTCCTCCATGTAACTAACATGGTAAAACCCAACCTCTTTACCAAGCTTTTCTATGGATGTAAAGTTCTATTTTTCTCTTGCTGAATTCTTATGGCATATATCATATTATAACATCAAAATTATGGCTTTTAATTTTATGTATTTTGGAAGTATTTTTAAATTGTCCTGTCTTCGATTTCTGGTTTTATACTTTCTCTTGGGTAGCATGCTGTAGTGGAAGAAGCTAAGAAACAGAGGTTCAGAGCTTAGCCTTATAAAGGGGATAAAAAGGATAATTTTTAATTACAAGGAACAAAAAGAGAAAAGGATCAGTTGGAGAAAGTCAGGCAGCTATATTTTTATTTTTACCATACTTATTTTCTATACTTTATCCATAGGCTGTATCTAAAAGTTAAAACATTAAATATCTTATATTATTACTGTTGGTAAATACTGTTTCCAGCAGAGTCTACTGGTGTGCTGTGATTGCATTTCTTTGTTTTTGGTTGCCTGACTAGTCTCCTAGAGCATTTGTTGTTGTTGTTTATTCTCTAAGCATGTTTGGCTCTTTGTGACCCCGTGGACTGTAGCCTGCCAGGCTCCTCTGTCCATGGTATTTTCCAGGCAAGAATAGTGAAGGAGATTGTCATTAGCATATTAAATCTTCATAATTGCCAACATTTTGAAAAATTGGCTTTTACGATCTATTCTTGCTGCCACTACCCTGGTTCAAATGCTCAACAATTCAAGTCTGATAGTGTTGACAGTTTCTTAATTTTTCTTTCCAATATATACTTTGTTACAGATATATGGGATGGGAGAGGGTAATTACCTCTTTTTTTTTAAAAGAATTTAATTATTTGTTTTAAAAAGTAGATAATTATGTATTTAGATTATTAACTATAATAACCCCAGGCAGTTCACTACAATTTTACTCATAATGGTTATTTCCAATATTACCTATTCCCCTCTGAGCTCTAATATACCACTGCCACTACTCTGTTTATCTTATAGCTGAGCATACAGCCTCTGATTCACAGAGAAAACACATAGCCCACCACCGATTCCTGCATTCAAACATACAGGCATGGCCTGACTTTTGCCAACTTATCCTTTCCTTCCCCTTCATAAAGCTGTTTTCTGATGACTACTTCTTAGCCTCTTTGGTCATTTGACTATTCACTCTTTCAAAACTAGGACCTTTCTAGTAGCATATGAATACATCCAAGACACTTCCATCTTTGAAAAATCAATAAACAAATTAAAATAAACCACACAAATCACTTCTACTTGCCCTTTCTACCCTCTCTACTTCCTTACCTCCCATACAAATCACTGCACTCCAGCTTCAATCTCAGCACCTTCATAATGCAATGTTTGCTAGTCACTAATGGCTTCCAGTTGCTAAATCCCAAATGGACAGGGGTCCTTTTCAGTTTTCATTTCTTGCTAGATGTACACGTGACTCTCAATGCCTTCAGTTGATATACTAATTAAGATCTTCCAAAACCAATCTTTTCAGGGCGGGGTGGGAGGGTGGGTGGTGGCTAAAAGTTAAAATCCATTTGGACTGGGAATATTTGAATGAGTAAGCAATTTTATAATTCATCTGTATTACCTACTCTATAACAAAATTAGTCTTTAAATAAGAATTTGAGTGTGTGGTGTGCCCTCTGAACAGTGAGTCACCAGAGAAATACCTAAAGGAAAAAGAAAAGAAAATATAGGATCTATGGCATACACTGGGGAGGCCTTACAAATAGCTGTGAAAAGAAGAGAAGCTAAAAGCAAAGGAGAAAAGGAAAGATATAAACATCTGAATGCAGAGTTCCAAAGAAGAGCAAGAAGAGATAAGAAAGCTTTCTTTAGCGATCAATGCAAAGAAATAGAGGAAAACAACAGAATGGGAAAGACTAGGGATCTCTTCAAGAAAATCAGAGATACCAAAGGAACATTTCATGCAAAGATGAGCTCGATAAAGGACAGAAATGGTATGGACCTAACAGAAGCAGAAGATATTAAGAAGAGATGGCAAGAATACACAAAAGAATTGTACAAAAAAGATCTTCACAACCCAGATAATCACGATGGTGTGATCACTGACCTAGAGCCAGACATGCTGGAATGTGAAGTCAAGTGGGCCTTAGAAAGCATCACTATGAACAAAGCTAGTGGAGGTGATGGAATTCCAGTGGAGCTATTCCAAATCCTGAAAGATGATGCTGTGAAAGTGCTGCACTCAATATGCCAGCAAATTTGGACAACTCAGCAGTGGCCACAGGACTGGAAAAGGTCAGTTTTCATTCCAATCCCAAAGAAATGCAATGCCAAAGAATGATCAAACTACCGCACAATTGCACTCATCTCACACGCTAGTAAAGTAATGCTCAAAATTCTCCAAGCCAGACTTCAGCAATATGTGAACTGTGAACTTCCTGATGTTCAAGCTGGTTTTAGAAAAGGCAGAGGAACCAGAGATCAAATTGCCAACATCCGTTGGATCACGGAAAAAGCAAGAGAATTTCAGAAAAACATCTATTTTGGCTTTATTGACTATGCCAAAGCCTTTAACTGTGTGGATCACAATAAACTGTGGAAAATTCTGAAAGAGATGGGAATACCAGACCACCTGATCTGCCTCTCGAGAAATTTGTATGCAGGTCAGGAAGCAACAGTTAGAACTGGACATGGAACAACAGACTGGTTCCAAATAGGAAAAGGAGAACGTCAAGGCTGTATATTGTCACCCTGCTTATTTAACTTATATGCAGAGTACATCATGAGAAACGCTGGACTGGAAGAAACACAAGCTGGAATCAAGATTGCCGGGAGAAATATCAATAACTTCAGATATGCAGATGACACCACCCTTATGGCAGAAAGTGAAGAGGAACTCAAAAGGCTCTTGATGAAAGTGAAAGTGGAGAGTGAAAAAGTTGGCTTAAAGCTCAACATTCAGAAAACAAAGATCATGGCATCCGGTCCCATCACTTCATGGGAAATAGATGGGGAAACAGTGGAAACAGTGTCAGACTTTATTTTTCTGGGCTCCAAAATCACTGCAGATGGTGACTGCAGCCATGAAATTAAAAGACGCTTACTCCTTGGAAGGAAAGTTATGACCAACCTAGATAGCATATTCAAAAGCAGAGACATTACTTTGCCAGCAAAGGTTCGTCTAGTCAAGGCTATGGTTTTTCCAGTGGTCATGTATGGATGTGAGAGTTGGACAGTGAAGAAGGCTGAGCACCGAAGAATTGAGGCTTTTGAACTGTGGTGTTGGAGAAGACTCTTGTGAGTCCCTTGGACTGCAAGGAGATCCAACCAGTCCATTCTGAAGGAGATCAGCCCTGGGATTTCTTTGGAAGGAATGATGCTAAAGCTGAAACTCCAGTACTTTGGCCACCTCATGCGAAGAGTTGACTCATTGGAAAAGACTCTGATGCTGGGAGGGATTGAGGGCAGGAGGAGAAGGGGATGACAGAGGATGAGATGGCTGGATGGCATCACTGACTTGATGAACATGAGTCTGAGTGAACTCCAGGAGTTGGTGATGGACAGGGAGGCCTGGCGTGCTGCGATTCATGGAGTGGCAAAGAGTCGGACATGACTGAGCGACTGATCTGATCTGATCTGATGGCATACACAGACTCAATTTTTTTTAACTTTTTGTATTAATAGTAACAAGGAACTACTAGAAAAATGCACATGTTAAACATATTTGAAATAAGCATTAGTGAAATATAAAGATAGCAAATAGCACAGATTCAATTTACTGGCACTTACTTACATTTCAAGTTAAATAAAAACAACTGAAATATATTGAATAGGAATTAAATTTTTACTACTGTAGAAATGAAATTCGATGACTTAAACTTGATTCTTAAAATTATGAGTTTGAGCACTCTCAAGAAATGGTAGAAACAAAAGAAGATGTTACACAATGTCTCGTTACTATACTATAATTGCCCTTAACAGGAAGATTCATGAAGAGAGGCAAACAAGTAGGAAAATGGAATGTAAGAATTTTTAATAAAACTCAATGTTTTTTATTAGTAATAATGTTCTTGACATGTGCTAAAGACTTAGAGACATCCTTGAGGAAATAGAATCCATTGAGAATCAAAACACCTATGGGCAAAAAGAGCATTATGCTTGATGAGAATGACCTATGATTTCAACTGCAGGAATCGCTGAAAATCCTGCAGTAAATTTCTTGAGCAATTATTCTATCTGAATCACACACTTCAGTTTTGTCAAGTAGTTGGTGCCAAATGATGCAGAAGAACAACTGTTCTTAAGCAGTCTGTTGCTGCCTTTGAGTACAGAAGAAACACAAGTGAAAGATCTTACTGAAATAATTAAATCAACCAAAGTGTTTGGATCCAAATTCCAGTAATAGCAGCACTATGATCAAATTTACTTGATTGTAACAAAAGCAGCCCACTCAGGAGCTGATATTGTAAAGACACTGCCGCATGTTGTAAAACAGAGCACGCTATCAAGAGTTTGTACCAAGAATGTGGGGTGGCTTTCTGCCAAGCATGACTCGCAGGAATCATGCCATTTGCCATTGGCACAATACACTTTCTTGATTCCTCTGGTTTTTTTTACCTTGCTCAGGCTTCACTGTTATTTTAGGAAATAAAATTTTGTCTGTATGTGAAAACAGTCACATCAAAGAAACAAACTATGAAACCAAGTAAAAATAAATTTAATTAGTAAACCTTCAATTGCTTTTGAGTATTAGCTAATTTTTAATTGGAATATAATAATTTCTGAACTAAGCAAGCTGTATACAATGCCTTTTAATCATTGGCTAAAACTGAGATTATAGATGTATAATATAGAGGGTAATGAAAACATGACCTGTATTCCACTATGCTTCCATGGTTCCAGATTTTTAAATGAAAAATCCATATAGTCAAAATTTCTGAAAATGTAATACCTTTCATGTGACTGACAAAGTAGTATTTCTCTTTTTAAAATATTTTCTTTATTTGACTGTGCTGGGTCTTAGTTGTGGTATGTTGCTTCTATTTTCCTGACCAGGGATCAAACTCCAGACCCCTACATTGGGAATGCAGAGTCTTAGCTACTGGACCACCAGGGAAGTCCCCAAAGTAGTATTTCTAAAGTCCTCTTTTTAGGAGGTCCCTCTAGCCTGCCTCCCTAATCTCTTCCAAGGCAAAGTGTACAACTCTTTGCTATGGGTTCAATAGTCTCTAACACTCTGACTTTATGACCTAGAAATTAATGTCTTTAAGTTCCACTTTCCTAATTTACAAAGACAGCAGAGCAGTGTCAATAGTTATTACTTGTGCAGTGAAGTAACATATAACAAAAGTTTGGCCAACTGATCAACATAGCCTAAGTACTCAATTCAGGTGAGCTACTATGATACTACAGTGATGGTAAAGCAAAAATCTAGGGGTCACTTGACTCTTCCTTTTTACAGCTCCCAATGGATACGCTGGGTTGGCCAAAAAATTCATTTGGGTTTTTCTATAAGATGTTATGGAAAAATCTGAATGAACTTTTTGGCCCACCCAGTATTTGTTTTCCAAGTTTTGCTGATTTTTAACTCCTTCAGTTCAGTCCAGTTCAGTTCAGTTCAGTCGCTCAGTCGTGTCCGACTCTTTGCGACCCCATGAATCGCAGCACGCCAGGCCTCCCTGTCCATCACCAACTCCTGGAGTTCACTCAGACTCATGTTCATCAAGTCAGTGATGCCATCCAGCCATCTCATCCTCTGTCATCCCCTTCTCCTCCTGCCCCCAATCCCTCCCAGCATCAGAGTCTTTTCCAATGAGTCAACTCTTCACATGAGGTGGCCAAAGTATTGGAGTTTCAGCTTTAGCATCATTCCTTCCAAAGAAATCCCAGGGCTGATCTCCTTCAGAATGGACTGGTTGGATCTCCTTGCAGTCCAAGGGACTCTCAAGAGTCTTTTCCAACACCACAGTTCAAAAGCATCAATTCTTCGGTGCTCAGCCTTCTTCACTGTCCAACTCTCACATCCATACATGACCACTGGAAAAACTATAGCCTTGACTATATGAACCTTTGCTGGCAAAGTAATGTCTCTGCTTTTGAATATGCTATCTAGGTTGGTCATAACTTTCCTTCCAAGGAGTAAGCGTCTTTTAATTTCATGGCTGCAGTCACCATCTGCAGTGATTTTGGAGCCCAGAAAAATAAAGTCTGACACTGTTTCCACTGTTTCCCCATCTATTTCCCATGAAGTGATGGGACCGGATGCCACGATCTTTGTTTTCTGAATGTTGAGCTTTAAGCCAACTTTTTCACTCTCCACTTTCACTTTCATCAAGAGCCTTTTGAGTTCCTCTTCACTTTCTGCCATAAGGGTGGTGTCATCTGCATATCTGAAGTTATTGATATTTCTCCCGGCAATTTTGATTCCAGCTTGTGTTTCCTCCAGTCCAGCCTTTCTCAAGATGTACTCTGCATATAAGTTAAATAAGCAGGGTGACAATATACAGCCTTGACGTACTCCTTTTCCTATTTGGAACCACTCTGTTGTTCCATGTCCAGTTCTAACTGTTGCTTCCTGACCTGCATACAAATTTCTCAAGAGGCAGGTCAGGTGGTCTGGTATTCCCATCTCTTTCAGAATTTTCCACAGTTTATTGTGATCCACACAGTCAAAGGCTTTGGCATAGTCAATAAAGCCGAAATAGATGTTTTTCTGAAACTCTCTTGCTTTTTCCATGATCCAGCGGATGTTGGCAGTTTGATCTCTGGTTCCTCTGCCTTTTCTAAAACCAGCTTGAACATCAGGAAGTTCACAGTTCACATATTGCTGAAGCCTGGCTTGGAGAATTTTGAGCATTACTTTACTAGCGTGTGAGATGAGTGCAATTGTGCAGTAGTTTGAACAATCTTTGGCATTGCCTTTCTTTGGGATTGGAATGAAAACTGACCTTTTCCAGTCCTGTGGCCACTGCTGAGTTGTCCAAATTTGCTGGCATATTGAGTGCAGCACTTTCACAGCATCATCTTTCAGGATTTGGAATAGCTCCACTGGAATTCCATCACCTCCACTAGCTTTGTTCATAATATCCTTCAACTCTATTTCTTCATATCTCTGTTTCACTTCAGATTCTGTTGCATACACTTGTTTCCTGGTCTCTAGTTTCAAAGGCTCTGCTCCAAATCTGTCATATAGTAGTTTAATCCTATAGAATAATTCAGCCATTCAGATATCAATGCATATTACTTTCCTTAAAAATAAAGTGCAAAATCACAAACACAGCACAAGAACCCTTTGGGATCAAGCTACCCCATAGTTTTCAGCCTCATTCTTGCCACTGTCTTTTCAGTGCTATACAAATTGATAGTACTGACTGATAATTACATCTCAACTAACAAAGAATATGTTAAACATTTAACCCTACTTGGCCTTTCACTTTATTCATGCTAAGTGTTTGCTTTTTTTCTTGACCTCACATTTTAAACTGGGGGACAGAACTATGAAACCAAGCTTTTTACTATATACACAAATGCCAAAGAATGTCTCTGTCTCCAAATATATTTGTATTGCTACCACTTACATAGATGTGATACTCTTTTTTTACTTTTAAAATATATATGTAGTTTTACTTTGAACCCAAGTATATTAGAATTATGTAGAAATAATTTATTTGTGAAATGAGAGAAAGTCTCATCAGTGTATAATGACACTTCATTTTTGACTGAAATTTGTTTCTACTGGCTTAATCTTCTAAAAAATTTTCCTAAATGACCTCATTGTTTTCAAACATAAAGTAAAATCAAAATCATTCTCATCATTCTCTAAGGCCCATCTCTCTCATTATACATATGTAGAAGATTATGCCACCAACTTTCTAGACAGCTTCATAAATGGAAAGCCAAGAATCTTTTGATCACTAGAAATACCACCAGAGAAGATGCTTCCTTCCAAGAGGACACAATCATTTTAATTTTTATGTTCCTGTATGTGGGTTTTGCTGATGCGAAGCCAGTTGATGCAAAAAACTGATGCATTAGAAAAGACCCTGATGCTGGGAAAGATTGAAGGTAGGAGAAGAAGGGGACAACAGAGGACGAGATGGTTGAATGGCATCACCGACTCAAGGGACATGAGTTTGAGCAAGCTTTGGGAGTTGGTGATGGACAGGGAAGCCTGGTGTGCTGCAGTCCTTGGAGCTGCAGAGTCGGACATGACAGAGCAACTGAACTGACTGATGTGGGTTTTGTCTTGCAGTTCATCTATTTATTTATTCACATCTACAGCACTTTATACATCAAGAAAATACAAGTATTGCATATTCTTACCATTTATATTCAAAAGAAAAAATTCATTTTTCTTATTTTTTTTAAACCTATAAAGCTAGGATAATAATAGTAACCTATCTTAAAAAGATGTGGTGAAATTAAATGAGTAAACAGATCACTACTATGCTTAAAACAATGCCTGATAAATTACCAATTCTCATGAGATGTTTGCTATTATAGGCTATTATGTCATAAACAACAATAGAGTTTTGATATGTTTGAAGTGAAGTGAAGTGAAAGTCACTCAGTCACGTCTGACTCTTTGCGACCCCATGGATTATACAGTCCATGAATTCTCCAGGCCAGAGTATTGCAGTGGGTAGCCTTTCCCTTCTCCAGGATAATCTTCCCAACCCAGGGATCAAATCCAGGTCTCCCTCATTGCAGGCAGATTCTTTACCAACTGAGCTATTTGAATCAGTTCTAATGAGGTGGATGAAACTGGAGCCTATTATACAGAGTGAAGTAAGCCAGAAAGAAAAACACCAGTACAGTATACTAACGCATATATATGGAATTTAGAAAGATGGTAACAATAACCCTGTATACGAGACAGCAAAAGAGACAGTGATGTATAGAACAGTCTTATGGACTCTGTGGGAGAGGGAGAGAGTGGGATGATTTGGGAGAATGGCATTGAAATATGTATAATATCATATATGAAATGAGTCGCCAGTCCAGGTTCGATGCACAATACTGGATGCTTGGGGCTGATGCACTGGGACGACCCAGAGGGATGGTATGGGGAGGGAGGAGGGAGGAGGGTTCAGGATGGGGAACACATGTATACCTGTGGCAGATTCATTTTTATATATGGCAAAACCAATACAATATTGTAAAGTTAAATAAAAGAAAAAAAAAACCCTAATATATGTTTAGTCTTCAAAATTGGATTTTTAAACTCACTTTATATAAATAGTAATAATCAATAATTTTATAGGATATAAGATTCATGGTTTACATATAATTTCCCTGAAAAATTAGCATGATGGTGTTTTGGGGCAATTTGAAAGGCAAATGTTAAAGTAAATGATACTAATTCCATATAAAATCCCTCTTGATTTAAACTCTTGTATCAGAGACTGCTGTGTGTGCAGGCTGAGCTGCTTCAATTGTGTCCCACTTTTGCAAC
Source organism: Bubalus bubalis (assembly GCF_019923935.1). Classification (NCBI taxonomy): domain Eukaryota; kingdom Metazoa; phylum Chordata; class Mammalia; order Artiodactyla; family Bovidae; genus Bubalus; species Bubalus bubalis. Next base: position 72,037,500 of record NC_059157.1, read on the forward strand.
CCCATGGACTGTAGCCTGCCAGGCTCCTCTGTCCATGGAATTCTCCAGGCAAGAATACTGGAGTGGGTTGTCATACCCTTCTCCATGGGATCTTTCTGACCTGGGGATCTAACCCAGATCCCCTGCATTGCAGGCAGATTCTTTACCATCTAAGGCAAGGAAGTGCTAGCTGTCTCCTAATAACCAATTTCTCCTTCATTCTCTTGGTATTAAGTTCTATGAGTTTTAGCTGTTTTGTTTTCATGAAAGATATATATTTTTTGACTCCCATGCATATTCGTGTGAAATGTAAATACATTTGGTCATTGACATATGTAATGAAACAGGGCACAAACTCTGTATGGTAGTCTTGAAGGGAGGATTTCCCTGCCTTCTTTTTCCCCTTATGTGATTGGAATGTGCACACGATGGCAGGCGTTGGAGCAGCCATTTGCAAGTAACATGTGAAAGTTCTGTTTTGAGGCGGGCAGAGGACCAAGATAAATGAAGCCTATGTCTTTTGATCCCATTCTTAGATTGTAATATGAAAAAAACCCAAACTTCTCACTTATTGAAGACAATAAGTGACTAAGCACACACATGCAGAAGTCTCTGATAGAAGAGTTTAAGTCAAAAGGGATTTATATGGGATTAGCATCATTACTTTGATTCCTGCCTTTTAAAGTACCCCAAAACACCATCATGCTATTGAATCTTATCATGAATCTTATATCCTATATAAGTATTGATTATTACTATTTATATAAAGTGAATTAAAAATTCCAATATTAAAGACTAAACACATATCAAAATTCTATTGTTCTTTATGAAATAATAGCAAATATTTCATGGTTTTTGCTGCAGTAGCTATGCCTGTATACTTCATTTAAAAATACCATAATTAAAGTTTCAGCTTTCCTATCTATGCATTTTTCTTTCTATTCACATAAACATGGTCAAGTAAATAATATTTTTCTGTTTTAAATTTAGTGTTTTAAAATAATATCCATTAATATCTATTCAATTAATTTTCATTTTATTTTAAAGACATAGCTTCAAGAGTATACTTTTTTCTTGAGTATGATATTAATTTAACTTCAAAGAGAAAAAACATTCTTGTGACTACTGCTCTCAAGTTTTAAAATGCAAATTAATGATAGATGGGTATAATTTTAAAAACAGATTAAAATAGATACAATTTAAGAAAATAATGAAAAGTTAGGTGTGTAGAAATGCAGAAAATTTATGAATTAAGAGTTCTTTCATTGTTACCTTACCTAAGTGGGAAGCATTGGGTATACTTAAATGACAGTTCCAAAGGGGCCTCAAATTTCATGAGTGGTAGAATGTGGGTTTGATGATTAAGAAATTCACATTTCTGTTGAGAACTGTTCATTTTAGAATAACAAATACAGATGTTATTAGGTACCTATGATGAAACAAATTATGCTTACAGAGAATAAATGAATAGTATGTGTTCCTTCCTCTGAGGAAACATGAGCTTAAGAAAGTTAGCACCAGATGCAGGAATTTTCACATATGGGAAAGCAAATGCAAAGAGAAGCACACTCAGATACTGTAATGGCAACATAAAGAAAGCAATGGATTATTCAAACCTCAGCAAAAGCCATAAATTGCACTGCTTATCATATTCACCATATATACACTTCAGATTTTACTAATTATCCAGTGTTGGTTGACAAGTAAAAAGTCTTCCTATTATCAAATGAAGATGGAAATGTTCACTCAGCCCACTGCTCTCATAATATAACTGATAATAGTTACTATGCATCGAGTAACTATGATGTCCTAGGCACTTAACCGTCACTGTTTCTCTTGGTTCTACCACAATAAACCTATGAGGCCAGGGCTACTATTATTTACATTTTATGGATGAGAAGTATCCAAGTAGGGATTCAAACCTATGTTTATCAGACTCCATTGTCCATGTTCTTTCCATTATGTCATCTTCATCCTTGATTCACTTCATTATTACACCATGGGTCCTACCGCATAATAAGAATTCCTTATGTTAACTGTTCCCTCGTCTCCCTCTGACTGTTAGCTCCTTAATTCTTGGAGCCTCATATTATTCACCTAAGCACTCAATGAATTTTATATAATGAAAGACATGTGCTGAAGAAAATTTCACTCAGACAGTCCTTGAAAGGAAAGGATGCCTCTGCAAATGCTGTCTTTAAGCTGCTGTATTTAAATACAGCCTGGATGGTCTTCAAAATATTGTTTTCTCAAACCACAGTCAGCAGGCAGAGGGTTGCCTTCAAAATTCTCCATTGGTCCCTATATTTATCATGCTTTGCTTTTGTAAAAAAAAAAAGTTGCCAAATATGTTCTTAATAAAACATTTTCTGTTATCGCATCATGTAGCTACACCCACAGGCTGTACACCTGTGGTCAAAACACATAGGAGACTGGCATGTTTAGCTCAAACAATGGAAACAATTGAGTATCTATGCTCTGATTCCACATACGAAACTAAGTGATATCAATTCTGGACTTAAAAATGATTTCCTTACTGTATTTCTTTATTTGAATAAAGTATTAAATATACATATAATCTCTCTCTATATATATAGAAACTCTTCAAGATAATGAGTTGTTTTCGGTGTTTTTCTTTGATCATACCTTGTTTAATCCCTCCTCCAGTCTTCTTCTGAGACATAAGGATATTCTGAAAATAGAATGTTAACAGCTCTAACAGTCAGTTACAAGAAATCAGAAGTGGCATGAAAGAATTTGTCTATCAAGTGAACTTCAAATTAACTACCATACATGATTAAAATGTCTGAGTTTACTGCTTAAACGTTTCAAATCCAAGAAAATTCCTCTAGTCATAACATACATATTTTTTAAACCACTGGATCTATTTAACATTGCTTCCCAAAGATCATATAGTCTGTTATTCTTCAGTAAGAAAATTGGGTTTTAAATTCATTCATCTGGACAGAATAAGATTTTTCTTTTTATTAAGTCCAGATACTCTTTAATACTGAATTTCAAACAAAATATTTTCACTTGGAAAACTACTGGAAGGCATTTACATATTCTTTTGAATTGATACTTTATATAGAACTTGTAATAGATCCTTTAAAATTACACTAGGGTCTTGTGAATGTGGCCAGAAACTGTGAAGTCAGATATCTGCATCCTTCTTAATGTTCATTTACACATTCATCCACCAGAGTATTAGAGATTTTCAGTTAACCTAGAATCTGATTTGATTAGGGAACCAGCTGCTAACTTTGCGGTCTTTCCAAATATGGGGGCAGGGAGGTAGGGAGCATGAACCCTGAGAAGGTTATTCCACAAAATAATGAAGTAAAAAAAAATTAGGTCACAACTGCAGCAATGAAAAAAAAAAAGTGCAAAGAGAAAAAGGCAAAGGTACAGCGTGCAAGGTAAAATGAAACAGAGGAAAAGTAATTAGGAAAACTGCCAGTTCCTTGCACTGGAGACCTTGGGGGAAATGCTTTATCATGCCTAATGACAAGTAACCTGCACAGAGTCAAAACTATATGTGAAAGATTTGTCCTAAATTGATGAAAACAATAATGAAAACACACACACACACACACACACACACACACAACATTTTATCACTGAGCAATACATTCCCTAAAGAACACTCCCTGACTTACAACTTTAATTCCATTTGGAAGCACATCTCAAAAACATGTTTTTCCCTCAAGTGGGGTATGACTGTGTCTCTGGGTTAGTTGGTCCCTAGTTAAATGCAGTCCAGTGATGAGTTGGAAAGTAAAGGTTTAATTAAACTGTTTCTCTGGTATTAGATATTTAAAGTATGTACACTATGCTCTCTGAAAACTGATAATTAAAGTCATTATCACTAATTTGTGTGTACAGATGGAGTATTTATTTTGGATGTCTTAAAAATTCAAACTTGTAAAGAAAATCCTTAGGAGTAATAATATAACTAAAACATAACTTACAATGTTCTGTGCTGTCTTATATGATTCTATATATATGTCATTCAATTTTCACAACAATCCTATGCTGCTGCTGCTGCTAAGTCGCTTCAGTCGTGTCTGACTCTGTGCGACCCCATAGATGGCAGCCTACCAGGCTTCCCCGTCCCTGGGATTCTACAGGCAAGAACACTGGAGTGGGTTGCCATTTCCTTCTCCAATGCATGAAAGTGAAAAGTCAAAGTGAAGTCGCTCAGTCGTGTCCGGCTCTAGTGACCCCATGGACTGCAGCCTACCGGGCTCCTCCGTCCATGGGATTGTCTAGGCAAAAGTACTGGAGTGGGGTGCCATTGCCTTGAGGTAGATACTAATTTTATCTCCAGTTTACAGATGAGAAACATGAGGCAAAGTAACATTTCAGGTCTCATGAGTTGTCTGTCTGGTAACTGAACTCAGTCTTGTTCTCGTGTTAAGTTCTTGCTTTGGTGATGGATAGTGAAGAGAAACTTACCACTTCTAATGTATTAACTTCAATGTATTAACTGACTTGGAAAGCTTGGGCGAAAGTATTTTCACTAGTGACTTCTCCTTCGTCTTGATCATAAAACAGCTTACTTTGCAAGTCCTTTCCTCACTGTGGTCTGTATTGGGCAACTCTGGAGCCACTTGGTCTTTTCTCTTATCTGTGTAACTCTGCTGCTTATGTCCCTTCTGCCCCATTTCCTCATGTGCCAAATATGGACAATAACAGGATCCCAAGTATAACTAGAACCACATGAGTTCTAGTGAAAATTAAACCAGCTAATCCATATAAAGCACTTATTGCAGGGTTTGGTATGCAGTAAGCACTCAATAAATGCCAGTTATCATCATTGTCACTGAAGTGAGGCAGTCCTTTACCCATCTCATGGTCCTCTAATGCTCTGCAGACCTTACATTTCCTATTATTGCATAAAGCTTTGCAGAAAAACAAGGCTCTGTTTAGTTTTTGCAAGAACCAGAACAGACACAATGGGGAAAACCTATAAACTCAGATCTTTTAAAATACTGCAGTATAGCTGTGGCATCTTTTTCTCTCTGTAAACAAACCATTACCTAGCTCCAAAGTACATGTGCCACAAAATATTCAGCTCAATAAAATAGAACTTTCTACTGTTCTGATAGTCAAACTCCATACCAGAATCATCAATAGCAGCTTATGAACTTCATCCTTTTCAGATGGCTTGAAAGGTTTCAACCAGAGAAGAAAGGAAAAGTCAATTTATTTGGAATGGTAAAATTTAGGACTTGGCCGCCATGGCTCTTAGAAAGGTACCTAAGGAGGTACATTTACTAAAAGAACTCTGTTTAGGCAACACAAAATAAACATTTTTGAAGGCAGCGAGGGAAGGAAAAGCAATAACAGAATCTCCCCCACTTTCTTTGCTGTTTCGAGCTTTGCTGACAACAGAAGCTTTTCAGCTGCTGATCATAAAGAGATGAAAATCTTATTTTGAGCTTCAGTCTACAACAAGAAAAATTATTCAATATTCTCCATGACAATGCTCACAGACACCTTCGAACTTCTGTGAGCTGCAAGACCTACTCCTCAAGTAATATATGGTATCAATGAGAAAATAATTTGTACACCAAATGAAAGTGGACACAGTAATGAGGCAGAAGGACTTATTTAAACTGGAAAGCCCCAGACACAGAATAAATAAGCATCTTGGCAGGGTAGACGGGGACAGACATGAGTGCATGTGGATTTGGGAATGTGCTTCCTTGCCGGAAATCATTCAATTATCAAAATTCTTTCCCCCTGAGACTTACAAACAGAAACCTTGGCCGGTGCTCAAATATTAAACATTAATGATGTTCTCCTGATGTTTAAAGAAGAGAGGGAAAGCTGCGGTCTACTTTAGTCACTGGAGAAGCAGTGGTGAAGGAACGCTGGATACATTTCGGGAGGGAAAAAAAGATAACCGCCATCAGCTTCCAGTTTTGTTTTTCTAGTAGGAAGGAAAAGCATTTCTGGTCTCTCTTAGTTCTTTTCTACTTTGAGATAAGTGATCATATGTTTACTCTTAGGATGGTTAGTAGATTTATTCATTCATTTAACACATATTTATCAGATGTCCACTGTGTGCCAGACATAGTAGAAAACTCTGGGAAGGAAGATGACAAGAGTTTATGCCCAAGGGAGAGAACATCCTGGGGAGGGGAATCAGACAGAAAGGAGTAAAAGAGAAAGATAATTGCAATTTTCAGTAGGGAATGTGGAAACATCAAACAAAAGGCTGAAGGAAAGGATAACAGCATAATGCTTTATGTAGAGAGGAGGAAAACACTATGAGGAGCTTCGATTTTATCTGAGGTCTGAGAGAAAGTCATTGGAAGTTTTTAAAAAGTGAAGAATTGTGATCCAATAAATAAGGATCATTTTTGCTACTGAGTGAGGATGTGTATTAGGGCATGGGAGCGGTGGCGGGGTTGGGGGGGGCGCAGTTAAGCTTGTGTGGCAATAACCTGGGCAAACAGAGGAGGTGGCTTGCTCAAAGAGATGTCAAAATAGAGGAAGATAAAACCTCAAATTCAAGCAATATTTTGGAAAGTCAATAGGACTCACTACTGAAGAATTGGGTGTGAGGACTGACTAAAAGGCAAGAATCTTAGGCGGGTCATAGATATCTAGTCTGCATAACTAGATTTACAGTATTTTGTTTTGTTCCCAAGGCAGAACCTCAGGCCTTATTCATCTCATAACTGAAACATAGCATTTTATTTTGTATACTGAAGATTTTAAGGGGGGTCAGTTTCTGAGGTGGCTTAGATGGTAAAGAATCTGCCTGCAATACAGGAGACCTAGGTTCTATCCCTGGGTTGGGAAGATCCCCTGGAGAAAGGAATGGCAACTTACTCCAGTATTCTTATCTGGAGAATTCCATGGAAAGAGGAGCCTGGTGGGTTAGAGTCCATGTGGTCGCAAAGAGGCAGATATGACTGAGTGACTTTCACTTACAACTTTTCTTTTCAGGTTTGGGAGAAGAGGGAAGAGAAAGGGTTCCATTTTAAACATACTACATTTCAGACTCTTAGGAGGAGTGCAGAAAATAAGTATGTTCATATGAGTATAAAGTACTATTAGTAAAATCTCTCCATTACTCAGTTTTATTTTCTTTCTATCAGAACTTATTTTGCTGTGGTTGCAATGATTTCAACTTAAAAAAAAAAGTGCCCATCTTAAAACAACTACTGTTTCTGCTCTTAAAGTGTACTTATTCATTTATGTATTTATTTGCACATTTGTTTTTGAAAAAAGGAAATCTGGAAACATGGCTATTGAATTATGGAGGCAAGTAAGTTGGACAATAACATTTTGTGTTAAATATTCACTTGAGCAAAGAATTCATATTTTCTTAAGAAAAATCTTGTAGCAAGTGTAAAGAGAAACTTTGCTGTTATTTTCTTTTTTATTGGAATAGAATTGCTTTATAATGTTGTGTTAGTTTCTGCTGTACAATGAAGCAACTCAGCTATATATATACATATATCTCCTCCCTCTTAGATTTCCCTCCTACCCCATCCTACTCATGTAGGTCATCATAGAGCACCGAGCTGAGCTCACTCTGCTACACGTTTCCACTAGCCATTTCACTCATGGTAGTGCATATGTTAATCCTAATCTCCCAACTCATCCCACACTCCCCTTCCCCTCATGTGTCCACATATACTGTCTCTACATCTGAATCTCTATTCCTGCCTTGGAAATAGATGCGTGTGTGTTCGGCTGCTCAGGCGTTTCTGACTCTTTGCAACCCCATGGGCTGTTACCTGCCAGATTCCTCTGTCCATGGGATTTTCCAGGCACAAATACTGGAGTGGGTTGCCATTTCCTCCTCCTAGGGATCTTTTGCACCAAGAGATCAAACCTGCATCTCCTGCATTGGCAGGCAGATTATTTACCATTTGTGCCACTGGGGAAACCCAGAAATAGGTTCATCTGTACTATTTTTCTAGGGTCATTTGTAAAGACATGGATGGATCTAAAGCTTTGTTGTTTCTTAGCAATAAGTATTTTGTTGGGTGGCAACTATACTGTATTTCACAATGTATATTTGGAAGAATAATAAATACTAGGATTTTGTAGTTTATCTGTTAACCATTATTTCATTAATTTATTGTTGCATCATTGAAATCATTGAACATTAAATAATTACACAACTTAGTATATGTACTGGATTGGATAGTATCCCCCCAAATTGATGTCCAACTGGAACTGGTGATGATGTATTTATTTGAATACAGGGTCTTGCCCATGAAATCCAGTTAAGATGAAGTCACACTGAATTAGGGAAGATGTCCTGATGAAGGGTGTTTTTATAAGAACGGCGTCATTTGAACTCATACTCAAGGCACATAGGGGAGAATTCCATGTGAAGATGAAGGCAGAGGTTGGACTTAGGCTGTCCTAAACCAAAGGCTGTCCAGGATTGCTAGCAACCCTCAGAAGACAGAAGAGCAGGGAAGGATTCTTCACTAGAACCTTTGGAAGGGAGGATAGCTCTACTGACACCTTGATTTTGAACTTTTTGCCTCGAGGACTGCAAAAGAAAAACATTTCTGTTGTTTTAAGTCACCCAGTTTGTGGTGATTTTTTGTGGGAGCCTTAGGAAACTAATACAGCATGCAACAATAATTTAAGTAGTAGCCAGCATTTAATCAGTGCTCATTATGTCAGCATGGTCTGAAATGAAAGTTTGGAAAACATTTATCAAGATTCCTTATAATTTGATGTATATCATTAATATAGCAAGACTTCTTGCCATTTAAAATCACCATCCATTTATAAATCAGAAAATACACCCTGCAAAGAAGTACATAGTCACACATACTCAAGCATCCCATTAATCTACAACTTTTCACATTTGCTCCCCAGGGAGATCTCTTATATTAAATTATATTCCTTTTCTATCAAACTTATTGGACCATGAAACTGGCCTACAAGACTCAGCTAAACTTACATGTGTGACCTTACTAATGTCAGGGCACTGGGAATTAAACACATACAGTAAGCTTTTTAAAAAACACATTCACATTTGTTTATGCACTACAGAAATCTGTATAACTTTTGTTTCTATCTATGAAGCATCAAAATAACCATTAAATGCAATACAAATAGATGATTAGTGTGTAGACCAAAAATAAATTGGTTAAGTAAATTCTCTAAATTTTTAAAATAATCTGCAGTAGTGTCAAAGTACACAGCCATACAGAGAGATGTTTGTATGGTAACAAGGTCACTAACAGACTCCAGATGTGTCATTAGAAGACCCCGAGGAAAGCTCTCAATAGCTTGGGCATTAAGAGGACTCTATGCTAAAGTAAACATCCTTTGGAATGAAAGAGGCTCTCCTTTGCACTCACAAGAACACACTTTAGTTCGTATAATACTAACAACATGTTCCAATTCATCATCAAACATTTTAAAAGCATTGAATAAAGAAATACAAAGGAACTATTTTAGACTTGGGTCCCTTGCTGGATTTTTAGCTACTTTTGGCTTGGTGGCAAAAAAAAAAAAAAAAAGATTGCTTACTTATGTTCTTTTAGTTAAGATGGCCTTCAAGGCTTGCAGAAACTCCTCTATGTCTACTAGAACAAGAATATACAAAAACAACCCCTGGAGGAGGGCACGGCAACCCACTCCAATATTCTTGCCTGGAGAATACCACGGACAAAGGAGTCTTGCAGGCTGCAGTCCATAGGATCACATAGAGTCAGACATAACTGAAGCGACTTAGCACACAGGCGTGCATACAAAAGCAACATTAAGTGTTATAGACACTGGGCAAACAAAAGCCAAAACTGATCTGGTCTTAGGGCTTGTTTTCGTTGTTGTTTGTGCACGTGCTCAGTTGAGTCCTACTTTGTGACCTCATGGACTGTAGCTTGCCAGGCTCCTCGGTTCAGGGAATTTCCCAGGCAAGAATACTAGAGTGAGTTGCCATTTCTTACTCCAGGAGATCTTCTTCACCCAGGGGTTGAACCCAAGTGTCCCACATCTCCTGCATTGGCAGGTGAGTTCTTTACCACGAGCCATGCCTGTTACGGCCTTCAGTCTTGGGGCTAAGTCTTCATAAGTTATGAAACTCCTGCAAGTGCTAAATCTTAACGAAGAGAAGAAGTAAAGAGCATAGACAGTGAGTAAAACTTAGCCTCCAACACTTAGAGCTTCCTCATTCTTCTGTAACAGTCTGACTACACTAGGTGACTCTCATGTGTAAGCCATATGGATTTTTTCAAGTGATTAAAGCAGAATGTGACTGTATAGTAATTCCAGTTCTGCCACTTTTCTCATTATGTCGTTTGGGTTGCAATACGGTTTAATCTCCCTGCAATTCAATTTTCTGGTGTACCTTGTAAGGAGTATATATATCCACCTGGGAAGAAAGCTCTGGAGTGACTTCTTTTTGTTTTATTTATTAATTTTCCTGAAATGCTTCCCTTGACTCTAAAACGGCATCCGGCCCTGGGAAATCATTCCAATATATGCTCAGAACAGCTATATCTGCATGTACTGTGGAATGGATTATTGCTGAAACATCTGATCATTTAACTATACCTTTATTCACAAAGTATGGGGTCAATGACATTATTTCTGATGTTAGCAATATTGTTTTTTTTTTTCATTTATACACTTAGTATCAACTCACTTTAGCTCAAACCACTTCTTTGCTTAACAGAACTTGAATTCTATCTAATTGGCCTCTCTCATTTAAATTAGTTAATTACATTTTCATTGTATTTGGTGCTCTGAATCTTTTATACTAATCCTTGAATAACATCTTTATTCCTCCACAGAAAGAAAATGCATACACACTAAAAAATCAGAAAGTTAGCATAATTGATGACTGAAATGAGAGAAACTAACAGAGATGGTATTTGTTCCAATAAACTTGGGAAATCAGGAGAGTCAAGCATTTTTTGGACATGAATTACAATGCCATATTATGAAAATAGTAAAGCAAAGCAGAAAGAAGGCTTAATCTGAAATACCAGCTCTCCCATTGACTATGTACCCTTAGGAAAGTCTCCTTTATTACCTGAACTCCTTTCATTGGATGGAAGCCTTTCCCATTAAGAAGTAAATTCCTATAAGCCTAGATTGTAATACATTTTCCCTATGGTGTTCCCAGTATTCAGAGCCATACCTAGGATCTTCTAGTAACTTTATAAATCTCTGTAGAATCAGAGAATGAATGAATGAACTTCAGTTTCTTCATTTGCAAAGAGCCATTATAATGTTTATATACAAGGGTTGTTGCAACAATCAAAAAACATATGAAAAATCATCTAAAACAGTAACTGTTGAATGGTAAATAAATAGAATTTCAATATTTTTTTTAAATAGAACACTGAAAACACAAAAGAACCTCTGTATTTGTTGGGCAATATTATCATCTATCTTATATACCAAAGTAAGAAGAAGAGATTAATTGAATTTGTGAGCCTATCACTCACACAAAGCTAGGATGGAGGAATGTTTTTCCTCTCTCCCTACTCTCTTTCCATATCCCAAATGCAGCTTAGTCTTAGGACAAGATGATATCTTTCTCCCCGTTGATTTTATTGCTGAGTTAAATAACTTTCTGAATCAATATATAGTGGTTACATTAGGCAAACTATTTGGATTGTCAATAAAGCAGTATTTATATAAAAGCAAAAATAATCCTGCATTTTATTCATTAGCTTCTCTATGTTTTCTCACTTTTATAGTTAAAACAAATTACTGCTGTGAAAGTATTGATTCTCTCTCTCTCTCACACACACACATACACACACACACAAACACACACAGTCTTTTCAGTGATAGTATATGAAAGGAGATTTCAGTAGTCAGAAGTTAGGCTGAGACACTGCAAAACATCAAATATTAATCATTTGTCAGTCCCTACCCCCACCTTCCACTGACAGCAGGAAGAAGTACATTAAGAGAATTACTGCCCCATAAGTGAGGTAACATCTGCCTCAAAGCTGGGTGAGGCTGAAGTCTGGACCATCTCCTCGGCAAGATCTGTTCATGTAGAATAATATAACAGAGCACTCAGTCTTGCCTGAGGGCTCTTTCAGCATTTGGAATCTATAATTTGGTAGAAATTGTAACAAAGCAAGCATCATTCAATGTACCAGCAATCTGTATTGAGTAAAGACTTCTGAGTACCCAATTCATACACACAATGTTGATTCTGTTTTTTTTTTTCCTTTCTTTTAACTCCATAAATTATGATGATAAAAAAAAAATCACTTAAGAACAAAGGTTCTTCCATCCACACATTTAAATAATGATTTTCTGGATTTCATTTTGGAACTTTGCGTAAAAGTAAAACAATCCTTCTTAATTAGGAAGAGTCACCCCTTCCTACTAGCCTGCAGACACATGGTATACATGCTCATTAGCAGTCTCACATTTTCAAGCATTTTCAGAAGACAAAACTTGAAAGTGTAATGAATGGAAATGGCATGACCATGTTAATCCAGTTGATTAAAACCAATGAGAACAAGTCACAGCTTAGAATTAACAAAGTCTGCACATTGTTCCTAAAGTTGGAAGGAGTAGGTCTTCAATAAATGTGGAATCAGGAAAAATAAGAATGTAAATAACATTTTATTGCTATTTGAGATAGAACTTTCATTAATAAAAAACACATCAGTAAAAATGAGAATAATGTTAGGCCCTTGAATTCACACTAGATTTGTGAACGCATCTAAATTTCTGTCACTGAGATATTTGATGGACTCATAAAAAGATTTTAACTTGTGAAATGAATTACAAGTGAAAAAGTATTTACAGCTGCTCGGTTTTGTGACTTTTTATTCTTATCTCAATCGTGTGATGAAGATACTTCAGATGTAAGTACCTTAACTTCCAAAAGAGAAGACAGAAGTGCCCCATTTTTATAAAGTGTTCCAGGTAACTCTGAAGCAGAAGCTCAAGATGTACCTTCTACTGTATGGGGAGTTTCTTTTTAAAAATTATGTGGCGGATGCATTTTGATATTTGGCAAAACTAATACAATTATGTAAAGTTTAAAAATAAAATAAAATTAAAAAAAATAAAATAAAATTTTTTTTTCGATGTGGATCATTTTTTTTAAAGTCTTTATTGAATTTGATACAATATTGCTTCTGTTGTTTATGTTCTAGTTTTTTGGCCATAAGGCATGTGGGATTTTAGCTTCCCAACCAGGTGTCAAACTACCACCCCCTGCATTGGAAGTGAAGTTTTAACCACTGGACTGCCAGGGAAGTCCCTGTGTGGGGAGCTTCTGAGTATAATTAGAATTAGAATGTTTATTGGTCACCCCCAAATCTCTCCACTTTAACTGAAGCTCTGTATGTGGTACTCAGTAGTTTTGGTTAAATCAGTTAACATATCTAAACACAGTATTATTTTGAAGGCACAATTGATCTTTTTCATAAAGAGATTATATACTCACAAAGGACATTTTCTAAGACCAACATATATACCATCACTTTACAGAAAATAAGTTTGAGGTTACAAGCCTTTCGTAATTGTAATAATGTCCCTAAAACTCTTGGCAAAAATAATCCAGTAGTAAACAAATGCTAAAAGTGAGGTGAAATAAATTAGGATAATTTAAGCATATTTTTAGACTGCCAGTTTGAGAATTCTGGCAACAGATGAAGTAGAGTGTAAACCTGATTTTTGGACTCATGATTGATTTCTATTAAATCCAGTACAAGACTGAGAAAGAATGAATTTATCATACTTTTAGGAAAAAAAAATCCTTAAAGTTTTTTTCGCTTGCTAAAAATATCCAGTGGAGCACAAAATTACAAATTGAACTTGATTCTCTGGTCAGGGATGGAGCAAATTAGCAGCTCTTGAAATAACCATATAAACTGAAACTGCCACTCTTTTAGGCAGCCTGGTAATTGAACTGCAATGAATCTCTGGTCTGAGCTACTCCGTCAGGCAAGTCCCTCCGCCTTCTGGCCCAATTTTGGTTAGTCTGGCATAGGATAGTACTGCAGTACTTTCAGTTATATTGTAGCTCATATTTTAAACAAGTTGTTCACATTCCATGTGGTCATTATATCCCATAATGATCATTTGAAGTAAGCTGAAAAGAGAACATTGCCTTCATTTTACAAACAAAGAAAAGAGGCTCTGAAAGATCAAGTTGACTTCCTCAGGGTCACCTGACAAAGAAGTGGTTGAACTGATACCAGAACAGTGGTTTCCTAGGCTATTGCTACACCATGACATACTCTGATGTGCTTTTTATTTTTTCCCACCTAGGAATGATAACCAGAGTCATTTTCCTTAACCATAAATAATGATTGGAGTAAGACATCAGGGCAGGTAAGCGGCCACTGTAGATTCAGGCTTGTGCCTTTTTTGGCTTAAAACTTCGGACACAAATTAACATTGTGTTTAGCGTTAGAGACATTGCTGAAAAACCAGCTAGACATTAAATGACGTTAAGTCTTTGGACTCTATTTCACTCTAGCTAAGTTGTTTTATTTATTTATTTATTTATTTCCCCACCCTTTAAATATGCTGGCCATATTTAAACATTTAGCTATAACAACTTCAAGTTAAAAAGAAAGTTAAAGAGTTAGTTGCGCAGTTGTGTCCAACAGTTAGCAATCCCATGGACTTAGCCCACCAGGCTTGTCCCACACAAGAATAATGGGGTGGGTAGCCATTCCCTTCTCCAGGGGATCTTCTCTACCCAGGACTGAACCTGGGTCTCTTGTATTACAGGCAGATTCTTTAACATCTGAGCCATGGGGAAAGCCCATAACAGCTTAAGTCAGAGACTAAATTAAATGAAGAAATTTTGGAATTTGTTGTTCTTCTCTCACGGCATATCTAGTTTCAGACCCTTACTATACTTATTATACCTATAATTTTATTTCTATACCTATTTTATACCTATTATATTTTATACCTATAATATTGTTTTTATATTTGCTGTTATTTTAACTACTTAATGTTTTACCTGTATGGCAGCAATTGAATATTTTCTCCTCAAAAAATATAGCATACACAAGTGAAATGTATTTTAATTCATCAGCACACAAGAAATAGGTATTTACATTTTGAAATTATGACATAACATGAAAAATGATATTTATAGGTTTACTTTACAGTTTCACCATTTAAAAAGTTGAAAATAAAATTGATTTCCTTTTCTGTACATGCATCTTAACATGCTTTAGGCATACTGTACATAACTCAATTTGCCTCTGAATACCAAAGATCACACTAATGGTTTTATTTACTGCTGTCCAGGCCATTATTATTATTTTGGGTATTGTATCACAGCAGCACCAAGGAAGAAAGCGGTTCAGTATGAATTCAGAGTGAATTTCTTTGGAAATACATCAGTACTTCAGCCTGAAGTACAGCTTTGGATTCAATTATTCAATTCCCTCAGCTTAATCTTTTAAGTATTCTATTTTCATTGGAAGATGCCCAAGTCAGATGACCACAAAGTTTGTCATATCAAAATACTGATGATCCCAAACTCACACTCTTCTTTGAAGATTGTAGGAGTTAAGAATGGTAATTATAATGTTAGACAATCTGCAAGTACAGGCTGCTGAGATATTAGACTATCACCTAAAAATACATTTAAAAATGATATTCACCATGGGCAAATCTACTGTAACATTTATGCTAGTGTGTGCCATTTTAAAAATGTGATGTTGTGTAGAGGTGCTTTTCTTCAATAGTAGAGAAAAAATGTGTAGCTAAGAATTTGTAAACTTTGTATCTTGGCCCTAAACTTTAATATTCAAAGTACAATTTGTTGTAAAATTTCCCAGTCACTTTGTGTGCTGGCCTTTAGTTCTATTGATAAGGCATGATAATCTGCTATTCCTGAGTCTCTGATAAAAATAATCCAATAAGAAGAAAAGTATTCACAAAGATTTTTTTCAAATGTACAATGCATTGTGTAATTCTTATTTTATCAACACATATTATTTTTAGGCTTCCGAGGCTAGTTACAAATCTAACTTCACTCTTTTCATCAATTTTTTAAGTTGTAAAGGAAAATGTAACATACAGTAATGCACTGTACACATTTTTAGATATCTAGATTTTTATATATATCTATACCTATCTATTTCTTTTCCATGGGGATCGTCTTTATCCCTGTCTTCTGTACAATGTCATGAACCTCCGTCCATATTTCATCAGGCACTCTGTCTATCAGATCTAGTCCCTTAAATCTATTTCTCACTTCCACTGTATAATCATAAGGGATTTGATTTAGGTCATACCTGAATGGTCTAGTGGTTTTCCCTACTTTCTTCAATTTAAGTCTGATTTTAGCAATAAAGAGTTCATGATATGAGCCACATTCAGCTCCCGGTCTTGTTTTTGCTGACTGTATAGAGCTTCTCCATCTTTGGCTACAAAGGATATAATCAATCTGATTTCGGTGTTGACCATTTGGTAATGTCCATGTGTAGAGTCTTCTCTTGTGTTGTTGGAAGAGGGTGTTTGCTATGACCAGTGTGTTCTCTTGGCAAAACTCTATTAGCCTTTGTCCTGCCTCATTCCATACTCTAAGGCCAAATTCTGAAAGAGATGAGAATACCAGACCACCTGACCTGCCTCTTGAGAAACTTGTATGCAGGTCAGGAAGCAACAGTTAGAACTGGACATGGAACAACAGACTGGTTCCAAATAGGAAAAGGAGTACGTCAAGGTTGAATATTGTCACCCTGCTTATTTAACTTATATGCAGAGTATATCATGAGAAACGCTGGGCTGGAAGAAGCACAAGCTGGAATCAACGTTGCCGGGAGAAATATCAATCACCTCACATATGCAGATGACACCACCCTTATGGCAGAAAGTGAAGAGGAACTAAAAAGCCTCTTGATGAAATTGAAAGAGGAGAGTGAAAAAGTTGGCTTAAAGCTCAACATTCAGAAAACAAAGATCATGGCATCCAGTCCCATCACTTCATGGGAAATAGATGGTGAAACAGAGGAAACAGTGTCAGACTTTATTTTTTGGGGTTCAAAATCACCGCAGATGGTGATTGCAGCCATGAAATTAGATGATGCTTACTCCTTGGAAGGAAAGTTATGACCAACCTAGAGAGCATATTCAAAAGCAGAGACATTACTTTGCCAACAAATGTCCATCTAGTCAAGGCTATGGTTTTTCCAGTGGTCATGTATGGATGTGAGATTGGGACTGTGAAGAAAGCTGAGCATGGAAGAATTGATGCTTTTGAACTGTGGTGTTGGAGAAGAGTCTTCAGAGTCCCTTGGACTGCAAGGAGATCCAACCAGTCCATTCTGAAGATCAGTCCTGGGTATTCATTGGAAGGACTGATGCTAAAGCTGAAACTCCAATACTTTGGCCACCTCATGTGAAGAGTTGATCTTTGGAAAAGACCCTGATGCTGGGAGGGACTGGGGGCAGGAGGAGAAGGGGATGACAGAGAATGAGATGGCTGGATGGCATCACTCACTCGATGGACATGAGTCTGAGTGAACTCCGGGAGTTGGTGATGGACAGGGAGGCCTGGCGTGCTGCAATTCATGGGGTCGGAAGGAGTCAGACATGACTGAGTGACTAAACTGAACTGAACTGATATCTATCTATATCTATACCTCTATCTGCCTTTCTATCTATCTAGGGTCTTGCAATTTTATTGAAAAAAATCAGCTGATTTAATTGAAATTTAATTTAAAGCTCTCCTAGTTATACAACCAAAGAATTCTTGAAAATTGTATATAAAATCACTCCAGTTTATCATAAATATGCAATTTCAAATGTGCTTGAAACACTTTGTTTGGAGTTTTGTGAACTCTGATCAATTCTATATTTAAGATCAATTTTCTCTCACAGAAAAGAGAACAACAGACAGCAAGCTGTATTCACAATACTTGGAAATCTCATCCCCAGAAATTACACTTTTACTGCTTTTTACCACCACCTGCTGGAGAAGGCAATGGCACCCCACTCCAGTACTCTTGCCTAGAAAATCCCATGGACGGAGGAGCCTGGTAGGCTGCAGTCCATGGGGTTGCTGAGGGTCAGACATGACTGAGCGACTTCACTTTCACTTTCATGCATTGGAGAAGGAAACAGCAACCCACTCCAGTGTTCTTGCCTGGAGAACCTCAGGGATGGGGGAGCCTGGTGGGCTGCCATCTATGGGGTTGCACAGAGTCGGACACGACTGAAGTGACTCAGCAGCAGCAGCAACCACCACCTGCAAGTGATATTTAAAGAACAATTTTTCTCTATGGTTCAGTTCAGTTCAGTTGCTCAGTTGTGTCTGACTCTTTGCGACCCCATGAATTGCAGCACGCCAGGCCTCCCTGTCCATCACCAACTCCCGGAGTTCACTCAGACTCATGTCCATCGAGTGAGTGATGTCATCCAGCCATCTCATCCTCTGTCATCCCCTTCTCCTCCTGCCCCCAATCCCTCCCAGCATCAGAGTCTTTTCCAATGTGTCAACTCTTCGCATGAGGTGGCCAAAGTATTGGAGTTTCAGCTTTAGCATCAGTCCTTCCAATGAACACCCAGGACTGATCTTCTTCAGAATGGACTGGTTGGATCTCCTTGCAGTCCAAGGAGTCTCTCAAGTCCCTCCAAGGGACTCTCGAGAGTCTTCTCCAACACCAAAGTTACAGTTAAGACCCTATAAATATTGAACCAATTTGTTTGCATTACAATTGATTTTAATGATTATTGTTCTTTCAATCTTTTTAATGATTATTGTTCTTTCAAAGAATATGGTATATTTTATAAAATATAGTATATAATACCTTGCTAATTTGGCTACATTTGAAACCAAAAACACCAACATGTGAATATCTCTTTGTAGATTTCCATTTTCACATCATGTAGAAGAGCTGCAAAAATGCTTATTCTATGTTGCATTTATTTTCAGGACTAAACATCTAGCAGATATAAAAACTAAATAGTGTAAGTTATTGTAAAAATAGGTTGCATATACTCAGTATAATGATTTATAAACATGAGTAAAAGAAGAAAAAAACTGTTTTTCTTCCATCATGTATTTTATGGCCATCTTCTTGGGAGCTGGAATTAAATCCACTCTTTGGCAATAGTCTCCATCTCCACCCCCACCCAATGTATTTTTCTGGCTATCTGACCTAAGTTGCTTATATGAATGGTTAGGCTGCCCAGGCATTGAAAAACTTTAATTTATTTTCAAAAGATATGTATAAATATCTTTTGTAAAAGACACAAGATAAAATATTAGATCCGAAAAGGAATTCAATGTAAGTCAATCAGAGCGTTACATAATGTCATCACTATGTAACTGAACGAAGAAGAAATGCTTTGTACCTAGTTTGAAAATAGGAATCAACTGCTATTTCTTTGAGCTGTTCCACTTTTTATCAGGCTTAATGAGATTAGAGCTATGATTTACCAAAGATTTGAAAAGAGCTTTCTGGACAAATGTGAACTTTGTGCTTTATCTGATGTATTCATGTAAGGCAAAATTGATTAACAGTCTTCGATTATATGGGTCTGGGCAGATCTAAACAGAACATTTTCTTGGTTGAAAGGCCAGGTCACTAAAATCTGGGAGAGAACAAAACAAACCAAAACAAAAACATAGAAATGCCCAGATGGAAAGAATTCCCTAGGTAACTCATTTGGTCTTTATAAACCATATGACCTTTGAAGTATTACGTCTAAGGGATAGCTCTTAAACCACTCAAGTCTTTTTCGTCTAGAAAAAAATTAAAGAAGTTGAGTACTCTTAACTTTAGCCCCACATTTTCATTGACTCTTTCCAAACTTAAGTAAAATTGGAGGAAAACCAGAACAGAAAAGCGTTTTGGTAGATAACTTAAATATTTGCAACATTGGTGCCAGAACCCAGTCAATCTGCATCATTGAGAAACTGAAATGTACAGTGACTTTTAAGACTTGCATTTTTAGTATCAGTCTAAGAAATAGATAAACATTTGTTATTTTAAACCCATTCTTTTAAGACTTAAGAGGTTATTTATTAGTATGTCAAAACTACGGTATCTTACTGAAAAAGTAGTTTTCCAGAAAAGTGTTGAAGACAGAGGGACTTTGGATTGAATCAGTGAGAAATGAATAGATAAGATAGAATAAAAAAACATTTTGCAAATAGAGTTAACATGGCTTAAACCATTAAAAGTGTTAGTTGCTCAGTCGTGTCCAACTCTTTGTGATCCCATGGAGGGTAGCTCATTGAAAGTTATTAATTCCAAAAAAAAGAACAAATAGTTTTTGAAAGTATTCTACATGACAACTTTCCCCCTCTTTATTATTAAAGGAAGCAATATACTATTTATATTTTACATAAAAATGACAAAATGAAGACATATTGACAGAATATAATAGGTATAAAGTTGTTTGCTAAACTGAGATTTGCATAGTATGCTCTTACACATTTCATTTATTTTAAAGAGACCAGACAGCTCTTGAATCTTCTTGAGATATTTAAGATGTGAAAATCTCCAATACTGAATAAAATTGACCATCCTTGATGTCCAGACTTGAACCAGAAATGTTAACTGGCAATACCAAAAATAATAAGATTATGTCATTTTTAGCGACTGTTTTTAATTAAAATCCAAGACTTAAAACAGCATTCAACATTGAGAGCAGTCTTAACTTATTGTTTCCAAGATAAGTGCTTTCATACACTTTAATATCATCTATTTCATATTTTCTCTTTCTTCAGTTTTCTTACAGCTACTTTTATTTTGTGCTCCCAGGTTAGAATACAATTTTCAACTATTTAAAGAAAATGAAAGCTATCAATTAGAGAACATCTTTATTTTCTTGCAACCACATCCTAAACAATATATTATACTCCAATTTCTTCACCCTTCCTGTTACAACAAAGTATCTCCTGGTGACAAAGACTAATCAATTCCTCCATAAATGCATTCAATTCCATTCTTCTAGTTTTCTCTAGAAATTTGCTCTTCTGGCATTTCACTCTGTCTCCCTTATCATCAGTTGTCCCATTCTGCATCTCCCTCCTTGATTTTCTTCTTTCCTCTTTTTCTTCCCTTCAACTTGCCCTCCCATGTAAATTATTATAAATAACACACATTCTAGATCTCATGGTAAATAATAGCTATCTGTATTACTATCCAGTCATTTACTAAAGCCAAAAATCTGTTGATCATCTTCATTCCACTTTTCTGACTCCTTATATCCTATTGGATATCAAGTTATTATATTTCTACCTCCAAAATCTATTTCAAATCCACGTACCCATATCATTTCATACCATCTTTAGCCCAGACAACTTTAAACATTTAACTGGTCTTTAAGCTTCTACATATATTCTATCAGCAATAACTATTTTAAAATTCAACAACAACAGACACAAGAACAAGTCAATCCAAGCTTTGTACCATGGCCTTATTTACAGATACAGGACCTAGTCACTATTTTTTTCAGGATCACTAGTTCCGATCATCCAGCACTAATGAAGACAGTTTTATGTCCCAAGTATTTCCCACCAGAGTTGCTTTGTATATATGATTCTTTCTAAGGGAAACATAATTGTCCTCTCCCTTAATCAACCTAAATATATCATTGCTCAAGAACCTCCTTTTTTCTAGTTTAAGCAGATCTCATTATCATATATTATTTAATTTTCTTAATCACAATCTATATCTGTGTCATCTTTATCTTTCTCTCTATATTCATCCATTCTATTAGTTAGTTCAGTCGCTCAATTGTGTCTGACTTTTTGCGACCCTGTGGACTGCAGCATGCCAGGCTTCCCTGTCCATCACCGACTCCTGGAGCTTGTCAAACTCATGTCCATTGAATTGGTGATGCCATCCAGTCATTTCATCCTCTGTCATCGCCTTCTCCCCCTGCCTTCAATCTTTCCCAGCATCAGGGAGACAGTTCTTCCCAGCTGGTGGCCAAAGTATTGGAGTTTCAGCTTCAGCATCAGTCCTTCCAAGGAATATTCAGGACTGATTTCCTTTAGGATTGACTGGTTTGATCCATTCTATTATCTATCTTTTTATTATTTTTCCCTTCACTATTTTATAAGGTCCTCAAAAGACAGGAACTATGCCTTTTAATTTAGCATTTTATGCCCACACTTGACTTCATGCCTGGCATACTGAAGGGTATGTTAAAATAATTACTCCTGAAAATATGACCCTCAACCCAGAGATAGAATATTGGATTAATTCAGGAAGCCTTGGACTGGCTACAGTTTTCTAAAAACATTCTGAGGCTTCAGATCAAAGGTACTGAGCAACATTACTACTTGCTGACATATAGTGCTGCAATAAATAATGACCAACCTTTTTACTGCACCAGAAATCAGTCTTTAAAGATGTTCATCAGTTACTAACAATTTCAGTTGTTTTATAAGATGACATGATCATGATTTAATTTCTACCTCTCCCAGGAACTTTATTTTAACATTAGCTTGATTAAGTTTATTTGAAATTGTTTCTGGGTTATATTGACCACATAATAGGGAGGAAAAGATCTTTGAATCAGAATACTATGATTTCAACTTTCTAACCATGAGGCCTCTGAAAGCTGTTTCTTATTGGCAATAACATCCAAAATCTTATCAAGCGAAAATTACACCATAGATTTCTGAAATTATCAAATCAGAAAATATAAATTATATTTTAAACTTTGCAAAGCCTGTGCAACATCTAATTGTTTCTATTATCTTTCTAATGAAATAGGGATGAACATCTCTATTTTGTTGTGGAAAGATGATTAAGATTTAATTTCCAAACTGGAAAAATAGACATTTGCTGAGAGCTTCCCTTGTTGCTCAGCTGGTAAAGAATCCACCTGCAATGTGGGAGATCTGGGTTTGATCCAAAGGCTACCCACTCCAGTATTCTGGCATGGAGAATTTCATGGACTGAACAGTCCATGGGGTCACAAAGAGTTGGACACGACTGAGCAACTTTCACTTTTTTAGGTCAGAGTTTAGCCAAGTGTGGTCCTTATTTACTTAAAATCACATCCTCATTCATGTGTTTAACACATTCTTTAGGGAATCTATCACACGCCAAATACTGAGTGAAGCACAATTATTCAATGTGAAAAAGCAAGCAAAGTCCTGCCCTAATGGAGTTTAATATCTAGAGGGGAGAGAAAATTTAAATATATAAGATCACAATTCTTTATAAATGTTCAAGTTGTATGAAGGCAATAATAAGTGATAAATATAAGAGGAGAGATTTTGGAGTTAGTTTTTATTTTGTAATAGTAATAATAAAAATATAATAACATTATTTTCCATGAATGTGTTCTGCTGAATTGGGGAAACCCATATATAATAGTTATATTATGTAGATATTACTATATAGAGCTCTTACCTATTGGAATAATCACTTAATATATGTATTTTTTTATTTATCCATATTAATTAAAATATTCTAAAGTTGTTTTGTATAACTTTATTACATTACAAAGGTTTTATGACATCATGGTACTTAATGTGCTAGATACATGTTTTATAAATGAGAAAAAACAATTTATATAATGCTAATTTTACAAAAGAGCAAAGCTTCAAAAAGTTCTAACAAACATTAGTAATGAGGATATAAACTTTTATATACTTTTATTTTCTTCCTAAAGTTTAGGATGGATTTGTGAAAGACAATGTCACTCTAAATCACTGCATTCATCTATGAGCGGTCATATGCACATGTATATAAATAAATCTTTTTTTTTCCCTCTTGGAAACTTCCCACACACATCTGTTTCTTTCAGCAGATATTCTTTAAGATAATAAATGACTTCAGTTGCATGTCAATTAGAATAAAATTTAGTGAGACGTCACATGCAATTCCTATCTGTATTATTTTCATTAAGATATTTAATTGCATAAAGACTGAAAGAGCAGTAAAGAGAAAGGTAGGAGGTCTGATCAAAATCTATTTGATAATGTGAGAATTATAAGTGATCATAGTTTTAAGCCTCCAGAAAGTGAGAAAAATATGTGGGAGACAGAAAACATACTTCTCAGCTACTGGACACTGACACGAGGATGCACTTTTGTCTCTGGGTGGTGATTGCTATAGCTGTTTTAAGAATCTCAAACATTTTGTGGTGCATGAGAACATAAATGATGCATATAAGCATGAACTTCATACCCTAGCCCAGATATTTTTCTTGTTTTTAAAGATCATTTTTCTATTAATGATATTTCTAACAGAAATCTTAAGCACAATGTAATCTGATATAACATAAATTGATACCCAAAGTCTAAGTAGATGGGTTTGGTTAGTGTCCAATGAACGGTTACAGCTGCATGAAGTCATGATCAACTGGTTTCATAGCCTTCTGTTTGAAAAGGTGCCCAATCCATTTTATACTAATCAAAGTGGATATAAACTTTGCACTTATTTGGCTCAACATTTAAACATTTAAAAATCCTTTCCAAACATTGACACAATGAATAACTATTTAGAAGTTTGCTCTCCCATATTGTGTAGAAAAAATTACTTTTAGTGTATATGACATCATTCTCCCTTTCATTTATCCCTTTTATTTGCTTATTTAGTTCTTCCTGATGTTGTGGGAAAAAGATATGGACTCTATATAATCAAAGAGCACCATCTGATATTGTAGTAATTGTAGTATGTGACTATCTAAATTTATGAAAATAAAACTTAAAAATCATTTTCTCAGTTGCACTAGCCATATTTCAAGTACTTGAAAGCTACATTAAAACTTTTCCATTATCATAAAAATTTTTATAGGATTCTGCTGTTCTCAAAGGCTAACTATAAAATAGAGAAATATAAAATAAAAATATATTGTCTCTTACTTACAGCCCTAAACCCAGTTTGAGTGACACTCCATTCTTGGAAGTGCTCTGAGCTAATCTTGCCATTCCATTCTCAGAGCTGAACCCCTTCTAGAACAGAACACTAGAAGTGGCTTCCAAAAATAAAGTGATTTCCATCCAGCCAAGATGATCCTCCAGGTTTTTCAGAAGGTTTTAAACTGTCACAATTTTTGCAGCACCTTACTGCCTTACTCAGAGGCCATCGTACTACAAAGCTTGTGAAACTGTAAGAAGTGACTCAAGTGGTCTAGGCTGATAGGAGAGTGAGAGAATGATGATGGGGATCTTATGCTTGGAAGAAATCTTTCTGTTTTTCACCACTCCATTGTTGAACTGCTAAAAACTTTCCTCCGAAAGACCCATCTCACTTATAAACATGCAGGGAAATCAATCTATTTGAAGCTTTTATTTCTTACTTTTATAGCCATAATGTAAAACATCAAGGATGACTTTAAAATGTTTCTGTCATTGGTCTGTTTTGCAGTTACCTTAAGTCTTGTTCCTAGCACATAGAAACTGAAAATAAATAAAGAGAGCTCTTATGCACGCATGTATCACTCACAGCAGCTTACAGACCCTAGCAGGAATTTCCCTCTGACCCAGAAACAAGCAGCCCACCACCTGCAGCCAATGAAGGACAAGCACACACACCCCACCCCCCAATTTCCTCCTAACACTTAATAAAAGCAGACTTTCCCTTTGCCTTCTCGGAGTTGCCAATGGTTCATCACAGACTGTGTGTCCTGAGTTGCAATACTCTGCCATTTCCAAATAAACTCTTTGCTGTTAACGGTACAGTATTAATGAGTGAAAGTCACTCAGTTGTGTCCCGACTCTTTGAGACCCCATGGACTCTAGCCTGGTTGTCCATGGAATTCTCCAGGTAAGAATACTGAAGTGGGTAACTGTTCCCATCTCCAGCGGATCTTTCCAACCCAAGGATTAAACCCAGGTCTCCCGCATTGCAGGCAGATTCGTTACTGAGCCACCAGGGAAGCCCGGTAATGGTTTAGTTCAGTCAGTTCAGTCACTCAGTCATGTCCAACTCTTTGCGACCCTATGAATCGCAGCACGCCAGGCCTCCCTGTCCATCACCAACTCCCGGAGTTCACTCAAACTCATGGGTTAATCAAAAAGTTCTTTTAGAAAATCCTGACCGAATGTTTTGGCCAACTCAATAACTAGTTCTTTTGTTTTATAAGGTCAAGATTACATGGCAACCACAAAGGGCACAAAGGAGATAAACTATCCAGAATCAATAACCCCCAAGACCATGCAAGGGATTTACCTGAACCCCTTGTGCTCTGTGCTCCAGAGTTGTCTTTTCCTTTTATTTTTCTGTAAATGTCTTCTCAGACCCAACTCTCTCCTTTTGGTTGAATTCGCCAACTTCATTCAGGATCTCCTTTTTGCTTTTATTAAAGCATCGCCCTTCCTGGTGAATACTGTTTTGTGAGCTTTGGTTTTAAGTAACAGGCTTCCAGTTTGCTAAATGAGGAGGGGCCTCCTTCTGGAAACTCAGGTGGTCTTATATTTAAAAACACAATCTGTCCTCAGGTGCAACTTTATCTAATTGGGCCAAATTAAAAATACCTTGGGACTCCAGTGGCTATTATGGAGAACTTTCAATCTCTTTAAGATTTTTCTTAATACCAAATATAGACCATGGCTCCAAAATAAAACAAACTGAAAGGGATGTCTATTTCAATTGGTTTCTTACAGCTTCCAAGCATATTCAGGACTCTGAAATTTGCCTCTTTACAAAACACTGAGGCAAACAATTGAAAGAAGAGAAAAACACTTTGAGGCCTCATCTGTTTTTTCTCTGTCCTACCTCCTACATTCTGGTTCTTTATTTTAATTCTCCAATTGAGTTTACCTTTTTCTTCAAATCTCTCCCTAGTACCCCCTCTGAATCCATTAGAACCTGCCCCTTTAAAATCAGACTATCTGAGGATACCAGTGCTGCTGCTGCTAAGTCACTTCAGTCGTGTCTGACTCTGTGTGATCCCATAGATGGCAGCCTACCAGGCTCCCACATCCCTGGGATTCTCCAGGCAAGAACACTGGAGTGGGTTGCCATTTCCTTCTCCAGTGCATGAAAGTGAAAAGTGAAAGTGAAGTCACTCAGTCGTGCCCGACTCTTAGTGACCCCATGGACTGCAGCCCACCAGGGTCCTCCATCTACGGGATTTTCCAGGCAAGAGTACTGGAGTGGGGTGCCATTGCCTTCTCTGGAGGATACCAATGCCTAGTTCCTATTTTCCTATATACCCTGGACCAGAACTGAACTACAAGCCATAGTAGAAGATTTTCTCAGAGTTAAGGAAGATCCTCATAGATTTTCCAAGGAATTTAATAGTCATCCATACTTTGCAACTGGGTTTCTCAGATTTATACCAGTTAGTTCACATGCTTATTGGCAAAGGCCAAGACCATTGCTGTATGAAATTGAGCTAACTGAGAAGATCTTTAAAAAAAACTCTCTATAATGGCAAATGGGAGACCAATACTCTACTTTGTTATGTGATCAGACTTAGCCATCACTAAACAACTTCACCTGGCAATCTTAGGCCTTTCCCAAACCTATTGATTGGAATGAGACTCAGGTTTGTCCTCCAAAATCCAGTGAACCAACATATAACCATTTAAGTATACTCCAAATTTAAGTAAAATTTTAGTCTTCCTATCCATGTTGAATCCACTTGGATAGCTGTCAACATTATTCATTAATGGGCTAAACCAGGAATCTGTTCCTTCTAGTAAAATGGACCAGGATTGAATGAGAAACCATGTCCACTCCAGATTCCATTGATTTAGGAAACCAGCTCACCTCTACCTAGAGCAGGGTCCCCAACTTCCAGGCCTTGGACTGGTACCTCCAGTCAGATCAGGAGTAGCATTAGATTAGAAATAAAGTGCATAATAAATGCAATATGCTAGAATTATCTTGAAACCACTCCCCCAACTCCTGGTTCATAGAAAAATTTTCTTCCACAAAATCAGTCCCTGATGACACAAAGGTTGGGAACTGCTGCCTTAGAGTTTTCAACTAAAAGGAAGATCACTAAACCCCTTAATTTTAAATTTCAACAAATGGAGGCCGCTAAGTAAAACCAAACACCTCCTGGTGTCTGTCATGATAGTCAAAAACCATGACATTGGACTCAGGCAGGGCTTCCCAGGTGGTACCAGCGGTAATGAACCTGTGTGCCCATGCAGGGACATCAGAGGCACAGCTTTGATCTCTGGGTCTAGAAGATCCCCTGGAGAAGGATGTGGCAACCCACTCCAGTAGTGTTGCCTGGTGAATCCCATGGACAGAGGAGCATGGTGGGATGCAGTCCATAGGGTCACAAAGAGTCGGACATGACTGAAGTGATGTTAGTTAACTGGAGTCTCCATTTTATTACAACAATAGGTGACCTGCTTCTCTGTTCCCTTTCTCATTCCTCTTCACAGGAAGATAACACCCACTTCTTGAAACTTTTAGCCTTAAACATCATTATCCAAGGAAAAATTGAAGTTTGCTCAAACTCAGATTTGATATTTGGGGGACCTGATCTTAGAAAATGACTACATTTAATGCAATAACCATCATGACATCCTGAATTTTTTTAAACCCAAAGCTAAGTGCCAATTATGAGGTTTTCTACAGCTAGCTTGCTACTACTGAAATTGTATGCCAATTCAGTATGTGATTTACCAAAAGCAACAAGCCTGACCCTATTATTTGGGAAAACCATGAATTATCCTGTAAAACCCTTAAAAAAGCTAGATAAATTCCCCTATACTGCACCTCCCAGTTATCAACATCCATTTTTTCTTTATGTATTTGAAAAGGAAGGGAATGCCTTTGGGGTACTCACCCGAAAACATGGGGGCCATCATAGACCCATAGAGATTCATAGCCAACAATGAAACCCTGTGCTACAAGAATATTTTCCTTGCCTCAGAACCATTCCTGCCATAGCCCTTTTAGTCAATCCCACCAAAAAGGTAGTCATGGGTCACCTCTAGCCGTCTCTGTACTTCATACAAAGGAAAGAGAAAGTGAAAGTCACTCAGCCATGTCCAGCTCTTTGCAACCTTATGGACTAAACAGTCCATGGAATTCTCCAGCCCAGAATACTGGAGAGGGTAGCCTTTCCCTTCTCCAGGGGATCTTCCCAACCCAGGGATTAAACCCAGGTCTCCCACATTGCAGGCAGATTCTTTACCAGCTGAGTCACAAGGGAAGCTGAAGAATACTGGAGTGGGTAGCCTATTCCTTCTCCAGTGGATCTTCCCGACCCAGGTATCGAACCAGGTCTCCTGCATTGCAGGTGGATTCTTTACCAACTGAGCTAAAGGAAGTGCTCTTAAATACAAAGGAAGTCCTCTTAAATTCTCATCACACTTGACAGTTTTTGGTCAGCCACCTCACCTCCTGTGAAATCCTCTTGCTAACTTCTCTTCATATAACTCTCTCTCATTGTAATAATCTTAGACTGCCAACCTTCTGATGATCTATGGGAAGCTCTTGCGGATAGCCCTGTTTTATTCAGGGTGTACAGATGGGTTTGATGAAGTCAGCATCATGGTGATAGATAAGACACTTCCTTGGTCTCTTCTCTCCCTTTCAATCTACACCTAGTAAAACAACCATAACTCAAAGGTATCTCTGCCCAACACACCAGGAATCTAGAGATATCCAACATCTAGTACATCTGATGGTGGATTGGAGCACACAGAGGAGGTGGAACCAGAGAAACAGCAGAAGTGGTACCTGCGTGTCCAGCCTCCTGGCCACAGTAGCCAAGGTTGTAGCCCCAGAAAACCTAGGTGCAACAGGGGAAGTGATGCACACAATTCCAGCCTCTTGAATAATGCCACCCATGGCCACAGGGAATTAAGCATCAGTGGCCATGTGACCCATGACCCTGGTCCCTCCATTAGCAGTGATGCCCAGGACTCCAGTCTCTATTCTGTGATCCTGGTTCCTTCCCATCTTCCTTCTCCTCCTGCAACAGCAGTAGTGCCCAAAAAACAGGCAACCGTGAATATGGCCGAGTTGCCTGCCATCCTTCGCTCACAGCAGTAAGAACAGTGACTGCAGTGATACTAAAAATAACAAAGCACCAAGACCCTGAAGACACAGCAGCGACAGTGAGGACACCTGCGACACCTCTGGCATAAATAGTGGAGGGTGGAAAGCACTGATTCTCAAATACAGCCAAAGGCATTTCAGGTAAGGGAAACCAAAAACATGTGCCATCGAGTCACCTACTCAATAAAGAAAGGCCTGCAATTCCCAACCTGTTAAATTACAAGAATCAAGCTAAACAAAGCTTTACCTTAGTGAGAAAGCTGTTGGCTACTTCAAAAGTCCTGACAAAGGGCCAAGTTATTAAGTACCATGAAAAACCATGGTAATGCAATATGACAAAAAGAAAATGAGAGTTCTTAAGCAACCAAACTTAATATCATGGAAGACTGTGGTCTAACTGAGAGAATTCAAAAATAGCTACCATGTAGAAACTCAATGAACTTCTTAAAGGCAGTTCAGTAAGCTCAGGAATAAAATTAATGAACAGAAGGAGTACTTTAACAAACAGAAATTCTGGAACTGAATAACTCAGTGAGATGAAGGATGCATTAAAAACTACCATATGGTCCAGCAATTTTCCTCAGAGTATTTATTTGAAGAACACAGAAACACTCATTTGAAAAGATGCATGTACTGCTATGTTCATCACAGCATTATTTACAATAAGTCAAGATGAAAAAAAAACCCAACAATCCAACAATCCATAGATGAATGCTTAAAGAAGATGTGGTATATATAAGCAACAAAACACTATTGCTAACCAGCCACAAAAAAGATGGAATTATGCCATCTTCAGCAATAGACGGACCTTGAAGATATTATGCTAAGTGATATAACTTGGAGAAAGACAAAAAACTGTGATTTCATGCTTATGTGGGATATAAGAAAACAAACAAAAAATTTAAAAACACAGATACAGAGAACACACTGGTGGTTACCAGAGAGAAAGGGAAGGGTGGAGGGAGGGGTGCAAAATGGGTAAGAGGGTCAACTGTATTGTGATGAATGGAAACTAGAATTCTGGTGGTGAGAAAACTGTAGTGTATGCAGGAGTCAAATAATCATGTATACACGAAACTTGTATAATGATACTGCTGCTACTGCTACTGCTAAGTTGCTTCAGTCGTGTCCGACTCTGTGCAACCCCATAGATGGCAGCCCACCAGGCTGCCCCATCCCTGGGATTCTCCAGGCAAGAATACTGGAGTGGGTTGCCATTTCCTTCTCCAATGAATGAAAGTGAAAAGTCAAAGTGAAGTTGCTCAGTCATGTCCGATTCTTAGCAACCTCATGGACTGCAGCCAAAAAGTCTCCTTCGTCTGTGGGATTTTCCAGGCAAGAGTACTGGAGTGGGGTGCCATTGCCTTCTCTGGTATAATGATACACTTGCATGCTACATCACTTCAGTCATGTCTGACTCTATGCGACCTTATGGACTATATCCCGCCAGGCTCCTCTGTCCATGATTTCCTCAGTTTTTTTTTTTTTTTTAAGTGAAAATGGTAGATATTAAGTTTGGTATGCTATTGTAACTCCTTTTGAAGTCAATAAGGCAACGCATTTGCCCTCAGCTACATGGTCCCAGCAGACTGAATGTACTCTCTTCTTGGGCCTGCATTTTACCAATGGCAAAAACTGCAAATATCTATACTGACAGTAGGTATCCATTTGGAGTAGCTCATGACTTTGGAATGCTATGGAAACAGTAAGGCTTCCTCATTTCCAGCAGAAACAACATTTAAAATGACCCTCATGTCCAGTAATTATTTGATGCCATAGTTGCCATAGTCTTGCCAGCTACTTTGGCTATAATCAAGAGCCCTGGGCATTCAAACTCGATTCCAAGGAGGCAAATGAAAACTAAGTCACTGATATTTCCACAAAGGACTCTCCTCTCAAAGAAGCCAACAACTAACCTTTATCATGTTCCTAAGGGATATTAAATCTAATAACTGTTAGTTTAATAAAAAGAATTCTGGCTTGGACCAAGTAATAGTCCAGTCCTGCCAGAGACTCTAAAATTCCCATTAATGGTATGTATGTTTTCTCACTGGACTGAAGCCTTCCCTTGCAGAAAGGCTACTGTTACTTCTGCATAAAATTCTACTAGAAAAATCATCCCTTCCTGGGAATTCAGAGTCACTGGGGAATTTACTTCCCTGGTCAAGTGCTTTGACACATCTGTCCTGTTTGGTAGCTTTACAACACTTTCCCTGTGCTGACCACCCTTGATATTCAGGGCTATTCAAAGGCACCAACAGCATCATGAAGACTCAACTGGCAATTTGTAGAGATATTTCAAATACTCTGGCCCAAAGCATCAGTCCCTCTAAATCTCAGGTCTACCCATTTTGGAACCTAAAAACACTAATCCTTTGAGATAATTACAGGATTCCCAATGCCCTTGGCCCCTGATGCTTTCAATCCACAGTTGGTTAAGGGAGGCAGGGGGCGGTTATATGTCAATATTGTAAAAACTCTTATTGCTTCTGTTGAAAATGACCCTACCTTATAGAACATTCTTTCCACAGCATTCCTGGCAGCTGAAGACCTTAATCATCACACCTTGCAGCCCAGAGATTTTGTCTACTGGAAAAGATATCCCTAGAAAGACTCTCTTCAACCGCATTGGAAATGCCCTATCAGGTGCTGTTGATCAACCCTTGTGCTGCCAAACTCCAAGGCAGAGACTCTTCGATCCATGTGCCACATTTAAAATAAGGACCAAATCCCAACTGGACCTGCATGCACACTGATAACCTGAAAATAAAGATCTCCAGAAGTTGAACCCAACAACAGTTTAAGGAGACAGCTTTCCCAAGATCACTGGCCAAAGCCTATATACTTGTATATCTTTCCTCACCCTTAATCTGTCCCTCTCTTTCTTGGCCCAGTCTATTGCAAAAAGGGGAAACATTTCTGACTATTGGATCCCCCAGAAACTCCAATCTGTTCCTGATGTTGGAGACCCCTTGGTCTTATCTGTTGCTTTGAACTCAAATTCCACTGTTGATTATACCTGCAAGCCTACAGGTATTACCTATTTTCTTAGGCTGTTGTGAACTTATTTCAACCTTTCCATGACCATGACAACATGAGTTCCAATCCTACGATCTTTGTTCTTCTCCCTCTTTAAATAGGATCTGCTCCCTTGAACCCAAGGAAAATACAAATGGGCTCACTCCTTTTTTGCTAGGCTTTTAAAAAAGACCCCTTTAGGCTGGGATGGTTGCCTGCAGAACATCTGATCCCTATATAATTCTATATAATCATTTTAAACTTTATACCTGTTGCCTGTCAAATCTTGTAGAAACAACATGCCCAATAGAGTGATGCTAGCTCAGTGCTTTTGAGACAACTCCAAGGCTTATGACCTAGATAAGATATAGACCTCGGATGAAAAATGCCTGAGAATTCTTCTTCCTACTTTTCCTAGTTACTCTACAGTTTTCAATCTGTGTTCTTCCCTACAGGGTGGGACATACAGGAAAGGTCCTTCCTGGCATCAGGGGAAAAAAAAACAGAATTCCACTAAAATTAGGTAAACTGATTCTTGATCAGAGATGCTTTCAAGGAAAGATCATGATCAAAAGGGGGAAAAGTGAAAGTGAAAGAAACCTCATTTAAAATGGAGTCAGGAAGCCTGTAGGGAGAGCTCGCATGCACATATCATTCTCCAGAGTTTACAGACCTCACCAGAAAGAGTTACTTTCGATCCACCTATGATAAGCTGCTCCCTCAATAGCAGCCAATGAAGAATCATTACTGCACTCCTCAATTTTTTCCTAAATTCTAGTAAAAGTTGACTTTCCCTTTGTTTCCTTGTAGTTGCGTGTGGTTTGCTATAGTTTGCATGTCCCAAATTCCAATTCCTCTACTGTTTCCAAATAAACTAACGTTGCAGATAACATAACTGGCTCTTTTGCTTTTCAAAGTCAACACAACTCCTCCTGTAATTTCATCACCTTTCCACAACTACTTATTATTTTCAATATGACCTTCTTTGGTACAACATAACACTAAAATTAGTGAAACAGAAATCTGATGAACACCAACCAGTCTTTAGGGATTTAATATATCTTAAGAGTCTTTCTTTATGCCTGGGAAAATCATATTTCAGGTTAAATTAGGAGAATGATGTGTTTCTAATCATTCACTCTTCATCAACTGAAAAGAAAAACAATTAGAAAAATTCATTGCCAAGTTCACTTGCAAATGATTGTGTGCTAAGAACAATAATCACAGACGCATTGTGCCAAGGCTCTTTTCTAGTGGTTTTGAGTTCTGAAAGAGATACCATACTTCACATAATTGGAAATAACCTGTAAAACAAATGTTACCATGTCATTATGCCCCTAGTTTTTTGATATTAATACTTGAGGATTCATATGCACCAAAAAATCTGGATTTAAACAAAACAAAGCCCTACTACAACACCAAACTTTTATCCACAAATTCAAAGTTGCCTTGAAAATTATAGTTAAAGGTCCTTAAACTTCTTTATCTCAAAATAAAAGTTTTAAAAATATTTGGGAATGTGCTTTCCCTGTCTCTGACACTTGATGAGAATATTAACAGTATGGTTTAGTCACAGCCACCTAGCTGATGGTTTTTACTTACATAGCTTCACTTCTCCTTTACATGCCATCTTTGCTTCAAATTTACCTTTTGGTATCAAGTTCAAGCCTGACTCAAAATCAAGGTATTTATTTGGACTGATTTGCTGCTGTTTAACTTGGTTAGCGTTGGGAACTTGATTTCGCCTCCTTTAGATAATCACACAGCCAAATCATTTCCCCAGACCCTCGGTCCCTAATCTTTTATCACTCCACTTGACTGCTACCACCTGCAACAGTCCCAACAACCTAGCCAGGGGAAGCCTACTGATTAACAAGGGTCCTGAGTACTATTCAAACTGACACTATTCTGATTGTAAACTACCAAAGTGAACTATGTTTGCTCACACAACTATCTGCTATATTATCTTTTGGACATTTGAAATTATTTTGAATGCTTCATAACAAAAATGTAGTACAGCAGTAACTCATCTTCATAGATATCAATTGCAATGTGTTTTTCTAGCCCTTTTTCTGGAACACTTATCACCTTCAAGAAAGGTGCATTTATTTAGTAGTACCCTAAGCATTTAGTGAGAATGACTTTTTATTCCCAGTAGAGAAAGCAGATGTGTGTAAAAAAAGCCTGACATCTGTCATTTCAGTTCAGTCACTCAGTCGTCTTCCTCTCTTTGCAACCCCATGGACTGCAGCACACCAGGCTTCCCTGTCCATCACCAACACATGAAGCTTGCTCAGACTCATGTCCAATGAGTCGGTGATACCATCAGACAATCTCATCCTCTGTCGTCCCCTTCTCCTCCCACCTTCAATCTTTCCCAGCATCAGGGTCTTTTCAAAAGAGTCAGTTCATTGCATCAGGTGGCCAAAGTATTGGAGTTTCAGCTTCAGCATCAGTCCTTCCAATGAATATTAAGGACTCATTTCCTTTAGGATGGACTGGTTGGAACTCCCTGCATTCCAAGGGACTCTCAAAAGTCTTCTCTAACACCACAGTTCAAAAGCATCAATTCTTTGGCACTCAGCTTTCTTTATAGTTCAACTCTCACATTCATACATGACTACTGGAAAGACCATAGCTTTGACTAGATTTGCCTTTGTTGGCAAAGTAATGTCTCTGATTTTTAATATGCTGTCTAGGTTTGTCATAGCTTTTCTTCCAAGGAGCAAGTGTCTTTTAATTTCATGGTTGCAATCATCATCTGCAGTGATTTTGAAGCCCCCCAAAATAAAGCCTCTCACTGTTTCCATTGTTTCCCCATCTATTTGCCATGAAGTGATATGACCTAATGCCATGATCTTAGTTTTCTGAATGTTGAGTTTTATACCAACTTTTTCACTGTCCTCTTTCACTCTCATCAAGAGGCTCTTTAGTTCTTCTTCACTTTCTGCCATAAGGGTGGTTTCATCTGAATATCTGAGGTTATTGATATTTCTCCCAGCAATCTTGATTCTAGCTTGTGCTTCATCCAGCCCAGCATTTTGCATGATGTACTCTGCATATAAGTTAAACAAGCAGGGTGACAATATACAGCCTTGACATACTCCTTCCCTAATTTGGAACCCGTCTTTTGTTCCATGTCCAGTTCTAAATGTTGCTTCCTGATCTGCATACAGATTTCTCAAGAGGCAGAACAGGTGGTCTGGTATTCCCATCTCTTGAAGAATTTTCCAGTCTGTTGTGATCCACACAGTCAATGGCTTTGGCATAGTCTATAAAGCAGAAGTAGATGTTTTTTCTGGAACTCTCTTGCTCTTTTGATGATCCAACGGATGTTGGCAATTTGATCCTTGGTTCCTCTTCATTTTTTAAATTCATCTTGAACATCTGGAGTTCACAGTTCATGTACTGTTGAAGCCTGGCTTGGTGAATTTTGAGCATTACTTTATTAGCGTGTAAGACGAGTGCAATTGTGTGGTAGCTTGAGCATTCTTTGGCGTTGCCTTTCTTTGGAATTGGAATGAAAACTGATCTTTTCCAGTCCTGTGGCCACTCATGAGTTGTCCAAATTTTCTGGCATATTGAGTGCAGCACTTTAACAGCATCATCTTTTAGGATTTGAAAAAGCTCAACTGAAATTCCATCACCTCCACTAGCTATATTTGTAGTGATGCTTCCTAAGGCCCACTTGACTTCACATTCCAGGATGTCTGGCTCTAGGTGAGTGATCACACCATCATGGTTATCTGAGTCATGAAGAACTTTTTTGCATAGTTCTTCTGTGTATTCTTGCCACCTCTTCTTAATATCTTCTGGTTCTGTTAGGTCCATACCATTTCTGTCCTTTATTATGCCCATATTTGCATGAAATGTTCCTTTGCTATCTCTAATTTTCGTGAAGAGATCTCTAGTCTTTCCCATTCTGTTGTTTTCCTCTATCTCTTTGTATTGATTGCTGAGGAAGGCTTTCTTATCTCTCCTTGATATTCTATTGCTGACATCTATACTTAAGCTCTAAATATGTGATGTGATGCCTTTAAATTGTCTAGGTTTTGTATTTATTCAATGGGGAAATATGATATCAAAATATGAAGGGAAATAATAAGTGATACTAGTGTGTGTGTGTGTATATATATATATATATATATATTTCCCTAGAGAACAAAATGAGTGTCACATTCATCTTAGCATTTCAAGTGTGTAGCAAAGGGTCTGTATCAGAATGAGCCTACTATCTTCATGAATACATGAATGTGACTTATTACTTATACAATACACTCATTGTAACTCGCTTTTGTGTAATATGTTCCCACAAAAGAATTAGTGTAGTGTAAGTCTGTATGGTTTGGAGACAAAGGGAGGAAGTATGTGTAGTGTTACCAACTCAGTTTAGTTAGAATGATTTCACCTGTGAGGATTAATATCAATAATATAATGGCTTTGAGAACACTGGCTCTTCATATGCTTATTAGGGTCCATTCTTTGCACTTCTCCAGTTTATTAAAGGTGAGCTTAAAGACTTTGCTTAAAATTAAAAATGTGTCTGTGAAATCTCAAAGGAACCCATAGGAGCTAAAAATGCAATTAGCACTGTTTTTTAACAAAATTTGAGACTGTCCTTCCCTGAGATACTGTGGAATATGAACTACAGATGTGTTTACTCTGGCAAAAGGCTGGAGATCAAAACAACTTCCATAAACAGAGAGCAAAAGAGCCATTTCACCCTAAAGCCTCAGATTCCATACCTCATATTACTTTTAGAATGAGTATTTCAGTGCAAGTCTGCAGTGTTTACAGAATTAAGTGATACAGATAAAAATGTATCCAAATCTTTTCCTAAAAGAGTACTTATCTGAAAAGCTCCTGCAGTAAAGACAGCATGTGAGGAAACCAATTCATCATTAGGCAGAGTGTCGGATGCTGCTAAGATAACACCCCACAGTGTAGTTAGTTTTTGCCTCACCCCCACAATTTGACACAACATGAAAAGCAACAAATGAGAGCCGCTGATGTTCTTTGGGGAATCTGGCTGGACTAATAGTGTTATATGTTTATGCACAAATACATCTGTACACACAATTGCACACACGTGCACACAATTTCATGGAATTTTAAAGTTATGGAAGTTTTTTTCCCCCTTTTGTTTTACTTTAGAAGAGGCTCTTAGCATATTAATTTGGGGCATAATCATATGGTTTTAATACCACTAACAATTGAGATCTGCAATACGTATGCCTGAGAAAGAAACATGTTTTGCAACGTTTATGACTTTACTGTTAAACAAAGTGTCAGGATTTCTAAATAAGTAAGTGATAAGATAAGTCAGTGTAATGGCCCAGTAAGGACTAAGCAAAACTTAAGTGGCTCTCGTGTTCAGTTGCTCAGTCACAGTCAGTACTAAAAGGCAGATGAACAGTTTTTCAACTCGGCTTCACATGGAATTGTTGTCATGAAGGAAGGAAGGCCGTGGTTAACAGATATTTCCTTATTGCAAAAGAATCCAGAAATCAGAATTTTAGCTTAAAATCTTCTACTTGTTAAATTCCTGCCTTTCCCCCTGCATTCATAAATGCTTCAGGAAAAACAAAAAATACATCTGCCAGCCATCTTTAGCTACAGGTATGCCAATTTATGATCTCTGTTTAAGCCAGTCAGTTTCATCTATTTGTAATATAGTGTACTTGGACATATGTATAAATCCTAGGTCACAATGCAGCAAGAGAATGCTTTCTAGCTGGACAAATTACTAAAGGATGCTTTCAGAACTCTAGTAAAATATAATCATATTTATCTTATATAAGTATCTATTTTTAACACAAAAGAAATGATAATATTTCATAGCAAATAGCTTCTATCATTCACTCAAAGTATTTACCACCACAGTTGTAATATGACTCTATATTAACATTTAAATGGCTATGGAAATGATGGAGTTTTAGACTGAGAAGAAATAATATTATCATCCCATAGCCAATTTTAGTGGTTTATTGATTTTATTATTTAGCAGAAGGTAGAAAAATAAGCTGTAAACACATGCATTTTCAAACAAATTACTCAGTTGTACGTATGCATTCTTTACTGCCTCTCTGTTTGAAGAAAACTCAACATATGTAAACAAATCATTGCCAGAATATATTACTAGGAAGCAAATATGTGATCAAATTTATCAAGGTTATTCTTATTTTTTGGGTCTCCTCAGTATCCTTTAGATCATAAGCATTAATCCTCCTTCAGATAATTACACCCTGAGAAAAACCTTTTTTTTTATCTTATTGCTGACAGTGCAGCTGACTCTGATATAGAATTGACCAAATAAGCTAAGCCAACTGGTGGTTGAAGCTCTTTGCCATAATAAAGTGACTCAAATAAAAATTTTTAATAGAAAATATTAGGTCATTTGAAAGAGAACTGCTGTGGCAAGTATCTCTTTGTAAAGCTATATTGCACAATTTCCCTCTGCCTACAATGGGTTCCCCTTTTTTCCCGCCAGGCAGGACTCCTATCTATCCTTCAAATTACTGATTACTTCCCATGCAAAGCCTTTCTAAATTCCCACAGAGAACTATTCCCTTTCTTCTCAGTGAGACTCCGATACTACATGTGCATGTGTGCATGTATAACTCACTATTCTCCTATTAGTTTCTCTGGGCCTCGTGGTGGTGGCTTAGTCACTCAGTAGTGGTGGACTCTTGCAATCCCATGGACTGCAGTCCCCCAGGCTCCTCTGTCTATGAATTTCCCAGGCAAGAATACTGGAACGGGTTGCCGTTTCCTTCTCCAGCGTATCTTCCTGCCCCAGAGATCAAAACCACATCTCCAGCATCGCAGGCAGTGTCCTAAAGTGCAGGCATGTTCCTTACTGCTTAACCACCAGGGAAGCCCTGGATAGGTTTAAATATTACAAAGTTATCTGCATTTATCTCATCTGGCACATTGAAGTTACTAAATTAGTGAATGTTAAATGAGTGAATGATTACTCATTTATATATAACATATTATTTATTTATAAATAAATAACAACTAAAACTTAAGCCCTTAATTATCAAACTTTTACAAGTAATCTTTTATTTTCCAGTGTATTTTGAAATATGGATTCTGGAATGAATTATGAAGTAAAAATAATATGGAAATCTATATAATATGGAAACAAGTACAAATGAGTATGTGTAGCTGTATAACTCTGTAACTGTAAATGCAATTAAGATGTTAAAAAATATAAAAGCAAACCTAAGACTATATCTATTTTTTAAAGGGCAAGTAAGCAAAGAGTCAGACATGACTGAGTGACTTGAACTGAACTGAACTGAATTTAACATTCAGAAAATACTGAACACCTTTAGCATGCCATGCACTTTAATGTGTCCTGGGGAAAAGAACAAAAAAATCTGGAATCATTAAGAAAGGAAGATTTCTAATATGAAAGAGTAAAGACAGAACCCTTGGGGTATATAGAATCTTTGCATTTGATAGTTATTTAGCTAGTGAGAAAGACATGAAGAATTGTGAATGTAATTCTGTGAGTATGTTACTTAGAGGTTATGCAAAAGCTCCATCCACATGTAAAATCTAACATACTTAAGGCAGCACACACACGGGTAGGTAGAAAAGTCCTCACTATCTATTTTCAAGACCCACAGGACACATCTGAGAGAAAGCAGATGAAATACAGCTAATGAAATACAGCTAACTAGGGCTGTTTGGGGGAAAGGATCATGGTTTAAACTAAGATTCTTGTGGAAATGGAGAATTAAGATTTCCTTAGGGGGTGGTCCTAAGATGGCAGAGGAATAGGATGGGGAGACCACTTTCTCCCCCACAAATTCATCAAAAGATCAGGAAACCTGGTTGACAAGCCACTCATCCAACCCCACCCACAGGGAGGAACCTCCACAATAAAGAGGTACCACAAACTTCCAGCATACGGAAAGGCCACCCCAATCACAGCAATATAAACAAGGTGAAAAGGCAGAGAAATATTCAGCAGGTAAAGGAACATGCTAAATGCCCATCAAACCAAACAAAAGTGGAGGAGATAGGGAGTCTACCTGAAAAAGAGTTCAGAATAATGATAGTGAAAATGATCCAAAATCTTGAAAACAATATGGAGTTACAGATAAATAGTCTGGAGACAAGAATTGAGAAGATGCAAGAAATGTTTAACAAGAACCTAGAAGAAATAAAAAAGAGTCGATCAATAATGAATGATGCAATAACTGAGATCAAACACACTCTGGAGGGAACTGAGAGTAGAATAACTGAGGCAGAAGATAGGATAAGTGAGGTGGAAGATAGAATGGTGGAAGCAGAGAGGAAAACAGAAAAAAAGAATTAAAAGAAATGAGGACAACTTCATTTCCTCCCAGGAGATCTCTGGGACAATGTCAAACACCCCAGCATTAGAATCATAGGAGTCCCAGAAAAAGAAGAAAAATAAAGGCCATGAGAAAATGCTATGCTATGCTGTGCTAAGTCACTTCAGTCATGTCTGACTCTGTGTGACCCCATAGACGGCAG
Source organism: Bubalus bubalis (assembly GCF_019923935.1). NCBI lineage: Eukaryota > Metazoa > Chordata > Mammalia > Artiodactyla > Bovidae > Bubalus > Bubalus bubalis. The sequence continues at coordinate 72,078,914 of NC_059157.1, forward strand.
CCCACCAGGCTCCCCAGTCCCTGGGATTCTCCAGGCAAGAACATTGGAGTGGGTTGCCATTTCCTTCTCCAATGCATGAAAGTGAAAAGTGAAAGGGAAGTTGCTCAGTCTTGTCTGACTCTTAGCGACCCCATGGATTGCAGCCTACCAGGCTCCTCCATCCATGGGATTTTCCAGGCAAGAGTACTGGAGTGGGGTGCCATTGCCTTCTCTGCCATGAGAAAATACTTGAGGAGAAAATTGTTGAAAACTTCCCTAAAATGAGGAAGAAAATAGTTACGCAAGTTCAAGAAATCCAGAGAGTCCTAAATGGGACAAACCCAAGGGGAAACACCCCAAGACACATATTAATCAAATTAATGAAGATCAAACAGAAAGAACAAATATTAAAAGCAGCAAGGAAAAAACAATAAATAACACACGAGGGGAGTCCCATAAGGGTAACAACTGATCTTTCAACAGAAACTCTTTAGGCCAGAAGGGAATGGCAGGACATACTTAAAGTGATGAAAAAGCAAAACCTACAATCTAGATTACTGTACCCAGCAAGGATCTCATTCAAATATGGAGAAATCAAAAGCTTTACATACAAGCAAAAGCTGAGAGAATTCAGCACCACCAAACCAGCTCTCCAACAAATGCTAAAGGACCTTCTTTAGACAGGAAACACAGAAAAGGTGTATAAACTCAAACACAAAACAACAAAGTAAATTGCAATGGGATCATACTTATCAATAATTACCTTAAATGTAAATGCATTGAATGCCCCAACCAAAAGACAAAGACTGGCTGAATGGATATGAAAACAAGACCCCTATATATTCTGTCTACAAGAAACCCACCTCAAAACAAGGGACACATACAGACTGAAAGTGAAGGGCTGGAAAAAGATATTTTCTTTTGGAGACCAAAAGAAAGCAGGAGTAGCAATACTCGTATCAGATAAAATAGACTTTAAAATAAAGGCTGTGAAAAGAGACAAAGAAGGACACTACATCATGATCAAAGGATCAATCAAAGAAGAAGATATGACAATTATAAATATATATGCATCCAACATAGGAGCACCACAATATGTAAGGCAAATGCTAACAAGTATGAAAGGGGAAATTAGCAGTAACACAATAATAGTGGGAGACTTTAATACCCCACTTGCACCTATGGATAGATTAACTAAACAGAAAATTAGCAAGGAAACACCAACTTTAAATGATACAATGGACTAGTTAGACCTAATTGATATCTATAGGCCATTTAACCCCCAAAACAATGAATTTTATCTTTTTTCTCTAGTGCACATGGAACCTTCTCCAGGATAGATCACATCCTGGGACATAAATCTAGCCTTGGTAAATTTAAAAAAATCATTCCAAGCATCTTTTCTGATCACAATGTGGTAAGATTAGATCTCAACTACAGGAAAAAAAAAAACTGTTAAAAATACAAACATATGGAGGTTAAACAACATGCTTCTGAACAACCAACAAATCACAGAAGAAATTTAAAAAATCAAAATATTCATAGAAACGAATGAAAATGAAAACACAACAACCCAAAATCTATGGGATTCAGTAAAAGCAGTGCTAAGGGAATGGGTTGTAGCAATACAAGCTTACCGCAAGAAACAAGAGAAAATCAAAAAAATAACCTAACTTTACACCTAAAGCAACCAGAAAAACAAGAAATGAAGAACCCCAGGGGCTAGTAGAAGGAAAGAAATCACAAACATTAGGGCAGAAATAAATGAAAAAGAAACAAAGGAGACCGTAGCAAAAATCAACAAAGATAAAAGCTGGTTCTTTGAGAATATAAATAAAATAGACAAACCATTAGCCAGACTCATCAAGAAAAAAAGGGAGAAGAATTAAATTAACAAAATTAGAAATGAAAATGGAGAAATCACAACAGACAACACAGAAATATAAAGGATCATAAGAGACCACTGTCAGCAACTATATGCCAATAAAATGGAAAACTTGGAATAAATGGACCAATTCTTAGAAAAGTATAACTTTCCAAAACAAAACCAGGAAGAAATAGAACATCTTAACAGACCCATCACACGCACAGAAATCAAAACTGTAATCAGAAATCTTCCAGCAAACAAAAGCCCAGGACCAGATGGCTTCTCAGCTGAATTCTACCAAAAATTTAGAGAAGAGCTAACACCTATCCTATGCAAACTCTTCAAGAAAATTACAGAGGACGAGCTAATCAAAGTAAAGTTGAAGGATATAAAATTAACACACAGAAATCCCTTGCATACCTATATACTAACAATGAGAAAACAGAAAGAGAAATTAAGGAAACAATTCGATTCACCATTGCAATGAAAAGAATAAAATACTTAGGAATAAATCTACCTAAAGAAACAAATGACCTATATATAGAAAACTATAAAACACTGATGAAAGAAATCAAAGATGACACAAATAGATGGAGAAATATACCATGTACATGGATCAGAAGAATCAATATAGTGAAAATGAGTATACTCCCCAAAGCAATCTATAGATTCAATGCAATCCCTATCAAGCTACCAATGGTATTTTTCATAGAACTAGAAAAAGTAATTTCACAACTGGTATGGAAATACAAAAAAAAACCTTGAATAGCCAAAGCAATCTTTAGAAGGAAGAATGGAACTGGTGGAATCAACCTGCCTGACTTCAGACTATACTACAAAGCTTCAGTCATCAAGACAGTGTGGTACTGGCACAAAGACAGAAATATTGATCAATGGAACAAAATAGAAAGTCCAGAGATAAATCCAGGCACCTATGGACATCTTATCTTTGACAAAGGAGGCAAGAATATACAATGGAGAACAGACAATCTCTTTAACAAGTGGGGCTGGGAAAACAGGTCAACCACTTGTAAAAGAATGAAACTAGAACACTGTCTAACACCATACACAAAAATAAACTCGAAGTGGATTAAAGATCTAAACATAAGACCAGAAACTATAAAACTCCTTGAGGAAAACATAGACAAAACACTCTCTGACATAAATCACAGCAGGATCCTCTATGACCCACCTCCCAGAGTAATGGAATAAAGGCAAAAATAAACAAACAGGACCTAATTAAACTTAAAAGCTTCTGCACAACAAAGGAAACTATAAACAAGGTGAAAACACAGCCTTCAGAATTGAAGAAAACAATAGCAAACGAAGCAACTGACGAAGAATTAACCTCGAAAATATACAAGAAACTCCTGCAGCTCAATTCCAGAAAAATAAATGACCCAATCAAAAAAACGGGCCAAAGAACTAAATAGACATTTCTCCAAAGAAGACATACAGATGGCAAATAAACACATGAAAAGATGCTCAACATCACTCATTATCAGAGAAATGCAAATCAAAACAACAACGAGGTACTATCTCATGCCAGTCAGAATGGCTGCTATCAAAAAGTCTACAAACAATAAATGCTGGAACGAGTGTGGAGAAAAGGGAACCCTCTTACAATGTTGTTGGGAATGCAAACTAGTACAGCCACTATGGAGAACAGTGTGGAGATTCCTTAAAAAAACTGGAAATAGAACTGCCATACGACCCAGCAATCCCACTGCTGGGGATACACACTGAGGAAACTAGACTTGAAAGAGACATGTGTTCCCCAATGTTCATCGCAGCATTTACCATAGCCAGGACATGGAAGCAACCTAAATGTCCATCGGCAGACGAATGGTTAAGAAAGTTGTGGTACATATATACAATGGAATATTACTCAGCCATTAAAAAGAATGCATTTGAATCACTTCTAGTGAGGTAGATGAAAATGGAGCCTATTATACAGAGTGAAGTAAGTCGGAAAGAAAAACACCACTACAGTATACTAAAACATATATATGAAATTTAGAAAGATGGTAACGATGACCCTATATGCAAGACAACAAAAGAAACACAGATGTAAAGAACAGTCTTTTGGACTCTGTGGGAGAAGGTGAGGGTGGGATGATTTGAGAGAATAGCATTGAAACATGTATATTATCATATGTGAAATAGATCATCAATCAAGGTTTGATGCATGAGACAGGGTGCTCAGGGCTGCTGCACTGGGATGACCTTGAGGGATGTGATGGGGAGGGAGGTGGGAAGGGAGTTCAGGATGGGGAACACATGTATACCCATGGCTGATTCATGTGAATGTATGGCAAAAACCATAAAAATATTGTAAAGTAATTAGCCTCCAATTAAAATAAATTATGGAGAAGGCAATGCCAACCCACTCCAGTACTCTTGCCTGGAAAATCCCATGGATGGAAGAGCCTGGTAGGCTGCAGTCCATGGGGTCGCAGAGTCAGACATGACTGAATGACTTCATTTTCACTTTTCACTTTCATGCATTGGAGAAAGAAATGGCAACCCACTCCAGTGTTCTTGCCTGGAGAATCCCAGGGATGGCAGAGCCTGGTGAGCTGCCATCTATGGGGTCGCACAGAGTCAGACACGACTGAAGTGACACTGCAGCAGCAGCAGCAGCAGAAAAATAAATAAATTAATTAAAAAAAAAAGATTTCCTTAAACCTTAATATATTCACTGTCCTTTAATTTTGACTTTTGAATTGCCCTCTCAGACAATATTCCAATTAGAAGAAAATGATATCCCAATCAATAGATTTTTATCAGCAAATCTCTAACATAGGAATTCTTTCTTAAAATAGATATTAAGGCAGTTTATAGATACTAAGTTTCTCTGTTTAAAAAATTGAAGTCAGTGGATATGTTGTTTTGGAGTAGAAAAGCTTTGATTAAAAGTGAGGTATAAGACATCTGTTTTGGGATTAAAATGAAAGTTATAATAAATTAATTAAAAGCAATATATGCTTTTGAAAATCAAAATAGAGCTCCTTATTTTCTTGACATTTATTTCCACTTCACATATTTTATATCAGATGATGGGAATATACTTATATTTTTAAAATTAAGATAAATATTCAAATTTGGTAAATGGGACTATTATGAACAATAATGTATGCTTGGGTAAAAATAAATATTTTTGGCAACATGGAAGTTTATATTGTGATATTCTGTGCTCAATATATTATTTTAAATTTAATCTAAAATTAATTAGTCTGAATCTTAATGTTTAGTAACATTGGATACACTGCTAATGAATATCTTATACTGCTATGCACTATATTTAGATGATAATAACTAAATTTGTTAAACTTTACACAGTGGAGAGGAAAATGAGCACAATTATTCATATGTATGTGTATATATATACATATATATATAACTTTTTGCAATGATCAGAGGAAACAAGCATCTTATTTTGCAGATAAAGATAAAGAAGATAAAGCATCTTTTATCTTATTTTAAAGATAAAATAAGATAAAGCATCTTATTTTGCAGATAAAGAAATGAACCTTGGAAATATCAAGGAACATGCCCATGGTAAAATGGTTCAAGCCAATCAAGTTAAATATTTTTGATATATTTTTACATGTACAGTACTTTTCTAGGCAACAACTGAATAATGATGTTCTTTAGGACCATTCATCAATTTTGTTCATTATCCATTCAAGAAATAGTGAGCACTGAAAGTACTGGCCCTGCACTAGTCTTAAAAATATAATACAAAGGTGAACGAGGGTGTTTTCAAGGAGTTAATGGCCTAGAAGTAGAGAAGACATATGAAGTGAAAAATTCAATAAAATATGGTAGGTGCCATGATAAAAATAATCAGCATGCCAATGGGACTACAGACATTTAGCTTAATGTAGTTTTTCAAGGAGGACTTTCTATGGGTGATGAAATCTTAATCAAATTTTGAGTTGTGTAACAGTGAAGAATAGAGAAAAAGACACTCAAGATAAGGGTACAGAGTGAGCAAGTTTACTCAGTTTATTAATTCAGATTTAACTAATAATCAAAATGACAAAACTGTAGTTGTACACTTGTGAGACAGTCTAGGTTGATTAGAATATTTGAGTATTCTTTCTAAAGGGAAACTAAGATATGCAAAAAAGCAAAATGGCTGTCTGAGGAGGCCTTATAAATAGCTGTGAAAAGAAGAGAAGTGAAAAGCAAAGGAGAAAAGGAAAGACATAAGCATCTGAATGCAGAGTTCCAAAGAATAGCAAGGAGAGATAAGAAAGCCTTCCTCAGCCATCAATGCAAAGAAACAGAGGAAAACAACAGAATGGGAAAGACTAGAGATCTCTTCAAGAAAATTAGAGATACCAAGGGAACATTTCATGCAAAGATGGGCTCAATAAAGGACAGAAATGGTATGGACCTAACAGAACCAGAAGATATTAAGAAGAGGTGGCAAGAATACACAGAAGAACTGTACAAAAAAGATCTTCACGACCCAGATAATCACGATGGTGTGATCACTGACCTAGAGCCAGACATCCTGGAATATGAAGTCAAGTGGGCCTTAGAAAGCCTCACTATGAACAAAGCTAGTGGAGGTGATGGAATTGCAGTTGACCTATTTCAAATCCTGAAAGATGATGCTGTGAAAGTGCTGCACTCAATATGCCAGCAAATTTGGACAACTCAGCAGTGGCCACAGGACTGGAAAAGGTCAGTTTTCATTCCAATCCCAAAGAAAGGCAATGTCAAAGAATGCTCAAACTACCGCACAATTGCACTCATCTCACACGCTAGTAAAGTAATGCTCAAAATTCTCTAAGTCAGGCTTCAGCAATACCTGAACCATGAACTTCCAGATGTTCAAGCTGGTTTTAGAAAAGGCAGAGGAACCAGAGATCAAATTGCCAACATCTGCTGGATAATGGAAAAAGCAAGAGAGTTCCAGAAAAACATCTATTTCTGCTTTATTGACTATGGCACAGCCTTTGACTTGTGTGGATCACAATAAACTGTGGAAAATTCTGAAAGAGATGGGAATATCAGACCTGCCTCTTGAGAAACCTACATGCAGGTCAGGAAGCAACAGTTAGAACTGGACATGGAACAACAGACTGGTTCCAAATAGGAAAAGGAGTACATCAAGGCTGTATATTGTCACCCTGCTTATTTAACTTATATGCAGTGTACATCATGAGAAAGAATAGGCTGGAAGAAACACAAGCTGGAATCAAGATTGCTGGGAGAAATATGAATAACCTCAGATATGCAGATGACTCCACTCTTAAGGCAGAAAGTGAAGAGAAACTAAAAAGCCTCTTGATGAAAGTGAAAGAGGGAGTGAAAAAGTTGGCTTAAAGCTCAAAATTCAGAAAATGAAGATCATGGCATTTGGTCCCATCACTTCATGGGTAATAGATGGGTAAACAGTGGAAACAGTGTCAGACTTTATATTTTGGGGGCTCCAAAATCACTGCAGATGATGATTACAGCCATTAAATTAAAGGACACTTACTCCTTGGAAGGAAAGTTATGACCAACCCAGATAGCATATTGAAAAGCAGAGACATTACTTGCCAATAAAGGTCTGTCTAGTTAAGGCTATGGTTTTTCCAGTGGTCATGTATGGATATGAAAGCTGGACTGTGAAGAAAGGTGAGCATGGAAGAATTGATGCTTTTGAACTGTGGTGTTGGAGAAGACTCTTGAGAGTCCCTTGGACTGCAAGAAGATCCAACCAGTCCATCCTAAAGGAGATCAGTCCTGGGTGTTCACTGGAAGGAATGATGCTAAAGCTGAAACTCCAGTGCTTTGGCCACCTCATGTGAAGAGTTGACTCATTGGAAAAAACCACGATGCTGGGAGGGATTGGGGGCAGGAGGAGCAGGGGACGACAGAGGATGAGATGGCTGGATGGCATCACAGACTCGATGGATGTGAGTCTGAGTGAACTCCGGGAGTTGGTGATGGACAGGGAGGCCTGGCGTGCTGCAATTCATGGGGTCACAAAGAGTCAGACACGAATGAGTGAGTGAACTGAGTGAAGTGAATATACAGCTCTACTAGAAAGGAACAGAAACAATCTGTGAACACTGGGAATCTTTAAACATGTGGCTTTTTGTACCTATGTAAACTACATGCTATGTGTCAATAAGTTCCAGGATCATTCTAAACAATTTTTTTATACCCAATTAACAAATACATGCCTCAATTCCTTTTCAGGCTTTAAAAATTCTATTTTATTAAAAGTGTCTCAAGAATCTGTTTGTTTTGCTTATTTCTGTCTGAGCCCTAAAAGTATTGATTATATAAATAATACAGTTCATTTAGGGCTTCCCAAGTGCCACTAGCGGTATAGAACCAGCCTGCCAATGCAGGAGACATAAGAGATGCTGGTTGTATCCCTGGTCTGGAAGATCCCCTGAGGGAGGAAATGGCAACCTGCCCCAGTATTCTTGACTAGAGAATCCCAAGGATAGAGGAGCCTGATGGGCTACAGTCCAAAGGGTCGCAAAGAGTTGGACATGACAAAGTGACTTAGCACGCATGCATAGTTCATTATATTACTCTTTTTAGGCCCAAATCCAATTACCTTAGGTATATGAAGAAAGTTTATATTTTATGGCTTAAGAAAATTTCAGGCTTGCTCTTTTTCTGTCTCCTACATTTACATTCAGTCTGCCCAATCTGCATAGACATTCTTTTCACTGTCAAGGAATGTGTATCCAGGAGGGCTCACTTACCCATGAGTATTTAAAGGGGCATTCTGCTCTGAAATTCCAGAACATTGGTGGGGTTCTTTCATGGGATACACCCACGAACATATACACACATGTGCACACATACATATCTGGGATCAAATTTGGAATAAGTAAGTAAGTAAGAGAAAGTCACTCAGTTGTGTCCAACTCTTTGAGACTCCATGGACTATACAGTCCTTGGAATTCTCTAGGCCAGAATACTGGAGTGGGTAGCCTTTCCCTTCCCCAAAGGGATCTTCCCAACCGAGGGATCGAACCCAGATCTCCCACATTGCGGGCGGATTCTTTACCAGATGAGCCATAAGTGAAGCCCTTGGAATAAATACTTCTTCTGAATTCATCGAATTTTCTGCTGTAAATCTGTGAGGGTTCTTTATTTTGTAGTTTGTGATGAACTGAAAGTCTGAGAATAGTGTAGAAATAAAGAAAGAGTCTAAATAAACTCAACATGTGTGTCCATTTTTCTTGATATAAATTATCCATTGCTCAAAGGTAATACAATGACATAAAGTATTTCTTGAATGCATCTTTTAAAAGACCATAGGTTAATTAGAAACTGTTCTTTATTATTTAAAATAAATGCATCTTTATAGTAAAAATACATCATAGTATACCATATTAACTTATGTAATTTTGGTAACCTAATGTAATTTTGGTAATTGTTGTAAAACATTTACTCTATAAAGGTGACCTGAGAAAAAAGATAGTGATTAAGTCTTGAAAGTACAATTTTGAGCTAGAATTGACATATAAACACCATCAAGTTAAGTATAAAATTAACAAAGGCTGACAACTTAGCTGCCCTTATAGAAAGTCTATATTTGATTGAAGTGATATTATGCCTAAAGCAAATGTAGTAACATGGCTAATGATCAATCTTCTAAATTCATGAATTTTCACTTGATATAGAAATGAGGTGATAAAAAGTAAAACCAAGGGTAAAAAGGAACAAAATAGAACCTTTAAATTATTACTCAGAACATTTAGAACAAGTAAGAAAATAAGTCTTAAAAAGAACTGTTTATTCATTTAATTTACAATATAAGTTTGTTTCATGTTATTGCCAATTAAAAAAAAATTTCCCATGCCTACTTCCTGGTTTCCCTGATGGTATAGTCAGTAAAGAGTCCACCTTCTAATGCAGGAGATGCTAGTTCAATCCCTGCATTGGGAGGATCCCCTGGAGAAGGAAATAGCAACCTGCTCCTGTATTCTTGCCTGGGAAATCCCATGGACAGAGGAGCCTTGTGGGCTACTGTCCATGGGGTTGCAAGAGTCAGACACAACTTAGCAACAAAACCACCACCATGCCTACTTATATCTATAAAGTTAGCTTCACTAGTTTATTTGATTTTTATATTATTTTATTAGGTAGTGTTGAATAGCTGAACATTTTTAAAAATTATATTCCCAGTGATTTATAAATCAACATGTTATTCGAAAGCATTTGTTCAAAAGTCTATGTATGGGCAACTGATTAAAGCTATTCAAAGGTAATATTTTAGCTATAAGAAAACCAATAAGAGGGAGAAAAGTTATTAAATCTCACACTCACTTGACTAAAAATCTATAGCTCCCTTGGAAGAACATGAAATTGTGCAAAGCAAACCAACCTCTGCAGTGTTTTTCTTCATATTGCCTGCACCTGTATATAATTGTAATTTCCCAAAGCATTACTAAATAGGTCAAAGGTTACAGAATTACTTCACATGGAATAGCCCTTTAAACCCAGAAAACTAGTGTCTCATATTAACCATACATGTAACATGTGCCTAAAATTAGAAATGCAAGGAATGTTATTAATATCTGGCCCCTTTGTGGTCACGTCTTATCTGGTACCCAGAGGCATGAAAGAAGTCTTGATCATGGGACAATTCAGGAAAGTTGTGCAATAAAACAGATAGCAGGACCAAGGAGACAAATCAAAGCCTTGAATTTTTCCTTAACTCTGCTGACATTTTGTGAAATTCCTCCTAAGGGAGAGGATACAGGAAATTGGGTAATATTTTGCAAAGAGCATTGCAGCCTTGTGTCTCTCAATAACCTAACACTTATAAGGCCTAAAATTCCAAGAAGTCAGATAATATAAACCCAATATATGGGTCTTTGAGAGAAATACATAAATATTTTTAAACTTCATTATTCATAATAATTTACCAGAAGATATCAATATTTGGAAATATAACTTTATGAAATACAAAAAAGTGAGGCAAGGTAAAGGGAAAGATAAAACAAAATGAAAAAATATGACAAAGGGAGGGAAAATATGCCAATTTCATTTGCATTAGTTGGGGATGATTCTGGCAATGATTTCAATGCCAGCTACTTTTAGATTTATAAGTCATTGATATGTTTGCATAAAAGCCACAAACTCTGAAGGATAAACAAGAGAATCAAATACTAAAGAGTTGAATCAACAAACATGCCTCAACATAAATGTTCTTTACTTCCTAGAGATACTTCTTTCAAATATCCAGTACTGTTCTTTAGTTTATTCACATTTTGAAGAAACAGTTCATGGAAATATAATTATAGTCAATACCATTCGTTAAAAGATGACAATTTTTACCCCTTGTGTTAAATGCCACACAAAAACAGAGGAAAATCAGGTTCAACAGAAAAGAACTGGAAGCATTTATACTCATAGTAAAGAATCCTTTGGACTTTTATGCACAACAAAAGGAATTACTCATCTGGATTTAAAATCTATGTGTTTATTTGGCAAAACTAATACAATATTGTAAAGTTTAAAAATAAAATAAAATTTAAAAAAAAATAAAATAAAATCTATGTGTTTGTTCTGGAGCTGTACAGTAATGGGATAGAGGCATGAGAAATGAATGGGTTTCAAACGTTTGAAGGACATTTCCAAAAGGTTGCCTGAGGAAGAAGTGCATGATTACAAAAATGAATATATATAAATACAAGGATATATAATATTTACAGTGTAATAATAATACCACAACCCATACCTGAATGGAAAATAATTAGAGTTGATATTCATTTTATAAATTCCAGATAAGCATAAGGATTTCATTATAAGGTATATAATTTTTCAAATCCACAAGACTTATAAAGATGTGTATAAACCATTTTATATTCTGCCATATAAAGTTTAATCAAAATGCACACAAAATGCTAAGTTAGTTTCCTAAATCTTTCTCCATCATCTTTTGCATGCAGGTAGTGACATCATTGCCCATATATGTCTTTTCGCCTGCTGGTTTGGGGAAGATTTTCAGAGCAAAATGAATCGCTCTGTCCTATAAAAATTTAGCATTATGACATCATGTAACAGTAACACTAAATTCTTCAGTTTGTTGAAGAGGATGCATAATAGACTAGTTCAGCATCTGAATTACATTATGGGCATAAAAATTTTTAGATTTGGAAATATTTTGAACTCATGTAATTTTGTGCCTCTGTCCTGTGTCTGGGACAGACATTCAATCTGATAGCATAACCAATCAATCTCTCTGCTTTGGCCATTGCCTGGGTAACAAGAATAGTTTGAGAAACAGATGGTACATGAGGCGAAGTCCCTAGTCATTCCCTGATATATGCAAACTATGCCATACTCCTTTACTTCTATCACTGTTTATTCCCATGTCAATGAAGATATTGAAAAATGCTAGCACAAACATATTGAAAGAACACACAAGTCATTTGCATTTATATTTACAAGTGTTTTACAGGCTCTAAATGACTAAACACAATGACTAAACAGTTACCCCACCACCCAGATGGCTCCTCTTTTTCAAATATTATGGGAGTGGTACCACAAAAATTTCATGTTAACATATCTTATTCCAGTGTTTCTGACCCATAACCTTGTTCATTTTCCTTCTTTACCTGGTTCAGTCTTTTCCAACTTCTCCCTTTTAATTTTTATTCCTGACTTCTTCACTTCATTGTATGTAATGAATTTCAAAGGAAAAAAGAAAGTAAATTAAATATACTAATATTTGATTTTGATCTATGCATTTCAATTTTGTTAACTTGTTGTGTAACTCCCGTAACTCCCAGGGAAGTGACTTTTACATTTCTTTGCAGCCATTTTTGGTCTTTTTTGTAGGTAGTCATGTTTTATACATGTTGATCTCAATTGAATTCAGATGGATACAAATGAGAACATAGTGATCAGTCAACATGAAACAAAGCAACACCCAACTTTCTATTTTTATGTATGCATACTTAAATAGTAATTTTCTTAAAGACTCAGCTAACTCTACATGATGCATTAATTTGATTTGTTATTAAGATATCTAAGCACTTTCACTGAAAATAAAAAATCCTATATTCTTCAGTTTCCAAACTCTGCACCTGTTAATAATAGGGGAAAACCCCCACCATTTCCTTTTTCTTAGTGAAAGGTTTAAAAGTCCTAAAAGTATATTCCCCTGATACTTGTAATTTACTATTATTACGCCACTTCAGAAAGTAAGGAAATCCTTCTGAATGACCTCAGTTTTTATTCTTTTCTGAATGACCCACTTTGATGGGGTGTCATAATTCCTAATGGCAAATTTAACGACAATACCTCCAACTTTAAAGCACAAGGCATGGTTATAGAGACTAAATTTTTAAAAAATTGTGACTCAACACTTAGCATTCTCACTTCAGAACACTTCAAACTTATGACTTCTTTTGATGTGTATGTGTGTTTTGCTGTGTTTGTGTTTTCATAATTGCAAACGTGAGTGCACTGTTTGCCCAGTTGCAATCTTGGATAACAATCTGGAAATGTTTGAAATCAAGCAGGCCAGATGCAGAAACAATGTTGAACAATCAATCTTTCCTTACTTTCAAAATCTCTGTTATTGGACCAGCTTCCTTTAGTGTTCTACAGCTGCCCAGTAAAATGACCTTCACCCTTCTGTTCATATATATATTACTATTATTAACACTGAGTATTTTATTTCTCCTCACCTGTTATTGTCCTTTCACATCCCCACATTTTTGTCCAATTTCCACTCATTTCAGATAGCACTAAAAGTGTGTAGAACCCAAATGAAAAGAATTTGTGTTATTCTCATTTGTGTAGTAGAACCATTTTACTACACTGAAAGGTAATGCTTTATTAGTCTTTTCTCCCCTTCAGGAAATGATACTAAATTTTGACAAGGATATTTGATGCCATTGTACTCGAATAGCAAACATGTGACTTTCTATGAAATGCAAATAGGAACCCCCTGACGCTTAGTGGCTTTTGTTCCAATACCCGAGACTACCAAGATTTCAAAACAGAATAATTGTTAGAAATATTTAAAATGTCTAATCTAAGTAAGTCCACATGAAATTATTTTCCTATGTAATTGAAAACTCTCATAGAATGCAAATGCTTTCTACAGTAGAAGATGTATTAAAAGATGCCCTTCTTTGTTAAAACAATAAAAAAAATTAAAATGTCACACTTTCCAGTAATAATATCAATTGTTTCAATTTCCAGACTACATCCTTAAGCAGATAACTCTATTTTTTTCATGCTCTAGTCTGAACATTGAAGGCCATATGGTTAGCATTAAACCAGTAAGATAGCACACTACCAGCCAGAATATTTGGGTGTGCATGTGTGTGTGTATGTATATATGTATGGGTGTGTGTGTATATGAGAGAAGTTTGAAATCAGATTTGTTTTGAGGATTTCTTCAGTGGAGGGTAACTTTAAACCAACAGTTGCCTCTTAATTTCCCTCTATGTAAAATGTTTACCACTTTCTCTGTCTCATGTCAACACAAGCAAGCACAGTTCTAGCTCCTCCCACCCAGGAAGATATGGGCTTGGATTTGATTTGGGGTGCTATGGTGGTGCTGTCGATAATGCCACAGCTCAGTAGCCTGATTTAATTTTTATCTTTTAAGCTTCCTAACAAAAATAATATAAACTTACATTTCAGTAACAACATTCAAGGAATAATGGTTGTGACTATAGTGGGAAAATTTTCCAGATCCATAGCTTAGAGTTAATTTACAATTACTTACATCAGCTTGAACTTTTTTTTTTTTTTATGACATGTTAACCAAATAACATTTTGTTAGGATGAAAATGCCTACTATTGCCAAAGGGCATTATAATGAAGAGTCTGTTGTTTTCTCCGAGCCTGAGATTTCATTTTCTATCTGTATCCATCAATGGGGAGAGATGAAATCTGAATAGTTAAATGACCACTCCGAGGACATACATAAACAGCAGGATGAAAAGAATTTGTCACCAAAATTCAAATGCAATATTTAACCATGTCATTCCTTTCCTGTGTTCCTCTGCCCCACTTCTAATCATTTGCCTCCATCATACTACTGGTCTTGTAGGGAAACAGATGTTGCTTCAAACCTAATCTCTGACAGGCTCAAGTCCTCTCCTATATTCTTAACATTAGAACCGCTCACCTCAATAGTATTCTCCTACTATAGAGTCCAGTCTTTTATCCTTAACCCACTTAACGATCCTACATACTTATTCAATCTTGAAGTCCTTCCATATCCCCCTCTAGACATCTCCCTCTAAAATGATCCCACTTTTTACACATATCCTCAGGCTTTCCCTAGAATGTTATCTTCATCTTTTCATTAACCAAAAACTGCTTCTTACTAAAACAAAAAACAAAAAACAACAACATAATCTAGTAACCTTAAAACTTAAAAGCGACTTGGCAGTAGCAGCAGCAATCACAGTGTACTGGAACTTTTGCAATATAACCCATACCAAATTTTATCTCCCTCTCTACATCTGTCAGTAATGATTTCCAGCGCCCATATTTCTTAAATATGGCGGACAGTTTTCTCTGTCTTTGCCTGGTAACCCCCAAAACACATCTTCTAAGATCAATCTTAAGCCTAGCCATTTAATTATATTTTCTGTGGCTCTCTCTAAGACTTGGTACTTCTTCAACTAACTGGTATAACACAACAGATATAGTAATTTCTCTAATTATATACTTTCCCACACCTCTCAGTATCCCCCAGAGGAGTGTATGCCCTCGATAACAAAGGTTACTACTACTACTACTAAGTCACTTCAGTCGTGTCCGACCCTGTGCGACCCCACAGATGGCAGCCTACCAGGCTCCCCTGTCCCTGGGATTCTCCAGGCAAGAACACTGGAGTGGGTTGCCATTTCCTTCTCCAATGCATGAAAGTGAAAGTGAAGTCGTTCAGTTGTGTCCGACTCCTAGCAACCCCATAGACTGCAGCCTACCAGCCTCCTCCATCCACGGGATTTTCCAGGCAAAAGTACTAGAGTGGGGTGCCATTGCCTTCTCTAACAAAAGTTACTTTAATCATATTTATATCTTTAGTGTCTAACATAGTGTCAGGGTTACTGTAGACTGTAAATATAGTGTTGCTACCTAAATGCTTATGAATTCTGGTCACTTTTGGACACAGTATCATAAACTTTCAGAAAGATTGTGATAGATTAAGATTAACTGGATTCTCACTAATTATACATATTCCTGTGATAGGTGGTTAGAAGCGACAGTAAGTTCCATCTGGAAACAAGAAATCCAATCAGTATGTCAAACATTTGGAAAGAGTTTGGAAAGAGCATATATCCATCCTGCAAAGCTGATTTGGGGCAATTAAGAACAGTTGAGTCTGAGTTTTTATTTTCTTGGATTCACAACTGTATAAACAGCAAAAGGTGATCTTTTAAGCTGAAGTTC
Organism: Bubalus bubalis; assembly: GCF_019923935.1. NCBI lineage: Eukaryota > Metazoa > Chordata > Mammalia > Artiodactyla > Bovidae > Bubalus > Bubalus bubalis. The sequence continues at coordinate 72,095,166 of NC_059157.1, forward strand.
AAAACTGTGATGTAAGCAAACAGTTCAGATAATTTGAAACTGAACACCCCTATATATTCTCATACTTTGAAAAGTGCTTATCACACAAATAGTTCTTGAAAAAGAAGGTTAAATGAATGAATTTAATAGCCAGCACCATGCTTTAAAAGACATTTCTTTGAAGATTGTATAGCTATTTTGTCATTGTCATATACTTATTATTATTTATAACCAATAAGATACCAAGCATGTGAGCCTAATTCAGAAGAGAAAAGAAGGACAGCCAGCTCAACTCTTAATAAGATGGAGTCCTTTCATTCACAGTTTCCCAAAACAACAATAAAAAGAACAAAAGACTCAATATCTAAAATGTATGGATTTTGTGGCTTTAGATAAAGGTGAGCTTAAAATTGTGTGGTGGTGGTTTAGTCACTAAGTCATGTCTGATTCTTGCAACCCCATGGTCTGTAGCCTGCCAGGCTCCTCTGTCCATGGGATTCTCCAGGCAAGAATACTAGAGTGGGTTGCCATTTCCTTCTCCAGGGGATCTTCCCCACCCAGGAATCAAACCTGGGTTTCCTGCACTGCAGGCAGATTCTTTACCAACTGAGCTACAAGGGAAGCATACATCTGAATAATAAAACTTATGTTTCAAAATTACAATAGTCTGGGTAATATCTGCATATATAAGGATGTAAAATAGAAAACGAGATTGAGAAATAAGACACAAGCAAGTATGAAATCCAATAGATTTGACTGAATATCAAAATTTTGAGAAATCAAGGTGAAGAATGGAATCATAATATTTTCAAACTCTTTTGGTGGTGTGGTGGTGAGATGGGACAAAGTTTCCTCCAATCAAATACTGTGTGAAAAATTTCTTATGAGAAGCCTTGCATTAGGCACATGATTAGCACAGATACACTTATTTACTCATTTAAAAGTTAAAATGTGGACTTCCCTGGTGGTCCAGTGGTTGAGTCCACCTGCCAGTGTAGGGACACGATTTCAATCCCTGATCCGGGAAGATTCCACATCCCTTGGGACAACTAAGCCTATGTACCGCAAGTACTGAAGTCCACATGCCTTGAGCACATGCTCTGTGTCAAGAGAAGCCACCACAATGAAAAGCGCATGCTCTGCAACTAGAGAGTGGCCCCTGCTTTCCACAACTAGAAAAAGCCCGAGTGCAGCAATGAAGACTCAGCCAAACATAAAATAAATAAATAATAAATTCTCTCCTAAAGTTAAAATGTAACTCTGTGATGTATCAATAATCAGTTTTCCTTGGACCAGAGAGCAGAATATATGGAAATGAACCATCTTTATAGCAGGACACTTGGGTCAATTTCCAGATATACAAGATTTAAATGACTAAAGGTAACATCCTTTGTGTAGACTTAACAATAGAATTGTAATTTGAAGGTGCTTTTAGTTTTTAGAAGAACAGGGACTCACTGGGATCACCTAACATCCATCAGTTGCATAACCAAGCATCTCTGTTTGGATCTCACTTGCCCAATTTTGGACATGTTCTGTGAGATCTCCTGAAAGTAGACATTATAAAGACTTCTAATTGAAATATATTGATCTTATTTAAAAAGAATTTAAAGAGACAGGCTTAGTTTCCAGGTCATATTTACACTTAGCTTGCTGCTGCTGCTGCTAAGTCGTTTCAGTCGTGTCCGACTCTGTGCGACCCCATAGACGGCAGCCCACCAGGCTCTCCTGTCCCTGGGATTCTCCAGGCAAGAACACTGGAGTGGGTTGCCATTTCCTTCTCCAATGCATGAAAGTGAAAAGTGAAAGTGAAGTCGCTCAGTTATGTCCGACTCTGTGCGACCCCATGGACTGCAGCCTACCAGGCCCCTCTGCCCATGGGATTTTCCAGGCAAGAGTACTGGAGTGGGTTGCCATTGCCTTCTCCAACACTTAGCTTAAGTTATACCAAAAGAGACCATGGACCATGGGGGTCAGACCAGTGTCTTTGAAAAGAGGCTTTAAATTCTAAAGAGGGTTCAGAAATTAAAACTAAATGCTTATGGAATCACTGATTTTGAATCAGAACCATATCTGCCATAGTCTTTTTACTGGTCATCATTCTCTATTTTTTTGTATCTACTCTAAAAGATGTTCAAACTGTAAAACTCATATTCTTTTCAGTGCATCTAATCTTACAAAAACTAGCTTTTAAAGCCATGTTTTTACAACAGGAGAATGGAAAGTGTTAGGTTATCATAGTCCTTTAACATAAGTTTAATTTTTAAGACTCACAAAATCTCAAAGTCTAATTCTCAATTCTGCTTTAGCTTTAACAAGTTTGCTTTTGATTTCTTTATTTTTAAATAAAAGATGTGGTTGGCGTTCAGTTGAAACTCTCACATTTACTTCTCTTTCCTCTGGTAAACTAAGCAGATAGCCTAATTACACATTTTTTAGGAACTACATAAAGTATAAACATTCAGAATAAACTGTTGGAAATATTCACTTGAACTCAATTTCCTTTTAAGCAGTCTAGTTTAGCCCAGTACTCTTCAATGGGTCATTTGTAATGTCAACCCACTATAGAGTACATCAAAGGAGCTTGTCACTAATTGATTACATTTCTCTACCACCATGATTCACAGCGCTATAGGGACAATTACATAACTGTTTGGCTTTTGCAAAACTGCGAGTTTAAGTAAACACAGTTCTTTGTTATTATGATCTCTAATGGGCATATGCACAGTAAGTATCATAATATGTAACTAGATCTTACTACATTGTCTATCTGACTTGCCACTAACAAAAATCCCTCTTTTGTGGCAACTGGAGTTCTGGAGAACAGCTGCTGATCTCACACTGAAATTAAAAACATTTGAGTTGTTTTGATTTATGTTAGCTCCCATGGGAAGACAGAAATGAAAAATGGATGCTTTGTGTAAACAAAATACCATTTCTCCAAGCCCTATGAAGAAATTATTCTAAATATATGGATACATTTCTTTTATTGAAATACAGTGACACCCTGTTTCCATATTGTTAGAAGGGACGATGACTAACAATACTTTGACAAACAAACTCCTAGAATTTTCTTTTAATCAACAGTGTTCTGAAGGTGCAACCTTATTCTCCCACCGCTAAAACCTAAGTCTAAATATTGCACGATGTTCTAATGAAATGTAACCAGCAATGAGGATGAATAAAATGATACACTCTCAGGAAAGCCTAAGAAAATCATTTTCTCTTCTTCACAGGATTTCTCCCCCCAAAATCCAATGTCTTAAACTTTAGTGTTTCATACAATGTAAAATCATTTGTACACGGATGAGTGGAAATAAATAGTGTTCTCATACTGATAATTATTAAATGCACTAATGTAGACTTCTGTGATATGGATACATATATTTTAAAATTTCAGTTTACTTTAAATACCTCTTGGTAGGGAGAGGAGCAGGTCCTTTTATATGAGAATTCTCTTAGGATCTTGTGAAAACAGATCATCAAGAGAACCTATAAGCACACCAGCTGGTGTGATTGACTGGCAACACACGAACAAAAAGCCTCTGGGTTTAAAGGTACATTCCCCTCCTCCCCCACCTAGCTTATTCTGTACTGCTTATTTGATTTTTCTTTCTTTCTTTTTTTTTTTTAAAGGGGTCCCTGACCTGGTGAGATTATGAAGGACCAAGCACATTATAAATGATAATATGCCTCCCCTCAGGAAGCAGGGTTTAAGTGTCAGAGTTTTTCAGTAGTCCATGTGGTCTATTTCTCTACTTTATGGTCCCTTTGAAAAGACTGAATCATTCTTTTTAGTGAATAGCAATGAAATATTACTTTAGCATAGGAGTAGAATTTCATTCTTTTATTTTAGGATGTCCTGAAACAAAATGCCAGCCTCTTCTTACACTTCCTCTAAAATGGTTTTCCAATTACCAGACAAAAAAGTTGTTTTTTGTTACTTTTAATGGATTAAAATATGTAAACCAAATTTTAAGTAATTTAATGAATATTCCAAGTGCAAGTTCTTCATTAAAGTATATATTTAAAAATTTTAGCAAGCAGGAAGATAATTTCTATTTTAATTATACTATTGATGGAATTCCACTAATTAAGTTATCTATAAAAGATTTTATTTGAAAATTTCCATTTTCAACTTTTGAAGAAGGAAGTTATAGGTTAAACTCTATTATGGCCAAAATATCTGAGTAAAATTTTCCAACATATTCAACATAATGACAATGGCTACACAGAGTATAAATAGTTCCTTTGAGTTCACTGTATTGAGAACACTTCTACATATAAACAGATTTAATAAAAACACACAGAGAGGTTGGATACTTTCTTTTGGCTCAGTTGAACCTTCTATTTCTATGCATTATAACAATATAGTATGCCATTTGAAGTAAAGGGGCTGTATTCTTTTCACCACTAAATATGTATTATCAGGTGTACTAAAATTCAGATAACATTAACAGAAATCAGTTTTCATGCTTTCAGTTAATTATTTTTAGATATAACGGAATTTAGAGAAAAGAGCAGGAGCTTTAGAATTATAGAGACCCAGTTTGAATTCTGACTGCAACATTGATGAGAGTCTGATGTTTAGTAAATTATTTAATTCTCTGGGTCCTGAATTCCTCATCAGGAAAGGGGATTAATATGTGGCTTAGTGGGAATTATGGAGATATGTAAAGCACATGGTCAAGTCCCTGCCACATGGTGAAGATGTTGTCATTTTCATTGCTTACGGAATTAAGTCATACATGCTAGGATACCTGCTCTACATTGATTGACACTTAATACTTTTAATGATCTTATTTTCAAATCCAGTCAAGTTAGCAATGGTAACAGTATTCTGAAATTGTATTTGTGCCAATAAATATAGTAATTTTTGGAGGAAATATAAACTTGAGGTAAAATAATTTTTTAACAGAAAGAAATTTAACTGAGAAAACAATATAGCTTTTTTCTTTTTTTTTTTTAACATAGGTGCATGAATTCTTGCCAGTTCAGTAGAATTCATCCATTTAGGAAGAGTTTAGAATTGCAATTCAAGTAGTGAGGGGCATTTGTAGTAGTGTCAGGGGCTCAGTCTTTGTGATCCCATGGACTGTAGCCCGCCAGGCTCCTGTGTTCATGGGATTTTCCAAGCAAGGATACTGGACTGGGTTGCCATTTCCTCCTCCAGGGGAATCTCCCCAACCCAGGGACTGAACCCACATCTTTTATATCTCCTGCATTGGCAGGCAGTTTCTTTACCACTAAGTGCCACCTAGGAAGCCCTGAGTTGCATGTGAGCAAGGATCAAATATAGAAGATAGTTTTAACTGTCAAATACTGTAGAAAACATTAAAAACAAGCAATGAAAAAAAATCACTGGGACTAAAAGATATCTTAAATTCTCAAAAAGATGTTTTAACGTGTACAATATTAATTATATAAGAAAAGAAATAGAATTCAAAATAATATTTATAAAAACTAAATGAGGATTTCATTTTAACATGAGATAAATGTCTTATAAAGAATAGATGGTGAAATGTGACTGTGTAGATTTTCAACTTAAAAACTGTAGTGTCGACACTTCCTGTTAGAAGGCTTATGCTTATACTTTTTCTTCAAGTAAATCTTTATGTTGAGGAACACCCTTTATTTGAAATAGTTTAAAAGTCTGTCTTCAATTTGTCACCCACTTTAGGGTTAATTGATGGTAGTTTAAATTGATATTTGCCTTGGCATGCTTCATTAGCTCCCTTGAAACAATCATATGCATTCCAACAGAGGGACATATCTAATAAATTTTTCAAAACCAAATACAAAATAAAGAAATATCCCAATCAGTATAAATAGGCAATAAATGTTCCAAAACAATAATAAAATTGAAAGGTATTTTATGTTATCCCTTCAAAAGCTGAGAGCTGTCTTTTATCATACTAAATAAGGCATACCCAGAAAAATAAGAAATGGGCAATATTGAGCTCTGGAGCTGACCCTGGAAACAAATTTTAGGGAAAAATATTCTAACTTCATAAAATGAATATAATAGAATCCTAGTATACAGGCATGATATTTTAGAATAGGTGCATAAACCTTATCTTTTTTGACTCTATGAGTTCTACCCACTCATTCACCATCTACAACATTGTCTTTGTGAATGTTACATTCCACAATATTCCAGTCAGGAGATAAGTAAAATGGTTAATGAGGACAGATACACCACACAGGGTTTATTTTTGGCCAAAGTAAAATGAAGAGGCCAGACAAAATTCCAGGAACTGAGTGTTAGTACAGGAACTATACACGCCATACACATGTTTGAGTAATCTAATCAGCCTCTGCTCTCCTTTGCATACACAAAGCTACTTCCTTCTGAGCATTTCCACATTTCCACTGCTCACCATTTGATATGGTTCATTAAGTCAAAATTAAGTGATGAGAACAGAGAATGGAATTCTCTCCAATTTATTCTCTAATTGTGAGCTCAATTCTGAGAGAAGTCAAGATGCTTTAAAACACTGGACTACAATATGTATTTCAGTTTGGTTCATGATACCTTTTGAGCTAGATATCTAATTTGTTGTCGAAAAAATTGTTTCTAATGTGAAATATCTCCTAACTCCTTCATTTGGGGCTCCATTATTTTACAATTTCTGTGTAGGACTAGCCTTTTGACCAAATTGTACACAGTTTCCAAAAAAAGTCATTTTGGTTGTCTTTCAGCTTTAAATTCATTTTATCTGAATTGATGGAACACACTATTATATATTTAGATATGAAAAAGAAAACATTGTTTTAAAGATAATACCAGTGGAAGAGAAACTAAAGAGGTCTCCTTTGTTCTTTTAATTTTTGTCTACAACACTGTGCAAACTTGTACAACACAGTTTAATTAATTTATCACATAAAGAGAAATGAATATATCATTCAAACAACCTACAACCACCTAAATTGGCATCACATGAAGAAATGGAAAAGTAACTTGGGAAATGAGTAGGGGTAATTAAATGTGATATTGAATTTGGTTTGCAATTCTTTTATATTAACTATAGGGGAACTTTGAATCCAATCATGGCTATCCTTTCCTTCACCCATAATTATGGATAATGTAATTCCTTTTTGTCAGTGAGAAAACTACCCAAGAAATACACTGTTCATGCTGAAATTCTGAAAGTTGGCAGGAGGTCAGGTAAGGAAATACAAACTTTGGTCCTATGTTCTGGTGAGAACCACAAAGTGCTTCTAAAAGGATGGTGGACCAACATTTCTTGATACCCCTCAGTTTTCAGTTTTTTAAAAGTCTTAGTCTTAAACAATAGAATGAAGCTTCTATCATAAAAACCTTTGATAATGTAAAGTATTAAGCAGATAGATGCAAGGGATTATTAGTTCATTAAAACAAAAGAAGCTGGACTCATTAATCCAGGTTAAAAATTATTCTAGGATGATTTTAATATACTCTGAAAGTAGATTAATATCACATAAGGAACTAACTACTTAGTGACTGGATTCATTAAGGACTCTAGTTGACCACAGAACAAGTGAGTTTAAACTGTGAGGGTCCATATATATGTGGATTTTTTTCAATAAATACTATGGTACTATGGGATCCATGGTGGTGAATCTGTAGATGCAGAGCTGCATATCCAGAAGACGTGTTGTGGGAACTGAGAATTCTAGGACTCTGGAATTCAAGCGGGCCATGGAACCAACGCTGAAGGACACACAGTGACCACTGTATATTTAATTTGTGCTGTGTGTGCTTAGTCACTCAGTCGTGTCTGACTCTTTGCTACCCCATGGACTGTAGCCCGCCAGGCTCCTCTGTCCATGGGGTTCTCCAGGCAAGAATACTGGAGTGGGCTGCCATGCCTTCTCCAGGGAAACTTCCCAACCCAGGGATCAAACCCAGGTTTGAGACTAATTTAAAATTCAGAGGTTTGTAATGGGCTTTATTTCTTTTGATATATACAATTCCATGATATGAAGGTTTTTTTTTTTTTAATTTTATTTTATTTTTAAACTTTACATAACTGTATTAGTTTCGCCAAATATCAAAATGAATCCGCCACAGGTATACATGTGTTCCCCATCCTGAACCCTCCTCCCTCCTCCCTCCCCATTCCATCCCTCTGGGTCGTCCCAGTGCACCAGCCCCAAGCATCCAGTATCGTGCATCGAATATGAAGGTTTTTATTGTTGGAATGAGAAATCTGTGGTTGAGTAGGATTAAGCTTGCCCAAAGTTTCAGTAGTAGTGATGCAAAGTATAAATGAAATTGTCCTATTAATGCTGACATAAGAATAACAACATTCTTATGTAAATAGTGGAGGGAGGGAATTTATGCACTACTAGCTTATAATAAATAGAAAAAAATTCCTTATATGTTAAATTTTTTAATGTACATAGATGAAATTGACAAAATGGAAAAACCTTAGGATACAGCTGAGACTATTAAAATCAGAATCAATTTTGTGGAGTATTCCATCTCCAAAAGGCTTCTGAAAGAGATATGCAGATACTTAAAATTAGTAACAGGATATAAATCTGAGATGGTTTTTCTCAGAGGAATAAGCAAGCCGATACTTACTACATAAACGTTCTTAACAGCAAAATACATAAAAATAATACATGGATTATTTGTAGGGCCTTCTTTGAATTGATTTTACTAATCCAGCCTTTTAAAATTTACAGATTTTAAATGAGTCTTTTGTTACAGCTATAAAAATTCTATTATACATTCTTGATAAAATATGGTGTCAGAAGGAGAAGAATACAGGTAGTAAATAAACCAAATAAATAAAACTGACCTTTAAATTCAGAAGCTCAGATTTTAATCCAGTAAGCATCATTTTTTTTTAGCTCTTTCCTTCTCAAGATATCAATAAACTGTATTCTTTCATTCCTAGAATAATCATAGCATTCAACAACATATTTCATCTATGTGATAAAGTAGCTTGAAATTCTTGAAACAGGTTCCCAAAAGGGATAGAAAATTAGTTAAATAGTAATTTTCATCTACTAGAAGTGATTAAAGGGTAAAACGGAAACTTTATTGCAAACATCATTTTCAATTACTTTCTAACACCCCACAAAAATGTGAGAAGTGTATATTTCTGCATTTGCCTGCACTGTTGGGACAGATAGCCCAATATTTATTATGAAAAATTATTCAAGGTAAATTTGTCAAACAGTTCATTCAATTGCTCTTTTCTCAAATATAGAATATATATATAAAATAAAAACCAGGCAGAACTTTTCAAAGCAGAAGAAAGAGAATTTTTTATTTCTTTAGTTCTCAATTCTTCAGGAAAAAGGAAAGAGTGGGATCAGGGAAGCTCAGGATTTGAAGAAGGGTTTGCAAAAGTCATTCCCCTGCCTCCCCAAGACATTTCCTGCGGGAGAGATGGGAGCATCGATCAGCCAGTGTTACCTGAGCCAATCTGTTTACCTCAGACTGTAAATCACCTCCGTGGATCTTAGCCCTGGAACCCGCTGAGATGTCCTGTTCAACCTATAGACATTATCCATTTACAGGCTTTTTTTTTTTCCAAGTGAAATAAAAACCCTATACATTTCAGAAAAAAATGTGTTTACACAACCAACTGATTTCACATCTGGTGAAATTGAAGCTGCCATTCTATAAAAACAACTCTACAGTTAGGGTTAGAGTGTTCAGAAAATAGTGCGATGCCTTGTAAAATATCACTTGACTATAAATTGAAATAAACTGTACATTTCAAGATTTTAACAGGTTGATTAATTAACAGTTCTTTTAATTCATTTCTCTGATAAGTCCCAACCTGCTGAAGTTATTTTTATTAGGTAAAATTACAGAATTACTGTAAAATAACACATTAAATGTTCTTATTAGAATTTTAAATAATTACTTCAGTGTGGTATTCACAAAATTGAAATCTCTTGGTAACATGTCAAGTATATAGCTAAGAAACCAGTAGAAATAAAATAGATTTGTTTTGTGATGGGTTAATTGCATTTGGAAAAATCCATGTAGTGAACTGATCCACTTTGGAAATAATGTCTATATTGCTATGGATACATAGTAACAAGAAACAGGAGGAAAAAAAAAAGGAAAAATGAAATTCTATCAAGAAGCATGTGTTCATCTGTGCTGGAAACAATCTTCTATTTGAAAGCAATAGCATGGTATAAATTAATTTTCTTTTATCCTCTTTATAACAATGAGTGTCCTGTTTATAGGTAAAATATTTCTAGAATCTGTGGCTAATTTCACACCTATAAATTCCCACAAGCTGTTACATGGAAGAAACCATCTCTATATCAGGTTACAAGAGCAACAAATGTTCTAGGTCCTTAAACATATTACATTGTTTTATTATAAATACTTGTAACATGTTTTTCCCCAAAGGAAATGTTTGCACTAATTGGTAAAAGTAGAAATGGGTAAAAGTAGAAATGGCATAAGTTTTGTCTGCAATATAAGGAGTACAGGTGTATGGAAAGCAAAAATTCAAACAGTAAATAAAAGCCAACAGATCAAATCACTCCACATTTCCAATAACTTAAATTAGGGACTACAACCAGGACAAAAACGAAATCATTCAGACATGGGAAACTTGCACATTTATTTGTGTTGGAACGTATAATTTTTAGCTTGTAAATCTCAAATTTAACTTTCATGATAAACCTCCAAAAGCAAGCATTGACTTTGTATTTCTTCCATTCATTCATTCAAATTCACCTGTGGACCTACTATGCTGCCCAGTGCTGTGCCAGTCAGTGTGGAGATGGCAGTGAGCAAAACAAAGTCCCTTTGCTTATGGAGGAAAACAGACATTAGGATGATAAACTATGAACATACACATCATATAATGACAAGTTCTATCAGAAGGAAGAAAGCAGGGTCAAGCAAGGGACTGAACTGGTATTTTATGTCCTCTGGTTTGAGAGGTCCTTGCTGATAAAATGACATTTGGAAGGAGATCTGAATGCAGTGAGAAACAACCATTGCATTAGGTCCTAAACCTGTTATTTGGCTCTTTGAACTGATCTTCCGTAAAATTAAGTTGTAAATTGATAAGGTGGCCAATCAACAAAGATGACATTTTAGAGATAGTTGATGTTATCCTCAGTTTTTCACTATGATTACTGCATAATGATTGGATCTATTCCCACACTTAGCATGAAATAATTGGAAAATATTCAAGGTTAGCTGTTAGTACTGCATCTAGGGGCATCCCTGGTGGCTCAGCAGTAGAGAATCTACCTGCAATGCAGGAGACCCAGGAGACATAGGTTTGATCTCTGGGTCGGGGAAAACCCTGAGGGGAGGAAATAGCAATCCACTCCAGTATTCTTGATGGGAAAAATGCCATGGACAGAGGAGCCTGGTGGGCTAAAGTCCATAGGGTTGCAAAGAGTCAGACATAACTGAGAGACTGAACACACACAAACTGCATCTGGAGAACAAATTTTAAAGTGAAGAGCTATCTCCAGGAAATATTTCTCAGTCAATATACAGCTAAAACATGGCCCCAGAGGCACTGTTCCCACTATAAGCTAATGCTACACTACAAAACAGAAACAAAAACCAACCATGACCTCATTAAGTATCAGTAGTTACTGGGGCTTCCCTGGTGGCTCAGATGGTAAAACGTCTGCCTACAATGTGGGAGACCCAGGTTCGATTCCTGGGTCAGGAAGATCCTCTGGAGAAGGAAATGGCAATCCACTCCAGCACTCTTGCCTGGAAAATCCCATGGATGGAGGAGCCTGATAGGCTACAGTCCATGGGGTCGCTAGGAGTCAGACACGACTGAGCAACTTCACTTTCACTCACTAGTTACTAGAGCGATCTTAAGAATCACCTGAAGATTTGTGAAGAGGAAAATCTAGGTCCTCTTAGGCTATTTCCTGTTTATCTGTACATGTGGCAGGGAGGCACATGTACCCTGGGCAGCAATGAGGAGCTAAATGGCCATGATACACTTAAGATCTGAGTCATTCTATAAAAATATTAAATAGCTTTCAAAAATCAAACAACTTGAATAAAGAAAAGCCCTACTAGAGAAATTTTTAGCCATCTGTATTGGTCAAAGATAATTTTAAATGTTGTATGAGATTGTGAAATATGAATACGTTTTACATAATTATTAGAAGATAATTTGGATGAACATACCACTTCCAAATCCTAAAAATCAGGAGTATTTAATGAAACATATTGTATTCAGCCAATTGCCCAAACATTGTTTTTTTTGGCTGTATATAATAGTAGTCACAACAAAATAGTAGATATGAAAAAAAGACAAATCATAAATTTAAAATTTAGAAACAACTCAGAACCTATCCAAACAGATGTGAAATTGTGTTCCTTTGAACCACATTTAACTATTGTTCCATTTGCTTACTTTTTTAACATAACTGTCTAATTGAGCATTCACAATCTAATAAAGTGCACACCAGGACCTACACAGACCTCCTGTTAGGCCCTGAAGGGTAAAGGTTTTGTATCACTTCCAGATTTTCAATTAGATCCTAATTATAACATGCTTCATTTAAAGCTACAGGAATCCCGACCATGTCAGCACTAGTGGACCATAACACGTCTGTCTTAATTAGATCTGATTAGTTCTGGGCCCAGCTCACATTGTGTACCCTGACTCTGTTAAAAGCTGCTCATCTGTTTGGCAGCTGCTGGTGTGGAAGAACCTTATTCATCACATTGCAAGAGAGTGTGTTCCCTCACCTTTCTCTCCTGGGATGCTGGGCCTTTTGATATTCCATATCGCCATAGGATCAGCCAAATAATGCACCTCACTTGTCACTGGTAGTATGGTGGAGCTGGAAGTGGAAACCTCAGCCGCTCAGCGGCTACTACCGGAAGCACTGTGAGCTTGTCCTCGTCTCCTAATCAATAGCATTCTACTGCAGACTTCAAGTTTTCCAGCGATTGACTTATCTCATGCATTTTGTAAACCTGTATTAGTACTGTTGTTGTCTAGTCAATAAGTTGTGTCTGACTCTTTTGTGATGCCATGGAGGGTAGCCTGTCAGGCTCCTCTGTCCATGGGATTTCCCAGGCAAGAATGCTGAAATGGGTTGCCATTTTCTGCATTACAAGAAGACTATATAAACTAATACTTGGCATGTATTTTCTGAAATCCATTTTCAAACACAATCATCAGTGTTATCAATTTCATATATATATATATATAAAAGCTGTTAACTCTTAAAGTGTGTGGTGACATCCATTGGAGTTTTTTCTCTGGCATTTCAATTTGTTTCCAGAAGCCCCCAGATGAAAATGTCTGTATTGATTTTTTAAAAATTGGATACACAAAGCTTATTTCAGGACTAATGATTCACAAGCCATCAGAACATCCTCATTTACTCTGCTTTGTACCTGGGCAGCATTTTGATAATGGTTGAATTAATATTGGGCATTGACATCTTTATCTATAGTTAATGGGACTTCTCATTTACTTGTGAGTAATAGCTGATGGTTATCTGATTCTCTGGTAGGGATTGAACCCTCCTCTCTTATGTCTTCTGAACTGGCAGGTGGGTTTTTTACCACTAGCACCACCTGAGAAGACCCATGTGTTTTTACATATACTAATTTAATCCAAATAGCAATTCTTACAGGGATGCACCACTATTTAACACTAGGAGTGCATAATTTCAATTTTAAAGTAAGAAAATACATAAAATGTGGGATTCAATAAATTTCCCAAACACCCAGTTATGAAATTGCAGAGGTAGGAATTGAATTTCTTTCTACTATAATGGGCTATATATAAGATTTATTTCGTCTAGAATTTAGAGTCCTAGGGATAGGAGAATGAGTTTTTCCTGACTTCTATTCGAGTGTAACTATAACTTCGGTCTCATTTTAAACCCACCATCTCCTTGTTCATCAAGCTCCAGCCTTCTTTAGAGTTCTCACCCACATCAAGTTCATGTCCACCTAAGAGCCATTACCCTAGCTGATCCCCTTGTGTAGAGATCTGTAGTCCTGAATATTGACAGGGTCCTCATTCCTGTTGCATCTTATAACTTAGCTCACATCTCAGTCCTTCAGAAAACTTTTCGCTAACCTCCTTGCCCCAAAATAGTATTTCCCTAGCCATCAATTCATGACATTATCCTCTACATTTAAATTTTTGCCACAGTTAATACTATCTCAAATTATCCTTTACTACTCTTACAGAGTCTGAAAAGGTCCGTGAAAGCAGTTACTGATCTTGTTCATGGTTGTTTCCCTAGACTTGGAAAGGTATTAATAGTTGGCACAGGTAGGTTCAATAAATACTTCGAGCATGTACAGTCAGATAAACTATTGAATTCTACTGAAAGGGGAAATTGAAGAATTACAGTTAGGTAATCATTTATCTAGGGCTTCCCCAGTGGTTCAGCAGTAAAGAATCTGCTGTCTGCACTGAAGGGGCCTCAAGAGATTCAGGTTCAATACCTGAGTCAGGAAGATTCCGCCGGAGGAGGGCATGGCAACCCACTACAGTGTTCTTGCCCAGAAGAATCCCATGGACAGAGGAGCCTGGTGGCCTAGAGTCTGTAGGGTCACAAAGAGGCAGACATGACTGAAGTGACTTAGTACGCACAGAGTCCTTTATCTAACCTCAAGGAATACAGCCAGAGCCCACAGTCAGTACTACTGGCTTAATTCATTAAGCTCCAGTGCCCTCACAATGAGAAGTAGACACCCGAGCTCAACCCTTCTGCCTTTTTTTTTTTTTACATCTAGTCTCCAACTTGCAACCTAAACAGGTATACAGTTTCCAGTCTCATTTCTCTGGGTCTGAGAGCTAGTGTTGCAAATCGACTTAGCACACCAAGCTATTCCAGGTAAGTACATAACTTCTTTTCATTCCCCAACTTCCCACTCAATTCTACCCCACCCCTCCATCCACCAAACCTTTTAACAGGTATTGAAGTACTGCTGCTAAGCATCAATACCAAATTAGGACTGAGGCATATTATGCTATTCATTTTGATGATTATTGCTAATCAGACTGCCTAAATTTTACATATTCTTTGCTCTTCCTCTGATACTTGAAAATTGCCACACTCTAGGACTCCACAGTTAACCTACCATTCCCTAAATAGATTGTCTCATAGATTCTCTCTCCTGATGCAGATTTAGAAACCATCCATGAATGTCTCCAAATTCCTATATGCATCCCAGATCTACCTGCTTAGCTTCAGATCCACTTATGCAAACCCCCACTCATTTTCACATAGAGAAATCAAATTTTAAGTGTTTATCTCTCTGGTCTTTTACCAACATTCTTCCCCATGACTCCAGATGCCCCTAAGTTTGATTTAGAAAATGTTATCAGCATGTCTTGTAAACTATTTCCAAAAAATATTTCTCAACTCCAACCACTTCTTTATGTTTCCATTTACACAACCAAGTTTTGTATAATTATCATTGGCTACTTGAATTAATGCACTATTCTTCCCAATATTCTGCTTTCAAAATCACTTGTGATCTTCAGAATGAGGTCTTTCCCGATCTTCATATTTAGATGTAGATCTCCATATCATGAGCCATTTTTAATTTCATTTCCCTACTTTATTTACTTCAATGGAACAATCTATACCAGAGATCACATACTCTATTATTACACTCATTTATTGTCTACATTCCCAATGGAATATGAGTTCACTGAGGTCAATTCCAGTGCCCAGAGCAACTACTGACAGATAATAATGGTTGAAATATTATTTATTGAATAAATATATAAATGAGAGATGTTATACTCTAAATTGCAACTGTTTTTCAAAGTTAAGATACTATACTTAGACCAAACTCCTTTAGGTAAATAGACCTCCTCAAATGGAATTCGGACCAAATGATCAATCTTTTCAGGCATCTTCAGGCCTCTCTGAACTTGGAAAAGGAGTAATTTATTTTCAGGTCGAGATACTGACAGTTCTATATGTCCCCACTTTCACTATACACATATGTGTAAAAGAGCATCTATTCATTCATTACCTCATTCATTTAACATGTTTTGTAACTGTAACAACTGTTTAAAAAGAATAACATAGAATATCTACCTACCCTTACATAGTACCATCTTTTCAGTGTTTTAATTTCTATTTAATTTCAGCAGATTAGATATTAAAATACATACATACATACACATATATAACAGGTGAAAGAGAAGTCATTGAATAAACCAAATTTGTCATTTATAATTCCCCCCAAATACCATTTAATTTTTCAAAAGTATGATAGACCATAAAAAAAAAAATTAGGGGCATTCCAAATGCCATTGCTGAAAAAAAAATCACATAATTAAAAAGTTAATAACATTCCAAGGAAGTATTAAGACACTGGCAGAAAAGAGACTGCAATATTATTTATGCCTTTTCACTAGACAATTTCCCTGGAGAAGGAAATGGCAACCCACTCCAGTACTCTTGCCTGGAAAATTCCATGGACTGAGGAGCTTGGTGGGCTACAGTCCATGGGGTCGCAAAGAGTCAGACATGACTGAGCGACTTCACTCTACTCTACTCTACTCTATACTAGACAGTTCGACAAGGGTACAGATTTGAAAGCAACACGCTATTTCACAAACTTTTATCCCTACTTTTAACGTGCAACCTCTTGGGTGATTAAGACAAATGGATTGTCTGCAGACAATGGATTTTGTGAATGAAGCCAAGAAAATTGTCTTTCTTTCAGTACTTTTGGGAGCTTTCTTCTAAAACTTTATAAATCCCTTTCTATATAGCTCAACTAGAAAAGACTGCCAGGTTCTAGTATTTCTTAGCATCTGGGATCCCCATAAAGAGAATGATTACTTATGGCTAATCTTTCAGAGATTACAAGTTATGTGCAAAGAGATAGAAAGAATCCTAGGGTCAATATGTAGATGAAACAATCCTCTCTTTTAGCCCCATTTGCCTAAGTTCTGACAACCTAATCCATACATAGGTGGGAAATAGTCCCTTGAGAAAACTTATTTCACATGTTGCTAAGTTACTAACCAGTTAAAGAAAACTACATGAATAAGAAAGATTAAAATGTTTCTACACAGTATATCATCTGCACTATGCATTTATGAGTAATATAGTAGTTATTTAAAGTTACTTCAGAAAACCAGACACTTGAGGATGAGAAGTGAAGATAAATAAACATAGATATGAGCCTACAAAGTTGTGTTAAACTTGGCAGCTTAAATTCACAGGCATTATTTGTAAAAATCCTATTCCTTTTGTTTGTCTTTACCTAAAGTTAGAATAAAATCCGGCCTAAAGTTCAGGTTTTAGGCTTATTCCATAGAAAGCTAAGAAGCTTTGGTGTTTCACATAAATTTTAAGAATGTGAATTGTCTATGACCTTCTGATTCTAAGTCTCATCAGTTCAGTTCAGTTCAGTTCAGTTTAGTCGCTCAGTCGTGTCCGACTCTTTGCGACCCCATGAATCGCAGCATGCCAGGCCTCCCTGTCCATCACCAACTCCCGGAGTTCACTCAGACTCACGTCCATCGAGTCGGTGATGTCATACTGTCTCATACTATCCCATAAAAGCTTAAAATTGTAGTCCTATTATTTATGCTTGGATGTTTCCTTTCAGAGTTACATTTTAAAATTTATTTTGAATTTGGATGATGGGTTTATAATATAAAAATCTGATACAGGCTTCTGAAAGTCCTTGTCACTTATACTTTCAATAAATGCTCATTGTGCAATAAGAGTTGTTGTGGGCTGTTGTCATAGAGAAGTGAGAAACACATAAAACATCTCTGACTTTACAGAGCTTACATTGTAGTGGAGGTAACGATTGTACCCAAGATAAACAAGAAAATGTATAGTATCTTAGAGAGTGGTGAATGTTAATTGGAATGACTTTTTAGAGAAGAAAATTTGTTGATTTGTGGGGACAATTGTCAGAATATTTTCTGAGAGGAATGAGTTCTAGTATAAAAGATGGTTTTAGTGAGAAACATGGAAAATTCATCCTTGGTACTGGGAGAGTGTTTCTGTTGGCAGGCAAATAGGTAGATATATGAATGTGGTGGAGGTGGTTTGTTGAAACTATTTTATGGTTGTGTTTATGTTGTTAGAGGCTAACGTGGCATAAAGTAATGTAATCTAAATAGATGACAAATTATTAAGGAATTATCTGGAAGGTTGGTAGAACAAATAGACTAGGAATTATAATACAAATATTCAAGAGCATCAAGGGCCCACCTAAAGTTATTAAAGCATTTTTTTCATTCACTTATTTCCTACTTTCCTTATTTTGATTATTTTCAGCAGGGTTATATCATTCTGAAATTGCATCAGATACTATAATGATTATCAAGAAAGAATGCAGCTGTCTGTACATCATAGCACATTTTTCAGTACTCTAGAATACTGAGACAAGCAAATGAATAAAGATAGGGACACACTCTTATCACATGCTGTAATGCCTAGTGTGTGCCAATTTACAATTTTATCTTCACATATATAAACTATTAAGAACTTATGTTTCTAAAAATGTGTTTTGTCTCTACAATTGATTTGGTAATATTTGTATTCTATGAATTAATTTCTGTTTCTTTATAGAGAGAACTAAACAAATGGCATCTCCATTTTCAAATAAGCAAAAGTTACTTCCTATACATGTATGTATGCATGTATGTTAAGGATGACACCAAGTAGAAAAAATAAATCATCACAAGTGTTATCCTACCCACTGATTACATATTATCTTCCCAGCTCACCATGTAGAAGTGATAACTTTCTTCCTTGAATCCCCATGGTTCTCTGTGTACTTGTTAAATATTCCTACCCTCTAATTCTGTTGTGTAGGTTTCTGATAAGTATACTTTAGCTACCCAACTAGATTTTCAAGTCCCTCAGAGAAGTACAGAACAGAAATAAACATCATCATTTCTGGAGCCAGACTATCTGGCACTTTCCTTTTTCTTGCAAGTTATAGCAAATGCTTACTTTACTTCAGAAGTCATACATACTTGCGTGCAGACACACCTACCCACATATACACAGAAACTAACCAACCAATACTGCCATTTCCTACTTGAGTAATCTTGGGAAAAGCATTTAATTCTATGAATATATTCTTTTGCAAAATGCTCATAATAGTACTTCTTAACTTATAGATTTATGTATATTAAGATAAATAGTATAATGAAAGGGTTTCAAATATCGTTTGGGAGACCTGTGGATTAAGATGGCAAAGTAGGAAAATTCTGAGCTCACCTTCTCCTATACACACATCAAAACTACAGCTATAGACAGAATAAATATCTCTGAAAACCACCTGAGTACTAATAGAACACATCTACATGTTATACAACTTATTTAAACGATATAAAGAGGAGGGAACATCAAGATAGGGGAAAAAAGCAGAGACTCCATCTAGACAGAACCCGTACTACCAGGGTAGTGACCCATAAGCAAGAAAAATATCATAACAGCAATGTTCCCCTCTGAGGACTGAGAGGTCTGAGACCCAGAATGGCCTCCCCAGCCTGGGGAACCTGGACTAGGAAACTGAGCCCCAATAATATCTGACTTTGAAAACCAGTGGGGCTTATACCTTTGAGAGCTGAAATGCGGTAGGAAAACAAGACCTGGTTTTAGAAGGGCTTGTGTGCAAACTCACTTGCTCTAAGTTCCAGATGAGAAGCCACAGCTTGAAAAGCACCTGGGTCACAAAAAGAAGATTCACTGACTAATATCAGGGCGGGTGCTGGAGGAGCAGGGATCTGCTGGAATATTCTAGTAACAGGAGCACTGGTGGGCACCATTTTTAAAGAAACACTCCTTCATTTAGCTTGTCTGATGCTGGAGGGTGGGATTTCTGTCGCGCTCATTCAACCTAGTTAATGTCGTGCACCCCCACCTTGGTGTTCCCTTGAAGACTTGCCTCAGCCAACCTGCCTGCTCTGGCCATTCTCTTCAAAGGAGCTCCTGTTCTTCTCCACCTGGTGGGCAGCCACGGCCAGAACTGGCAACCTTCCAGTGTGCTCCATGGGGCCATACCTGTACCTCAGTGTGCTCCCAAGAGTCATGGGCAGGCCTGGAAGCCAGGCAGGCTGGGGGCCAGATACATGCAACACCACACCTGTGATAATCATGGTCAGCACTCATGGAAAGCCAGGGTGAGGACCAGCCCCACAATTAGGATAGTCATGGCAGTTGTAGATGAGGTATTCAGCCAGCTGAATCAGAGGCCACCCTGCTCACTAATCCACCTGTAACAATTATGGCTTGATCTCACAAGAGGGTGCATCTAGATTACACAGAGCATACACCCACATCATCTGGATCTGGTAATCAGAAGGGATTGTGCCCTGGGTTCCACAGTACACCTCATACATAAGACTACTATTTCAAGACTGAGAATATACTCCCTAATACATAGAAGCAAACACAGAGAGTGAGGCAAAATGAAGAGACAAAGGGATAGTTTCCAAATGAAAGAATATGAGAAATCCTCCATAAAAGAATGAAATGGAGACAAGCAATTTACCAGATAAATAGTTTATAGTAATAGTTATAAACATGATCACTGAACTTGAGATAAGAACAGATGAACTCAGTGAGAAACTCAACAAAAAGAAAATATAAGAAAAGCAAATCAGAACTAAGAATACAATAACTGAAATAAAATTACACTAGAAGAAGTCAACAGAAAACCAAAAGATTCAGAAGAATGGATCAGCAATCTGGAAAACAGGATGGTGAAAATCACTCAATCAGACCAGCAAAAAGGAAAATATAAAAAAATAAAAATAAAGATAGCTTAAGGGAGCTCTGGGGCAGCATTAAGCATAGTAATATTTATATTATTAGAGGTCTCCAAAGGAAAAGAGAGAGAGATGGGGACAGAAACCCTATTTGAAGAAATAATGGCTGAAACTTCTTTAACCTGATAAATGAAACAGACATTCAAGTCTAGGTAGCACAGAAAATCCCCAACAATATGAACCCAAAGAGACTCACACCAAGACACATTACAATGAAAACACCATGCTTAAAGATAAAGAGAGACTATTAAAAGCAGCAAGGAAAAACATTTTGTTATGAAAAAGGAACTCCCCATAAGACAATCAGTTAATTTTACAGTAGAGATACAAGCCAGAAAGGGCTGGGATGATATATCCAAGGTGCTTAAAGGAGAAAAAAAAAAAAACTTGCAATTAAAAATACTCTATTCAAGAAGGTTATCATTCAGAAATAAAAGAGAAATAAAGAATTTTCTAGATTAGCAAAAGCTAAAAGAGTTCATCACTACTAAACTGTCATATAAGAAATGTTAAGGAGATCTGTTTAAAATAGAGAAAGACTGTACTAGAAACAAAGAAATTATGAAAGAGAAAGCTCTCACTGGTAAAGCAAACATGTAGTGAAAGTAGTGAACCAGACTACTAGTTTGAAGCTAGTTTGAAGGTTAAAAAAAATTAGTAAGCTCATGTCTATTTAACATAATCAATATGCAAAATAAAAAGAGCAAAATATGATGTCAAAAGCATAAAATGTGGGGTGAGAGAGGGAATAAAAATGTAGTGCTTTCAGAATATGTTCGAACTTAAGCAATTGTCAACTTAAAGTAGACTGTATTAAATATAGGTGGTTATACATATATGAGCATCAAGTTAACCACAAACCAGAAATCTATATACATGCTCAGTCACTTCAGTTTGTGTCCAAATCTTTATGACCCCATGGGCTGTAGCCCACCAGGCTCCTCTGACCATGGGATTCTATAGGTAAGAATACTAGAGTGGATTGCCATGCCCTCCCCCAGGGGCTCTTCCTGACCCAGGGATCAAACCCATGTTTCTTATATCTCCTGCATGGGCAGATGGGTTCTTTACCACTAGTACCACCTGGGAAACCCACAATAGATACACAAAAAATAAATAGGAAAGAATGAAAACGTAACACTAAAAAAAGTCATCAAATCACCTAGGAAGAGAACAAGAGAAAAAGACAGAAACAGAGAACTACAAAACAACCAGAAAACAACTAACAAAGTGGCAATAAGTACATACCCATCAATGATTACTTTAAATGTAAATTGACTAAATGCTCCACTCAAAAGGCATAGGGTGGCTAAATGGATTAAAAAGAGTCACATGTATATGCTGCCTATAAGAGACAGTCATGTGAGATCTAAAAACATGTATAGACTGAAAGCAAAGGGATGAAAAAAGATATTTCACGCAGAAGGAAATACAAAAAATGCTATACTTATATCAGACAGAATAGATTTTAAAACGCCAGTCCAGGTTCGATACACGATACTGGATGCTTGGGGCTGGTGCACTGGGATGACCCAGAGGGAGGGTACGGGGAGGCAGGAGGGAGGAGGGTTCAGGATGGGGAACAGGTGCATACCTGTGGCGGATTCATGTTGATATATGGCAAAATCAATACAATATTGTAAAGTTAAAAAATAAAATAAAATTAAAAAAAATGATAACCATAATAGGAGACAAATGAGGGCATTACATAAGTGATGCAATACTTATAAATGTCTTTGCACCTCAAATAGAAGAACCTAATACATAGAGTAAACATTAATAAATATAAGGGAAATATAGTAATATAGTCATAGTAGTGGAACTTAACATCCCATTTATATTAATGGATATAGTCTAGAAAGAAAAAACAATTAGAAAACATTGGCCTTAAACTACATACTACATTATATTAACCTAATAATTATATATAGAACATTCTCTTCCCAAACAGCAGAATACATTCTTTTCAAGAGTACATGGAATATTCTCTGGGATAGATCACATGTTAGGTCACAAGTCTCATTAATTTAAGAAGATTTAAATCATATTTTCCAACCAAAACAAAACTAGAAATCAATTAATAAGAGGAAAACTAGAAAAAAATCACAAACATATGGAGGTTAAATAACATGTTATTGACCAATGGGTCAACAACAACAACAAAAATCAAATTGGAAATTAAAATGTACCTTCAGACAAATGAAAATGAGAAACAGAATGCTAATATATAAGGGAGCTGCAAACTCAGTCCTAAGGGGGAATTTTATAGAAATACAGGCTTCCTCCCCCAAACAAGAAAATTTTCAAACAAAAAATAAAATTTTACATCTAGAAGAAGAACAAAGCCCAAAGTTAGGGGAAGGTATGAAATAAATAACAGAGAAGAAATCAATGAACTAGACACTTAAAAAGTCACAGAAAATGTGAATGACACTAATAGGTGATTCTTTGAAAACAAACAAAATTGATAAAACTAGACATATTCATTAGGAACAATAACACCAGAAATAAAAGGAGAGAAGTTATAAACAACACCATAGAAATACAAGGAATCATAAGAGATTACTATGAACCATTATGTAAACAAATTGGACAACCTGGAATAAAAGGATAAATTCCTAGAAATACACACTCTTTCAAGACTGAATTGGAAGGAATAGAAAATCTGAATAGACTGAACACTATTAAAAAGATCAAGTCAATAATCAAGCAACTTCCAACAAACAAATGTCCAGGATCAGATGGTTTCATAGATGAATTCTGTCAATCAGTTAAAGAAGAATTAATATCTATTCTTATCAAACCATTCCAAAAAATATTGAAGAGGAAAATCACATTTTATTAGGCCAGCTCAAGAGTGATCAAGAGTTAGACGTTGGAGGTATAGACATGGAGGTGGCAAAGACAAGAAAGAGGTTGCTAGAAGCAGTGGTGGAAGAAAAGTGTGAATCCCATGGACAGAGGAGCCTGGTGGGCTACAGTCCATGGGGTTGCAGAATCAGACATGATTGAGCAACTAACACTTTACTTTCTTCATCAAACTGTACACAAAATCTGCCTTTAATCTTTTCAGTTACCTGCATCTTGGTTAAGTGAGGACTAGATATGGTCGAGTGGGGTCTCTACCATTTCCAACTAAAAATGTTCTAATAGCTATTCAGTTAATTCTGTGATGAGGTGGCTTATCTAATCAAGTTACAAATCCCCAAATTAGTAGTCAACTTGTAACAGAAAAATGTGTTTTAAAATAGAACTCTCATATATATGTGTGTGTGTAAATATATATATATATATATTTACACACACACATATATATATGCTTCCCTGGTGGCTCAGAGGGTAAAGCGTCTGCCTACAATGCGTCAGACTTGGGTTTGATCCCTGGGTCAGGAAGATCCCCTGGAGAAGGAAATGGCAATCCACTCCAGCACTCTTGCCTGGAAAATCCCATGGATGGAGGAGCCTGATAGGCTACAGTCCCTGGGGTCGCAAAGAGTCGGACACGACTGAACGACTTCACTTTCACTTTTCATACACATATATACTTATTTTTTACTGTGCTAGTAATGTACCATCGTTTTATCTATAGTCATTACACACATGTACACACATACCTGCTGCTGCTATTGCTAAGTCGCTTTAGTCGTGTCCAACTCTGTGCGACCCCAGAGATGGCAGCCCACCAGGCTCCCCCATCCCTGGGATTCTCCAGGCAAGAACACTGGAGTGGGTTGCCATTTCCTTCTCCAATGCATGAAACTGAAAAGTGAAGGTGAAGTCGTTCAGTCGTGTCCGACTTGTAGCCACCCTATGGACTGCCTAAACATACACAAACATAAATAGCTATAATAGCTATAAAGCCTCTTCCTAGTTTAAGAGACTCTGATTTCTTTTGTAAATGTGAATACGTATGTGTTTTTATATTTTCTAGTAGCCACATTTAAGAAAGTAATAAACAGATAAAATTAATTGTATAAATATACAAATGTACAAAATATTATAATTTCAACATAAAGTCAACATAAAATTATTAATAAATTTTTACGTCTTTGAAAACCAGTGTGTACATCTCTTACAGCACTTCTGAACGGGCTCAATAGACTCATGTAGCTGGTGGTTCTCAAACTGAACAGTATTAGTCTGAATTAATGTGTGGCTTAATTCTGCTCTTTCTAATAATACTGATCAATATATTTTCTTAATAGAAATAAAGGAAAGTTATCAAAAATGGCTTTGGAATACATCTCAAAATACCATTTGTGCAATTGGGAACATAGGCTTAGCAGAATGTCTGGGCTTGCAGCAGGTTCCACATTTATTAGTCAGTCTGACTAGTCAGCTCCTCGAATATTGCTCAGAAATAATTGGACATGATTAATGAATTAAATGGCTTAAGGGCAAAAGAAATATTTCCACAATGTTTATTTTTATTTAAAAAATGAAGTGAAAACTGCCTAAGTAGTAGATATGAAAATAGTTGTAGACTTGGAGCTGCTTCTTCATGTGAAAATATGAAAAACAAGTTAAATGTATTAAATGCTAACATCTAATACAACTGAGATTTCCTGTTTCTGTTATTATAATTATGGCAGACATGCAATTTGGAGAACAGTGAAAAGAAAAACAAATGTCTACCATAAAATTTGCTAAGTACTTGAATAAAAGTTAAGAGCTGTCACCTATTGAAGTCTAACAAAGTTCTCTTTACAGTATTTTTAATCCTCCCAACAGCTCTATTGTTACTTTACTATTTATATACGACAAACTGAGACATTAAATAACTATTTCAAGGTCAAGAGTTGCTAAGATATATAACCAGGATAGATCCTTCATACATTTTCTAACTTTAGAATAGTAAATAAATTTCATGGAAAGATATATGTAATGTTTTAAGTAATATATTATTATGTTAATAATATGTGTGGCTTCCCTGGTGGCTCAGTCTGTAAAGAGTAGTGTAGGAGACTTCGATTCCTGGGTCAGGAAGATACCCTATAGAAGGAAATGGCAACCCACTCCAGTATTCTTTTTTTTTTTTTTTTTTTAGGACTTGTTTTTATTTTTATTTTTTTTAAATTTTATTTTATTTTTAAACTTTACATAATGGTATTAGTTTTGCCAAATATCAAAATGAATCCTCCACAGGTATACATGTGTTCCCCATCCTGAACCCTCCTCCCTCCTCCCTCCCCAGTATTCTTGCCTGGAGAATTCCATGGACAGAGGAGACTGTTAGGTTACGAATTCCAGGAGTTGGTGATGGACAGGGAGGCCTGGTGTGCTGCGATTCACGGGGTCGCAGAGTCGGACTCGACTGAGCGACTGAACTGAACTGAACTGAACTGATACCTTTAATATAATTTATATTAATAAATATTTAACATAGCAAACAGAAGGTTTTACTTAGGGCTACTTAAACTTAGAAGATTAATACATTATTTGTTTCTTACTTCAGGGTAGATATAGAGAAATTTCAAATTAATTGGTATGGAAATTTCAAACGAATTTGAGATAAGAAAATTACATTTTATGTTAGATGCTTTCACATTTGTTTCTGTTTAATTTTGAAAATAACAGAACAAGATTGATATTATCATTAGTATTTTATATATTAGGAAACGGGCTTAGAAGGGTTCCTGTTCATAGTAGCAAATTGATATTTTACCGTGTTTGCCTGACTACATTTTTGTGTTTTTTCATAATACCGTCACTCTAAGTTGAGGGAAGTTTTAAATGTAAAACATTTAAGGAAATGTGTTTAATGGCATGAAAGGAGAGGCAATGTACTGTTTTTTGTTTTCATTTTCTTCTAAAAGAAGTGTTATTTCTAGTCTTGTTCAAGATCATAATAGCATGCTTCCAAATAAAGAATGTAAATTTAGATATATAGTACAATCTTTATTTTAGGTCTTTTAAACATTACATTACCTGAAAATACAAAGTATAAATATTCATCATCCTCAAAAATTAAAAAAATGATATTTGCTTTCTGTCATAATGAAGATTCTCACAAATTCTTCCAGCTGTTCAATTAATGATCTGATCAAATATTTTTGAAGTCTGTTATGTCAGACATTTCTCTAGATACTAGACATATGATTGCACAATAAAGTATTGCCCTTGATAAAACTTGTATTCAATAGATAAGCAATATATAAAAAAATTTGATGGCTGTCAACTTTATACAAAATTGGTCATATGATTATCCTTATAAAATATAAACTATGAATACATGGTTGATGTTGCTTAAATTTGCTATTTCATAGATATTTGGGACTTTGAATCTGAGAATGAAAATTCTCTATGCAAAAATTATTCTAAGTATAAAGATAAATAATAATAATTAAGCTAAGATGTTCTACTTCAACAGAACACATGGCTACCTGTTAAATTCTAGACTCCAAAGCAAGAACATTCAGTATCTTTCCCTTTGCCAATTGCTTTGTGACCCTATGCACTGTAGCCGGCCAGGATCTTCTATCCATGGGATTTTCGAGGCAAGAATACTGGAGTGGGTTGCCATTTCTTGCTCCAGGGGATCTTTCCGACCTAGGGATCAAACTCATGTCTCTTGTGTCTCCTGCATAACAGGCATATTCTTTACTGCTTGAGCCATCAGGGAAGCCCCAGATGCGCAAAAAAAAAAAAAAAAAAAAAAAAAAAAAAAAAAAATCTACTCATTTCCATCCTTCCATCCTTGGTAAATTTGTAAGGTTATTGAAATGTGTACTGAATAAATGCAGCCCGTCCTCGTTTTTGAGTTCAGAATCAACTAAAATTGTGATGTACTGCTGATATATTTTTCTAGAAGTATAATTGCATTTTGGGAAGCTTTTATCCATACTTTCCCCACAAGATTAGATTATCTTGTAAATATCTAAATAATTTGTAATAATAGTACCTAAAAGCTATTGCACACTTATT
Organism: Bubalus bubalis; assembly: GCF_019923935.1. Lineage (NCBI taxonomy): Eukaryota > Metazoa > Chordata > Mammalia > Artiodactyla > Bovidae > Bubalus > Bubalus bubalis. The sequence continues at coordinate 72,122,825 of NC_059157.1, forward strand.
CTGTAGCACGCATCAAGTGCTGCATACATATCTTTTGCACTTTCCTTGGCTTTCTTTTATTTGTGATAGCATCAATATTTTATTTAGAGAATTATTTTGTCTATATGCAATATGATATTAATATTGTAAAATCATGTGCTTCTCTCCTTCAGAGGACACTCAATATACACTGGTGTCTTTCTTCCTCACTCATTCAAAATTGCAGACTGCAATTCAGCAAGAACTGCAAGAGGATAAGGGTCTGAGATTTCTTCCTTTGAAATCAAATTATTACAGCCTTGAATGAAATGAACCCCACTGTAAGCAAGTTTGGAGACAAAGAAAATTCCGTTTCAGTTTAAACTGCACTTTGATTTCCTCAAGTAATACTACTTCCTGCTTCATATGTGGATCAAAGCAGAGAAAGAAAAGGGACTGGATATTTGTGACTTTCTCCTTAACAGGTATGAACCCATATTCAGGAGTAAATAAATACAAACCAAATCTATAGTTTGGGTATAATATAGTCATTGACTGTATATATTGTTAGGGCTTCCCTGCTGGCTCAGATGGTGAAGAATCTGCCTGCAATGCAGGAGACTCAGGTTTGATCCCTGGGTTGGGGAGATCCCCTGGAAGAGGGAATAGCAACCCACTCCAGTATTCTTGCCTGGAGAATTCCATGGAAAAGGAGCTTGGCTAGAGTGCATGGGGTTGCAGAGTTGAACACGACTAACTCACACACACACACACACACACACACATATATATTTATATAGTTACTCATTCTTATTAGCTTACACCAGTGTTGCCAAACTTTGTACATATCAGAATCACTTGGCATTTGAGATCAAAAATATCTTCACGGCCCAGATAATCATGATGGTGTTATCACTCACCTAGAGCCAGACATCCTGGACTGCAAAGTCAAGTGAACTTTAGGAAGCATCAATAAAAACAAAGCTAGTGGAGGTGATGGAATTCTAGCTGAGCTTTTTCAAATCCTAAAAGATGATGCTGTGAAAGTTCTGCACTCAATATGCCAGCAAATTTGGACAATTCATGAGTGGCCACAGGACTGGAAAAGGTCAGTTTTCATTCCAATCCCAAAGAAAGGCAATGCCAAAGAATGTTTAATCTAGTACACATTTACATTCATCTCATATACTAGAAAAGTAATACTCAAAATTCTCCATCCAGGCTTCAACAGTATGTTAACTGTGAACTTCCAGATGTTCAAGCTCATTTTAGAAAAGGCAGAGGAACCAGAGATCAAATTGACTACGCCAAAGCCTTTAACTGTGTGGATCAAAACAAACTGTGAAAAATTCTTAGAGATGGTAATACCAGAACACCTCTCTTGCCTCCTGAAAAACCTGTATGCAGGTCAAGAAGCAACAGTTAGAACTGGACATGGAACAACAGACTGGTTCCAAATAGGAAAAGGAGTACATCAAGGCTATATATGGTCACCCTGCTTATTTAACTTATATACAGAGTACATCATGAGAAATGCTGGACTGGATGAAGCACAAGTTGTAATCAAGTTTGCCAGGGAAAATATCAATAACCTCAGATATGCAGATGACACCACCATTATGGCAGAAAGTGAAGAAGAACTAAAGAGCCTTTTGATGATAGTGAAAGAAGAGAGTGAAAAAGTTGGCTTAAAACTCAACATTCAGAAAGCTAGATTATGGCATCTGGTCCCATCACTTCGTGGCAAATAGATGGAGAAACAGTGGAAACAGTGTCAGACTTTATTTTTTTGGGCTCCACAATCACTGCAGATGGTGATTGCAGCCATGAAATTAAAAGACTCTTGCTCTTTGGAAGAAAAGTTATGACCAACCTAGACAGCTTATTAAAAAGCAAAGACATTACTTTGCCAACAAAGCTATGGTTTTTTCAGTAGTCATGTATGGATGAGAGCTGGATCATAAAGAATTGATGCTTTTGAACTATGGTGTTGAAAAAGACTCTTGAGAGTCCCTTGAGCAGCTAGGAGATCCAACCAGCCCATCCTAAAGGAAATCAGTCTTGAATATTCATTGGAAGGACTGATGCTGAAGCTGAAACTCCATTACTTTGGCCACCTGACTCATTTGAAAAGACCCTGATGCTGGGAATGATTGAAAGCAGAAGGGGATGACAGAAGATGAGAAGGTTGGATGGTATCACCAACTCAATGGACATGAGTTTGAGTAAACTCAAGGAGTTGCTGATGGACAGCAAGGCCAGGCGTGCTGCAGTCCATGGGGTCCCAAAGAGTTGGACACAACTGAGTGACTGAACTGAACTGACCTGAGTGGTTCCAAACTTTAGGACATATCAGAATCACTTGGCATGTGAGTTCAACCTCCAGTTTATGAGTTGGTATGATGGATTTGGTGCCTAAGTATCTGCATTTTTTAAAAAAAATTCAAGATGTTACTAATACTGCTGGTCCAGGAATCACTGATTTAGATACTGGGCATAAAATCTGGATTAATGGCTGCTGAGGTTGTGTTTACTTGAACAAAACATGCTATCAATCTGACTTAACCCAGGTACTCAGGCAGTCTCTGTATAGGCCACATGAATACAAAGTACTACATCAAAAACAATGGTAAAGCAAATGGCAGGACAGTCTTCTTTTTGAAAGAGTGCTCAGATTTGAGTAGGCTAAAAAATCCCCCTTTGAAGAATTACATGGGGGATACACGTAAGCCAATAAAGAAAACCAACAAGTATAAATTGGTATGCTAAATTCAACGCATATACTGAGGCCATTCTGGGAGGTCAAGAAGGCATCAAGAATGACGTGATGCTTGAAATGAGTCTGAGAGATTAGAGGATAAGTAGGCATCATACGGACCAGGGCGGGGGGTGGGGGGTGGTGGTGCGGAAGGTCATATACCTTAATACTCTTCCTGACAAATGCTTGCACTTGCTAGCAAAGGAAACTATGTCAGAGAGCATAAATGGGATAATTATAAAAAGCCATTCCCATCACTAGAAAAATACAGCTCAAAGCACATTCCTTATTTATTGACCATTTAGTCCTATACTGGTTCATTTGCTGTCAGATTTCTCTGTGTATCCTTTTTATTCACATCCCTTCAGATGAGGGTTGACACACAGATACTTAAGAAAGGTATCTCCTTTCTTCATGAAAGGAGAAATGGAAGAAAGGATAGGAAGAAATATACCATTTAAGGTGATGATTATTTCATAACAATTCCTGAGGCAAAAACACAACAAGCAAAAATAATTACACATGCATTTCATTTGCAATAATTTAGTTTTATTTTAAATACATTACAACTGTAGTCAATGACATGTGTAGGAAAAATTATGGTGACTCTGATTTAGGACTTCTTTCATATTTCATATCACATTTATAATTTCAGAAGTCTAAGGTGCGGATCTCTAAAGTCTTAACTATTAAAAGACTATCTAGAATGTCGAAAGCACTAGAATGCTTTAAATTCAAGCGATTGCAAGGTGATACAGTCTGTCAATTTTTTGACATGGTACACTTATTCTAGTTTCCAATTAAAATGATAAATGAAACGTATTATTAGTTTATTAAGTATTCATTTCCACAAACAAAACCATGCATGCATCTGTCCATAAGTACATTGACTAATTGTATAATCAATCAATTCTAAAGTCAAAGCACAAATGAGACTGTTAAACACCATTTTCAAAGAGTAGCACAGTATCACATCATCTGAATGGTACATTATACTAATGGCAGTCAATATGGCACTGACCCACAATCTGGGGGGTTTATAGACTGCTGTATCTTTTGATATGATAACAGAAATAGAAATCCCTTTTTATAACTATGTGTTGAATCAACTTATAGAAAATTCAAGCTTTCTTTCATTAAAAAGGCCCAAATGTATCAGCCAGCCAGTGTTGCATGGCAGAGATAGTTCAGGTTCCAAATTATGCATTTTTCTTAACTGAGTAGTACAGATATGTGCCCCACAGTCCTGCTAATCTCTTTATTGCTTTAATAAATCCTTAAGCATTTGCCCAACTCCCATAATTCTTCTGGGAAGAAAAACTTCTGCAAAAACTGCACAAGTGTAATAAGTACAGTGTTCCAGAAGAAATCATTATTTTTAAACTGTGAAATTCTAACAGATGCTGCCTAAGTAATTGAACCAATAAAAAACACAAAGGGTGTCTGAGTGGGAAAACTTGACTAAAAGCCAGGACGCCTATGCCCTCCTCTCAACCTGGCATCACACTGGCCATCAAGCTTTCCGTTAGTATTTAGACATTTACCTTCTCTGATAAGGCCTGTCATACAGCCTTACATGGGTTACTGTGGAGACTTTTGTAATGGAAAAGATTCAATAGTTTCATTCAGTGAATATTTGCTCAGCATCTACTATGATCCGAGCACTGGAAGGTTCACATCAAATCAAAGACGTGGCCCATGATCTAATAGAGACAAATAGACAACACTTAGAGAGTGGATTGACAAAAAATCCTCAGTATATAAAGAACATGACTGCAGAAAGGGCTTAACACTCTAAAATCTAAACTTTACAGAACTTGTAAGTAGACAATGAGGTAGGAAGGGAAGTAGCTACTGTAAATAATGGGAGGGCAAAAGAACCTCTCTGAGGAGTGATACAAAATTTGAAACCTGAAATATGAGATTGGGAAAACATTTCCCATCCAAAGGGTAAATGTATAAGACTCCAGGTAGGTTCCAAGTGTGGGAAAGACAGTGAGAGTGCCACTTAGTCACAGTATAGTAAACACAAGAGAGAAAGTATCAGGTAAGACTGGAATGGTAGGAGGGTCTTGTGTGTGCAGTACCTGTAGCCCAGGTAAAAATGTGTGAATTTCCTGGGTAGGGGAGGGACAAATTGGAAGATTGGGATTGACATACACACAGCACTCTATATAAAATAGATATCTAACAAGGACCTGCTGTATAGCCCAGGGAACTCTACTCAATATTTGGTAATGACCTATATGGGAAGAAGCACAAGCTGGAATCAAGATTGGCGGGAGAAATATCAATAACCTCAGATATGCAGATGACACCACCCTTATGGCAGAAAGTGAAGAGGAACTAAAAAGCCTCTTGATGAAAGTGAAAGTGGAGAGTGAACAAGTTGGCTTAAAGATGAACATTCAGAAAACGAAGATCATGGCATCCAGTCCCATCACTTCATGGGAAATAGATGGGGAAACAGTGGAAACAGTGTCAGACTTCATTTTTGGGGGCTCCAAAATCACTGCATGAATGCAGCCATGAAATTAAAAGACTCTTACTCCTTGGAAGAAAAGTTATGACCAACCTAGATAGCATATTGAAAAGCAGAGACATTACTTTGCCAACAAAGGTCCGTCTAGTCAAGACTATGATTTTTCCAGTGGTGATGTATGGATGTGAGAGTTGAACTCTGAAGAAAGCTGAGTCCCAAAAAATTGATGCTTTTGAACTGTGGTGTTGGAAAAGACTCTTGAGAGTCCCTTGGACTGCAAGGAGATCCAACCAGTTCATTCTGAAGGAGATCAGCCCTGGGATTTCTTTGGAAGGAATGATGCTAAAGTTGAAATTCCGTACTTTGGCCACCTCATGCGAAGAGTTCACTCATTGGAAAAGACTCTGATGCTGAGAGGGATTGGGGGCAGGAGCAGAAGGGGATGACAGAGGATGAAATGGCTGGATGGCATCACTGACTGGATGGACATGAGTCTGAGTGAACTCCGGGAGTTAGTGATGGACAGGGAGGCCTGGCATGCTGCGATTCATGGGGTCGCAAAAAGTCAGACACAACTAAGTGACTGAACTGAACTGGTATGGGAAAAAATCTAAGAAAGAAGGGATATATGTATATGTATAGGTAATTCACTTTGCAGTATGCCTGAAACTGATATAGCATTGTAAAAGAAATATCTCCAATAAAAACTTTTTAAACATGTGTGAATTTCAACTTTTGTTCAGTGGAAAATTGCAGAGGATTGGAAGCAAAGAGTTATATATTTTGATTTATGCTTTTGAAAAATTATACTTGGAGTCCATGCAGAAAATGACTCTCAGGGAGGCAAGAGTACAAATAGAGAGATCAGAGAGGAAAGGACCACAATCCTCAGGAGGAGAGTTGATTGGTGGCTTCACTAAGTGTGGCAGCTATGAAGAGAGAAAGGGTTCAACACACCCTGATATGTACAAAAGTAGTTTGTACTTGAGTTTCCCTGGTGGCTCAGATGGTAAAGAGTGAGTGAAAGTTGCTGTCTTGTCCAACTCTTTGCAACCCCTTGGACTATACAGTCCGTGGAATTCTCCAGGCTAGAGTACTGAAGTGGGTAGCCTCTCCCTTCTCCAGAGGATCTTCCAAGACCAGGGACTGAACCCTGGTCTCCCTATTGCAGGCGGATTCTTGACCAGCTGAGCCACCAGGAAGCCCAGATGGTAAAGAATCTGCCTGAATGTGGGAGATCTGAGTTCAATCCCTGGGTCAGGAAGATGTCCTGGATAAAGGAACTGGCAACCAACTCCAGTATTCTTGCCTGGAAAATTCCATGGACAGAGGAGCTTGGTGGGCTATAGTCAACGGGGTTGCAAAGAGTCAGACATGACTGAGTGACTAACACTTTCAGTTAACACTTTTTCTGTTTGTACTTAGATGTACAAAGTTGGGCATCACAATATTTTAAAATTTCTCTAGACCCAAAGGCCCCTACATTTAAATTCCTAGAATGCTCCTTGAATATCCTGGTTTGGTTAATCCAGCAGAATGTCTCAAATGATCTAATCTTAAAAGTTTCATTTCATTTCATCTTTCACCCCTTAAGAAAAACACAAATGTCAGTACAATTTGGAGAAAATTAGATGAAGAATGGCAATACTTAACATCATTTCTAAAAAGGTAAAACAATATTTTGTCGCTGTCAGAGTGTCTTCTGGCTTAAATTATTAAAAAAAATACAAATATTGACATAATGGAATGACTTGGAAGAAGTTTCTAATGTTTGAAAATTTAAACACAAAGGAAAATTAAGACATAGCTCTGTGAGATACCCTAAGGAGGAAAATAAATTTGAATTGTCAGATACATTCCAGGCTCTCAGTAGGACAGTGGGCAACTTTTACCTTTCATGGAGAATAGAGATTATTCAGTAGAAGTTTTTCAAACAAAGCAAATTTATTGGAAATTTTTTTTTGATTATTGTACGGGATTGTGTGGGATTGGATTGGATTGTTTTGATGTTAGGAAGCTTTCTATGAGTATACTGCCCAAGGACAAATATTGGATTGACCAAAAAGTTCATGTGGGTTTTTCCTAATACAACATAATAATTCTGATACACAAGTAATATGGTTGAGGCATGAAGAGTGCTATCTTGGGGCCAAACTTCTTGGGTTCAAATTCCAGCTTTGCCATTTATCACCTGTGTAACTATCTGCAAGACAGTTAACCTCTCTGAGCTTCCCTTTCTTCCCCAGTAAAGAGAGACATTGTGATGCTCAAACAAGTAAATTTATGTGCAATACTTAATTACCATTAAGAAACTAAACACTGTTATTATTTTCATTATACATAATTGATAGATGAAGAAAAGTAAAACAAACTGGAATTTTTAAGAAAGATAATTTAGTCACCATGAGACGTATTTGAAGGCTACTTTGTAGTCCTTCCTTTAGAAATATTCATATTTCTGGGCTTCCTGAAAAATTTTCACATATTTAAGCATATGAGAAATACTATAAATAAGCTCAAATAAAATTAAAGTGCCTGACAATCATTAAAATGTATTTTAGTAAAATGTAATACATTTTGAAATGTATTATCTGAGTATCAAAATGTATTTTGGCAATTGAAAATTTACTCAATAAGATATACACTTGACTATAAATTTCTTACTGTTTAAAAAAAAGAACAAAAAAACAAACTTTAAGCTTTGGCATACATATTGGGGAAAGTATAACAAAGTGTTTGTGATATAGTGTCTAATGTATTTGAACTTTTTATTTTTAGCTTTGTTATTATACTCAAATCATGCAAATATGTACCACAGCCATTAATCAGCACTCTATAACTGAAGATGGATTTCTTAAAATAAATTTTTAAAATATGGCTAGAGAACAGGAAAGTACGTAATATCCTCTCTCCTGTGGAAATAAATCACCATTTTTCGGCTCTTCTCACGTGTCAAGCAGTAAATTTCATTGTCAAAATGTACAGAAGAAAGTAGAGGTCCCATGATCCATCCTCTAGTCCTCACCAATCCTTTGCTAATGGCTCATTCTTTGGGAATGATTAATGTGATAACTCCCAAACAACAGACAAAAATCTGCTTCTTTTCAATTCCTGCTGACAATGCAATAGTGGAAATACAACTCTGCATGAAACAGAGTATCATGGATCTGACCACATATTTGTTTGCCTTGGTGGACTAGAACAATTTAAATATTCTATATAATAAATGAAGACATAATGAGAAATGCCAAGCTCTGTTGTTCTATTAGCTCATTTGTACAATTAAAAGGCTTGAATCAAATGCACTTAATCAAAATTTTATAAAACACATAAAAATGATTTATTAGTTAAAATGTGTTACCTTATTTTGCATAAAAATGGTGGATTAATGATCACAGTATCTCTTTTGTAAAGTGAAAGCTATGTTATCAATTATTTTAGATCACAAGAGTTAGACCTAGCATAGGTTTTACTTTAAGGACAAATATCTCATAAAAATAACATCACCTGTATTAATACACAGAAGCTCCTCCAATGGTATGCTCTAATTTATGTCATCATCTTTTGAAAATAATATTTGAATAGGACACATGGCAGTTTCAGTAAGAAAACCCATAAGAAATCAACCTTAATTATCCTACCTGTCAATCTTATATCGAGGGAATAATTAAAACCTTTAAAATGAAAGGCATTTTAAATCTTGTTTCCAGTGATTTTTTCAAAACTACTGGCAGGGTATTGGTGTAAAAGTAATACTGAAGAGTTGTATTGAGGTAAAATTTAAAATAAAACATTTGAAAATCATAATAAAATTATATATATATAATCAATCTTTAAATAATTAAGTTTTATAACCCATTATCTTAAAAATATTCATGATTATGGATTTTTAGGAACAGAAGGTGCCATAAAAGAAATCCAGTACACTTTTACTTCTGTTATTATAGACTTCTCTCCAGCAGGTGGTTTACAGGTTCTAGAACTCATGCTTTCAAAGATAGGCCATGCCTATAGACTATTTCATTATTATGAATCCTTCCTTGCATTTTGTCCAAGGCTGTTGCTTACTTGTTTCAGTTCTCTCTTCTGGGCTATAAAATAATGTCTATACTCTCTTCCAACATGACAAATCTTAAAAAAAAAAAAAAAAATTAGAGTGTTATCTTCTCTACAGTGAAGTTTTTATCTAGTTCAAACTTTCCCAGTTCCTTTAATCATTTCTCAAATTGCCAGGTAACAGAAAACTTTCTTGTTTGTACTCATCAAGATTGTCAATATTTCTCTAAGTATGTGGGGCCAGAACAATCTAAATGTTTAATTGTTGTTTATCATTTCCCTTAGCAAGAGAAATTCAGACCTAGGTTCTGGAATGACACCACCATTTTCAGTTGGGAATAAGTTTTTTTTTCCTTGTAAATATATATGATTTTTTCTTATTCTTCAAAATATGTCAGCCCAGTCTAGTTCTCAGAATTGTGTTCTATATTCAATTTAAAATAAATACAATTGATAGTGCTTTGAGAACTGTAAAGCACTAAAAAGTGTGGAGCAAATATATTGTTATTATTTGTCAGCATTCTCTTAAAGATTAATTCAGTCTTCTTATCATAATTGGCTGAATATCTACGTTTTACTCATAAACTGTTTTCATATGAGATAACAATGCTGGTTATGTCTTAGTGTATACTAAGTTCCAAGCACTATGTTGCTGCTTGACCTGTATATTTATCTAATTGATGTGACCTTGTGGAGGCAGTACAATGAACTTCATTTTGTATATTAGGAAGTTGTACTTATATCCCAAGCTGTACTTATGCAAGACATTTTCACATTTTTGTTAAATTTCCCTTGTTTCTTTTAGATCAGTTTTAACTTGGACCAATGGACTTCAAAATTTTTTGCAACTCACTATCTGTTAAAAACTAAGCAAATATATATACACATATATATATATATATGTATTTGTTTATAAATTATATGTGCCGATATACTCACATATAATTTTTTTTATTTGAAAGTTGCTCAGTTGTGTCCGACTCCTTGCGACCCCATGGACTATATAGTCCATGGAATTCTCCAGGCCAGAATACTGGAGTGGGTAGCCTTTCCCTTCTCCAGGGGATCTTCCCAACCCAGGGATTAAGCCCAGGTCTCCTGCATTGCAGGTGGATTCTTTACCAACTGAGCTATCAGTGAAGATCACATTAATATATAAATTACTAAAATTATAAACTTAAAAGAATGACCTAAATTTAAATGAAAATTCTAAATGTTTCTCAGTGGAATATCCTGTGTGTCTGTGGATTATAGGTGCTTTAAAACACCCCTACAATTCCTGCTGGCTCGGTGCTAAAGAATCTGCCTGCCAATGCAGGAGACATGGGTTTGATTCCTGGGCCCACTCCAGTATTCTTGCCTGGGAAATCATATTGACAGTGGAGCCTAGAAGGCTACAGTCCATGGGTTCACAAAAGAGTCAGACGTGACTTAGCAATTATACAACAACAAAAACTATTCTTTTTATCAGGTTCGGTTCAGTTCAGTCGCTCAGTCATGTCCGACTCTTTGCGACCCCATGAATCACAGCACGCCAGGCCTCCCTGTCCATCACCAACTCCTGGAGTTCACTCAGACTCACGTCCATCGAGTCATGATGCCATCCAGCCATCTCATCCTCTGTCGTCCCCTTCTCCTCCTGCCCCCAATCCCTCCCAGCATCAGAGTCTTTTCCAATGAGTCAACTCTTCACATGAGGTGGCCAAAGTACTGGAGTTTCAGCTTTAGCATCATTCCTTCCAAAGAAATTCCAGGGCTGATCTCCTTTAGAATGGACTGGTTGGATGTCCTTGCAGTCCAAGGGACTCTCAAGAGTCTTCTCCAACACCGCAGTTCAAAAGCATCAATTCTTCAGCTCTCAGCTTTTTTCACAGTCCAACTCTCACATCCATACATGACTACTGGAAAAACCATAGCCTTGACTAAACAGACCTTTGTTGGCAAAGTAATGTCTCTGCTTTTGAATATGCTATGTAGGTTTTAGCCTATCTTTGTACAACCATGAACTCAAAATGGCTTTTTTAAATTGTCAAATGGTTGAAATAAATCAAAGGAAGAATACTATTTTGTAGGACATAAAAATAACATAAAAATAAAATTTCATTGTTTTATTGGAACACAGTTTCACTCTCCGCTCCCCTCCTCCCCACTTTGTACTTTGTCTATGGCTACTTTTATGCTACAACTACAGAGATAAATGCTTCTGACAAAGATTGGATGGCTCACAAAGCTTAAAATATATACTATCTAGCATTTTTTTTACATCCCTGCTGTAGACCAATGAAATCTTATATCAGAAGTATAGAGATAGTCACTGGAGATACAATCTTGTGGCGTTAGAGGAGCTGGCCTCAGAGTTTGAGACTTAGGTTGTACGCCTGGTTCTTGTTAGCCTCATGCCCCTTGGAAATGATCTTCACTTTCTGGTTCTTTGATTCTGCGTTTGTGAAATGATGACACTGCATTGGATAAGCCCTCTGTGCTCCTAAGTTCTTCAGTTTAATGCTCCAGAAATGAGCCATGCATAAACAAATACATCTGATGTGCATGTATTGCAATCAGAACCAGATATATATGGTTTTAAGAGTCTTCCTAGGCTTGATGGAATAACTAACTATAGCAATAATAAAAATAAATCTTAGCACTGATAATACACTTGGCATCATTTAGTGTAGGGCTAAGAAACACATTTTCAAATTATTATGCTTGAAAGAACAGAACTGCAATTGGGGAAAACGAATGCTTCATCATAAATAAATTATGACCTTCAAGACCATAAAAATGCAAATCCAAATTTAATGAGGAACTAAATGCCCTAGATTTTACCATTAAATCAACAATTTGATCTTGATAGTATAATGTTTATTTCACCTTTCAGAGAGTCTTAGACAAATTCCTCTGAAAGCCTCTAGTTTACTATCTAGATTTATTTTGCCCATTCAGTTTTGCTTTCAAAACTGAATTTAATATATTTATTAAAAGTAATTTTAATTATTCAAACTTAAGAATTTATTGAAAAATAATTAAGACCAAAACAGTTGTATAAGCAAGTCCGTATGAAATGTAATATGAAAAGCAAGCACTTTATAAGAGACTTTTGATTTTTTTTTTAACAAATAGCAATAAAACTCCTCATCCTTTTAAATATGCAGGCATGCTAATTTCAACTTTCTGAGTTATTTGTCTGGATTTATTAATGGTGGCAACAAATACTCTAGACCTTCAAGCATAAAGCATGTAATGGTGATTAAGAAATGTTTCCACTTGGAGCAGTAACAGCTTGTAAAAGTATTACAGGAAAAGAATGCCAAATAAGAGGTAGATTTTCCAGATGCCTAGGAAATCCCCTCTGTGTGAAAAACATTTGGAATCTAAATGAATTCTTTGAGGCCGATAGGTTACCAGCTTCTCTCCTGCTTTAGAGTTCTTGTCTGACTAAAGTTTCCTGGTGATAATGAAGGAGCATAGCATTCTCAGACATTGAGATTGTGACTCTATTTGTATAGTGACATAATTTTAGAAAAAAAAAAAATCTAGCATGCGGGTTCTAACATGTACTGACATATTTTAAAACACAAGGAGGCAGGTATTTAATGTCAGGTTTGTCCCAGAAAATTTAAGATGTGCAATTGCAACATCTATATGAAGTATTAAAAATGAATCTTAAAAATGAGCAAATCAATGCACAAAGTAGTTTCTGTCAAAAACAGCTTATTGAACAATTCATTGTTTGTGTTGTGACAGAGAACAAAGCTGAGTCCACGCTGAATCTACTCCTTTAACTCCAACCTTTGGCTCTGTTGCCTGTGCTGAGTCAGCTGGCTCTGTAACGTTTGTAACAGAATGTTGCCTATAGCCTAAAATTTAGAGAAGAGCCCTTTCTCAATGCTCTGACCTTTAAGTTATAACACTTTTTATTTCATATACAAATAAAAAATTGCAGAATAAAGAATAACATTTGTCTTGTTGGAGGTTTATAGGTCTACTGTGACCAGACCTGTTGAAACTGTAAGAAGAAAGGATTCCAGCACCAAGAAGTTTGTAACAACCAGCCACACCTCTTCCCTTAGAGTATTTAAGAAGCCTGAATTCTAACTCAAGCAAGATGTTTCTTTGGGGCACAAGTCTGCCCCAAAATCCTTTTCAGTCTGTTAACTTTTCAAATAAAGTTGCTATTCGTCTCTCCAACAAATCTCTCCTGATGTATTTGCCAGTGGAGCAGGGAGCAATACGAACTTAACACCTGGTAACACCATCAAACCATAGAACAGGGAGTGAGAAGAGAAAGCTAATACAATCTCTGACTCCTGAGTGAAAGCTCTTCCAATAGAGCACTTATATACAACTTGCATGTAGATCTTTACCACTTTTCCATGTCTATAGCCTTTATTCTAAAAGCATGACTGGCCTGATACAAGCACTCAGTAAACAGTTATTGAATCAACAAGGTGTGCAATGGTGTTGCTACAACGTTAGACTATACTATGCCAGTGTTTTAAAAACGGCCACATTTGTCTTACTGCCTTACTTGATTTTTCCTGTTAACAAGGATCCTGCTTGAATCACTTAATTAATTCCTAAATAATTCTTGAGTATCAGTTATTTACAAGGTGCTTTTCTAGGAGGTGGAAATAAAACAATGAATTAAACATACAAGTCTGATTTCCTGGATTTATACTCTAGTGGGAGAAGTCAAGACATCAGTAAAAATAAAGTACTTTAATGTAAACTCTGGACTTTGGATTATAAAGTGTATCAGTTAGGTTAATCAACTATAAACCAATGTACCACCTGGTGCTGGATATCAATAGTAGAGGAGGTCATGGATATATGGGTGCAGGGGGTACATGGGAGCTCTTTGTATTTTCCACTTAATTTGGCTGTAAACCACCAACATCTGCTTTAAAAAATAAAGTATATTTAAAGTATTAGATTAGATGGTGATGAGTCCATTGGAGAAAAAGAAAAGAGGATAAGAAGGATAGAAAGTAATAAGAATTATTTGAAAGATACAATATGATCACAAAAACTACCTGGAAGTTTTTATATTTATATTTCCTTTTATTTTGTTATTTTATTTTCCTGTTTTTCTCCCTAACCTGTAAAATGTTTTTAATTTGAAGCACACATTAGCAAAATTGTTAGGGCATATCTCTATTAATTATCAAGTCTAAAATGACTGCCCATCAGACAGTCCTCATGAATCCACAAAGTCCCACATGATCTGTATCCCACTGGGCTCTACTCCAGTATCACCTATTTCCTTCAACTCCTCCTACCTACACTGTCCTCTGGACTAATCCGCCACACACCAAAACTTTCTGTACCTCACACCTTGCTCTTTTTGTTTCTTATGCCTGGGGTACTCTTGCCTGGAAAATCCCATGGACGGAGGAGCCTGGAAGGCTGCAGTCCATGGGGTCACTGAGGGTCGGACATGACTGAGTGACTTCACTTTCACTTTTCATTTTCCTGCATTGGAGAAGGAAATGGCAACCCACTCCAGTGTTCTTGCCTGGAGAATCCCAGGGACAGGGAAGCCTGGTGGGCTGCCATCTATGGGGTCGCACAGAGTCAGACACAACTGACGTGACTTAGCAGCTTAGCAGCAAGCACCTAGAATCTGGAACTAACTCTCTGGCTTGAATCCTAGCTCCATTACTATTAGCCTATGACCTTAGCAAAGTTTCTATTCCTCTCTGTGCCTCAGTTTCCTCATCTGTAAAGTGAAATCATTAGCTTGCTCACAAGTGGACTGTGTGAAGTAAATGTGTTAATGGATACTAAGCAAATAGTGCCTGGCACATGGCAAAATTTATGTAAGTGCTTCCAGATCGGCACGCAATTCTCCTTCTTTTGCCTTCTTCAGGTCTTCACATAGGGAGACCAATTGTGATCTTCTCTTTTAATATTACGGTCTCCTGTGCCTATCCCATCCCCGTTTCCTTTATTTAATGTGTTGTGCAGGACTTAGCACCACCTAATTTATTATGTATTTCTTATTTATTTTAACTGTCTTCTACAACTAAAATATTAGAACCATGAAAGTAAGACTTTCTTTTCTGGGTAACTATCGTGTCCCAACAACTATGTCAATAGTCAATGCTCAATAATCTATGTTTAATGATGGGATGGGTGTATGTAAGAATGAGTCCACTCAGCAGAGAAAACCTGAAAATGTTCACAGATATCTTTGATCCATCTAGGTTTGATCTAAAGATATACTGGGAAACACTACTAAGTTGGTAGTTGTGTGGCATCCAAATGATCATTTCAAATCTGAAGTCTTTAACACTCATTTTTTTGTGACATTAAAAAAAAAGTGAAACTGACTGCTTTCTGTCCTACTAAATTTTCTGGGTCTGTTTTAATAAATTAAAAGTTAAAGAAACCAATTTAGAGGTATCTAAATTCAAAAGATATTAGTTATATATCTTTGGTACCAATTTTTAAAATATATTATTTTTGTAATCATCTTCTATGTTTGTATAGCATACCAAAGAAACAAATATTTACTCAAGAAAATCAGACCAGGGAGTGACTGTATCATATTTATTCAGAAATGAGCTATGAATGGCTTACTCATAACTATAATCTATTTTATCAAAATGTACACATACATATTTAATTAATTAAATGTAAGCTAAATCATATGCTTACATGGCCTCATGATGTGATAAAATATTTATTGCAACTTATTCAGAAATGATAAAATAATGAAGAGCAGTTATCACAGATAAAATAAAACTTTATAATTAATTTGAAGACTTTAATAAACAAAAAATTTCTTTTTACTCTATTTAAAAAATTACTCTTTTAGCTAATAATTTGAACAAATAGCTTATAAATGTTAAATCAATAAAGACTACAATGAAAGTTCCTTGTACATTGTATGTATAAAGTTGAAAATCAATTGTGATTATCATTATTGTTTTCAATATTCTACAATTTTAAATTCATTGAAGTTCCAAAACAAAAAACACTGATTTTAAAAGATTTATGCACCCTGATGTTCATAGCTGCACTATTTACAAGATCCAGGACATGGAAGCACCCTAAACGTGCATTGACAGATGAGTGGATAAAGAAGATGTGGTATATACATACACAGTGGAATACTACACAACCTCAAAAAGAATGAAATCTTGCCATTCACAGCAACATGGGTAAGCTTGGATAGTATTATGCTAAGTGAAATAAGGTAGAGATAAAGACAAATACTGTATGATATCACTTATATATGGAATGTAAAAATTACAACAAACTAATAAATATAACAAAAGTGAAGCAGATTCATAGATCTAGAGAATGAACTAGTGTTTACCAGCAGGGAGAGGGAAAGGAGGAAGGGTAGGAGGGTAACAGGCACAAACTATGAGGTATAAAATAAGCTACAAGGATATATACAAAACGGGGAATACAGCCAATATTTTATAATAACATTAAATGGAATATAACCTTTAAAAACTGTGAATAACTATACTGTACATCTATAACAATATAATATTGTATAGCAACTATACTTCAATTAAAAATAAAATAAAATTCACTGAATTTCTAATCTTATCTAATTTTAAAATGCCAATAAATGCTTGATGTTAGTATTTGTTGATTTTGAATTTAACTTAAGTAATCTTAAACCAGCACACTGGCAAATTTACTTAAGAAATTCAGGCATGAATTAAACAAATGACTACCTTTTAAAGATTGCATTAATTTTCTTTTGCCTCTGTCAGATTGAACCAGTCCTATTTTTCAAACAGTTTTACTTCACTCTGAAGAACAGTTCTCAGGGAATTGCCAACTTCATTCCTAAAATTGCCCATTTATATACCATCACATCATCTTACTTCATACAGAATGATCACTTTGCACAAAACAGTTGTTTCTAACTTTTCTTTCCAGAAAATTGTTTCACCTACCAGATTTAGATCCAATTGTATAGTTCAGAGTGCTTTAATTTTCAGTTTAATATAATTCTGTAAGCATGCTGAAGACTTTTGGTGGATGAATTGTTAAGGCAAGTGTGTGAATACAAAATTTAAGAACAGTCTGTCTTTAATCAAACAGAAACTGCTCTCCTACTCTGTGTTAAATATTAGCTTCATATGACAAGCTATTGACTAGAATAGTCTAGATTAGTTTTCTCCTTGTAAATGATGATGCTGATATCTATGTTATGTTACAAATGACACAGTTCTGCAATGTTCCTGACTCTTGGCTATCAAGAAATAAGTCATTGTTAATGATCTCCTAGAAAAAGTAAAAAATGCTAGTCAAGATTAAACATTTTCAGAGTCTACAAAACAATGAGGCAAAATTTAAATAAATATTTAAGTTAGCTGTACTATGAGGCAGTAAATAATTTCAATAATGTTGCCACTTTTTACATAATTTGCACAGCTACTCTTTAGGGATTATCTCCGTAGTAAAAATGTGTTAGCAAAAAAGAAAGTCAGTATCAACTCTATAAACATATATTCAGTTCACATCAGTTCAACTGCTCAGTAGTGTCCAAATCTTTGCGACCCCATGGACTGCAGCATGCCAGGTCTCCTTGTCCATCTACAACTCCTGGAGTTCACCCAAACTCAAGTCCATTGAGTCAGTAATGCCATCCAAGCATCTCATCCTCTGTCCTCCCCTTCTCCTTCTGCCTTCAATTTTTCCCAGCATCAGAGTCTTTTCAAATGAGTCAGTTCTTCATATCAGGTGGCCAAAGTGTTGGAGTTTCATCTTCAACATCAGTCCTTCCAATGAATACCCAGGAAAGATCTCCTTTAGGATGGACTGTTTGGATTTCCTTGCAGTCCAAGGGACTCTCAAGAGTCTTCTCCAACACCACAGTTCAAAAACATCAATTCTTCGGTGCTCAGCTTTCTTATAGTCCAACTCTCACATCCATACATGATCACTGGAAAAACCATAGCCTTGACTAGATGGACCTTTGTTGACAAAGTAATGCCTCTGCTTTTTAATATGCTATCAAGGTTGGTCATAATTTTCCTTCCAAAGAGTAAGCGTCTTTTAATTTAATGGCTGTAGTCACCATCTGCAGTGATTTGGGAGCCCAAAAAAATAAAGTCAGCCACTGTTTCCACTGTTTCCCCATCTATTTGCCATGAAGTGATGGCACCGGATGGCATGATCTTAGTTTTCTGAATGTTGAGTTTTAAGCCAACTTTTTCACTCTCCTCTTTGACTTTTATCAAGAGGCTTTTTAGTTCCTCTTCACTTTCTGCCATAAGGGTGGTGTCATCTGCATATCTGAGGTTATTGATATTTCTCCCAGGAATCTTGATTCCAGCTTGTGTTTCTTCCAGCCCAGCGTTTCTCATGATGTACTCTGCATAGAAGTTAAATAAGCAGGGTGACAATATACAGCCTTAACATACTCCTTTTCCTATTTGGACCCGGTCTGTTGTTCCATGTCCAGTTCTAACTGTTGCTTCCTGACCTGCATACAGGTTTCTCAAGAGGCAGGTCAGGTGGTCTGGTATTCCCATCTCTTTCAGAATTTTCCACAGTTTGCTGTGATCCACACAGTCAAAGCTTTGGCATAGTCAAGAAAGCAGAAATAGATGTTTTTCTGGAACTCTCTTGCTTTTTTGATGATCCAGTGGATGTTGACAATTTGATCTCTGGTTCCTCTGCCTTTTCTAAAACCAGCTTGAACATCTGGAAGTTCACGGTGAGCATATTGCTGAACTTAATTTGCCATAAGTTGTGTTATTCTAGTTGATTGTTCATCCTATCTACCATCTATATACTAAATATCTCTTAGATTTTGGCAAAAATTACATTCTCTATCAGAGAAAAAACACTAAGGTTATGTGTTAGTTTTCATGTTGTTAAATTCATTGTTTAATTTTCAGGCCTTAGATCACACCCTCTCCTTAATTTGTTGTCTTTACTTCGATGCCAGGACATTTTTCTCTTCTGGTTTAGTCTCTACATCTCTGTCTGTTCTTTTTCATTCTCATTTGCTTGTACCTTCTCAACTTCTAAATATCTGTTTAACCTCTTCTCTTTTCTATCTTTATACTTACTAGATTGATAAGTTCCTCTGGTCTTATGAATTTAAACACCAAACAAATGGTCTCTTATGGTTCTGAAATTAATAGCATTTGCGTTCAGATTTCTCACCTGAATTCCTCATGATGGTATGCAACTATCAACTTGACGTATCCCTTTGCACGTTTATGCTTAGTTGCTCATTCATGTCTGACTCTGCGACCCCATGGATTATAGCCTGCCAGTCTTCTCTGACCATGGAATTTTCCAAGCAAGAATACTGGGACAGGTTGCCATTTCCTACTCCAGGGGATCTTCCCAACCCAGGGTTCTAATCCACATCTCTTGTGTTTCGTGCATTGGCAGATGAATTCTTTACCACTGCACCATCTGGGAAGCCATCCATTTGCACATCTAATACTCATCTCAGTCTCCATTTAGTCAGCCTTTCTCTTATTATTGAAAGGAAACTTCATTCTTCATGTTGTTCAGGACCCAAATTATGAAATTAGCCTTGACTCATCTCTTTACCTCACCTTGTGTGAAAGTGAAAGTTTCTCATTCGTGTCTTTCTCTTTGCAATCCTATGGACTACACAGTGCATGAAATCCTCCAGGCCAGAATACCAGACTGGGTAGCCCTTCCCTTCTCCAGGGGATCTTCCCAACCCAGGGATTGAACCCAGGTCTCCCACATTGCAGGTGGATTCTTTACCAACTGACCTATTAGGGAAGCCCTCAGCTTGTATACAACCCTCCAACCCAACAGCAAATGTTATCGATTACATCTTCAAAACATGTCCAGACGCTCAACACTCCTCACTCCTTCTACTGCTACCACCAGATCTGCACCAACATCTCACAGATGCTTTATTGCAATAGCCTCCTGACTTTTCTCAGCTTCCAGTGACCTCTTTTCTCTTCTCAATATAGTAAGTCCCCTACAGATGACAAGTCCCATTCCTAAAGCATGTTCATAAGTTCAGTTTGTAAATTCAACAAAGTTAGCCTAAGTACCCAACTAATACAAATGACTATATAGTACTTTACTATAATAGGTTTATAATACTTTTCACACGAATAATACATTAAAAAAACACAAAATAAAACATTTTTAGTCTTGTAGTAGAGTGCTTTGAAAAGTAGAGTAGTACAATACAGCAGCTGGCATACAGGGGCTGTCACTGAGTTAATAGGCAAGAAGAGATTCTGATTGGAGGAGGGAGATGAGAAATGGTAGAGCTGAAGGATCATTACTAATAGGAGATGGAGGGCAAGTTGCAATGTCACTCACACCTGATGTTGATGGAACAAGCTCTGTTTCCTTGATGGGTTCAATTCTATGTACCTCAGTGATGTTTGGATAGTAAAATATTTTTTAATCACGGATGACATAGTAGCATTGGATTGCATTCTGAATGGCTGCTGCAACCTCCACGTACTGCTCTACTTAAGTGATTGGAGATGTCCATGGATATTTGCGTCTTTGAAAGGTCGCAACTTGGTTACTTCTTGAAGAGGCCAAGAGTTGGTTGAATACAGGAGCTATGGCTATACAATAATAAAAGCCACATCCATTCATTACCAAAATTGCTTGTGGAAACAGTTTAAATTTATTTAGACAGGCAACTGAAGCTTTGGCTTCCTGTATCATTTCCATCTGACACTGTACTTTGCTGTCTCATTCATTTCATATTTTAGCAGTTCTTATCTTATTTTTTCCATTCACTTATTACCTAATGATGCTCTGTCTTATTGTTCATTGTGGTGTTTACTCCAACTATCACACTTATACTAAATTTTAAGTTCACTTATTTTTAATATTTTGTTTCACATACTTATACATTAAATTCTGATTAATATTTTCTTACAGTAATTATTTTTTTTACAAGTCAACAGGAAGAATTACATACCATTCCAAACTTTATAACATCAGAGGTCCCTTTTATTATTTTTATTCATCTGAATCATAGTTTAATTTGATAATTTTGAATCAGTCAGCACAATGATTGGTGGAAATTTTTTATCAGGAAAATTTTCCTAAAGTAGGTGAGTTGGGAACAAATGCTTATTATATGTTTGGGTTGGGGGAATAAAAAAGGGGGGCATTCCAATTGATGGAAGACTCAAAGGCATGCAAATAAGCAGCATGGAAGAATGGAAAGTTGGCTGGATTTAACTAGAGGGGAGAGTCAGTCTGTAGTGGAAAAAGATAAAATTAGAGAGGTACAAAAGTGCCAGTTGATAGAGGACCTTGAATTATAGGCCAAGAGTTTAGACGATACAGTAAGAGTAGCTGATTCTTGAGCAGGAAGGTGATGTGATAAAAATGGCATTCGCAGAAGATTATTTTAGCAATTTACAAAGGAATAATTGTACAAAAGGAGACTGGAATTAGGATCACCAGCAAAGAAGTGATTGTAACCAATGTGTGAATAGAACAGACCAGAAGTCACATAAAAAGGGAGAAAATGATGAATATGTCAGATACTATGAAGCAAGAGGTTTCAAAGTTTGATCCCTGAATCACTGATATAGGAATCACCTAGGATGTTTGTGAAAAATTCACATTCCTGTACTTCATGTCAAAACTCAATACAATTCTTCAGAGTGATCACTGAGAATGAGCATTTTAACAAATTTTTCTATGTGATTATCTTTCCAAATCAAAGTTTGAGAAGTTATGCTCTAGAGGAAGAATTAAATGAACATGATAACTATACTTGAGAATGAAGGAGAAAGAAGAGTACAATTACATGGCAGCCACCTTAAGGTTTAGGAAAAATGATAGAGCAATTGATAGATAAGAATTTAAGTAGGTTTTATTTTTTAAAGGAGTTTCAGCTTCACAGCAAAATTGTGAAGAAAGAAAGAGCAGAAGAAACAGGAAGTTCCCATTTATTTCCTGCCCCTGTACACACAGAGACTCCTCCATTTTCAACATCCCCCACCAGAGCAGTACACTTGTTGCAATGTTTGAACCTACCTTGGCAAGTCCTTACCATCCAGAGTCCATAGTTTATATTATGGTTCACTCTTGGTGTTGTATGTTCTGTGGGTTTGGAAACGCTTATAATGACATTTATCCACATTTATGGTATCATACAGTGTAGTTTCACTACCATACAAATCCTGTGCTCTGCCTATTCATTCCTCCTTCCTAAAGTGCTAGCAACCACTGATTGACACAGTTTTGCCTTCTCCAGAATGTCATATACTTGGAATCAACACTGTATGGAGCCTTTTCAGATTGGCAATTTTTTCCACTTAGCAATTTGCACTTAAGGTTCATCCATGGAAAACACTATGCTATTGATGACATCTGAAACCATGATATATGGATGCTGCTTTACACAAAGATAAAGAGTTCAAGACATAGGTGTCCCCAAGTCTAAGTGATAGAAAGAAAAAAAAATCAGCAGAAAATGAAGCATAGAAAACAAACATGTAGAAAATTACCTATGGTTGCCCTTTGAGCAAACCTAGGATAGAGAAATATTAAACATAATTTAAATGGGAAGGAAGTATTTGTTAGGTGTGAACTTTTGGAGATCCTTGGATTTTATGTCACAGGACATAGCTTTCCTAAACTAAATTGGATAGGGATAACTTGTGTGCTTATAAAACAAACTCAGATTCACAGGTCCTGGTCCAGAATTGAGTCAGATTATCTAGGAGACAAGAGTGGGAATTGGTATTTGGCAAGTTTCTCAGGTGATTTTTATGGTTGCCTAGAGACTGATTGTTTCCTAATGAGATTCATGTTTCCCAAACAGTCCCCAGAGGGATGATGGTTTATGTTGAGATAATACAGATGTAAAATCTAGACTTGTCTACAGGCATAGCTAACTGACACTACAAAAGGTGTGGACAGCGGTACTTTTCTAGATTAAAATAGAGCAGTAGTTTTCAGTCCGAGGTCATTTTGTTCCCTGGGGGACATGTGGTAACATCTGGAGACAATTTTGATGGTTACAAATTGGGGTGGGGGGCCTGTTAACTTGCATCTAGTGGATGCAGAGCAGTGATGCTGCCAAACATCCTCCAGTGCAAAGGGAGTCGTCTTCCTCCCCCCAGCAAAGAGTTATTGGCCCACGTGTTGATCCTGCCAAGAGGGAGAAACTCTAAAATAAAGGGAAACAATAGTGAAGTGAAATATATGGATCTAATTTTAATTACAATTTTAAATTAAAAATAACAGCAGCGGCAGCTATAAAAGACATTCTCAGGATGCTTGTGGGAAACTTGTGCATGGTCTAGTCAGAGTATAATATAGAATTATTGTTCTCTTTCTGAGGAATGGTGTTATTATGGTTACAAAAATGAATGCTTATATTTAAGACATGCACGCTGAAGTATGCAACCTAGTTTCAGATGATGGAGCAAAGAAAACTGTGTACACACACACAGACACATATATATCTAGAGGGAGAGCATATATATGTGATAAAACATTAACAATGTTTCACATATGAAGAGGTATATAAATGTTCATTTGTTTTCCTATCAACTTTTAGATTTGTTTAAAATTTACTCATTACAAAGTTGTGAAAAGTGTGGGAAACAGAGGTTAAGGCAGTTGACATGTGACTCAGTGAAGCATCTGACAACTTTGGCCAATCTTCTTTTATTTCATTTCTCTTCCCTCTTTCTTTTATCTGGATGGTTTTTGCTTTCTGGGGGCAAAATGATTCCAGTCTGCCTCACTAGAAAGAAGTCTTTCATTTCCACTGTGGGGTATAATTACCTGTGCAGTACCAGTGAATGGGAAACTCCCCAGTGACTTGTAGAAACTACTTTTTTAGGCACACAAAATAGAAAAAGAGATAAAGACCCATATCGCTTGGTTTTCACTCAAACTATCTAAACTCTACCACAGTCACTTTCTAATCATGATATGATAACTCGAGTGACTAAATTCCTGCTGTGGTGAAGCTGTAATCTTTCCTGTGTTCTCCTTACCCTGCCACACATTCCAAGGCAATCAACAATTTCGCTGAAGCAGATCTTTCACCTTAGTGAAATGGTTTATAAACTGCTGCCACTTTTATTAAAGACACTGTTGCTTTTATTTTACTCTTGCTAAACACTCAAATATATTTTTTTCAGTGTTTCATAGGGCCTTGCATCTTGGTGTACCCTGCAGAAACTTCATGATTTATAATAACATGGTATTTTTCTACAACTGGTTAACATATTCAAACTAACATGACTATATTGTTGTAACCGATTCATTTTGCTTTACATCTGAAACTAATACAACATTGTAAATAAACTATTTTCCAATAAAAATGATTAAAAATAAAAATTTCTGAACACATATGTTTAATACAGTAGGATAAGTGAATATGTAGCATATAATTGAATATTTCAGGCTTAATTTTTTTCTGTTTAAAGATCAAACCACTTTTCAGAAGTTTTACAAAACTAGCATCAACCTTCCAACTGAAGTTCGACTCTTCTGATACAATTTCCTAAATTAAAATGCTCCAGTTTGAATCACTATTTCCCTAGGAAAGCCTCATAAACATATTCACCATCTTAGATCACTAAGGCATATCGCTTTTTAAAATTAATCATTTTTCAAAATGATACATACTTTATAATCAAATGCATATATATTATACTAAAATTATATTGCATAATTATTCAGAAAAAGAGTTGGGATATGCTTTAGATTTAGATTTGAAATAGTTTTCAAATTGATACTTTTTGATGCTGTGATAATTACGACAATTTAAATTGTACATAGGCCAAAAAAAATTAATTTAACCTTCTCTTTGGATGGTATTACCAACTCAATGGACATGAGTTTGTGCAAACTCCGAGAGACAGTGAAGGACGGGGAAGCCTGGCATAATACAGTTCATGGGATAGCACAGTGTTGGACGTGACTCAGTGACTGAATAACAACAAACCTTCTCTCGGAATTACAATGTGGTGATCTGTTAAAAAAAAAGTTATCACAAAATAGTATGTAGTTTTTTAAATAGTAAAAGCGTGTGTGTATAAATAGAGCTTTATAGATTGATAGATACATAGACAAAAATATTCAAATCTGGAAAGGAATACACCCCAAATTTTAAAGGTATTTACATCAAGCGATTGATAATACAGAGGGGATGGTGGGAGACTAATTTTTCCTTTTGTTTAGTTTTATTTTCTAAATATGTCAGTATCATACATTAAATTATACTGTGTGTATATATCTTTAAAAGCTACTGAATATTCTGCAGCTTTATATTAAGATTCTGAACTTTTCTAAAATGTCAGCACATCTGTTAGGTTGAAAATATTTCTGATGACAGTCAAGGTCAAGTATTAGCTTGTATGTAGCACAGCCAAAATTATCCTTTCACCAAATAATGACGACTGATGAGTAAAGAAATCCCTCTTTGTCACTAAGTTAATTAAGGGATTTAACAAAGGTGACACCTGACAAGTCAAATAAATTTGATATATTCAACAACAGACAATAAATGGCAACATAGTGTTATGGGCAAAAACATCTTAGAACACTTATCGAGGAGATAAGATCAGAGAATACCTGAAAATCAGTTGAGCTGATGGTGAACCACCACAGGCAGGGGCAGAACAACTACTTTAAATTCTTGTTAAATGTAACAACAAATGTAGCATATGTCATTCAAATGTCAAGATATATCATGTCCTTGGATTGGAGGAATCAATATTGTGAAAATGACTATATTACCCAAAGCAACCTATAGATTCAACAGAGTCCCTATCAATCTGCCAATGTTATTTTTCACAGAACTAGAACAAATAATTTCACAATTTGTATGGAAACACAAAAGATCCCAAATAGCCAAAGCAATATTGGGAAAGAAGACTGGAGCTGGAGGAATCAACCTTCCGGACTTCAGACTATACTACAAAGCTACAGACATCAAGACAATTTGGAGCTGGCACAAAAGCAGAAATATAGGCCAGTGGAATGAGATAGAAAGTGGAGATAAATTTACATACTTGTGGGCACCTTATCTTTGACAGAGGAGACAAGAATATACCATGGGGCATAGACAGCCTCTTCAATAAATAGCACTGGAAAAACTGGACAGCTACATGTAAAAGAATGAAATCAGAACACTTCCTAACAGCATACAAAAAGATAAACTCAAAATGGATTAAAGACCTAAATGTAAGACCAGAAACTATAAAACTCTTAGAAGAAAGCAGGCAAAATACTTTTTGACATCAAGTACAGCAAGGTCCTCTATGATCCATTTCCTAAAGTAATGGAAATAAAAACAAAAATAAACAAGTGGGACCTAATTAAATTTTAAAAGTTTTTGCACAATGCAGGAAACTATAACCAAGGTGAAAAGACAACCCTCTGAACGGGAAAAAATAATAGCAAAAGAAACAACCTGAAAAGGATTAATCTCCAAATTATACAACCAGCTCATGGAGTTCAATACCAGAAAAACAAACAACCCAATCAAAAAGTGGGCAGAAGATCTAAACTGACATTTCTCCAAAGAAGACATTCAGATGGCTAACAAACACAGGAAAATATTCTCAAATCACTCATCATTAGAGAAATGCAAAACAAAACTACAATGAGGTATTATCTCAGACCAGTCAGAATGGCCATCATCAAAAACTCTAAAACCAATAAATGCTGAAGAGGGTATGGAGAAAAGGGAACTCTCTTGCACTGTTGGTGGGAATGCAAAATGATATAGCCACTATAGAAATATTGTATATTAATTCAAATATATGGAATCTAGAAAGATGGTACTGATGAACCTATTTGCAGGGCAGCAAAGGAGATACAGACATAAAGAATAGACTTTAGAAGGGAGGGAAAGGAAGGGAAGTCTTGAGAAAATAGTACTGAAACATATATATTATCATATGTAAAATAGATAGCTAGTGGGAATTTGCTCTATGATTCAGGAAACCCAAAGCCGGTGTTCTGTGACAACATACTGGGGTGGGATGAGGAGGGAATTGAGAGGGAGGCTTAAGAGGGAGAGGACATATGTATGTCCATGGCCGATTCATGCTGATGTATGGCAGAAGCCATCACTATATTGTAAAGTTATTATCCTCTAATTAAAAATAAAAAACAAAAAACTCTCAAGGTAGGAAAGTAGCCTGCACAGTCACCTTAGGCACTAATCAGAAATAAAGAAGTTCATTTTGAAGAAAGGGATGGAATGAACAGCAGACCTTAAAACCAAATGTAGTGTATTGTGAATAGGAGTTAAGATGCTGTACATGGGAGAACAAACATACTGATTCAGGTGGGGTCAAATGCAGACTCTTCTAGTTTTGTTACATGGAGACACATATAGATAATAACACAAATACCAGAAACATGTTTGATTATGGCAAACTGACAAGAAATTTTGTTACTACTAAAATACAATTATTTATCTGAACCTCTTACATGTGAGATATTTGTCTGTTGTTACCAGCAGAAATGAGGTAATATTTTCCTTTCAAATATTCAGTCCTTTTTTTGGGGAGGGGGGATGGAGGAAGATTGCAGGAAACACACTAGTGGAAAAAGTTTCATAATGTAGGTAGGTAGAAAGTGGTTTGGAGGCAAAGGACTAAGAAACTAATTCTAACTGCCATATGGAAAAGACAACCCATTGGATTTCATGTTTTTGCTGGATTTCGAATTATAAACAGTTTTCTCTCTCTAAAGACAACTCTCTTAGGCAGGCATTTGTTTGATGCTGTATAATATATTTCTTAGCAAAAGCTAGCAGTGAATCATACATTTTATATTTTTGAGTGCAAAAAGAGACAAACACTTTAGAAATTTCATATGCATATGGCATAAATAATGTATGCATGCTTTCTCCCATTTCTAAAGGGACAAAACAGGAAGCTTATAATAAAAATTAAAATTTTCTTCTCCAAAACTAGTCTGGTTATGACTGAATGACAATTTGAATTTAAGACATAAAATTTAATTAGAAAAATTATATTAGTAGAGTCTATATATAAGCATGCCACTGCTTTAATAACATTCAAACCATGTATTATAGCACAATAGTTGCTAACAATCTGGTCAAATCTGTTTCTGTCTTGTCTTGCTTTCTTAGGGTTTCTGATTCTGACTCGACTAGAGAAAATAACTGAAAAAATCTTTGCAAAAGAAAGTAATATGTCTATGATATTTTAGCATAAGCATTTATGAATTATAAGACCTAACTATAGTAAAAGTAATAGAATCACAGGGGTATAATAAGCCTATGAAGATAAAGTGGAAGTAAAGTCTTGTTCATATTCATGAAGATATTAAGAATTAAATGGCTTGCCCACCAGATATAACATTAGATAAATGCTTTTTGGAGTTCAGCACTTCAATAATGAGTGGAAAACTAACTGTTACACTTTCAACAATGGATAGTCTACTAGTAAGAAAGTAAAAAGGAAATAGAAGACTTGAATAACACTATAAACCAAATGGATTTAACAAACAACTACAGAATATTTCAGTCAACAACAGCAAAATATATATTCTTCTCAAATATACTTGAAACAACCTCTAGGATAGACCATATGCTAGGCCATAAAACCAACCTCATTAAACTTATAAGAATATAAATAATATAAGGCATGTTCTCCATAGTTGAGTGAAATTAGAAAACAACAACAGAAAAAATTATGGGAAACTCACAAATATATGGAAATTATACAACACACTCCTAAATAACAAATAGGTCAAAAAGAAATCAAAAGGAAAATTAGGAAATACTCTGATAGTAATAAAAATGAAGGCTATAAAAAGTGAAGGCATCACATATAAAATTTATGAGGTGCAGCTAAAGCAACAGTCAGAGGGAAATTTATAGCAATAAAGGGTTATATAAAAAGCAAAAATCAGAAATCTCAAATTAATGCCCTTAAATTCCATATAAGACACTGGGGAAAGAAAAGTAAAGTAAACCTAAAGCAAGTAGAAAGAAAGAAATAATAGTTAAGTGGAAAGTATTGTAACAGAAAAGAGAAAATGATAGAGAAAGTAAATAAAGCCAAAGATGATTCTTCAAAATATCAGTATAACTGACAAACTTTTAGTCGGATTGACCAGAGAGAGAGAGAAAGAGAGAGAGAGACTTCAGTTACTAGAACCAGATATATAAGGGGTGACAGTGGTACCAAACTTACTAAAATAAAAATCATTACAAAGGAATACTCTGAATAGTTATGCACCAATATATTAAATAATTTAGATGAAATGGACAAATTCCAAAAAAGATACACTATTGAAATTGACTCAAGAAGATATAAACAATTGTAGAGATCTATAACAAGCAAACGACTTAGCGGCTTCATTTTCACTTTTCACTTTCATGCATTGGAGAAGGAAATGGCAACCCACTCCAGTGTTCTTGCCTGGAGAATCCCAGGGACGGGGGAGCCTGGTGAGCTGCCGTCTATGGGGTGGCACAGAGTCGGACACGACTGAAGTGACTTAGCAGCATAACAAGCAAAGAGACTGGATTAGTAATTAAATTTTTTTCCAAAGAAAAGGTCATGATCAGATGGCTTCACTGGTAAATTCTACAATACATTTAAAGAAAAATTAATACCGATACTTCATATAGTCTTGTAAAAAACAGAAGACAGAAATGTCCCAACTCATTCTATGAGGTCAATAAAACCCTGATACCCAAAACCAGGCTAAGACATCACAACAAAAGAAAACTACTGATGAATATCTCCATGAAAGTAGATGTAAAAATATTCAACAAAATACTTGCAAACTATAGGCAGCAAAATATTAAAAACAGTTCTTTGCACAATGATCAAATAGTATTTATCCCAGTAATGCAAAGTTGGGTTAGCACTCAAAAAAGCAAATGATGTAATATTTTGGGGGGCTCCAAAATCACTGCAGATGGTGACTGCAGCCATGAAATTAAAAGATGCTTACTCCTTGGAAGGAAAGTTATGACCAACCTAGATAGCATATTCAAAAGCAGAGACATTACTTTGCCAACAAAGGTCCATCTAGTCAAGGCTATGGTTTTTCCAGTGGTCATGTATGGATGTGAGAGTTGGACTGTGAAGAAGGCTGAGCGCCAAAGAATTGATGCTTTTGAACTGTGGTGTTGGAGAAGACTCTTGAGAGTCCCTTGAACTGCATGCAAGGAGATCCAACCAGTCCATTCTGAAGGAGATCAGCCCTGGGATTTCTTTGGAAGGACTGATGCTAAAGCTGAAATTCCAGTACTTTGGCCACCTCATGCGAAGAGTTGACTCATTGGAAAAGACTCTGATGCTGGGAGGGATTGGGGGCAGGAGGAGAAGGGGACGACAGAGGATGAGATGGCTGGATGGCATCACTGACTCGATGGATGCAAGTTTGAGTGAACTCCAGGAGTTAGTGATGGACAGGGAGGCCTGGCGTGCTGTGATTCATGGGGTTGCAAAGAATCGGACACGACTGAGCGACTGAACTGAACTGAACTGAACATATCCATGAAAGAAAAAACATATGATCACCTCTATAGATACAGAAAAAAAAACATTAAAAAATTTCAACATCCTTTAATGATTAAAAAATAAGACAAATGAAGAAAAAGTATTGAAAGGTATTTCCTCAGTCTGACAAAGGATATCTAAAAAAACATACCAATGGCACCCCACTCCAGTACTCTTGCCTGGAAAATCCCATGGGCGGAGGAGCCTGGTAGGCTGCAGTCCATGGGGTCGCTAAGAGTTGGACACGACTGGGGGGACTTCACTTTCACTTTTCACTTTCATGCATTGGAGAAGGAAATGGCAACCCACTCCAGTGTTCTTGCCTGGAGAATCCCAGGGATGGGGGAGCCTGGTGGGCTGCCGTCTATGGGGTTGCACAGAGTTGGACACGACTGAAGTGACTTAGCAGCAGCAGCAGCAGCATGATTAGTGGTGAAAGGCTGGATGTGTCCCCCCTAAAAGATCAGGAAAAACAAAAGGATGTCTGCTATTTCCCTGCTTCTATTTAACATTGTGCTGAAGGTTCTAGCCAGGGCATTTAGCAAAGGGAAAAAAACAAAAAGGTATCCAGATTGAAAAGGAAGAAATCAAACTATTGTATTCACAGTTAGTATGATTTTGCATATATAAAATATTAAGCAATCCACTAAAAATGATTAGAACTAAGTGAGTTCAGTAAGGCTGCAAAATACAAGAACAATACACACAAAAAAATCAATTCTATTCTTACAACTTCAATGATCAAAAATATCATGAACAAAATAGTTTTGTGTCAAAAAGAATAAAATATTTATAAATACATTTAACAAAAGGACTGCAAAGCTTTATATTCTGAAAACTACAAAATATAGTTTTCTATATTAAATGGAATATATGTTAAATGGAAGAAGATTTAAATAAATGGAAAAACATCTCATGGACTGGAAGGTCTAATATTTTTAAGATCATAATACCCTGCAAATGGATTTACAGATTCAGGGCAATCTCTATTAGAATTTCAGCTGGCTTCATTGTGAAAATCAGCAGGCTAATTAAAAAATTTATGTGGATTACAAGTAACTGAGAATAGCCAAAATAATCTGTAAAAGAACAAATTTGGAAGCTTTGTAATTCCCAGTATTAAAATTTACTCCAAACCTACAGTATCTATGACAGAATAGTACTGACATAAGGTAGACTGATGAATAGATTTGAAACTCCAAAAATAAATCTGTGACTCTATGGCCAACTTATTTTCAATAAAGTACAAAGACCATGCGACAAGGTAAGAACAGTCTTCAACAAATGATGCTGAGAAAACTGTATATTCACATGCAAAAAATATTAAATTGGCCTCTTACCTCACACTGTGTATAAAAATTAACTCAAAATAAATCAAAGACGTAACTGTAAGAGTTAAAAATACAAAACTCTTAGGAGAAACATAGGGGTGAATCTACATGACTTTGGATTTTACCATGAATTCTTAGATATGACACCAAAATCTGGGCAACAACAACAACAAAAAAACAGATTAAGTAGGACTTCATCAAAATTAAAACCCCTTGTGCTTCAGAGGATAGTAACAAGAAAGTGAAAATAAAACCCAAAGAATGAAAGAAAATATTTCAAACCAGTTATCTAATCAGGGACACATATTTAGAATATATAATTTTTAGAACTCAATAATTATGCAAACATATGGACAAATAATCTGAATAGTTTTTCAGAGAAGACATACAAATGGTCAGTAAGCACATGAAAAGATATTCAACATTATAGTCATCAAAAGTTTCAAATTAAAACAAGTATGATACCAATTCACACCCATCAGGATGGCTATAATTAGAAAAATAGATAGTAATTCAGTTCAGTTCAGTCGCTCAGTCGTGTCCGACTCTTTGCGACCCCATGAATTGCGGCACTCCAGGCCTCCCTGTCCATCACCAACTCCTGGAGTTCACTCAAACTCACGTCCATTGAGTCGGTGATGCCATCCAGCCATCTCATCCTCTGTCGTCCCCTACTCCTGCCCCCAATCCCTCCCACATCAGATTCTTTTCCAATGAGTCAACTCTTCGCATGAGGTGGCCAAAGTACTGGAGTTTCAGCTTTAGCATCATTCCTTCCAGAGAACACCCAGGACTGATCTCCTTCAGAATGGACTGGTTGGATCTCCTTGCAGTCCAAGGGACTCTCAAGAGTCTTCTCCAACAGCACAGTTCAAAAGCATCAGTTCTTCAGCACTCAGCTTTGTTCACAGTCCAACTCTCACATTTTAGTACTGGTAAAAATATGGGAAAATTAGATCCAATATGCATTGCTATTGGTAATGTGAAATAGCATAGTCACTTTGGAAAACACTCTAGTAGTTTCTCCAAATGTTTAACATAAAGTTTTATTTGACACAGCAATTTGACTCCCAAGAGAAATAAAACTGTAAGTCCACATAAAACCTTATACACAAATGTTCAGTTTAGCTTTATTCCCAATAGACATAAAGTGGTATGTTTATCAATTGATGAATGGATTAACAAAATTTGGTATATACATATAATGAGATGTTATTTAGTCACTGAAAAGAATAAACTATGGATACTTGCTATAACATGGATGAACCTTGAAAACATTATGCTAAGAGAAAGTGGCTAGTCACAAAACTGCCATATATTATGCTACTACATTTACATGAAATATCCCCAATGTACTATTCTATAGAGGCAGAAAGTATTTAGTTCTTGTGTAGGGCTGCTGAGACTGGAGAATAGTCAGGTAAAAGCTAAAGAATACAGGAATTTTTTTTGCAGTGATATATTTTAAAACTGACTGTGGTGAAAGCTGTACATGAGTATTCTAATAAAGACTCAACTGCACAATCCAAATAGGTGAATCGCAAGGTTCTTATATTGTATTTCAAAAAAGCTCTGAAGGAAATGAGATTTGCGCTCTCTACTATTTAAATGAAAATTTCATGTAATAAAATATTTTTGCTTCACAGTTCTATATTGTCCCAAGCATTTAAAATATATTATCTCATTTTATCTGAGAGACAAACATGAAAAAAAAATAATTAAACTCTATAACGTAGTTAAGGGAACCACCAATGATCTCTTTGTGTGGAGGCTTTCTTTAAAAGATCAATTCTATAAATTGTCATTCTGTTAAATGTCAAAAATTTCACTCAAATTTAAATTGTCTTTGTAAGCTGATTGGTTCAAAATTGAGAAAAGAGTAAGACAAGGCTATATATTGTCACTCCGTCCATCTAATTTATATGCAGAGTCAGTTCAGTTCAGTCGCTCAGTAGTGTCTTACTCTATGCGACCCCATGAATCACAGCACTCCAGGCCTCCCTGTCCATCACCAAATCCCAGAGTTCACTCAAACTCATGTCCATCGAGTCAGGGATGCCGTCCAGCCATCTCATCCTCTGTCATCCCCTTCTCCTCCTGCCCCCAATCCCTCCCAGCATCAGGGTCTTTTCAAATGAGTCAACTCTTCGCATGAGGTGGCCAAAGTATTGGAGTTTCAGCTTCAGCATCAGTCCTTCCAATGAACATCCAGGACTGATCTCCTTTAGGATGGACTGGTTGGATGCCCTTGCAGTTCAAGGGACTCTCAAGAGTCTTCTCCAACACCACAGTTCAAAAGCATCAATTCTCGGTGCTCAGCTTTCTTCACAGTCCAACTCTCATATCCATACATGACCACTGGAAAAACTATAGCCTTGACTAGACGGACCTTTGTTGGCAAAGTAATATCTCGGCTTTTGAATATGCTATCTAGGTTGGTCATAACTTTCCTTCCAAGGAGTAAGTGTCTTTTAATTTCATGGCTGCAATCACCATCTGCAGTGATTTTGGAGCCCAGAAAAATAAAGTCTGACACTGTTTCCACTATTTCCCCATCTATTTCCCATGAAGTGATGGGACCAGATGCCATGATCTTCATTTTCTGAATGTTGAGCTTTAAGCCAACTTTTTCACTCTCCACTTTCACTTTCATCAAGAGGCTTTTTAGTTCCTCTTCACTTTCTGCCATAAGGGTTGTATTATCTGCATATCTGAGGTTATTGATTTTTCTCCTGGCAATCTTGATTCCAGCTTGTGCTTCTTCCAGCCCAGCGTTTCTCATAATGTACTCTGGATAGTAGTTAAATAAGCAGGGTGACAATATACAGCCTTGACGTACTCCTTTTCCTATTTGGAACCAGTCTGTTGTTCCATGTCCAGTTCTAACTGTTGCCTCCTGAACTGCATATAGGTTTCTCAAGAGGCAGTATACATCAGGTGAAATGCCAGCCTGGATGAATCACAAGTTGGAATCAAGATTGTTGGGAGAAATATCAACAACTTCAGATATGCAGATGAGACCACTCTAATGGCAGAAAGTGAAGAGGAACTAA
The DNA here is from genome assembly GCF_019923935.1 of Bubalus bubalis. Classification (NCBI taxonomy): domain Eukaryota; kingdom Metazoa; phylum Chordata; class Mammalia; order Artiodactyla; family Bovidae; genus Bubalus; species Bubalus bubalis. Next base: position 72,157,948 of record NC_059157.1, read on the forward strand.
AGAGCCTTTTTGATGAGGCTGAAAGAGGTGAAAGAGAAGAGTGAAAATGCTGGCTTAAATATCAACATTAAAAAAAACAAAAATCAAAAAACTAAGATTGTGCTATCCAGTCCCACCACTTCATGGCAAATAGAAGGTGAAAAAGTAGAAATGGTGACAGATGTTACTTTCTTGGGCTCCAACATCACTGCAATGGTGACTGCAGCCATGAAATTAAAAGATTTTTGCTCCTTGGAAGGAAAGCTATGATCAGCCTAGACAGGGTACTAAAAAGCAGAGATATCACTTTGCCAATAAAGGTTCATATAGTCAAAGCTATGGTTTTTCCTGTAGTCATATACTGATGTGAAAGCTGGACCATAAAGAAGGTTGAGCACCAAAGAATTGATGGGTTTGAATTGTGGTTTTGGAGAAGACTCTAGAAAGTCACTTTGACAGCAAGGAGATCAAATCAGTCAATCTTGAAGAAAATCAACCTGAATATACATTGAAAGGACTGATGCTGAAACTGAAGTTCCAATACTTTGGCCATCTCCTGCAAAGAGCTGACTCATTGGAAAAGACTCTGATGCTGGGAAAGAGTGAAGGCAAAAGGAGATGGGGTGGGAATGAGGTAGTTAGATAGCATCATGGACTCAATAGACATGAATCTGAGCAAACTCCAGGAGATAATGAAGGACAAGAGAATCCTGGTGTGTTGCAGCCCATGGGATCACAAAGAATTGGACAGGACATAGTGACTGAACAACAAAACAACAAAAAAAACAGCTCGCAGATCTCTGACTACATTCCTCAGTATAGCAAAGTTTTTTTTTTTTTTTTTTTTAATCTGTTTGTCTGATTTTGAATGACAGCAAAGAGAAAGCCAAAAAGATACTTTTACAAAATCAAGTTTTTGTGTCCTTTACATTGTAATGATTTTAGGATAACACTCCTCATAGTTCTTTCTCTATAAGATTTTTGGTGAGTATTCACCTAATCCTTGTTCAGTTAAACTGTTTGAATTTGATGTCTATGTTTAATACATCTTGCTTTTTTTAAAAAAAAATGAAAGATACAGCTATATCAAAGCTAACTCTCTATGAAGTGGTTACTGCTAGCAAAAGGGATCTGATTTAAACAATAGGGGAAAAAAAATCTTGTGGGAAATTAAAAGAAGGGTACAACATGTCCTTTGCCTGCATGTTTGTACTAGTTCCCATAGCTGGGAAGATGATTTAACACACAGTTTGTGCAACCTGTTTTTCTGGTAATTACAAATTAAGACATATGTCTTTACAGTAGCAAGAAGCTAACTGCCACTTTTAAGCGTTAGTCTGGCCCTGCTGAGTTAACTCCATTACTCAAAATTTCAACAAAGGTAATTTCTAACAGAGCATCCTGCTCCTAAGTTTTCCTTTTGCTGTGTTTCTTCCTTTCGAACTGCAGGAATGCTAACTAGAAATGGAAGTATCCCATCAAACTGCTAGGCTTACTTTCTTCTACAGTGCAGGCCTCTATAATATTATATACGTGCCAGAAAGCCATGAAGGAAAAAAAAAAGAAATTTAGGCATCATGTCCAGACAAATTATAGTCTGCTTTTCTGTTATCTTGCCTTTCTTTACTATTTAATTCATCAAATAAAAAGATTTTTAGATGTTCATTGTTGGTACACTTATAAATTAATTTCATGCATATACACAGGTTTTAAATTCACATACACAGAACATGACTACTACATATACTGCAAAGGACCAAAGCTATTTTTAAGTTAGTCAATTAACATTACACTGTCTAGAAAGAGTTAAGGCCATACTAACTTTTTTTTTTTAATTTATTTTTTAATTTTATTTTATTTTTAAACTTTACAATATTGTATTGGTTTTGCCAAATATCAAAATGAATCTGCCACAGGTATACATGTGTTCCCCATCCTGAACCCTCCACCCTCCTCCCTCCCCATACCATCCCTCTGGGTCATCCCAGTGCACCAGCCCCAAGCATCCAGTATCATGCATCGAACCTGGACTGGCGACTCGTTCCATATATGATATTAAACATATTTCAATGCCATTCTCCCAAATCATCTCACCCTCTCCCTCTCCCACAGGGTCCAAAAGACTGTTCTATACATCAGTGTCTCTTTTGCTGTCTCGTATACACGGTTATTGTTACCATCTTTCTAAATTCCATATATGTGCATTAGTATACTGTATTGGTGTTTTTCTTTCTGGCTTACTTCACTCTGTATAATAGGCTCCAGTTTCATCCACCTCATTAGAACAGATTCAAATGTATTCTTTTTAATGGCTGAGTAATACTCCATTGAGTATATGTACCACAGCTTTCTTATCCATTCATCTGCTGATGGACATTTGTGCAACTGGAAAACATTAACTCTTTAGTAATAAGTAGGCAGTTTGTTTACGGATAAATTATTTTCCTAAAAGTGTCTATAGATAATAAAAGTTTGAGACCAGAGCAAAAGAACAAGGAGACAATGTATTCAATTGGATGCAGTATTTTTTATGCTCAGACTGTAGCATTCTATTCTCCAGATATTTAGTTAGTTGATATTAGATATAAAGTACTGCTCTGGGTCCTTGAGACAAATTGTTAAGGACTCAATGGGAGAGACAAATTGCTAAGTTATGTTGGAAATGTTATAATAGATACATGATAAAAGTAGAAGTAAAGAGAAAGACAAAATTAATTCTGCCTAGCCGAATCAGAAAGAATTAATTTTACAGAGAAGAATATACTCACAAAACATGCACATACTAATACATGCATTTAATCATACATGCACACATTCACACAAAAATAATTGTGCATAAGAAATGAAATTTGGAGTAGTCCTGTAACTTATTATTTTATTATGAAATGATGAGAAGTTCAGCCTGGTTGTATCTGATGATCTTTATTTGTACAATTCCTCAATTCAAGAGTGTTGAAGTCCTGGGGCTAAATTCAGAGGGTTCTTTTATACCCAGCTAAATACCTTTGATTTATTCAGTCAATAGCAAGTCAATAGGAAGCTAATAAGAGTTTTAAGCAGAGGGCTAGGATGGCAGTGTGAAGGATGTACTGGAAGTTAAGTTGCAAAGAAATAAAAACAAAATTATCGCCATAGTGTAGGAAAGCTACTACACAATTCCTGTTGCTGCTGCTACTCCCACTGCTGCTGTTATTGCTACTGGTACTACCATTACCACCACCACCACTATTCACGGAATTTTTGAGTACTTATCTTGTGCCAGTGACTCCTCTAAATTTGTAACATGTACAATAAGCCTAAATCCTTTCCACAGTTCATGCCCCAAGGAGAATGATAAGAAACATTGTTTTCCCCTTTCCTTTTTGCTTTCTGTGTCTTCCACTTGAGCTCATCTTACCTTCTTCATCTTAGCTCAATCAACTTCCTCCCGACCTTTCCCACTACTCTACTTTCCAAAGGCCTGATTTGCCATCCATACTGCCCTCACATCAATATTCTTCATTCCTTTGCATCCTATTATTCCACTGGAGCTGCCCAGCAAAATTCCAAACATAAAACACTATTATATCCCACATCTCTGCTCTGCAATTATGTAGCTGAGTACTCAGGATTATGTCACTCAAATATGTTGACTGGCATAATACAAATTCAAGGTTTTCAATCATAGCAGGGCTCTCAGCATCACTGACCAACCTTTTAGATTTGTCATCTGCTCCTCCTCTCACTTCCTTTCCTGTCTCTTTTGATACATGTGTAGCAATTCACGAGACATCTACTGAAGAGCTAACGGACTTCACTGCAACAGAGTGAAATTACTAAACCTAATCATGTCGCTCTTCTACTTACAGTTTTTGGAAATAGTATCAGTAATAATAATAATAATAGTTCAAGTATTGAGAGGTAGGTTTTGGAGTCATTAGCATATAGATCTTAATGGAAACTGTATGAATGAGCAGAATCACCATTTTCATAAATGGACTTTCTTTTCATAAATGCTACCCATAAGTAGAATTTTCATAAACACTACCCATCAGAGAAATATTCACAGTTTCATTTCTATTCTTTAAGTATAAGAACTCATAAATTCAGTTTCTCATCCACATGCCACTCATAGTATTTAAATCTTTATTTAATGGAGAGAAGAGATTATTTATCATGTCAGAAGAAACATTCACAAAATAGATTTTTTGACCTTATATTTTCAGCATTGTTAGACACAATATGTTAAGAGAGTATATTTCAATAGGAAGACCTAATACCTTTTCAAAATATATAAGATTCTCTGATGAAAATACAAACATCCCCCCTTACTACTTCCTTATTTTTACTATAGGACTTTTCAACAATAAATGCATTCTCCTTGGCATTTAATCCTTCTAGGGAACATAAGATTCATAAGTTAACAAAATGTTGACATGATAGAATTTCATTCAAGTAATATATCTGACACTGTAGTTCTGTAAGAAGACTCATGATTCAACACCCCCCAAATTTTTAACCTCACACGTCACTGCTTTTACTTGTTTATTTATGTCCTTGCATATACCTGAACTTGTCTCTGCTTCTCTAATTCTGACACTTGGTAGAAAGTGTGCCAAGTCTGTAGTTTCTCTTTTTATTTGTAAAGGAAATCAATGACTAGAAGACATTCTCAGGGCATGGAGGGCAGGTTCATTAGACCAACCAAAACTCTAGATTTCCCTGAGTTAATAGAAATTTAAAAAACTTCTCTAGTTACACTCTGGCATCAGCCAATTTACTTCATTTTAATTAATGTAAATTTGTTCCTGGGCAATTTCAATTTTGGCCAAAATGTCCTGATTTATTTTGTTGTGTATTCATTTGAGCTGGACCCATCAAGAAGCCATAATATGGTAGGTCAGTAAAACTATTAGACTCATTAATTTTTCTCTTTATTTCTGCTTCTAGAAGAGTTTGTCTTTATGATGATCAATGAAGTATCGGAATGTGACATAGGAGAAATGAGGAATTTTACTCTAGAAGTTTAAGAAAATTCTGTAAATGAGATTGTAACCTTCAAAAAAGTATAAAATGCGTCATACCATTTGTCTTCTTTCTTGTGTCTAACGGGTAGTGGAAGCACACATCTGAATGATGTCATTTTGGATTTAAAAAGGGATGACATTAACCTTTCAGAACCTACTCTGTTTATAAGTCAAGAAGCTTCCATATATATTTAAGGGGGGGAATTTCTGTTAGACATATAGCCCATGAGCAATTGCAATATGTTATTGTGTCAGAGAGTTACTGAAAATGCCTCAGGTATTAGAATAAAAAGTGAATCATTATGACAATTAAAAACATTAATTGAGGTAATTATAAAGAGATCATAGTTTATATAGAATTTAGTTATAATTTACACAATTATCTTCAGTTTACAGACAAAAAATAATGAAGCTGTTTATCTGAAGTATTTACCAAACTGAAAATTCCAACTACAGAGAGGCTACATACATACACACGTTCAAAATACCGATTTGAGCTGGATCTGCCACAGGCCTAGCTGTAAGCTAATGAATTCCCTGAGGACAGGATGGTTTGGAGAGAATACAAGACTTCTAAAAACACAACATATCGCCAAATCAGATTACTTACTTTTGACTTTGTTTGAAATGAGGCTCATTTAACTGCAATCACTAACCTCTAGCACTAACCTCCGGTTGTGAATCAGGAAAGTATCTCTGCATACATAAAATAGGAAATCTGGTTTCTAACTTTCTTAAACTGAAGAAATGGTATCAGATTTCATCTACAGATCAATGCAAGCAAGGAATAAAACATAAAATTAAGGGGGTGGGTGGTGACAGCATTCTACATATAAACTTATCAGTTTCTTCTTTGTATTCCCAGAAAAAACATAAGATACGTTTGTTTGCTGGTGTGTGTGTGTGTGTGTGGTTTTGAATACTGAATATTACACAGTCTCTGGAACAGACTTTCTTGGTTTAAGTCCTGTCTGCTTTGCTTACACAGCTTCATGACCTTGGTCATGTTGGTTATTCTCTTTGCCTCTGTTTCTTTATCTGTAAAATGAGATTGTAATGATACTACTACCTACCCCATGAGGTTATTACAAGGAATAAGCATTCTAGTAGCTATAAAATACTAAGACTAGTGTTTGGCATAAAACAAGCATTATATAAATGCCAGCTATTATTACTGGAACAGAGAAATGGAGCATGATTCAGGTGTGTTAGTCATTGGGATCAAAAGGAACAAGCAAAGTCAGAGGGAAGGCGCTACTTGAGTACATTCTCTGTGTCCTATTTGGATTTGATTTGGAAAGAATGACTGATATCCCAAGAGGCCATAATTGGTTATCCTAAGACTAGTTTGAAATAGTGCTTTGTGATTGGGGAAGTTCTCCATTTACTGATTTAACAGATAATACATTTTGCTCTTGTAAATCTGTCTGGGGATTTCAACACATGTATTGGAATCCAAGGTGTGTCTGGGTATGCTTTAGTTATGTTTTCTCAATAGAAGTCTCACTGCACATTTAGTATCACCTTCATATTTGTAACCCATTTTCCATTTTGAAAAAGGAGAAAAATTTCAGAAATGTGATAATTTAAGTATCTCCTTTTTTAAATTTGATCTGTACTTTTAAGAGTGGAATAGTAGTCTCCTTCCTGCACATGGAAAGAACATGAATGATTATATATTTCGCCATTACAAATTAGAAACGTACTGTGCTACTCAGCATGTATTTTATTGTCTTCAACATATTTTTGATCATGAAAATTAAGGAATACTGCATGTTTGGACAACATGCCATAATTTAATATCAAGCAAAAGGTTTCTTCCCTCTACTTTCAAGTATCCACCTATAAATCAATGAATTGCTATTTAAAATGTGTTTCTTCAGAAACCAGTCATATCATGTCCTCTGTGCTACTATAAGATTGCCTCTTTATTTATCTGTGCTGCTGAGTTAATTATAAAATGCTTGCAGTGAGTGAACATTTTGCTTGCCTAGTCAGCATCCTAAACTAGATTAATCTTCTAGCAACAGTTAATGGAAACTAAATCACACATCAACATGTATAACAATATAATGATGAAACAGCAAATGAATCACTCAATTAACTCCTTGATAAATATCAAAAACATATTTTGTTCCTATAATTTAAAAGTCAAAATGAGCCTTTCTGCTTTCAGTATGCTTTTCTTTTTTAAAAAATGGCTAAATTCTAGAGAATTAATATGATGAAATGAACAAGATAAAAAAAAAACAAAACCTGCTTAACTCATTTATTAACTGACCTTCAAAACCAAGATATTACTTCACATATAATGTTTCCATTCTTTGATAATGTAGAGTTGATCTTTAAAACTACATAGTTATAAATACAAATATACACATAAATTACAGTTGGTTCATTTTCTGTCTGTATAAGAATTGTTTCAAAGTATTTCTTATTACTAGATTGGTGGTTGGTGCTGATACTGTTTAAAGAGTTTTAATGACCAAATTTCCATGATTCCGATGGGTCAAACTTTCTATTTCATGCTAGTCACTCATTACTCAATCTACTGAGTAAACCATGAGAATAGTTATCCAAACCTCAATCATTTAGAATGTAATCTAGACTTTTCCAGTATTATGAATATCAATATGTCTAGGGTTATAAGAAAGCCCCAAAGAGAAAGAAGGGGTTTCCCAGGTGGCTCCAGTGGTAAAGAATCCACGCAGATTCCATCCTGGTGGCGGGAAGATCCCCTGGAGGAGGAAATGGCAACCCATTCCAGGGAAATCCCATGGATAGAGGAGCCTGGCAGGCTACAGTTCATGGGGTCACAAAAGAGTCAGATATAACTTAGCAACTAAAACAACAACAAAGAGAAAGAAAAATCAACATCATAAATTCTGATTAAAAGGCTCTATCATGCCAGGACTAAAAATATCACACTATAGCAGTCATGGTTCTTTGTTCTCTATAGCTTATAATACAATTGGAGACATCACAGCTATATAAGCTTAGCCCTATGAAGTACTAATATAATAAGCCCAAAGGCCTGAAAACAGAGAGATTGGTGGACTTCAGAGTAAGTGGTTTATAGGAGAGTTGGAAAGATTTCTGGAGTTGGTGATACTTGAACTAAGTTTGAATGAGAGAACTTTAATCACTAGATTAAAAAAGAAGGATAATTTCAGGCAAAGGAAATTGTGGAATACTTCTGGACTCTATGGCAGTAGCACCCAAGACAATAGAATAAGAGATTATGATACATGTACTCTGAAAAAGTTTTGGAGGAAGTTCATACAATCCCAACTTCAAGTTTCAGTAAGGTTTAGTTACTAAATGCTTCTTTTAAGAAAAGTCTAGTTATAATCTTAATTTTATGATATTGGCCATGGCTTGATGATCACATCAGAATGTAAATCCCTTATAAATAAAATACATTTAATTTTCTTTTTTTTTACTTTTCCAATAGGACTTATGAATGAAACATGACAATGGAAAAAAAGAAAAAGATCTGTAATCAATTCTTCATTATCCATACTTAATTTTCAGTGTGACTAATTTCTTAGTGAATCCAGAAGTTTGTTAAATAATTTATGAAGATTTTATGTGCTTCTTTTAAACTGTTACCTCACTGTCTTCATTCTTTTCTTTATACAATTTAATCCATGTGACTCTCACTCAATGTAGAATAAAAATAAAATAAAAATAGATATAGTAAAGTAATATAAATTTTTATAAACTTTTAGCTTATCAATATAGAGGGCAACTATATTTTTGCAAGAGTACAATATGCCCTGGAGGAGGGCATGGCAACCCACTCCAGTATTCTTGCCTTGAGACTTCCATAGGCAGAGAAGCCTGGAGGGCTATGGTCCACAGGTTTGCACAGAGTTGGACACGACTGACTGAGCACACAGGTCACAGAACTCATAAGTGGCACAGTGGAAGCAAGTTGGCTCCAGATTCCAGGGTGCTGAGCTACGGTGCTGGGTGTTGAAGTAAGATCATGCTCTTGAATCAAACTCCCTCTTTAAGAATAATAGTTTTCATCTCTGGCTGCAAACTACAACACTATTTAAGGCCTTAACCAGTACACATGTCATGTTTGCATCAAACATCTTCCAATCCAGTATATGGGTATTTAGTGGAGTCTGTGTATCTGTACTTTTAAGAAACTCTACAGGTAATTTTGATGAACCTTGATATAGATTGCTTTGTTAGTCCAAAGCATTGTGGTATTTAATGGACATACTAATTTACCATATTGCATTTATCGTCATTAGTTTACATAAGAGCAAATTAAAGCTCAGTGAACTGACACAAATATTTCTAATGCTCCTATTGGGAAGAATAAAATGTCTGTTGTTTAAAAAAATAATGGAATGTTCTTACTATGCATCTTTGTGTGGGATAAAAATTATCTTCCTGTCTAAAAAGTAATACTCATGGAACCAAAGTCAAGTAAACATGACACAGCAAAGAATCATATTTTACCGTAAGATTTGTAATGGGTAGCTAAAAGAGAAAGCCAACAAATTCCTTCTCTGAAAAAAAAAAAAAAAAGTTGATAGACAAATTTGCATAACTTGGGCTTTTATTAAGTAACTTAAAAATTTAACTCTGGGACCAATAGTGACTCAAAATTGGAAAAAGGAATGAATATTTTTTTAAAAGAGATACTCATGAAGATTGGCAAGGATGAATTTTCAAATTCAACATTGAACTCTTAGTTTCCTGTGGTGTTGGAGAAGACTCTTGAGAGTTCCTTGGACTGCAAGGAGGTCAAACCAGTCAACCCTAATGGAAATCAGTCCTGAAGAGTCATTGCAAGGACTGATGCTGAAGCTGAAACTCTAACACTTTGGCCACCTGATGTGAAAAACGGCCTCATTGGAACAGGCCCTGGTGCTGGGAAAGATCGAAGGTTGGAGGAGAAGGGGACGACAGAGGATGAGATGGTTGGATGGCATCACCGACTGGATGGACATGAGTTTGAGTAAGCTCCGGGAGTTGGTGATGGACAGGGAAGCCTGGTCTGCTGCAGTCCATGGGGTCACAGAGTCGGACACGACTGAATGACTGAAGTGAACTATAAAGTTGGAGGGGTAAAAATGTCAGAGTAGAAAGTGCAGTGCTTATTTGCGGCTCCTTTTTTTTTTTTCCTCAAGTTTTTATGGTTGTTCTAAAAAATATTAGATATTTGTTAATATTAAAAACGCATCGCAAACTTAAAAGTTTATTGGTTAAGAAAAGAGTTATATTTGTTGATTAATTTTTTTTTTCTCTGAAAGCTGGCAGTTTCCAAAGGCAGATCAGTGCCATCTAGTGGCCACATTAGTTAAAAGCGTATCCTTTCCGATCAAGTTCAGTGCGCCTGTGCGTGCCTGTTAAGTTGCTTCACTACTGTCCGCCTTTTGTGAACCCATGGACTGTAGCCCATCAGGCTCCTCTGTCCCTGGAATTCTCCAGGGAATCATACTGGAGTGGGTTGTCATGCCCTCCTCCAGGCGATCTTGCCGACTCAGGGATCGAACCTGCATTTTTACCTCTCCTGCGTTGGCATGCGGATTCTTTACCACTAGTACCAGCTGGGAAGCCCCCAAGATCAGTATAGGGTGACAAATCCATATCATACATTCATATGTAAGTATAAATTTTAAAATGTATATTTACTTCCTAAAGCTATTTTTTCAATGTATAACAATGAGGCAAACATAGAACAATTACACTAAAATAAAAGTTTAATATTTAACAATTTAATTAGAAATGAGAAATTTATGTATCTAAGTCATGGTGTTTGAAAGATACAAGAAAGCAGTTTAATGGATACACAAGACCTTATACTAGAATATAATAAAATAGTTTTAAAAAGTAGTAGACTGAGGATGTTTCCAGTGTCAAGATTGTGCTTATGGATATTATAAATAGGATGGCTAGCAATTCACAATGAAAACACTATTTGTTTCTCTGTTTCCTTATAAGAGAGACTAGGCAACATTTTTATACAATTTTGGAACATGGTATTAAACTAGAGGAGAGGTTCCTGAGTAAAATACTTAATAACCAATTAGATTTAATGTCTAATAAAATACTTACTAGATTTATGACAAGTTATATAATTCCTCTTACCATGGATCCTGAATAATAAGATAAAAAAGTATTCCCCTCCAAATGTTCATGAACTGTCTTATCTTGAGGAAAAAGAAATGGACTAGATGCATTGTTTTCTTTCAGAATTCAGTTGTATTAAAAAGCAAGTATCCGCCCTCATAATTCATCTTTTTGGTTTTGAGATAATACGCCTGTTTGAGCCAGCTGAAGTTCTGCCTTTTGTTAGTTCTTTTCCTGAGACTCCAATTAACTTTACAGAATTTCTCTTCAGGGGAAAAAAGTCTAGGCGAAAGGATTAATTTAGCTAACAATGCTATAATATAAAAAAATCTGTAGGAGCTTTTTCTGACCTATTCCAGGGACTCTGCCAACTCGAAGGCAGGGATGATAAAAGAGCTCTTCATAGCCCGGGAGATAAGGGAAAAACCCATCACATCAGACCCAATTGCTCTTAGAGGAATTCAAAAGAATCCGAAATAGTCTTAATGTCTAAAAATGCCACATTTTCTATCTAGACACTAGGATCCAAATGGTACGGAAGTTTGACTTATCGGTGATATAATTTTCTCATCCTGATGAGGATGGCTTTTATGTGTTCCAAATGAGCTATCAGAACAGGGGTGAGCCATTCTTTTGCTCAGCCACTCAGAGGAAACAGTGTGGTTGCGTGAAACACAGAACTAAGAATAATCCAGCCATGCGGCTTCTCTTGCCCCCCCTTTCAGCCATGATGGCTTTTCTTGGGCAGTCTCTGAAACACAGAAACTGGGGACTTCTTTCCTCTTCTGAATGTGACTTAAAGTATCCTCTGTTCAGGTAGGCACTTTGTTCCTTTCTTGCCTTGTATTCAATATGACCATGAAATAAAAAGAAAGAAAGAAATTTCGGAAACTGTGGTAATGCTGTCTTTTAAAATTATCTTTATTGTTGATTTTTGCTATGGTCTCTTTTGTTTCTTTTGCATTTATTTCTGCTCTAATTTTTAAGTATACCTGTGGCGGATTCGTTTTGATGTTTGGCAAAACTAATACAGTGTTTCAGATTTAAAATAAAATAAAATTTAAAAAAAATAAAAAAATAAAATTATCTTTAATTTTGTCACTGAGAATACCAATGATTTTATAACTTTTAAGAAGCCATTTTCACATGGACTATTCTTGGATTACACATCATGACTCAAATTACATGGTTATGGTTCCTCAAGAAATTTTACTTGGAAGGCCATATAATTAAAGTGCATGTAATTCAGTCATGACTGCTAACTCTTTGCAAAGAAACCAGTGTCACTAAGTCCTCGGCCTACATGTAGAGAAACATACGTACATAAGTCATACATATCTGTGCACATTTACACACATATAAGCACACACATATGGGTACAGACATTTATTTGCCTTTATATTCCTCTTATCATTCTGATTATCCTGATTATTGGAAAAGACCCTGATGCTTGGAAAGACTGAAAGCAGGAGGAGAAGGGAATGACAGAGGATGAGATGGTTGGATGACATCACCAATTCAATGGACTTGAGTTTGAGAGATGGTGAAAGACAGGACAACAACAAAGGTCCATCTAGTCAAGGCTATGGTTTTTCCAGTGGTCATGTATGGATGCAAGAGTTGGACCGTGAAGAAGGCTGAGCGCTGAAGAATTGATGCTTTTGAACTGTGGTGTTGGAGAAGACTCTTGAGAGTCCCTTGGACTACAAAAAGATCCAAACAGTCCATTCTAAAGGAGATCAGCCCTGGGTGTTCTTTAGAAGGAATGAAGCTAAAGCTGAAACTCCAGTATTTTGGCCACCTCATGCGAAGAGTTGACTCATTGGAAAAGCCTCTGATGCTGGGAGGGATTGAGGGCAGGAGGAGAAGGGGATGACAGAGGATGAGATGGCTGGATGGCATCACTGACTCGATGGACGTGAGTCTGAGTAAACTCCAGGAGTTGGTGATGGACAGGGAGGCCTGGCGTGCTGCAATTCATGGGGTCACAAAAGAGTTGGACATGACTGAGCAACTGAACAACAACAAAATCATTCTGATTTACAAGTTGAAAGCCCCAATCAGAAGTTCTACTATAAAATGATAATCATTTTAATCATGATCATTTGCCAAGAAGTAATTTTCATCATAGGAAACATAACCCCAATTCTAAAGAATTAGAAAATAATAAAAAATGAAAAATAGAGCTTATGTTCACTTTCAGTGTGGTGAATTATCAAAGTATAAGGAAGGAGAAATTCTAAGTCATTGATAATTATGTATTCTGCAATAACTTTATTATATATTCTCTATGTTTCAATGACTGTCAGACAATGGTTTTGGTTTTATCATTTGCTTATTATCACATTTCAGAAATATGTTCATTTGGTTTAAAAATGAATGATTCTTCCCTCATGCCACTCATGTACATTACTGTACTCAGATTTTGTTTCCTTTCTTCTAATATCAGCTTTTTATTTCTTTTAACATCAGCTATTTATTTTTGACTAATTAATCTTTTCTTCTCTAGCTTCTACCTAATAAGATTCAGACATTATAAAGGCCATATAGATGGCAGTGAACAGCAGCGGTGATCTCCATTTGGGATTAATGATCAAATTTTTATATAATTTTGATTCTTAGCCACAGTTTAGTCATACATAATTTTATTATTGAAAAGGCATTGGCATCAGAAACTTATATATAATATTTTCATGCAGATAATGTGTCAGAAACTTAACTTGAACTTCTTTAAAAATCATGGACACTTCCTGAATGTATATTTATTTTCTAAGGAATTGGCTGAGGATACACTCTGGTATCTGAAAAAACTATGAAAACCATGAGAGTCAGCCTTCTTAGAAACACTATCTCTTAGGGGCTACCTTCTGTCCTCATTCCTGGGGGCCACTTTCATTCTGGCTTCAGTCATTCTTCACTCTAACTATAGTTTAGTTATAGTTATAGTCAATGTTTCAGTTCTGCCACACAGTTTTCAAACATACTTGAATTTGGATTGCATCAGAAATTCCTGTCCTCAGAATCATTTACAGCTTCTCTACTGGCTCCTTCTGTGCTTCACTTCTCCTCTCTCGATTAAAGTCCAAGGTCCATCTACAACTCTAACTTCCCTTTTCCCAGATTTCTTGATATCCCTACCCACTTGCTTGGCAAAGCCATAACTGGATATCAGTCCAGATCTTGGCCTTCACACCTACACATTCACACTACATTCATGGTCAACAACCTTAACTTAGCCCTGAACGAGGACAAGCGGATGAAATTCTGTGTCAGTTCCTACTCCTGCTTCTCATAGTTAAACATTCACCTGCTCTCTGCTGCTCAGTGTGAAGTTTTGGTTCCTTCAATGCTTTGCTCAGTCATCAGAGGAACTTTATAAACAAATGGAAGCCATCACAGGAAAGTGCAACAACTTCCTTCACTGAGTCTATCAACTTGGGTCTTGAGTTCTACTTAAATTATACTTCCCATTGGGATTCAAATTACACCGTCCCATTGGGCTATGGGGAAGACAGCAGTCTCCTTTAGACTCGACACCCCCCTTCTCTGATTTCACTCTTCTACTTCACTATGAAATTTCTTAGAAGAAGTGCTTTCTCCAGTTCACCTCTGAATTGCCTCCCAACTACTCCTTCTGGTCTTGAAATTCACCACTCCACTATAGGTCCTCATGAAAATCTCAAGAGTTCCCTGTTGAAAGACTCTTAGTTGTTCTCTTGGAAGATTTAACAATGTTGCATTTGCCCCACTTACTCATCTCCTCTCTTTTCTTGGCTGTCTTGGACTCCGCTGCTGCCGCTAAGTCGCGTCAGTGGTGTCTGACTCTGTGCGACCCCATAGACGGCAGCCCACCAGGCTCCGCCATTCCTGGGATTCTCCAAGCAAGAATACTGGAGTGGGTTGCCATTTCCTTCTCCAATGCATGAAAGTGAAAAGTGAAAGTGAAGTCTGCTCCCTCCCAAATGGCCAGCACTCAGCAGGGGCACAGCAAAGGATACATAATGGCCACTGATACATATGCAGTGCATGACTTAACAATTAATATATGAATGAGAGATCCTGGGTCAGAGTCACCATTGCTTGGGAAGTTTTCAGGCTTCCCAAAGGTCACTTCACTCAAGAAACAGGTGGAGTCCTGAATTCCTTCTAAGGCAGTTCATTTCATATTAAATTCCTGAGAAGAGGCTAAAACCACATTAGTCTCTTAAGCACTCTATATTTAGGATATCCTAGAAACAGAGGGAAGCCCTTGCATTTATATTATGTAGCTTTCAAAGCTGTTGCACTTGGTCAGAAATAGGAAACTGAAATGGTGAGACATCTCCATGAAGGCTCAAATTACACTATTTTGCAAAGTTTAAAATTTGTCTGTCATTATCCATAAATTACAGCTATATGTTATAATTATTTAATCTACATTTCTTGTTAAACATCTATATTATGTCACGTCACCAATTTACAGGAATTATGTGATTAGGTATAATTATCCTAAATAGCTGAACACAATTAAAAAATCTTACATGCAGGAAGTGTCATATATAATATGTTAATTTTTCTATGTTAATTTTTCTTCTCTTGTCTCACTGTCCTTGGTCTGTATGAAAATGAGATAAAGGCTGGTTCACTTTGAATGGGGTAAGGGAATTTCAAGCTTTAGGTGACTTCCTACTCAGGGGTCAAACACAGCATTTCTGTCCTTCTAGTAAGCACATTTTCAGACAACTTGTACAGTTAGAGTTCATGAATCTTATAACCAGTAGTATCAACTGTGATGATGCTGTGGTTTTATTTACTGCTTGAAGGTTCTATGCAAGACTTAAGAGTTGGAGGTTTATCTTTTGATTTCTCTGCTCCGGTGACTTGCCAGACTGCTGTCTATATCTATTTCCTTGTGAGGCAGCCGTGCGCATAAGTAAGCTCAGTGAAGCAGAGACCTGGTTCAGATTCATTATTTACTAGAATGTGTGACCTTGGATAGTCTTATAACCTCTTGATAACTTTGTTCTCCATCTACAGAATATGGACAATGGTAATGGACAATGGATGTGGATAATAATAGCACCTCTTAGTGTAGATCTGGAGGAGGGAATGGCAATCCACTCCAGTACTCTTGCCCAGAGAATCCCCATGGACAGAGGAGCCTGGCCGGCTACAGTCCATGGGTTGCAAATTGCTGAACACGACTGAGCAGCTAAGCATAGCACAGCACAGTGTAGATCTGAGCACATGTTAAGTGCACATTACTATTCAGATCTCAGATTAAAGGCTGCTTCTTCAGAGACCTTCCCTGATCAACACTCTCCACGCTTGGCACACTTTGTTGTTAAGTACTATATATTTATTAGATGAATATTGCTCTCTTTTAAGAAGCTATGCATTGCATGAAAGTAGATAGGATTATGCTTGTTTCATGCCTGTGCATTGCCTATCACTTAGAGAAAGCTGACTGCTGTGTAAATGATATACAATTCCTTTCTTCACTTTCCTCTTTGCCTTTCCTATTTTTTCACACAATCTGATGGTCAGTGTGTATTTCAGTGACCTGATAAACGCATTCACACTAAGGTACTAGAGACTGACAGGATCATAAGAGAGACTTCATGGAAAATAGCTTTCTAAAAATATTTGCAAACTATTATGCAAGTGATAGGTGTTACGGTGGCTCAGATGTTGAAGAATCTGCCCGTAATGCAGCATACCTGGGTTTGATTCCTGTCGGGAAGATCCCCTGGAGAAGGGAATGGCTACCTACTCCAGCATTCTTGCCTGGAGAATTCTAAGGACAGAGGAGCCTGGCACGCTACAGTCCATGGGGTTGCAAAGAGTTGAACACAACTTAGTGACTAACAATACTATCTGCACATTGAGAAAGTCAATTGTGTTTGCAACCTATGGAAGCAGAAACTCTGATCTTAATGATCAGCCCAAGGGCTGGTGACAGAGTTTTCTGGGGGCTCAGAGCTCCCACAAACCAACCTCCTAAAATCCTGCCAGGTGTGAGGCTATTATTCCTGAGCATCAGCCTTGCTCTAACTACAGGATCTTGTTCTGTTGCTGCAAACATCCACTTCACACTCTCCCTCAGGCACCCTTTGCAGCTAGTTTCATCTGGCTATCCTCACTCCTCCCCCACATCCAACTCTGATTTCAGAGTGTGGTTTCAACTACCTGTTCTGATTTGGGCTATTTCAATCCACTTCCACTGTTTTTACTCTTTTCTCATCCAGAAAGAAATTAAATACAGGTGGGTCCTGCTTTTGAGTACTTAGACACTCCATGGAAGATCAAAACACTGGTTAATTGTTTACCTTACAAAAGGCTTGTTTTTTCAAGACAATTTACAGAATCAGTGCCTTAAGTAATACCTGCTCCTGTGTGCTTTTTAACCTGATTTGACTGCTGCTGCTGCTAAGTCGCTTCAGTCGTGTCCGACTCTGTGCGACCGCATAGATGGCAGCCCACCAGGCTCCCCCGTCCCTGGGATTCTCCAGGCAAGGACACTGGAGTGGGTTGCCATTTCCTTCTCCAATGCATGCAAGTGAAAAGTGAAAGTGAAGTCGCTCAGTCGTGTCCGACTCATAGCGAACCCATGGACTGCAGCCCACCTGGCTCCTCTGCCCATGGGATTTTCCAGGCAAGAGTACTGGAGTGGGGTGCCATTGCCTTCTCCGCTGATTTGACTACTAGATGTTTAATTTATAAAACTTTGCGAGAACACACTGATTTTGCATAACTAATGCTTTCAAACATCCTGTGAATTCGTATCATGGCAGTCACAGAAGAAACAAGCGTGCTTTCACAGCTTATGGGGTAAACTAGTGGGAAACACATTAAGAAATCTTGTTTTGTGTGTGCATCATCAAAATTAACTTGCCTTAAATCAATCACATAGGTTAATATAAAAACACAAGAAATCTACAAAACTTAATTCAGGAAGACACTGTCTTTTTTTTTTTTCCTCCTTTCTTCTCTCAGCATTAAAATACAGAAAGCTATGGAAAATCTTCAAATCCTTAGTCACATAAAAATCTAAATTCTGTATGTAGAAAATATGGACAAACCCAAATAAGTTCCATGTGTGAAGTCCCTTTGGCCTGCTTACACAACCAACTTCCTTTACACTTTTTGAAAAAAGTCAGCTCATAGTACTCAGTGAATACTAAGCTTCCAGCCTGAGTATAATTCTCAATATATTTTAATACCGAGAAGGTGCCTGGATCTGGAACTACCAAAAATCCACAGAGAAGAAAAGTAATCAGAAGTGGCTTCTTTCCTTTCCTGACTTTTCCTTCTCTGACCTCATAAAATTCTCTCAAAGGTAAGTTAGCTAATCCTACAGTAAGAACAGCCTGTTTCCTATTTGCTACATTGGTGTGCCATCTGTGGGTCAGTGAGTAGACTTCTCAGAAAACTTTATTAAACTGTTAGGTTTTGTTTAAACAACACATGACTATTTTCATTTTCACTTCTTGAAAATTTTAAAGAGTGTTTTTTTTTTTTAATGGTTGGGGCGGGTCTTAAATGACTGCAAATTTCTAATTTATTTCTAATAGTATGCTATTGTAGCGAGCCACGAAAGACAAAAAAACTATGTCACAATTCTTAACTGTGAGTAAAACTGAAATCTTTGCCAAAAATAATTGATTAAATTGATAGTTTAAAACAGTTTGCATATAGCTGCTAAATTTTAAAATTAGGTAAATATAGGTAAGATATAAGTTAAAAATACAAGAGGAAAATTTTAAGACCTGATAAAAGTGAGAGCCAATCTTGCCATGATTAATTTTTTGATCACATAAAAGTCTGTATTTTCCATGTTTATATTTCTATTGAAGAAAAAAAGAAATTATGAAACCTATTCTTATGCTTAATTGCTTCTCTGAATAATAACTTGTTTTTGTGTGACATGTTACATACACATATAGTCTCATTTTATCCTTGCCACAAACTTAAGAACGGGTAGGACAATTATTATGTAACTTTCATATTTGTCTATGGGCTTCCCTAGTAGCTCAGGTGGTAGAAAATCCGCCTGCAATAAAGGAGACCCTGGTTCGATTCCTTGATCAGGAAGATCAGCTAGAGAAGGAATAGGCTACCCATTCCAGTATTCTTGGGCTTCCCTGGTGGCTTAACTGGTAAAGAATCTGCCGCAATGTGGGAGACCTGGGTTTGTTCACTGGGTTCGGAAGATCCTCTGAAGAAGGAAACAGCTAACCACCCCAGTATTCTGGCATGGAGAATTCCATGGACTATTCCATGGGGGTCGCAAAGAGCTGGACACGACTGAGCAACTTTCACTTTCATATTTGCCTACTATGGAAACAGAAACTAGTGGGCTCAATGACAAGTCCAAGGTCATACATCTACAACCCTGGGGTTGATATCTAAGTCTTTCCAATGTACTGTAATAATTCTCATCTTCCTTATTTCTCCAAAAGAATGATATAATTTATATTCAATGCAAAGACATATTTAACCAACCTGCAAGATATGTCTTCTGGAATCACATTTTAATATCTATTTTTAGAAGGGGAGAATTTATAGTTTCAAATGAATTTAAGCCAACATAGCCTTTAAAGACATGTAAAAGAAATTAAGTAGCTAATATATAGATATATTCCATTTATGTAGAAGATGGAAAGTGATGCAAAACAGAAAAAAGAGTAGATAAGAAAAGCCATTATTCACAGTAAATGTAAATCTAACATAGAAAAATTTGAATCCATATATAGGTAAATACCAAAATATAAGTGCACACATATAAACAAAAAATGTTGATTTTTGAAAGAAAATGAGGTGTAAAGGATAATTCTTAAACACTGATGATTAAGAATCACTGTAGATGGTGACTGCAGCCATGAAATTAAAAGACACGTGCTCCTTGGAAGAAAAACTATGACCAATCTAGACTGCATATTAAAAAGCAGAGACATTACTTTGCCAACAAATGTTCATCTAATCAAAGCTATGGTTTTTCCAGTAGTTGTGTATGGATGTGAGAGTTGGACCATAAAGAAAGCTGAGGACTGAATAATTGATGCTTTTGAACTGTGGTGTTGGAGAAGACTCTTTAGAGTCCCTTGGACTGCAAGGAGAACAAATCAGTCAATTCTAAAGGAAATCAACCCTGAATATTCACTGGAAGGACTGATGCTGAAGCTCCAATACTTTGGACACCTGATGCAAAGAACTGACTCATTGGAAAAGACCCTGATGCTGGGAAACATTGAAGGCAGGAGGAGAAGGGGATGACAGAGAATGAAATGTTTGAATAGCATCACTGACTCAATGGACATGAGCTTGAGCAAGCTCCGGGAGTTGGTGATGGACAGGGAAGCCTGGTGTGCTGCAATCCATGAGGCTGCAAAGAATTGGACATGACTGAGTGACTGAACCGGACTGAACTGATGATTAAGAAAATATAGGACAACAAAATAAACATGTATTCACAGGTTTTTATGAAGTGAAGTTATGTGTCCTCTCCAAATTCATACCTTGAACCATAACCTTCAGTGGCTGTAGTTGTATGGGCTCTCTAAGAAAGCTTTAAGGTTAAATGAAGTCATATGGGTGGAGTCTTGATTCCAAAGGATTAGTGTCCTTATAGGAAGAAACAGCAGAAAGCTTGCTGTCTCCCTGCCTCCTGCTAGTGCACAAAGAAGAGGTCATTAGTGAAGTCACTCAGTCGTGTCCAACTCTTTGCGACCCCGTGGACTGTAGCCTACCAGGCTCCTTCGTCCATGGGATTTTCCAGGTGAGAGTACTGGAGTGGGTTGCCATTGCCTTCACCAGAGGATCTTCCTGACCCAGGGATCGAACCCAGGTCTCTCGCATTGTAGAAAGACGCTTTACCATCTGAGCCACCAGGGAAGTCCTAATAGAAATACACAGTAGAAATGTACCCATCAACAAGCCAGGAAGAGAGCTATTACAAGAAATCAACTTTGCCAGCACCTTGATCATGGGCCTTCCAGCATCCAGAACTATGAGAAAATAAATATTTGTTGTTTAAGCCACCCAGTGTGTGATATTTTGTTATAGCATCCTAAACAGACTAAAACAGAGGCTGAAGTTATATTTAATACTAAATTTAATTTTTTAAGCAGACAAGTAAATCCTAACTCCTTCATCTTTATAAAAAAACAAACAATTGTTCAGTGCGGTCACAGAGTACTGGACATGAATGGGTGACTGAACAGCAACAAAACGTTCAGTATTTGTAACTAGCAAAAAACAAAACCAATGATGTCTGCTTCAAATTGCTTAATGCTTGAAGTATTACCTTTTACTGTTAAACTATAAAATATTGTTTTGGTCCTATGTGAGCTATGTGTCTCTTGACTAGGTCTCCAGTCTACTCTATATTTTTTGTCTTCTGACCCAGAATATACGTAGCAGACCATTTAAGGATTATGATATCTTTTACAACACTGGAAAAAACTGCATTATTAATCTGACCAGCTAAAAGAGAAGGAGAGTAACAAACCACAAATATTTCTCATTTGTCATAATTTGCAAGCATAGCTAGTCAGGGGAGTTATATTATCCTGCAGTCTATAGAGTGACTGCAGTTCTACAGAGAACAATAATACACTGTCAAATATTGAGCCACTGAAATTCCGCCATTTCCCTCAAATTATAACTTTGTAGCAGATATTCAGTATTTATAATGGGGTAGATGCCAGCTTATCTGAGGAAGATCTGAAGAGAATTTACTCTGTGCAATTTATTCCAGACTCTGACGGAACTAACCTATTTTGTGTCTTCCTTGGATATAAAGCCAAGAGACAGCATAGCCTTCTAAGGATCTTTTAGTTCAATCAGAGCTCCCAAATGCAAAATTCAGCATTCTGGGCCACAATGTGTAGATTTAAAACATCCCCTGGGGATCTTTAGATCTATAAACCAATCAGCTGATTACCTTTACCCATTTATGCTATTTTCTCTTGTGGTTTACTACCATCTGGGGTTTTAATTGGCTTTTTATCTCATATTGACTATATTTAATAGGATCATCATTCTTATTTTATATTTAGTAAATATATCATAAGTTTATATTAAAAGCAAGAGCAAGTTTCAGTTAACTATTGAAGAACTACATTAAAAAGTGTTGGGAATAGAGAAAGCTTTTTACAAAGTGGAACAAAAGAAAAAGTATTTGTCATGGAGCCTCTTAGGGGTAAAATCCAAAGCTTATTCCTTCAGTGTGTCTGATGTTTCAGCTGAATTTAATTTATCATCCAATTCCAAAGAGAGTTACAAATATGTAACAAGTATGTTACTAATATATAAATGAGTGTCTAGTTAAGATTCTGAAAATTTCACAGACACTTGGATAAAAAATAAAACAAAATAAACATTCTTACAGCTTATACATTCTTTTGCATGGGAATGTTAAAAACAAAGTGATGAGTACCTGTTTTAAAATCCAAGACTCTCTAGACTCTGAGACTTTCTCTTAGAAAGAGAAAACCTATTTCTGAGTATTTAATGACATTGACCAATGAAAATAATTAATTTTTATAAAGAAGAAAAATGTGATATTTGAATTTAACTTTATTTTTGGAAGGACAGTCATTAAAATATAAATTATTTTCATCAAATTATTTGGATAGTGTGATGAACCATAAAATATTTTAAGTAGCCAAACAAGATGATTAGTCATCATATAGCTATCCTTACATATACAAGCATTGATAACCTGCAAATTACTTAAATGGCATCACTATATCACTGTTTAATTTCAGTATTTAGTCTTATGCAGCATCTCAAACTCATGATTTTTAATTTTTTCCTTAAATTGTTGATATTTTAGAAGTTATTTAAAATCACTCTTCATTGGAATAATGGTTGAGTATGTTTTCCAGTTTTATATATTCATATTACTAGGCAGTATGTCTAACCTGGGATTCCCAGGTGATAAAGAATCTGCCTGCCTGGGGTTGGGAAGATCCCCTGGAGAAGGGAATGGATACCCACTCCAGTATTCTTGCCTGGAGAATCCCATGGAAAAGGGAAACTGGTGGGCTACAATCCATGAGGTTGCAAAGATTCAGACATGACTGAGTGACTAAACACTAGTATATATATATCTAACCTATTTTTTTTCCAAGCGTTTTTGATAGTCAAAAATGATTTAAATTTAATCCTTGGAAAGAATCTGTCATCTTCCCTAATAGCTTTTAGAGGACCATCATTTTAAGGTTATATGCAACTAGGAAAAATAAATTATACCAGAATGTTAGCTTTAGGCAGTGAACTTAAGCTTCATGGTTCCTTGTTCTTACAGAGGAGATATGTTATTAAGAGTATTTTTAATATAATTTTTACATTTTTGCATTCTTTGATTAATTTATTCAATATTTATTCATTCAGTTCTGGCTATATTCAATACATAGTCCTAAACATCACAGGAAGTCAAAGTTTGTGGTCTTCAAATCTACTATGAAAATTCAGATATCAACAAATATATTATCAAAGAGGATAAATTAAGTGATATAAAGTGGACATGAACTAGAATTTAGGTATGGGAAAGGTAACTCTTAGTTGGCAGATCAGGGGAAGCTTCATGATATCCTGTGGGTTGATAGGGCTCATTCAACTTGTTAGCTCACTAGTATGATGAGAACAAGATAGATGGGTTTGGGGAGATTAATAAAGGCAATAATTTGGTGCCAGAAGTAGTGAGACTACTGTGGAATAGACTCCAAGCATCAGAATGGTCAGCTGTCCAACAGGATGGATTAAAACTAGTATTTCTTAGTCTGCAATGGGATGGTTATTATCTATTGGCCATAGGAGTACACAGCCAAGCTGGTTCTTGAATGATGGCACAGTAATGGAAATATCCATGCTTCAATTCTAGTGCTCAGAGTTGACATAATTACCAGCCAGTTGCCTTGAAAATGGCTTCCTTTGTAGCTCAGTTGGTAAAGAACCCTCCTGCAATGCAGGAGACCTGGGTTCAATTCCTGGGTTGGGAAGTTCCCCTGGAGAAGGAAATGGCAACCCACTCCAGTATTCCTGCCTGGAGAATCCCATGGACAGAGGAACCTGGAGGGCCATAGTCCATGGGGTCACAAGAGTCAGACACGACTTAGCAACTAAACCACCACCACCAGCCTTGAAAATAATGTCATAGTCTATTCCCTTCAGAGAAATTATATGCTGCTTAGGCATCCCCAGGGCTAAAATTCAGCTTTTGGCTACCAGAAAAAAAAAAGTTTCCTAGAGGAAACTTAGTCAGGTATACTGAGAATACCACTGGAAGAAGTAGACGCACTGATATCTGTAGAGGGTCAAGTGGAATAGCACTTTAGTCCTTTAGTCCTTACAGTACTAACAGTATTAAAAATTTGCAGATTAGGAAACCAGAGCTGGGAGAAGCTAACTGCCCAATATTATACAACCAGGAAATTACAGAACCAGAACTTTAGGCCAAGTCTTTCTCTTTCCCAAATCCTGTTTCACTCCACATCATGTAGTATGCTGGAGACTAATATGAAACAAATTTGTTAGAAGATTAGATAAAGTTTGAAAAGTATCTATCGGTATAAAACAACCATCAGAATATCTTGAAAGCTCTGACTGGGCTTTGAGTAGAGGGCCACACACAGGTACGTGTCCAGTAAGTTAACATTATTCACTCATTGTGATTGTGTCTGAGTGTAAAGAAACAGGTGGGCATGGAAAAACTCACAGAATCAATGAAGTGCCCAGAACTGAAAACTGATGAACATCTGAGATGCTTCTCTTCAGTTTGGCTGGATGATAGAGTATTATGAATTTATTTAGAAAGAATGGAATTTCTACATTTACACAAATGATCACAGGAAAATGTGAAACTAAGAGATTATACCTGGTTTGTGTTAGGTTTAAAATAAATACGAAAGAGTGAAGAGCTTTCTCCGGCATGCCTGACAAGTACACTTTACATTCTAGACCACATTTGGGCATGAGCACAATGAATTTTCACAGAAGTTAGAGGCCAGGTGACATCAGAAGGTCTGGCAGATTCTCTTTGCTTTGGTAGCCAGGACCTAAATTGTACATCATTATCAGTCCATGTAGCTTTACTATCTTAAGGTAAAATAACCAAAGGTGTGACTTTTAATACTTTGTTGTACTTGTTAAAATATTATAAAAAATCTTTTAATCTTCATTCTTATTGAGACACTCAACCTATTAAAAGCTATGTAAAAATTATAAAGTCCTTCTTATTTCCTAAACCTTTGCATTGTTTATAACATTACTTCATCTAGTTATTAATGAAGGGTTAACCTCTTGATGAAAGTGAAAGAGCGGAGTGAAAAAGTTGGGTTAAAACTCAACATTCAGAAAATGAAGATCATGGCATCTGGTCCCTTCACTTCATGGCAAATAGATGGGGAAACAGTGGAAACAGTGGCAAACTTTATTTTTTGGGGCTCCAAAATCACTGCAGATGGTGATTGCAGCCATGAAATTAAAAGACGCTTACTCCTTGGAAGGAAAGTTATGACCAACCTAGATAGCATATTCAAAAGCAGATACATTACTTTCCTAGTCAAGGCTGTGGTTTTTCCTGTGGTCATGTATGGATGTGAGAGTTGGACTGTGAAAAAAGCTGAGCGCCGAAGAATTGATGCTTTTGAAGTGTGGTGTTGGAGAAGACTCTTGAGAGTCCCTTGGACTGCAAGGAGATCCAACCAGTCCATTCTAAAGGAGATCAGTCCTGGGTGTTCTTTGGAAGGACTGATGCTAAAGCTGAAACTCCAATACTTTGGCCACCTCATGGGAAGAGTTGACTCATTGGAAAAGACTCTGATGCTGGGAGGGATTGGGGGCAGGAGGAGACCGGACTACAGAGGATGAGATGGCTTGATCACCAACTCAATGGACATGAGTTTGAGTGAACTCTGGGAGTTGGTGATGGACAGGGAGGCCTGGCGTGCTGTGATTCATGGGGTCGCAAAGAGTCAGACACAACTGAGCGACTGAACTGAACTGAACTGAACTGAACCAAAGGCCCGTACTATGACTAGGTACCCATAATACTTGTTTTCAGAAGCTTATTTTTTTCCCATAAGTTCTTTCTTTCATGTGTTTTATGGAGAAGGGGATGACAGAGGATGAGATGGTTGGAGGGTTTCACCAACTCAATGGACATGAGTTTGAGTAAGCTCCAGGAGATGGTGAGGGACAGGGAAGCCTGGCGTGTGCAGCCCATAGAGTCACAAAGAGTCAGACACAACTGAGTGACTGAACAACAACAACAATTTTCATAATTCAAATCCATCTGTTTCATGTTAAAATAAAAATATGTGGTGGGTAGTATTTTACACTCAGTAAGAATGAGTTTGTTTCCTTTCAAACTTATCTTTAATTGAGGAGAGCACTGGAATGGATGAAGAGATTATCTCCAAGCAAATTGAACAGGTGAACAAGATTTAAGGTAATTTTTGCCAACCACTTCCATCTTAACTTATCTAGTGACAGAAACACATATAAGCAACACTAGTACTATTTGTAGCAAATATGCACTTAGTGAACTGAACTGAACAATAAACTTACTGTACAGCTTAGAATTGAAGACTCCTGGCAAGAAGAATTACATAAACACAGAAATAGTGATAAATATATACTTAAGGAAAAGTCAGACTCATTTGGTTAAGGTAAACTTGTCTAGCAAAGAATTTCGGAGAAGGCAATGGCACCCCACTCCAGTACTCTTGCCTGGAAAATCCCATGGATGGAGGAGCCTGGTAGGCTGCAGTCCATGGGGTTGCTAAAGGTCGGGCATGACTGAGCGACTTCACTTTCACTTTTCACTTTCATGCATTGGAGAAGGAAATGGCAACCCACTCCAGTGTTCTTGCCTGGAGAATCCCAGGGACAGAGGAGCCTGGTGGGCTGCCGTCTATGGGGTTGCACAGAGTCGGACATGAATGAAGTGACTTAGCAGCAGTAGCAGCAAAGAACTTGGGACATAAGTTTTGAAAGTTGTGGCATGATCAGATTTTCAAAAGCCTCATATACAGGATGGAGAGCAGAGTTATAGGTGCTGCTAAGTAATTAAACAAATTTCTTGTGAAATAATTTGGTAACACTGATTACAACTTGGGCTATAAGGAGGGACCTAGTGTTTCTAGGCCAGAGGATACTGAAAGTTAAGCTGAGGGCATGATTCTTAATAAAGCTGGTACTTCCCCACATTTTATCTTCAACATATGGCTGCTGAACCAAATTTTATCACAGTGTCATTTCATGTCTTATGTATTTGTATCAATAACTGATCTTTCTTGATATACAATATCTGTTTCCCTAAAACAACATCTAATTTCTGTTCTTATTATATTCCCTCTATTCTCAGTTCATTGTAATCAACTTTTAGTTGAAAAAGTACATAAATGATGAGACTAGTATTTAGATGCTGGCATCTTTCAATAGCCCTTGGTATTTCAGCTGTTTTCTCCTTACACAAAATCTATATTCTAAGAAATAGAATAGAGAAGCAACTCTTAGGAGGATTCTTGTAATAGCAGTCATCAAGGAAAGTTGAAAGAGTTGTTGCTAAAGTGAACATATAGTTCATTTTAAGAAAGGGGAGTTCTCAATGGGATGCTGGAGAGAAAAAGAATTACCTATTAGCAATTTTAAAAGTTTTCTATTATACAGATCTTTATATATAGGTTAACTGCCTTCCAAGATTTCCTTTTAAATCAAAGTATGCAAGGCTTCCCTGGTGGCACAGAGGTTAAAGCATCTGCCTGCAATGTGGGAGACCTGGGTTCGATCCCTGGGTCAGGAAGATCCCCTGGAGAAGAAAATGGCAACCCACTCCAGTATTCTTGCCTGGAGAATCCCATGGAGGGAGGAGCCTGTTGGGCTACAGTCCACGGGGTTGCAAAGAGTCGGACACAACTGAGCAACTTCACTTTCACATGCAAAATCAAGGCTATGGTTTTTCCAGTGAAGAAAGCTGAGCACTGAAGAATTGATGCTTTTGAACTGTGGTGTTGGAGAAGACTCTTGAGAGTCCCTTGGACTGCAAGGAGATCCAACCAGTCCATCCTAAAGGAGATCAGTCCTGGGTGTTCATTGGAAGACTGATGCTGAAGCTAGAAACTCCAATACTTTGGCCACCTCATGCGAAGAGTTGACTCATTGGAAAATACCCTGTTGCTGGGAGGGATTGGGGGCAGGAGGAGAAGGGGACGACAGAGGATGAGATGGCTGGATGGCATCACCAACTCGATGGACATGAGTTTGAGTGAACTCTGGGAGCTGGTGATGAACAGGGAGGCCTTGCGTGCTGCAATTCATGGGAACGCAAAAAGTTGGACACGACTGAGAATCTGAACTGAACTGAACTGATGCAAGATCAATGCCTTGCTATGAAATGTCATCATTTTGACTACTTCACAGGCTGCACAGAGCTTTTGTACTGATTTTATTTCATTGGGAGCTGTAAGTATTTTAAAATTTTTATTTATTATTACTTTTACTGTTACATTTTTAATCCTGAAATGTTGACCATAGAGTGAGAAAAGAATCTCATAAGATTTTCCATGTTTAAAAATATGAGAATAAATTATTTTATCAATATTTTAAAAATACTTGAAATACATAAGTGACTTTGAACATTAGAAACTAAGGGAAAAAGATGGACAATGGAGGACGAGATGGTTGTGGCATCACCGACTCAATGTACATGAGTTTGAGAGAGCTTTCAGAGATGGTGATGGACAGGGAAGCCTGGCATGCTGCAATCCATGAGGTCGCAATGAATTGGACATGACTGATTGGCTGAACAACAACAACAAAATGGACCTGGACGTTCAGTTTTATTGTTATTCTTTAAGGATGGAATATTATACACACACCCATGACACTTGGTTTCATCTTTTTCTTCCTTTCAGTCCTGCTTTTCTTTAGGAGCTGGAATGAAGCCTCATTTGTTTTCCTATCTCTTCCTTGGCCAAACCATCCCCATGAAGAAACATTTTCTGGTATATTAACCTGTAGCAAACCTCCATAAGAAAAGTAGGCATGAGAGTTTCCAAGTCCCTTTCAAAATTCATATAATTAGTTAACCCATTTCTCACTTGGTTTTCATGCCAATAATTTTTCCTTCTTTCACTTGTTAAGTTTCATTATATGAGTTGCCAGTATAAATGACCGGGCAGTTCTGATAACTGTTCCTTTAACTGTGAGTAGCTTGGTATTTTGTTAATTCCAGTGTAAATGCTTAGTTATTAGTCTTTTATTTCAAAGATTAGACAATACACCGAAGTAACAGTTTGTTCCATATGCCTTATTTATTTAGTTAGCTGCTTATTTTGAGGACTAGTGGTTTAGTTTAGAGATAGTTTCACTTATTTTTCTTAACAGATGGGCTAGATATATCACATATGCAGTGCATCAAAACATATTAGCCATTTAAAAACATGGTATTGAGAGCAATCAACTGCCTAAGAGAAAATATTGGGGGGTTAACTTAAAATTTAATAATATTCCAGAGTTAAAGAAAATATTTTATACTTATATCTTTTAGTCTACACTTTCTAGAACTAATTATCAGTTTCAATGTTTTATTCTTAGTTTGGTCAATTTTTTTCTCCTAAGTTTACAATCCTACTGTTCAAATATTGTATATTAATGCATATGTATGGAACCTAGAAAAATGGTACAGATGAACTTGTTTGCAGGGCAGGAAAAGAGTTGCAGATGTAGAGAATGGCTATGTGGATGTAGGGGAGGAAGGAGAGGGTGAGATGAATGAGGAGAGTAGGGCTGATATATGTACACTACCAAATATAAAATAGCCAGCATGGAGCTGCTGTATAACACAGGGAGCTTAGCTAGGTACTTTGTGATGACCAAGAGGGGTGGATTGGGGGGCGTGTGGAAGGGGAGGTTCCAGAGGGAGGGGATATATGTACCGATATAGATGATTCACTTTGTTTTACAGCAGAATCTAACATAAATTTGTAATGCAACTACACTCCAATAAAAAAATAAAATCCTATTGTTTAAATTTCACATATGAGGTAAAAACATAATGAGCAAAAATTTTAATAAAATTTTGTCCTAAAATACATAGGAAAAACAAACTTATCAATATATATCAAGCCAAATATAAGCAGTGATGAAAACAATGTATAAATAGGCATTCATCTGTTAAATGTTTATATCATGGAGTAAAGGGTAACTATACAAAAACTGGAAGAAAACTAAGAAATCAAGAGGAAGAGAATACATAAATCTGAGAAAACCCAACCAGACATTGAACCCAGGAGATTTTTTAAATTGTTGTATTATGAGGTAAATGAGAGTTTATCAATAAACAATAAAACTGAGTGTGATTTCAATGCTTCCTACTAATGCTTACATGCCCAGTCTCGTTTAGTTAATCAATATGATATGAAGTCCTAAATGTTGCATTAAGATCTATAAACGTTTAGGTTATGGGAAGTTAAACATACACACCAGCACACATTTTTAAAGTATAGACATAGTCATGATTACATGGAGCTAAACACCATGAATCTGTTAAATTAAGGATAACATGATGTCATAATACTGTAGGAGAAGAAGGCATGAGGCTCAATCATTTCTCTAGAAACCTTGTCTGTTACAGGAAAGTCTGGCCTTTTCTCTTGCTTTCTCACACAGGCAGGGTGAAATAGAAACTGCTGTGTGAAATTTCGCTGACGGAAATCTGATGCTACTGAGACAATTATAATAATGTTCTGAACATTAAAGTTAGCTATCCTGAAATGAAGGGTGCCACAAAAAGACCTGCTTTGCCTCGAGTTAAATGTTCACAAAGACCTATCTCTTATACGAGTGAGACTGCTTTTCATTCATTAGGACTTTGACTATACTTCTATTTTACAAATATTTTAAATTTTATATTGGAGTAGCATTGATTTGCAATGCTGTGTTAGTTTCAGGTGTACAGCAAAGTAGTTTAGTTATCATATACATATATCTATTATTTTTCAGATTCTTTTCTCATATAAGTTATTATAGATTATTGGGTAGAGTTCCCTATGCTATTCAGTAGGTTCTTGTTGAGTATCTATTTTATATACGGTAGTGTATATATGTTAATCCCCTCCCCCATCTTTCCCTTTGGTAACCATGAATTTATATTCTAAGTCTGTGAATTTGTTTATATTTTGTAAATATGTTTGTATCATTTGGCACTTGAAGTTGAGCTCAAATTAAAAAGAAAAAAAACGCATACCTTATCAATATTAGATGGTGTCAGTTGTCTTGAAGCTTTCTTTATGTATCTAATCCTGAATCCTATTTCGCCTTATGTGCAAATGTTGTCACAAATGTTTAGAAATTCCTTTTCTTGGGACTGCAAATTCAAGACGACTAAGACTTTGGCGCCTGGAGCTGAAGAGTACAGGGATTTCTATGTTGATGAAGATAAACTCTTGTTAATTAGGATTTTTTTTTAATAAGTGAGTATCATCATTGTAATGTTATAGTGCTTCATGAAATATGTCCATGCTTTCCTGGGTTGTCTTTCCACAAGACCAGTTAATCCTAAAGGCGACACAAAGCTTGCTGGATAAAAATGTGGAACCTGAGACTCTCATGCAAAAATCAGTTGTGTACTTGCAACTTCATATGAACCCTCCAGTGGGCTGGACATTAAACTTCTACAAAAGAAAGGATCTTTCTTGGTCCTTGGAAATTGGTTGCTACTAGTAGAACATGGAATAAATAAAAATTAGTTAGATGGAAGAATTATTTTCAAGAGAAGGAAAAATATATAAGAATGTACTAGTGACGAAATAGAAAAAAAGAGAGTTTCAGAAATACAGATCTTAAAGAGGTGCAGGCTATAACAAGAAATCAGCTTCACAATATAGATTTACAGAGTACAATTCAAATGCTATTTACAAATTAAACATTTTAATGATTCCTTTTTGAAAAACATTGAGTAGGGCAGGACACTGAATTCAATGTAAAGTCCTCGCTTCAGGCAGTTCTTGAAAAATAACTTGGGGTTTTGAAGTCATTTTTATGTTAGTCATTAATTACTGGAAATATATTTCAGTATCAAAATGCCTAAATACCATAACATCACAGTAAAAGATTCTGTCTTTACATGAGCTACCTGCAGATATATTAATTAGAAACAAACAGCACACCAAAAAGTGTGATTTACACTAAAAAGTACATAGGGAAAAAAGCTAGCATGAATGTGAGTGTATATGGAATTCCAGAGGCTTTTATTCATTTACTAATTACTTATCCAAATAATTTCTATCTTATGCAAACTCACTGAATGTGTAATGGAGAATTTAAGATGCAGAGAAAAGAAGGGAAAACAAATTTTACAGATATACTAGTAACTGAGGCTGTTTTGTTCATGAAGGGAGGAAAGGATAGAAGATGCTAGGGTACAAAATCTCATTGATTTGAAATGAGGAAGATCTTGCAATCAACTGATATAGGGAGATCAAGAGTGAGTTCTCAGGACCGTACTCCTCACCAGTTACTGTGTTGGCTGTGAGCCAATGAAAAATGACTAAAAGATGCTTGGTGCTCTCACATTACAGCTGACATGGCATTCAAGTAGAGGTATAACATGGATCAAAGCACAGATGATGAGGAGAGGATGGCCCGGGCAGGAGAAGAGGAGCAACACTTCCGAATAAGTACTGCCTGAACTAAGATGGATACATCAGAGTTATGTCATAGAGAAGTTGAAGCCAGATAAGGGATTTGGGGCTTTACTCCCTGGTACAGTGGAGGACCCACACCTTACAGGGTATGGAAGGTGATGCTTTGGGTGTAAAAAGATAATAATAGACCTATTTTACTCTTATTTTGTATCAAAAAGACAAGAAAACTTAGGCTTTATTCTTATTTATTGCACAGATTTACACTGACTTCTTCAGCCAGCCATATATAAGGATGGTCACTTGTCATATGTCAGAGGCACAACTTCCTGAAGAGAGCAGGGTGGTCATTTTGCAATGTAGATGAAGTGACAAGTGGAACCTCCTTCATTTACTTACTTTCAGGACTGTGTGAATGGTTCGAGAGTTTAGATGTACCTAGGGAAGGAAATTTGGGATTGCCATATTTAGTTTTAACTAAATTAGACTTCTCAACATGAGCAAATGCATGAAAATATCCCAGCAAAGAAACTAAGGGCTGATGATAAACATCCGGGGCTGTGAAATCAAGTGGGTGTTAAGAAGCATTACTACAAACAAAGCTAGTGTAGGTGATGGAATTCCAGCTGAGCTATTTAAAATCTTATAAGATGATGCTATTGAAGTGCTGTACTCAGTTCAGTTCAGTTGTGTTAGCAAATTTGGAAAACTCAGCAGTGGTCACAGGAGTGGAAAAGGTCAGTTTTCTTTCCATTCCCAAAGAAAGGCAATGCCAAAGAATGTTCAAACTACCACACAATTGCACTCATTTCACATGCTAGCAAGGTAATGCTCAAAATCCTTCAAGCTAGGCTTCAGTAGTGCATGAACTGAGAAATTCCAGATGTACAAGTTGGATTTAGAAAAGGCAGAGAAACCAGAGATCAAATAGCCAACATGCTTTGAATCATATAAAAAGCAATGGAATTCCAGGAAAACATCTACTTCTGCTTTATTGAATATGCCAAAGCCTTGTCTGTGTGGATCACAACAAATTGTAGAAAATTCTTAAAGAGAAACCTGTATGTACAAGAAGCAACAGTTAGAACCAGACATGATACAATGGCCTGGTTCCAAATTGGGAAAGGAATGTGTCAAGGCTGTATATTGCCACCCTGCTTATTTAACTAATATGCTGAGTGCATCATGCGAAATGCTAGGCTGGATGAAGCATTTGGAATTAAATGCTGGAATTAAAGTTGCCGGGAGAAATATCAACAACCTAAGATATGCAAGTGATACCACTCTATTGGTAGAACGCGAAGAGGAACTCAAGAACCTCTTGATGAGAGTAAAAGACGAGAGTGAAAAAGTTGACTTGAAACTCAACATTAAAAAAATTAAGATCATGGCATCCAGTCCTATCACTTCATGGAAAATAGATGGGAAAGAAGTGGAAACAGTGATGGATTTTATTTTCTTGTGCTTCCAAATCATTGTGGATGGTGACTGCAGCCACAACATGAAATATACTTACTCCTTGAAAGAAAAGCTATGACAAACCTAGACAACATATTAAAAAGCAGAGACATTACTTTGCCAACAAAGTTTTGGATAGTGAAAGCCGTGTTTTTTCCAGTAGTCAGGTAAGGATGTGAGAGTTGGACCATAAAGAATGCTGAGAGCCAAAGAATTGATGCTTTTGAATTGCGGTGCTGGAGAAGACTCTTGAGAGTCCCTAGGCGATCAAGATCAAACAAGTCAATCCTAAAAGAAATCACCCCTGAATATTCACTGGAAGGATTGATGCTAAAGCTGAAGCTCCAATACTTTGGCCACCTGATGTGATGAGCTGGCTCACTGGAGAGACCCTGATGCTGGGAAAGACTGAGAGCAGGAGGAGAATGGGGCCATAGAGGATGAGATGGTTGGATAGCATCACCAACTCAATGGATGTGAGTTTGAGCAAACTCTGGGAGACAGTGAAGCACAGGGGGGCCTGGTATGCTGCAGTCCATGGGGTCACAAAAAGTTGGACAAGGCTTAAAGACTGAACAACAACAACCAAAACAATGCAAGTATAAGTAAATCAGAAAATGGCAGTGGAAACTACTGGAGTAGCAATTATTAATATTGTTAGGCTGAGGTCTTCGTCAATCACATACTAGACATAAATGATAGCTGTTCAAACATCAATAGAAATTGTATACAGACTGTTAATTAAATTGTGGCTTTACTGTATGCATGTGTGTGTATATATGTATATTGTCTTCAAATATTAGCTAGTGATTGTAGAATGCTATCATGGTTAGCAAGATATTTTTATATGACTTATTTCATGTTGATCTCATTATTGCTTTTTCTCCATTATTTATTTTTGTACATTTCACAATGCCCATCAGGACAGTGATCCATTTATGTACTTTATAAATAAAATTTAAATTATGCAATGAGAAGTGCTCAAATTAAAAAAAAAAATAATTATGGGTGAGGGACTCCCTGAGTGCCCCAGTGGTTAAGAGTCCACAACTCAGGGAATGATTGTTGGATCCCTGGTCAGGAAACTAAGATTTCACATGCTGCAGAGCAACTGTTGAGCCTGTGCACTCAGGAGACAGAGCTCCACAACTAGAGAGCCTGAATACCACAGAGAAGGATCTCACAGGGCACAGGGAAGATCCCGGGTGCCACAACTAAGACCTGACATAGCCAAATAAATAAATAAATGAACATTTAAAAAATTATCAGAATGGGCAACAAAACCATTTATTCTAGACTCTATCAAGAAAATGGGAAGCCATTAAAGGTTTTCGAATAAAAGAATCCATTGTTGAAAACTTTGCATTAGCAATATTATTCAGGTTGCAGTGCGCGAGATAAATTAGAGTAGCATAGTGACTATGAGAGATGACACCAATGTAGAGTCTCTGTGAGCTCTCATGTGGATAGCTTACGAGTTCTTTGTAAGCAGATGCTGTGTTCTCTCAGTATCTTTTGTATACTCAGAAGTATCTCATGTGATACAGGCATATTGGAAGTTCCTGACACATATTTGTTAAATTGAAAGCAATATTCGCAAACTCATTTCTTTGCTAAACTTTTGAAACATGATTGTTAGAGTCATGTTTTGACTGATCCTTCCTACCTGAAACAATCATCTCTCCCTTTCTCAGAATATTTGATATTTCTGCTATAGCCCTTGCACTATTCTGCATAACACATGGATAAGTTTCCAGCAAAGTTAGAATGTAAAGTCTTTCAAATGGAAACATACAATTTTGATCCAATTACCTAAATGAGAAATTTACACATTCATGAGCCAGGAACTCTAGTGTGGGGTATCTCTCTCCCACATCACTTAGCTCCCCTGGGAAAGGTGCAAGGGAGGTAGGTAGAGAGGAGAATATATCTGCTAGAACATCTTCACTCCAGCAGCAACAAAAAATATGTAACAGAGAAAAGAGATTCTCTCTCAAGAGTGAGTTTGAAAAAAAACTTCACCAAAGGACCATGGATAAATTAGAATGGACCACTTCTGGAAACCTCAGCCTGGTCAGAACACCACCATAGTTAGTAAGCTCCATAAAGCAGGTACTATTAATCTACCTTGCTGTTGCTGCTGCTGCTGCTGCTAAGTAGCTTCAGTCGTGTCCGACTCTGTGCGACCCCACAGACAGCAGCCCACCAAGCTCTCCCGTCCCTGGGATTCTCCAGCCAAGAACTCTGGAGTGGGTTACCATTTCCTTCTCCAATGCATAAAAGTGAAAAGTGAAATGAAAGTCGCTCAGTCATGTCCAACTCTTAGTGACCTCATGGACTGTAGCCCACCAGGCTCCTCTGTCCATGGGATTTTCCAGGCAAGAGTACTGGAGTGGGGTGCCATTGCCTTCTCCTTTAATCTACCTTAGTCTCAGCTAAATGCTACCCATATGCACAGGTAATACACGGGAAAACAAGGACCTAACTCCAAATCTTTGAACTTATTATCTGCTTCAGGGTAAGTGCATATACAGGGACAAAGTCTATTATCTAGAATAATTAGTGAAAGAAAGTGAAAGTGAATTTCACTCAGTCATGTATGACTCTTTGTTACCCCATAGACTGTAGCCTGCCAGGCTCCTCTGTCCATGGAATTCTCCAGGCCAGGATACTGCAGTGGGTAGCTGTTCCCTTCTCCAGAGGCTCT
This sequence comes from Bubalus bubalis, assembly GCF_019923935.1. NCBI lineage: Eukaryota > Metazoa > Chordata > Mammalia > Artiodactyla > Bovidae > Bubalus > Bubalus bubalis. Next base: position 72,194,826 of record NC_059157.1, read on the forward strand.
TCCCAACCCAGAGACTGAACCCAGGACTCCCGAATTGAAGGTGTATTCTTTACCCTCTCAGCCACCAGAGAAGCTCAAGAATACTGGAATGGGTAGCCTATCCCTTCTCCAGCAGATCTTTGCAACCCAGGAAATGAACCAGGGTCTCCTGCATTGCAGGTGGATTCTTAACCAGCTGAACTACCAAGCAATTCTAACTTACTAACTGTAATTGCTGACATCTGATGCAGAGTAACAATAGTAGCAAAACTTCATAATGGCAACATATTCTGTGTCACAATTAAAACAAAAGGTCAGAGAAATATTAGCTTAGTGAAAAAGCAATTGTGGTTGGTGAAAAAATATTGAGGTTCAAAACTGAGGTTGGTGCAAAAGTCAACCACAATTACTTCTGAACTTGAATTACTTTTGCACCAATAACAATTACTTTTTCACCAACGCAACTACAATTACTTTTGCACCACCAACTGCAATTATTTTTGCACCAACTGAAATGAATTTTGCACCAACCCAGTTATTTTGCACCAATTCCATTTACTTTCATACCAGCCTATTTCAGAATTAAAAAAAAAATACATATTTGTTGATACTAGCACAATTGTAAGGGGGAAAGAAATCAAGAAACTTCCTAAAATTCCAGTAATAGTAGAATCAGTAAGTTGTAAATAAAACAATTAATAAAAGATTCATAATAATATATTGATTATAATTTACAAACTACTACACTTTGGTTGGGAGCAAGATTTTTTTGAGCATAACTTTTGATTTTTATATTATTTAAATATTTTCCATATTTAGAAATAGTATTTGATAAAAAAGAAAAGTTAAGCTTGAATTTGAATGGAAGTATCAATAAATGAACACAACTATAAACAGAGCATAACCACAAGGAAAACCTTTTTCCTAACTTATGAACACAAAATTTGACTTGACACCTTTAGCAGTCTAGCTTCTAAAGACAAAAAGTACAAAGAAAATTTGAACTATACTTGGTAATATTGTTGTTAGTAGTAGTTGTTTTGAGTGTATTGTAGGGTGGAACAAATTAATGCATGTATTAGTATGGTTTGGTACCAGGATTCTGACAGTGGGAAATGGAGCTACCTACATGGAATTGAGGTTAAGGGTATAGAAAAGAAATAAGGAGACACAGAAATATACAATCTGATTTCCAACATTAATGAGACCCAAAAAGAAAAAAAAGACAAAGTTACAAGAAAATAAGTGAGGTAATATTAATCAAAATGAGCCAAAGTCATTGTTCGTGGATGCATCCATGATCCAATTTGTAAGAAGAACGTCCAGAGGGACTAGCAAGCAGAAGAGGCCTGAGACTGGACCAGACTTGTCATGTGTGAGGGTTCTATGTTTCTCTTGTGTCTGAAGGATGGTTGTAGAAGCTGGTCTTGGAGGTATAGGTACAGTCCAGGTTAGAAAGAGTTCTGTGACCAAGAAAGGAATTGGGATTTTTATGTGAATGAAACAAGATGCTATTGGACTATTTAAGTAGGGGAGTGATGTGTTTTTATTTAGAGTTTATTAGAATAATTTTTGTTTCTCTGTGAGAAATAGATTATAAGAATCCAAGAATGGATTAGGATGGTAACAGGAGAGATGGAAGGAGGAAGATTAGCATAGAACCTATTTTAGAGATAGAGTCAATCAAACCTGCTGCTAGATTAGACGGGAGAGAGTAAGAAATCTCAAGATAAATCCAGTATTAAGCTACTGGATAAATGGAAGTGCTGAATACTGGGATGGGGAAGACAGAAGATCAGATTGAGATGAAGGTGTAGGAGAATTAAATATTTTATTTTTGGCCATATAGTGCTTGTGATGTCTACTTTACATTCAGTTGGAGACGTCTGGTAAATGGTTGGAGAGAAAATTATAGAACTCAAACCAAAAAGGAGAGAAGGAAAGAGAGAGAGAGAGAATGAAATAAAGGAAAGAAGGAAGAAAGGAGGGGAAGTGAGGAGGGAGGGAGGGAGGAATGGAAAATCCAGAGACAGAGATATAACAGTGTGAGTTACAGAAACATAAGATAATATTTATAAGCAAGTGACTAGGACAGAGAAACCTGGCGAGCTGCAGTCCATGGGGTGGCACAGAGTTGGACATGACTGAGCGACTGAACAACAAGAAGAAGAAATCATTTAGAGAATGATTATAAGCAAGCTGTAAGCCAAGGGAGCACTCATTTAGAGAGACCAGGAAAAAGAGAAGAAATATGAAAAGGAGACTGAGAAAGAGTAGCTAACAGGTATGAGGAGACCTAGGTGTGTGTGTGGTGGGGTGGAAGCCAAGAGATGTGTGTTTAAAGAGTGAATGAGCTATGAGGCCCTACTAAGGTGAGAAGTGACTGCTGTACTTTGCAATATGTTGATAGCTGATGTTTTTGGTATGATCAATTTCAACAGAGTGCTTAGTATGGATGCCTATTTAATATGATGAGGAGACAGTGTAGTGAGGAAGGGGCAATAGGAGCATAAATAGCTTAACAATTTTTGCTGAAAAGAAGAGCAAGGAGGGAGATATTCTAAAAGTGAATCTTCTTTTTTTTTTTTTAAGACGGAGAATCTTAGTAGAGCATGGCTAGAATAATCCTTTTGAAAGAAAGAGAGATATTACTGGCAGAAAAAAATGACTGCAGAAAAAATATTCACTAAAAGACGATCATATCTACAGTAAAAGTAGCTTTTAATAAAAATAGGAACACTTTTGTCTTAGCAAGGGAAGCAGAAGATATAGATTTAATAGGAATATAGTTTGGTAGATTTCACAATGGCAAGATGAAGATGATTACTACAGATTATTTTTCATATTTCAGAATGTGAAGTAGGAGAGTATGTATATATTGGTACATAAGGCCTGGGACAGGGGGAATGGTGGAGGGAGGTGTTGGAGGCCTGAAGAGAGAGAGAAGAGACTGTAGGAAATCAAACCCAGAAAAGAATATGGAGTAGGGCTTGCAGCCAATTTTCAGTACATATTTGCCCTACTGGCAAAGCAATACTTTTAGTCTGGGTTTGTGTTGGGATTGGATGCTAGCGTGATGCATAGATGGCTGTGTTGTGAAGCTCTGAAACAGATTATGTTCAGAAATGGAGGAGGAAGAATGTTTCAAGGACACCACAAAGCATTACTCTTACAAAATAGCACAGTTCTTAATGAATTATTCACAATAACAGCAACAGATCATACTATAGTTCCTATGGTTGGGCTCACATAGGACCAAAAACTTTGTACACATTTAATATTACTATCACTACAGTGCTGAATTCATCTTTCAGTCTAATAAACAGTATAAGTCAGGACAATTTCAATAGCTGGTGATTCCCAGTCCAGTTATAAGGTGAAACATAATGTTTCTTGGAAATAGTGTAACTATTTTCATTCAGAAACTCCCAAATGTCCCACTTCCCATTCTTACCCCCACAGAGCATTCTATCACTAAAGCCCAGGTAGGAATACAAAGAACTGAAATGTGCAGTATAATATGTATTCAAATATATATATATATATATACACATATATAAACTATAAATGGCAGTCTTCCAAATTAATTTGATGTATATACTTTTGATGATTGGGTTTTACTATTGATGTTGTCACTAGGAGATAAGAGGAACAAAGAGACATATTATGCCCATGTGATACAAGTGAGAAAATCACTTAGTCAGAATTGCAATTTTTTTGAATACCTAATTGCCTCCTGAGAATCCTGCATGTAGGTCAAGAAGCAACAGTTAGAACTGGACATGGAACAACGGACTGGTTCCAAATTGGGAAAGGAGTACTTCAAGGCTGTGTATTGTCACCCTGCTTGTTCAACTTACATGCAGAGTACATCATGCAAAATACCAGGCTGGATGAAAGACTGCCAGGGGAAATATCAATAACCTCAGATATGCTGAGGAAAACCCCTTATGGCAGAAAGTGAAGAGGAAATGAAGAGCCTCTTGATGAAGGTGAAAGAGGAGACTGAAAAAGCTGGCTTAAAACTCAGCATTCAGAAAACTAAGATCATGGCATCCAGTCCCATCACTTCATTGCAATTAGATGGGGAAACAGTGGGAACAGAGACAGACTATTTTCTTGCACTCCAAAATCACTGCAGACAGTAACCAGAGCCATGAAATTAAAAGATGCTTGCTCATTGGAAGAAAAGCTATGACAAATATAGACAGCATATTAAAAAGCAGAAACATTACTTTGCTGACAAAGGTCTATCTAGTCAAAGCTATGGTTTTTTCAGTAGTTGTGTATGGATATGAGAGTTGAACCATAAAGAAGGCTGAGTGGTGAAGAATTGATGCTTTTGAACTGTGGTGTTGGAGAAGACTCTTGAGAATCCCTTGGTCTGCAAGGAGATCAAACCAGTCAATCCTAAAGTATATCAACCTTGAATATGCATTGCAAGGACTGATGCTGAAGTTGAAGTGCCAATACTTTGGTCAATTGATGCAAAGAGCTGACTCATTGGAAAAGACCCTGATGCTGGGAAAGACTGAAGGCAGGAGGAGAAGGGGACGACAGGACGAGATGGTTGGATGGCCTCACGGACTCCATGGACATGAGTTTGAACAAACTCCTGGAGATGGTGAAGAACAAGGAAGCCTGGTGTGCCGCAGTCCACAGGGTTGGGAAGAGTCAGACACGATCAGTGACTAACAACTATTGTATTTGCAAACATAGGCTTCAGTTTGGGTTCAAACAAAATTGTTACAAGATAAATGAGAATCAACAGTGAAATAAAATTGTGGTTTCCAAAAGGCAAACCACCAAGTATCTCATTTGCCTTAATCTGTATCCAAATTTTTAAGATTCCCCAACTGGTGTGTCCATATATGAAGATGTGTTACCTCTTGCTTGAAGACTGAATCACTATATAACAGGCAAGAACTCTAGACCAGAAACCCAGATTTCTTTTGTTCAGAATACCTCTTTGTAAAGAGGAAATACAAAAAGGAGCCAAAGGGAGTGGTACATTTCCCATCTATCACTCAAGGAATTGATCCTCTGAGAATGTGTCAGGGAAGCAATCACAGAATGAATGTCCAAACCATCTGCCACAGACCTGCCAATGATGAAAATGGGTAACCTTACCCTGCCTCCCAAAGATCATCATAATCGGTTAGATAAACAAACTGATCTTGATTACAAAAAATAAGATGTGTGTCAGAGTTTTACTAAAAGAACAAAACTTAAAGAACAAGTTACTTTTTGTAGGAAATGGTTAGCAGTTTTGGAGAGAATGCTATAAGCCATATAATTACAAGGTCAATGAATATGTTGCTGCTATAAATTTCCCTTGACAGCACTTCAAAAGAAAATCAATAAAATATGATTGATAGGAATGATACATAGGCATAATGCATGAGATATTAGAATGAGTTTTAACTTTATGGAGAAAGATATTCTAAAAGTGGGTGGCACTGTTTTATAATAGATAATGTATTCATGATGTATCTGGTTATAAATATAGAAATACACATCTACAGCATCACTAAATAAAACATCTCATGTGAGACCTCAAAGTGAGAACCCATTACACTACCCAGTTAATAATTTCATGTGGCTTCCCTTAAGGCCATAAAAGAGCCATTGTTTTTTAACAGACACAGACAGTATATCATCAGATAAAATAAGGAAAAGCCTAAGCAAATATTCAAAACTATTTAGAAACATTATAACTAGAAGAAACATTAGAGATCACTTAGCTTAAACTTCTCATTTTACAAACAAGAAATTTGAGACTGAAAAATTAAATGTCTTGCTCAGAGTCACAAATCATGGACAGCTGTCAGCAACATGGCTTAACCTAGTGAAATCTGAAAAAAATCTCCCTTTCCCTTTGAAACATAATCTGCTCCCCTCTTCCAAGTAGACTGTTTCTCTTTCTTCCCCTTTCAGTATCTACCAATGACAAATTACTCAAGACCTTCTTCTCTGTGCAGAAGTCACTGCCATGTTGGGCCTGTCTTCCATACCTGTCCCATATATCATTGCCTCTCAATGCCAGTCAACCTATCTGATATAGTAAATTATATATTGACGAAGGTTCCTGCAGAACACTATAGCTTTTCTACTTTGAGGGGTGTATGAGAAATGAGGGACATGAATTTTAATAATCCTTTTTTTAAGCAGACCATCACTCTTTAATAACTCAAAAGGAGTAGTGAGAATTTTGAGTCCAGTCTCTTAACTGCTATATGTTGGTTACTCTTAATGGATAAGAAAATAGCCAACACTCAGGGGTTAAAAGAATAGGCTCTAAAATGGTCTCATGGCTTGAATATAGGTTCCATTTTTTTTTTTAAAACAAGCAATAACTTTCTTTTTTGGCCACTCTGTGCAGCTTGTGGAATTAGTTCCCCAACTAAAGATTGAACCCAGGCCCTTAGCAGTGAAAGCGCAGAGTCCTAAACACTGGACCACCAGGGAATTCCCTACAGGCAGTAATTTTAAGCAATGACTTTTTCATCAGAACAGTATGAAGATTACATGAGATTATCTATGTAAAGCGCTTACAATAGAAATGAGTACATAGCAAAATTCAGTTCAGTTCAGTTGCTCAGTTGTGTCTGACTCTTTACGACCCCATGAATCGCAGCATGCCAGGCCTCCCTGTCCATCACCAACTCCCAGAGTTCACTCAGACTCACGTCCATCAAGTCAGTGATGCCATCCAGCCGTCTCATCCTCTGTCGTCCCCTTCTCCTCCTGCCCCCAATCCCTCCCAGCATCACAGTTTTTTCCAGTGAGTCAACTCTTCGCATGAGGTGGCCAAAGTACTGGAGTTTCAGCCTTAGCATCATTCCTTCCAAAGAAATCCCAGGGCTGATCTCCTTCAGAATGGACTGATTGGATCTCCTTGCAGTCCAAGGGACTCTCAAGAGTCTTCTCCAACACCACAGTTCAAAAGCATCAATTCTTTGGTGCTCAGCCTTCTTCACAGTCCAACTCTCACATCCATACATGACCACTGGAAAAACCATAGCCTTGACTAGATGGACCTTTGTTGGCAAAGTAATGTCTCTGCTTTTGAATATGCTATCTAGGTTGGTCATAACTTTTCTTCCAAGGAGTAAGCGTCTTTTAATCTCATGGCTGCAGTCACCATCTGCAGTGATTTTGGAGCCCCCCAAAATAAAGTCTGACACTGTTTCCACTGTTTCCCCATCTATTTCCCATGAAGTGATGGGACCAGATGCCATGATCTTCCTTTTCTGAATGTTGAGCTTTAAGCTAACTTTTTCACTTTCCACTTTCACTTTCATCAAGAGAAAGTTAGGTTACTATTTTATCTAGTGGGTACTATTCAACTCCTCCATTTGTTGTCATCCTGTTAAAATCTGACTTCTGTGTTCTTCCACTGAAGCTGCGCTTGCAAAGGTCACTATTGACCAACTAAATGACAAATCCAGTGGCCCATTTTTAGTACCTGTTCTGTATCAGCACTTTCTAACACTTGACACTGTTTACCTATCTGAGTGTTTTGAAATTCTTTTCTTCTTTTGACTTTTGTGAACCCAAACTCTCCTCAGCACTTTATTTATTAGACCCTTCATTTCTTCCCTCTCTTCTTTTTTCTTCAATGATGTCATTTACCTCAAAGTTTGCAAACATTTACAGTATGCCAGGAACTCTGTGTTCATCTAACTCCAGAGATTCAAATACACCTAATTTCAAACTGACTTTTGTATATTTTTATTTAATGCATGGGGCTGGAAAACAAAACTCATTAAATGGTTCTTGCAACTAACTTCTTCCAAGTTCCCAGTCTTTAGAATTTTTATCTCCATGTACTTCATTAAAGGCCTCACAGGCTTCTTTGACTCTTCTTTACAGCATACCTTGAAAGACAATTCATTCTTGTTTGGGACAATTTCAATTCATAACTGCCATTTCATTTCCATTATTAATAGAAATTTCTTTCACTCTTACAGATGTTGTGGATGACAAATTATATGACTATATAATCATGTTAAGCATCCAATCTACTTCACAGTTATTGTCAGAGCTTGATATTTCTTTCCATCCTTTGTAGTGTAGGCTTCCACTTTTTTTTTTTCTTTCTGGACACTATCATCAGTTTCTTTAAGGATCATTATATGACTATATTCTCCAGTGGTTACTAAAATGATCTTCCTAAACACATGCTTAGTATTGTTTTTCTACTTCATAATGCTTTTCATTCTTTCTCAATTGCCTGTAACACAAAATCCAGCATCCTCTTCTATTTTCCAATTGCACATCTCCCTTCCCTGATACCTTTAGATTCAAAGCTAAGCCACAAAGTAGAGCAATAGCTTTAGATTAGATAATATGAATTAATAAATAAGAAGTAAACTTGCATTAATGTCTTTCTACAATAATATATATGGGATATATGCTAGCCGACTATAATATTTCCTGGCACGATATTCCAGTCATTGAAGGGGGATGATACACATTCTTCCCTGCCTGACAGGGCTGTTATAAAACTCAAATGTGATAATATGAACATGTTTAAAATCACCATACAAGGTGCATGACTGTTGTTTTTGCTCTCTCTCTCCTACCCAAACCAAATGGATTTATGATTAATGGAAACTTTTCTTAAGGACAGAAATAATCACATGACTGTTTCTGTTATTCACAGGGGGAAATGCATTTTCCAAATAATAAATTTTGTGAGAATTCTGTTATCAAAATTTTCCCTCTGACATAAAACTATGTATTTAGGACTTAATTTTTCCCCAATTTTAATAGCAATTGAAATCCTTATAGCTATAAAATGTAACATTTAATATAACTTTTTATATATTTTATCTTTTTCACATTTATAGACAGTCAAATTACTTTCTTGATTTTTAAAACTATATTTGGGTGGGCTGATACTTCATCAGAAATAGGTCCAAATTTCAGCACTATTACCTTTAGAGAGCAGTGAATTATGGAATGTTAAGTACTGTATTAATTATAGTCCTCATCTTCTAAAACTGACAACCCTGGATTAGGGATGCACATAAACAGAATATATGAAGATCCAAAGTATCCTAAAAATGCAGTAAAGCATATGTGTATATAAATCCTATGCTCAAAAAATGTGAATGTTGTTGCTCATTTATTTTTCTTCTTTTAGATATTTATATCTACATTTTATATGTGTGTGTTCATACATATACTGTATAATATGTTCCATAACTATATTCCATAACTTTGTTAAATATATATATATTCCATATATAAATATATATATTCCATAAATTAAGAGAATACACATGCTCATAAACTGGCTTTTTGGGATTACTGACCATGTACCCATAAATGAATTAGCTTAGACTATAGGAAATTGAATTTTAAAGGGGAAGTTGAATATCAACAGTTTCCTATGGTTCAATTAATAGTAAAAGGAAACTGCCTAAGACCATGTAAATAAATCTGTTCATGAATACCTGGGTAATTCATTTGGGACAAAAGAGCCGAGAATATACAATGGGGAAAGAAAAATAAACAGTACTAGGGAAGTTAGATAGCCACATGCAAAAAAAAAAAAAAAAGAAAGAAAGAAAGAAAAGAAATGAAACTGAACCGCTACCTTAATATCACACTACTAAACCCAAATAGATTAAACATTTGAACATTAAGACCTAAAACTATAAAACTTCTAGAAGAAAACACAGGGGTAAATTCCTTGACATAAGTCTTGATAATTTTTTGGATTTGATACCAAAAGCAAAGGCAACAAAAGCAAAATAAACAAGTCAGACAGTATGAAACTAAAGCTTCTGTACAACAAAGGAGACCATCAATAAAAGGAAATGGCAACCCAGAAAATGGGAGGGAAATATTTGCAAATCAGAAATCTGATAAGGAGTTAATATCCAAAACATGTAAAGAATTCATAAAACTCAAGAGTGAACAAATACATGATTAAAAATGGCATAGTATCTCAAAAGATGTTTTCCAAAAAAAGACATACAGATAGTCAACGGATACATGAAAAGATACTCAACGCCACTAAGGATTAGTGAAATGTATATCAAAACAATGAGATATTACCTCATATCTGTTAGAACGGCTATCGTTAAAAAAGGGGGAGCTTCCCTTATAGCTCAATCGGTAAAGAATCTGCCTGCAACGCAGGAGCTGAGGTTTGGTTCCTGGGTTGGGAAGATGCCCTATAGAAGGAAATGGCAACCCAGTCCAATATTCTTGCCTGAAGAATCCCATGGACAGAAGAGCCTGGCAGGCTATAGTCCATGGGGTTGCAAGAGTCAAATACAACTTAGAGACTAAACCGCCATTATAAAAAAGAAAATAAGTACTGGCAAAGATGTGGAGAAAATCGAACCCTGTGACTTGAAAAAATATATACACCATGGTGTTCCCTGCAATTAATTTACAATAGTTAAGACATGGAATCAATCTAAGTGTTCATTGATGGATGGATGAATAAAGAACATGTGATATGCATACACGCACATACACACACACACACATATTCACCTATAACAGAGAATGAAATCTTGCCATTTGTGACAACATGGATGGAATTTGAAGGCATTAAGTAAGTAAAATAAATCAGACAGAGAAAGAGGAATATTGTATGATCTCACTAATATATGGAATCTGAAAAATGAAAAAGGTGGTAGCCAGAGCAGAGGATGGGTAGGGGGAGCTAAGTGACCGAAGGAATCAAAAGGTACGAACTTCCAGTTATAAAATAAGTAATGGGGGATATAATGCACAGAATGGCAACTGTAGTTAATACCATAGTATATGTTTGATAGCTGCTAAGAGATTAGATCTTAACAGTTCTCATCAAGAAAAAAAATATTGTAACTATGTTTGATGGTGGATGTTAACTAAATTTATTGTGGTGATCAGTTCACAATATAGAGAACTATCAAAGTGTTATGCTACATACTTGAAACCAACATAATATTATGCATCACTTATAATCCAATACAAAAGAAAACAAAATTATTTGGAAAATCTTCAAAATTAACATCTAAGAGAATTCTACTTTAAAAGTAAAGAAGCTAATATAATCTTAACTAGAAATACATAATTGGAGAATAGATTTATTTGTACTACTTATAGCATAATGTTAACATTTGTGTTCATCTTTTATATATAAGCTTGCTATTTATTATTTGGATGGATAATCATATAAGGCCATTTATATGAAATAATTTTATAATTCAAAATTTTGTTTAAACTTAGGTAATTTGGAACATTCTGTTACACAGTTATGTTTCAGGAAGAAAGCAGACTCATTTCAAAGACAACAAATTGGAAATTTTTTTCATTTTCATTGTTAATCAATAGTGTGGAAACTCTACTTGATGAAGTAACAAGTATACCAAAATGTCAGGGTGCTAGAAGAGATTTAAACAGTCAATGAGTGGTCCAAGCCCTTTTATTTTATACATGAAGAAACTGAGATCAAATGACAAAATAGTAATTTGGTCGTTTGAGGAAACCTATTGGTAATCTGAAGAAGGAGAAACAATAGAAGATAATTGATTTACATAGTCAAAGATGTATTTGCATTGGACTTATATAGCATATTAAAAAGCAGAGACATTACTTTGCCAACAAAGGTCCGTCTAGTCAAGGCTATGGTTTTTTCAGTGGTCACGTATGGATGTGAGAGTTAGACTGTGAAGAAAGCTGAGCGCCGAGGAATTGATGCTTTTGAACTGTGGTGTTGGAGAAGACTCTTGAGAGTCCCTTGGGCTGCAAGGAGATCCAACCAGTCAATTCTAAAGGAGATCAGTCCTGGGTGTTCATTGGAAGGACTGATGCTAAAGCTGAAACTCCAATACTTTGGCCACCTCATGCGAAGAGTTGACTCATTGGAAAAGACTCTGATGCTGGGAGGGATTGGGGGTAGGAGGAGAAGGGGATGACAGAGGATAACATGGCTGGATGGCATCACCAACTCGATGGATATGAGTTTGAGTGAACTCCAGGAGTTGGTGATGGACAGGGAGGCCTGCAGTGCTGCGATTCGTGGGGTCGCAAAGAGTCAGACATGACTGAGTGACTGAACTGAACTGAACTGAACTAGTCATACTTTTATAACAGAATCTATTGACAATGCACTGATTCTGTAAGGTATTTGCTATATAATAAACTTTACAGATCCAGCGAAATACTACTACTACAATGCCATGACCTTGAAAGAATGGATAGGGTGGTGTGTGTGTGTGTGTGAGATAAAATAATTCCTTAATCAATCACAAAATCTCTTGACTCCCTTAGCTTTATGTGGACATCACACTTTCATGTCTAGTTTAAAAGGTTTGATGTTTTATTTATATTTATGCTTTGAACATTGTATATAACATAATATGGATACAGAATTTGATACCACATTGAACCTAATAATTTTTGCATCCTTCAGAGAATAGTATCATCTCACTAAAACCTTTCCTGGTGAGAGGATGCCCTGACTGATGAGTGCTAGATTTTACTCTGAGTGTCTGGTGCAAATATGGTATTTCCCTGTCAGAGCCTGGGAAGCTAGGCTGATTTTTTAAAGGGTAGGGGTTAATAAGTAAGATTACAGGACTTCTACAATAATGTCCTAATTGTCAGGACATTTTTTTCTTATTTTAAAGAAGAAAATTTTATTTCTTTAGCCATTTCTGTGATTTTTCACTCTGAAAATTCCACTGTTGAAATCAAGTTGTGTCCCTCTAAAGTCTCTAAGATTCACAGCTGGTGTAACTTCCTACTATGCAGTATCAGTTATCATGCAATGCCGTTACATGTATTTTCAGTGTTGAATTTTAGAAAAAAGAACATGAAATCAAAAGTTATAGGTATTTAAGGTTAAACTCAGTCATATACTATAGGTGATTACAGTGTGTGATTGTAGACAAGTTATTTTAAATTTTATCCTTTAGTTTCTTTATCTGGAAATTAGGATGATACTAATGATATATATTTATGATAAACCTACACAGCATATTAAAAAGTAGAGATATCACTTTTCTGACAAAGGTCCATATAGTCAAAGCTATCATTATTCCAGTATTCATGTATAGATGTGAGTCATTTCAGTTCAGTTCAGTCGCACAGTTGTGTCTCTTTGAGACCCCGTGGACTGCAGCATGCCATGCTTCCCTGTCCATCATCAACTCCCGGAGTTTACTCAAACTCATGTCCTTCGAGTCAGTGATGCCATCCAACCATCTCATCCTCTATCGTTCTCTTCTCCTCCTGCCCTCAGTCTTTCTCAGGGTCTTTTCCAATGAGTCAGTTCTTCGCATCAGGGTGGCCAATGTATTGGAGTTTCAGCTACAGCATCAGTCCTTCCAATGAATATTCAGGACTGATTTTCTTTAGGATGGACTGGTTGGATCTCCTTGTAGTCCAAGGGACTCTTAAGAGTATTCTCTAACACCACAGTTCAAAATCATCAATTCTTCAGTGCTCAGCTTTCTTTATAGTCCAACTCTCACATCCATACATGGCTACTGGAAAAATCGTAGCTTTGATTAGATGGATCTTTGTTGGCAAAGTAATGTCTCTGCTTTTTAATATGCCATCTAGGTTGGTCATAACTTTTCTTCCAAGGAGCAAGAGTCTTTTAATTTCAGGACTGCAGTCACCACCTGCAGTGATTTTGGAGCTCCCCAAAATAAAGTTTGTTAGAATTGGACATAGATGTAAGAGTTCAACCATAAAGAAGGCTGAACACTGAAGAACTGATTATATAAAAATGTGGTGCTAGAAAAGACTCTTGTGAGCCCCTTGGACAGCAAGGAGATCAAACCAGTAAACCCTAAAGGAAATCAATCATAAATATTCATTGGAAGGACTGATGCTGAAGCTGAAGCTCCAATACTTTGGCCACCTGATGGGAAGAGCTGACTCATTGGAAAAGACCCTGGTGCTGGGAAAGATTGAAGACAGGAGAAGGGGATGACAGAGGATGAGATGGTGGGATGGCATCACTGACTCAATGGACATGAGTTTGAGCAAGCTCTGGGAGGTGGTGAAGCTTAGAGAAGCCTTGCATGCTGCAGTCCATGGGGTCACCAAGAGTGGACACGACTGAGTGATTGAACAACAACAATGACACACAACCACAAATAAACGGTTATATTGACAAATAGAAGACCAATGGGCATAGTCCTTTATAAACTGGAGTACGCAAAGTAAACCCCACTGATGTTCTGAGAAAACAGAGTTATAAAAACATTAACAGTTTGAGAAAAAATATATTTTGAAAAATATTTTAATGTAACCCACAGCTAATGTGACTATATATATCTATTAAATGGAAAATTAATGGGAATCTGGTATTTCTAGATAGCATTCTAGAAAGGGATAGTCAACTCTGCCTATTGCAAGTTTGAATAATTTTAAGCAATTAATAAAGATAAGAGCTTCCCTGATGGCTCAGATGGTAAAGCATCTGCCTACAATGCAGGAGACCCAGGTTCAACTCCTGGGTCAGGAAGATCCCCTGGAGAAGGTAATGGCAACCCACTACAGTATTCTTGCTTAGAGAATTCCATGGACAGAGTAGCCTGGTGGGCTACACTCCTTGAGTTTGAAGAGTCAGACAGGATTAATGCATGCATGCAGGCAATAAAGGTAAACATAAGAGATGTTGGACTTATGTTCATTATACTAACCCACACAGTACCATTCTAAGGCAATGAATTGTTGCATTAACCTTTTACCTAAAGACAGAAATTTCCATTAGAGGTCTTATATGGAATTAGTTGTTCTTATCACAAAAAGTTGCATTTGAATAAACATCATTCAAAATTTATTACAACCCTCAAAAGAACTGAGTCATTCTCATTTTAATAGCTAAAAATCTCTTTAACAGTTCAATGAATTGCTAATGCAGTTTGGAAATTTTAGTTTATGAAAAAGGTCTCAATCAGGATTTCTCAATATTTTACTATATAAAGTCACTCAAAATTTTATAGTAATACTGAAATGTTTTATAAAATGAGCAATAACAGAAGTTATGATTACAAGACCAGTTAAAATTATATCTTATATATCTCTCTCTCTCCCAGTAAAATATCAAATGTAAAAAATATTGTTTTGGGGAATACTATTTACAGTGACTTAAGGAGGCCTAGTGTGCTACAGTCCATGGTGTCTCAAAGAGTTGGACATGACTGGGCAACAGAACAACAGCAACCCCGAGGTTTTCTTGGGGACATGGTGGTCAATGATCAAATCAAAGCACCCAAGAATCATAGAGGATACTTTTATCTGCCTGCCGTGACGGTGGCTCAGCAGTAAAGAATTCGCCTGCCAAGCAGGAGATGCAGGGTCAGCCCTGCGTTGGGAAGATCCCCTCTAGAAGGAAATGGCAACACACTCCAGTATTCTTGCCTGGCGAATCCCACAGATAGAGGAGCCTGTGGGCTACAGTTCATGGGGTTGCAAAAAGTCAGACGTGACTTAGTGACTAAACACCACCAACAAAAAAATGTTGTATAGGATTAGACAACTGGACATGTCAGTGTCAAGAGATGAGAGAAACCAGAAAGGTTGAAGTGTGAACTATTGGAAAACATGAATAATTTATGAAATTTGTTGCTGTATATGATTAGAATGCAATTAACAGAATAAAAAAATATTGTATCTAAGGACCTGTATCCATGACAGGTGGTAGGACAATGCATTCAAGGAAACAAGAACAGAGGGTAGAGAGGGAGGTGAGATGAATTTTTAGATAGGTCAATAGAAAGATATTTTAAAACCCAAAAATCTTACAGAGAAAACAAAGGAGCATTGTCCAAAGTAGAATGCAATGCAAACACTATTTAGTTAGCCTAAAACCACTTGATATGGAAGAGAAATATGGGGAAAATTGGGGAGAAAATTTAAAAATTAGCATGTTTCGTTTCTAAAAAATCCATTATCTTGCCATTAAATAGAGATGAGGAATAGAAAAAGAAACCTGGGACTCTTCAGAAGAGATAAAATACAATCTTGGGAAGGATTGAAACTTCCCATGGAGTAGGTCTTAAACTAAGGACAGTGACTGGCTAAAACTTCCATAAACAAACAGCAGAAACAGAGGAGCAATGATAGGAAGGGAGTGGCGAATATTACAGGGTCATGCTTAAGTGCACTCTTATTATAAAGAGACCATCCTTTTATCAGGCAATCAATGTGTCTAATAATGTTTTTTACATAATTTGCAAGAAAGGGAAGGAAAACACCAAAGTCAGCTTTGAAGGAGTGGATAATTAATTTTAGTTTAGTAGGAAGGTGACTAAAACCTGAACATCTGGATTAAGTAGAAGAACTCTGAAGAAGCTGCCATAGTTATGATAGAAATTTAATTGAATAGGAAAAAAAAAACACCAAAAAACATGTTTGGCATCTTGATCAAGACTGAATGCATCAAGATTTTACAGGGGAAAGAAATAACAGGGTAATGAATAATGACCCTGTGAATTTAGTTGTCTCTTAGTACCATTCCCTGGTGGCTCAGAGGGTAAAGCGTCTGCCTGCAATGTGGAAGACCCAGTTCGATCCCTGGATTGGGAAGATCCGCTGGAGAAGGAAATGGCAACCCACTCCAGTATTCTTGCTTGGAGAATCCCATGGACAGAGCAGTCTAGTAGGCTACAGTCCAGGGGGTTGCAAAGAGCTGTACATGACTGAGCAACTTCATTCACTTCACTAGTACCATGGGAAGAGATTAGATCATTGGGAATACTTGATGAAGCAAGTCCAGAGAACTTAGATGGCAAAAAAGATCTGTTATGGTAGAGGATCTAGAATTTTCTTTTTAATTGGAGATATTTAAAGAGAACTTTCACATAAGGTAAATTTTCAGATTAGAAAAAGAGTGAATAGTTTGTGTGTAAGGGTGAGCTAAAGATGTGTCTATGTCCAATGAACAATCTCTTACTCTTTGATTTTGCTATTCAAATAAATATGCATAATATGAACAAACTTTGACAGGAAGCACAAGTAAACTAAGTAAAATTTAGCAAGCCACCTAAACAGTCTCAATATATGTTCTTGCTATTGCTGCTGCTGCTGCTAAGCTGCTTCAGTCGTGTCCGACTCTGTGCGACCCCATAGACGGCAGCCCACCAGGCTCCCCCATCCCTGGGATTCTCCAGGCAAGAACACTGGAGTGGGTTGCCATTTCCTTCTCCAATGCATGAAAGTGAAAAGTGAAAGGGAAGTCGCTCAGTCGTGTCTGACTTCTAGCGACCCCATGGACTGCAGCCTACCAGGCCCCTCCTTCCATGGGATTTTCCAGGCAAGAGTACTGGAGTGGAGTGCCATTGCCTTCTCTGTCTTGCTATTAGAGGGCTTTTTTAAAGAATTGAATGAATTAAGTCTAATAATGTGAAAGAAATTATTATATATACTTTATATATTATATATACATAATTCTTAAAAATATGAAAAATAACTATAGAATAAAACAAGTAAAGTGTCATGTTTCTATTCATTATTCATTTTTAATAGTATTGATAGGAACACAATTTAGTAACCTAAATATCACTCATTCTTAGTAGAAAAATGGAGTAAATTATTGCTGGACCTCTTATTCCCTATAGAAATAACATCTGTGAACACTAAGACTTTTATCAACTTCAGGATATTTGTGCACGTGTGCTAAGTCGCTTCAGTTGTATCCAACTCTCTGCGACCCTATGGGCCATAGCCCACCAGGCTGCTCTGTCCATAGGATTCTCCAGGCAAGAATACTGGTATGGGTTGCCATGCCCTCCTCCAGGAGATCTTCCCAACCCAGGGATTGAACCTGTGTCTCTATGCCTCCTGCATTGACAGATGCATTCTTGACCACTAGTGCTACTTGGGAAGGCTGGGCATGTGCCAGTGAGTGTTAAAACAAAATAGAATACTTTAAAATTACAGGAATCACAGTCCTGGTCAGTGATCTTTCTGTTGCCTTCTAATTTGTATGTGCTGATAGATAAATTCTATGTTATTAGCACAATGCATATTTTTTGATGACACAAAATGCAGTCTTACCTGTATTAATTATCCCTAGAAGAACTTATGGGATCTGAATCAGTAGAATATCAATTTTATTTTTAATAGTTAAAAAAGTATGAAACAGTAGTATTTCAGTTCCTTGTACTGGATTTTAGAATCTGAACTGTTCGAATTTTGGCATCATAGATCTCCATATTCTTTCCAGAACCTCATAGGATAAAAATTTTCTCATCTTATGAGAGAGCAGATGAAAAGAAATACATATGTAGCAATATCTGAAAAGCATTTAATTTTCTCTTTCAAATAAAACAGTAACTATACTCACTGTATAAAACCTAAAGATATGAAGAAGGAAACATAAAATTCTCAGTTTCAACGGCTGTTAATAACGGTTCAGTTGTTCAGTTGCTAAGTTGTGTTCAACTCTTTGCAACCCATAGATTGCAGCCCTCCAGACTCCTATGTCATCCACTATTGCCATGTCTACATACGGAGCATGTTCAGTTCAGTTCAGTTGCTCGGTCATGTCCGACTCTTTGTGACATCATGAACCACAGCACACCAGTTCTCCCTGTCCATCACCAACTCCCAGAGTTTATCCAGACTCATGTTCATTGAGTCGGTGATGCCATCCAACCATCTCATCCTCTGTCGTTCCCTTCTCCTCCTGCCTTCAATCTTTGCCAACATCAGGGTCTTTTCAAATGAGTCAGCTCTTTGCATCAGGTGGCCAAAATATTGGAGTTTCATGTAGTTGGCCTCAACTGTGCCCAGCTCTTTGCTACTCCATGGAGCCTGGTGGGCTCCTCTGTCCATGGAATTTTCCAGGCAAGAATATTGAAGGGGGTCATATCTAAATATACTCCTTTCTTATCTCCATATCTCCATATAGTTCATTCCTATCTCCACATCTATATATATATATATCCCCTTCCAATATTTGCATCTTATGTGTATGTAACTTACTACTATGCGTAGGCATGTATTTCTACATTTATATAGTGGAGATTACACTGAATACAAATCTTTACTTCCTACATCTTTGGATAGCATCATAACATGAGATATTCTGACATTATTTTAAAAAAGAGGCCCTTCATAAGTGTTTCTATATTTGCTATAGAATTCTATTAGGGGATTATGTCCTAATTTATTTAACTAAACCTCTGCCATTGGGCCTAAGTCCATATATCATTCATGAAAAATATTTTCTGATTACAAAAAATAAAAAAAAAAACTCTGAGAAAAGTAGACTAAAAGTCTAATTAAATAGTAAATTATTCAAATTTATTGTGTAGAATGATTTCTAGTTTATAAAATTTTAAGAGCATTTTGAAGCCTCTCTCTCTTTTTCTTTCTCTGGGCTCCCCTGGTAGCTCAGATGGTAGAGAATGCAATGCAGGATATGTAAGAGATGCAGGTTCAATCCCTGGGGAAGATCCTCTGAGAAGGGAATGGCTACCAACTCCAGTATTCTTGCCTGGAGAATTCTATGGAGCCTGACAGGCGACATTCCACAGAGTTGCAAAGAATTGGACATGACTGAGCAACACACACACACACGTGTGTGTCTGTTCATATATATATATATATGTGTGTGTGTGTGTGTGTGTGTGTGTGTACTATAATTACTAGTCAATAAACACCAAAGACTACAGCTAAATTTGTAGTTCAGAAACTCAACACACTGATTAGCCATTTTGCCTCAGTAAACAATACTGAAATGTTTTTAGTCAGTAAACATTTCACTACCTGGGATACTGGACAGACCTTTTCCAGGATTTTCTAGTTCTGGAGAAATATTTGAAAAGGCTCAGCACTTTGAACAGGCAAGATTCACTAAGTAAACTTTAATAAGTGATCAGATCCATCCCATTAGATAAGATCTTTACTTATTCAAGAAACAAAACTTAGCAACTTCACCTCATACTCAAAACAAGCAGTCAAACAAAAAGTCAATCAGAGAGGCAGACAATTAATCATGACTTATGTAACTGGTAAGTCTGAAAAATTGTGCTCCTGAATATTTAATGAAAAAATAACAACCATTCAGAGACTATGGAAGCCTAATACCAGCCACATGATGACGATTAAACTTTAACAAGGGTTCTCTTTTTACATCCCACCTCTACCACTTTAAGCAATGTGTCTTTAGATTATGTACCCTAACCTCTTTATTGTTCATCTTTAAAATGGAAAAATCCTCCTGGGTTGACTGAAAATTTGAAATGAATGAAATAAAGTATTTACAACAGGGCCTGGTCCAGAATGAGCATTTACAGAGTAAAATGTGTGTGTCTATATATATATATATATATATAGACACACACAGACACACAAAACTGGAAAACTGAAAGCAAAATGAATTATACTAAAATTATTCATATTTCAATGTATAATGCTTGGGCATATATTGGTATAAAGAAGTAGTCAGATGTTTGCATCTATATGTAGAAGCACTGCGAACACGACAGCCTTAGGATGTAGACTGATGCAGGTATCATTGATTCCAATACAAAAAGTGATACCTTGGTCTGTGATGTGATCTGAGTAAAATGAAGTACAATTCTACCTTCTTTTACAATGTACTTGCATAGTAAGAATTACTCTGGAAAACAGAACTAGCTTCTAAGCTCAAATAGTTAGACAGATTTTTGTTTTTTCACATGAGTTCTCAATGGGATATTTGAAAGGACTACAAGACATGCAGCATTTCAGGTTTCTATCCAGTAAATGCTAGTGGCAGTGCTGCTTCAATAATTACAACAACCAAAATCCTTCTACAGAATTCTGAAGTCTGCTGAAGAGCAGTGATTCTCATTTTTCACTTGTTACTGACAGCCCTATTTTTATTCCAACAGTATCCTCAATGAAAGTATGATAGCACAGATACACAGATGTAATAGCTTTGCACATATAGAAGTACATTTTCCACCCCTTACCCCCATGATCAAACTTTCTCCCATTTGGGGGTGAAACATTCTCCATAGAGAATGCCTGTCTTAGGAGGACTAGACCACCCTCATTGAGAATCACAGAGAAAGAACAGTTCCTGGTGCCAGAACTGTGTCAGGCCTGCCCTCTGGTGTCCTCTGATCAGTAACTTATCCCCATGTCTGTGGCTGTGAGCATCAGAAAGTTCTCTAAAACAGAAGTCGATAGGGAAATATGAGATGCTGTCCGTTTGAATATGTATATAACCAGAGAGGTACTATAAAGGTGTTAGATCATTTTCACTCTTGAGCTCAAACTCCTCCCGTGACTTCCCATTCCATTTAGATTAACATCTCGAACCCTTACACTGGTTTATAATGATCCACATGATCTGTTCCCACTTCAACCTCCTTCTGACTTCTGGGCACACTGACTTCTAGGTCTGCTCCTATGAATAAGCCAAGCATACTCTTCATAACCAAAGCTTTGCATTTACTCTTCCTTCTTTTTGGAACACTTTACCTTTGGATAGGAGCATAGCTCACTCACTTCTTTCAGGTCTGTTAATTTGCTCAGTGAGTGACTATGTACTGATTAAATATATATTTTGAAATCACAGGTGATTAGGTGCATTCTGGCATGTACATGTTGACTTATGAGGACTGCCAGAATACTTCAAATTACTTATAAACTGAAAATGACCACATATCTAGCACTCTATAAAACTTGCCTTAAAAAACATCAAGATTGTTTTTAATAGGAGAAAAATCTGATGCTTTCAGGTTGCCAGGAGAGCCTGGCTCCTTGCATTGAGCATAAATTAAAGGTGTTTCATATTTTTCCACCTGTAGTCATTTTCATTTTCTCTTTACATAACACTACACGAACATGACTATGAAACACACTGACATTGTCTTTTGTTCTGCAAATTGTAACAGATTTTTACAGATGTTTTCCAAACGTAATCCCAACAGGACATTAAAGACCTGAGTTGCTGATTCCATCACACAAGATTCTTGTGTACTCAAGCAGAACTCATAATCCTTAGGTTTATTGGGTGCACATTTGCCCCTGGTTTTATACTTAATTACTTATTCAGAAAAGCTTGCTGTGTGTGGATCAGTTCTCCAGATTATGTCACTAAGTGTAAATTTATCTCAGAATGCGGTAAATGTGAGTTCTCAGCCAATCTTTTAAATTAGAAAAATATTGCCATCAGTTATAGTAAATTCAACATTTTGCATTATTTCCTGGACATAAAAGCCAAAATCTTAAAATATTTTTCCAGGTTTTTCTATCAGTTTCCTGGGTCACTCTATAAGAAATGTACCCCTAACAGCCCCACAACACACACACACATATACACACACAGACAACAACTGCGTACTTAGCAAATGATGATACCAGGGGAATATATGTTCTAATTGTATTATTTTTGGTAGAAATCTGGCAAAATGTTGTATATGAATCCCTAAAACTAGGGACCCACCACATTTCAGATCTTTTCTATATGAGAAGATTTTTTTACTTCCTTTCCCCTCAACATATTCAAAATTTGTACTTCTACTTTGAACGCTTCGAGTTATAACTCTTAAGACAACCTTTCATAATAATAAAATTCAGTTGTTTTCTCCATCTAAGTATTAATAATGTAAGTTTTAAAGATGAGAACTTGATTTTATAGCATTTATAATTGAATATCATTATGTCATTTTATGGGGCTTCCCTGGTGGCTTAGTGGTAAAGAATCCTCCTGCCAATGCAGGATACATGGGTTCAGTCCCTGATTTGGTAAGATCCCACCTGCCATGGAGCAACTGAGCCTGTGCTCTAGAGCCCATGAACTGTAACTATGGAGTCCACGTGTCACAGCTACTAAGCCCATCACTCTAGAGCCCATGCTCTGCAACAGAAGCCACTGCAATGAGAAGCTTGAGCACAGCACCTTGAGAGCAGCCTCCATTTGCTGCAACTACAGAAAAGCCTGTGCAGCAATGAAGGCCCAGCATGGCCAAAAATAAATAAATAAAATTATTTAAAAAATGTGAATTCGATCTGCTTTCTTCATCATCAGAAGTGTTTAATAATAGAGGAGGAAAAACTAAGTCCTTTGGACAATGGCTAATAGTGCATACACATTAGCACACACATTTTAGACAATGAAGAGAAATGGCAACCCACTTCAGTATTGCCTGGAAAACCCCTGGACAGAGAAGCCTGGCAGGTTTCAGTCCATGGGGTTGCCAAGAGTCGGAGATGACTTAGCAACTAAAGCACTAAAATTTGCAGCATAGTATTAAGTGCCTGAAAGAATTTAAATTATGTTAAATACTCATACACATCCAATGTATGCTTGCAAAGTGTAGCCCTGTCATGAATGAATGATCAGTGAAGTCAATATATTTTAACAATGTCAGAAAAAGGAGAAGGGTAAGAACTATGACACTTTGCAAATAAAACCAAGTGATCTTCAATCGTTTCTAGCCCAGAAGATGAAAATATATTATATGTCAATAAAAATAAAGTGAATTCTTGGCAAAAGACAGAGTATTCCGATTTCTCTCATTTCCTTTAAGAGGCAATCCTGGCATCATTTATGGGTACCCTAAGTGCTCTTTCAAATAAGTTTTCTGAAAGAAATAATCATAGTTATCTGAATGTTTTATATGCATATTATATCATATGGATATATATGTATTATATATACATATGTGTGTGTGTGTGTGTGCACGAATGTGCATACATGTAGAGGGCACATTTGTTTGATTTCTAATTCATATTTGTTAAACACTTTTTACTCTCTTTTTCATTTTATAATTATTTGTATATGATCTATTATTTATTGTGTCTTTAGTTTTTGAGGGTATAAATCTCAAAATACAAGATAATTTTCTTTCTCAGCACTTATAAATGTACAATAGATTCAGAAAAAGTATGCACAAGTAAGATTAAATTTGCATCCCAATTTTTTCAGTCTGGAGAGAAATTTTAATTCCATTAGAAATACATTCTCCAGTTTTTTGTTTTAAAAAATTGCTTACATATCTCTTTATACTGCAGACCATAATAGACATATATCAGCATTCCTTCACTGTCATTGTTACATTTTGTTACTGCATATGGTGATCTGGGCTCTATACCAAGCAAGTAATGTGCTCTCGGGAAAGAGCTTTCCTCCTTTTGGTGAGATTCCAGAGAAGTATGTGCAGTAAACAGTAAAAAAGGAATTTTCAGGGGAAGAAAAATTTAATAATCCCAACTGTTGTTGTTTTTAGTCACTACGCTGTGTCTGACTCTTTTGCGACCCCATGGACTATAGCCTGCCAGGCTTCTCTGTTCATGGGATTTCCCAGAATCCTGGAGTGGGTTGCCAATTTCCTTCTCCAAGGGGATCTTCACGAACCAGGGATCAAAACTGTGTCTCCTGCTTTGGCAGGCAGATTCTTTACCAGTGAGCCATCAGGAAAGCCCAATAATCACAATACCAACTTTAATAATCATTACAACACTGTAATAGGAATCAGTATTTGAACATCTGTGTACCCAAACTTTATGATCAGTGTGGTAAATCTTCACAATTTTTTGGGGGGGAAATGTTATCCACACTTAACAAATAAAAACAGAGATCTAGAGAGATTATGTCAGTTCTCACAACATACATGTAGGTTGAAAGACTGGATTAGGATCTTGGTATGTCTGTTTCTGGGAGAAGGCAATGGCACCTCACTCCAGTACTCTTGCCTGGAAAATCCCATGGACAGAGGAGCCTGGTAAACTGCAGTCCATGGGGATGCTAATAGTCAGACACGACTGAGCAATTTCACTTTCACTTTCACTTTCATGCATTGGAGAAGGAAATGGCAACCCACTTCAGTGTTCTTGCCTGGAGAATCCCAGGGACAGGGAGCCTGCTGGGCTGCCGTCTATGGGGTTGCACAGAGTCGGACACGACTGAAGCTACTTAGCAGCAGCAGCAGCATGTCTGTTTCTAGGCATATCTATCTACTCTGACTCTGCATATAATGATTTTGAAACATATTGGGGACTTCTTAACTGTTCTCCCTAAAATTAAATTTGGGGTTGGACAGACCATCATTTACTCTAAATTTGCATTACATTTCATGAGAAAATTATTTTGATGATTATTTTCATGATGGCTTCATTTATTAAGAAAGAAATTTCCTTGGCAGTGACTGATGAAATTTCTGGCAGAACTCATGACCTTCTTGCCCATAAGTTTTGTTCAGGTTACAGTGCTACTCTATGATATTTAGCCATTAAATGCTTCAGATTAATGTCTTCAAAATGTCTTCAAATTATCACTCATTCTCCCTGAATCCACTTCTCAACTGTACAGTCCTGCATCACAAAAAAACCCTATTTCTGCCCTCTGTTTCTATTTCACTGTGATTAGTAAATGTAACAAAGCTAGAAATTTTAATGCTAGCAATTTTGTGGATTTCTCTCTTCATGGTGAAAATGAGAGATGAATCAAGACTGTACTACTTTTGAGTCTGCTCAGCATTTTATTACATTATTTAAACATATCAAACTGACATATAGTGTGAGAATCTTAGTGGTAAGAGTGTTAAACAGATTCATAGAAGAGAATGTGGCTACTTTGGCAGGGATTTTGAACCAGTTAGAGCAGTAATATATTCATTACCACATTTCCTTGGGCACGCTGTTCTACTTTATCACACTGTCCAAAACTAACTGAGCTCTAGCACACACACAAAATTTAACACTTCTGTAACCTAAGAACAATTTCAAATGACAAATAATAGGTCATTTCTAAGGAGGATTAGTGAACAGTAAAGTCTTGAACTTGTCTCTTTTCAAAATAGCAAGCTTACAAAGACATTATATTCTTAGGTGTGTTTTTACTATACCCTTGGGCTAAATTTTTATGAGTTTAAATATCTAATTTAAAATCAAAGTCAATCGGAAAATAGTAGTCAACTGAAAGAAATAAGCTACATGGCCAAATTTGTTGGCTCACATCTGCACCATAAAATGAGAAAAATAAAATTTTATAGACTCCCTATTTCTCAGTATCCTTCAAATTTATAAATAGATTTATTAGAACCAAAATATTATATTGGAAATTGTTACCGATGAGATAGTTAAAATCATTGTGCTGGAATAATTTAGAGTCATTTCTCTGTGGCAAAAGCCAGGATGAATGTTGGATTTACCAAACCTAAGGTTATAGACATTGATCTTGTGCATCCTCTCAGATTACACACTGTTTTATAATACCGTTCACATTTAATTTTTATCATCTTTATCAAAATGGAATCAAGGTTGTCATTTCTTTAATTATTTTCAAATTCTGCTACCATAGAATTTTAACCTTTCAATATGGAATGATTTGAGAAAGGATTACCTGGGAAATTGCTTTTCTATTCATGTGTGTGTGACAGCTGAGTTCAGCTGTTTCCTTAAGCATCCATGGAACAGCTGAGTGCTTTCTCCTGGTCCCCAGATTTGAGACTAAGGGAACTTGAGGCAACAAAGTTACACTGGAATGTATATGATCAAGGAATTTACTTTCTCTTCATTTGCTACAGCTTCAAGTTATTGACCTTTGTGACACACATATAAGCAAAGTCATCTTCTATAACTCCTATCCTCCCTACCTATGGCTGTATATATTGGCATAATTACCATAATTGTGTGTTACAGGCTCAGTGCAATATAAAACACAAAATGGGCAGTCTCCAAAGTGACATTTCAATCTTTCAAACTTAACTAATTGTAAAGTTCTTATCTGTTCCATGATGTTTACATTTAATCTCAGACAACAGACCTAGAGATCTGGACATACAGAAAGGAAACAAAGTTAATTTTATGTCTTTGCTCTAGAGTTCCTTAGGAGTAGACAAAATGATTTGGTGTCAGCAAATAAAAACAGCTCATATTCTGCCATCAGTTGAACATGGTTTTCTGAACACTCAAATATTGATTGAATAGGAAGGGGCCAGGAAGAACAGGCCTGTGTTGTTGAATAATTATTTAATTATCTGCTAAGCATACCTTTACCATAACCATTTAATAAAACTAAAATACAAAAAAAATTGGCCTTTTAAATATATTATTTTAATAAATGTTAAATGGCTTTAACTTAAGTATATATTGCAGAAACAAGGTAACAAAATAAATGTGAAAGTGTTAGTCACTCAGTCATGTCCAACCCTTTATGACCCCATGGACTAAAGCCCCACAGCGCCTCTGTCCATCGAATTCTCCAGGCAAGAATACTGAAGTGGGTAGCCATTCTCTTCTCCAGGGTATCTGCCCAAATCAGGGATTAAACCTGGGTTTTCTGCACTGCAGGCAGATTATTTACCATCTGAGCCACCAGGGAAACCTCAACAAAATAAATGTGTATGGGTGCTCAAATTCATTTTTTTTTCAGTTTTTTTCTTGCTGAACTATTAAAAAGTCTCTCTGTGCCTTTCTTGTGTTAAGAAGTAATAGTTTAAATATTATAATTATTCTTCATCACTGAGTTGAATAAAAAGTCCCTAAATTTTCCCACTAAAATTAGGGTCATTTATTTCAGCTATAATTTACAAAGAATTAGTGAAAGGGAACACATTAGTTCTTCCAAAAATATCACACTACAAATGATTGTAGACATGCAACACTATATTTTTCTCCCTAAAATGAAATGTGGTACACTTCCCAGAGTTCCATTATGACATACTATGTATCTTTAAAGTATCATGATATAAAGATAATCCTCTTGGGTTCCATGAACTTTACTAATGTAATGCATGAAATCTCCACCCTCTGACTGTATATGATAACTCAGATGGTGGCAGAAAGGACAACTTCCTCTACAAGGGAATACTGTCAATTATATGTTATGACATCTGGTTCTATGCTTTTATCATCAAGGAAGCACATTATGCTCTTTCTCTGATAGAGCCCAATCATCCTTGGGCTGCTCACGGGCAAATACTATCAGTTACTCATGTTTCCAAATGTCTATCTTATACTGTCAGCTTCATGCTGTGTTTTAGTGAATCTTTAATATTAATCATTCCCTAGGGGTAACTCACTACCTTTACTTTAGCTCAACATAAATCTATTGATTTTTGGTACCAAACGTATCCTCTAATCAATATTGCAAGAATATGTTCCAATTGCCTACAAAAAAAGGAACAAGAAATACTAAAATCTCTTTCCTCAGTAATTTTATATTGTGGATTTCTTCAGTAAATTTATATTATGGATTAAAGTTGTATACTGCTTTAACTGAATGAACATGCTTAGTCCTTTTTCAAGAAGTATTTCTCAAAAATTTATAAATAAATAATTGAGAAAGAGAAGAGATACAAAATACACATTGTTAAACATTGTTTTTCAAAAAAACTTGTAAGCCTATTTAAATGTCTTATAGTTTTACAAAACTAGTTGTTTGAAAGAAGAGTTAAAAATTCTGTCACAGTATTAAGCTCGTGGGGAATTGTGTAGCATAAACTGTCAATAAAGTGGTGAAGATAAAACATAAAATTGGAGAAAGAGCAATAGCAGCTAAGTTACTTTTAAAGCTTTTAAAAATTTAATTTAATTGACTTCAGGGTATCTCTGAAGAACTCTGCCCTCAATAATTCTAATAGTACAACATTTTCTACAAGAAACAGTTGTCCTGGGGCCAGTGACCAAAGTAAAGAAGCAAATGTTTAAAAATAACTGTAGAGAGTTCATTTTAAAATGTGATGGGAAGTTAAAAATAACATATCAAGATAAGAAATAAACCATGGTATACTTATGGACAGATTTTTTTTCTTTCCAGAGGATAGAAGCTTTGACAATCTTAAAGTGACTCTACAAACTAGAGACTAATTTTTTTCTTCTTTTCTTTATAAAAAAATCTTTTAAATTAATGCAAAGCATCGGATTTATATTATGCTATGTCTATGATGCACTCTTTTCCTTGGATGATATGGCTGGCTTAAAAAAAAATAATAGTTTTTTAATTTAAAAATAAACATTAAGTCTGAAAAGTATTTTTTTAAAGTAGAGGTTAAATATAATCACAATATCTAATGGAAATTTCTAATTTGGAGCATTTCCTTTTAATTTAATTTATCTTCATACATTATGCAGTCAATATATATTCATTGGATAAATATATTTCCTTGATTCTTTACTAAAGCAAGGGAAATAAACAATAACAAGATAGACTGAATTCTTGCCTTCTTGGAGTTTATATTCTATTGGTGGAGAAATTAATATATAAAAAAATTTATATGAGATAAAGTTAGATAAAGGTAAGTGCTGTTAAAAAAACATAGATGATTGAGAGCTACATGGCATTCAGTTCTTCTTTATCTAGGAATTTTTTGGTGAGTTCTTTTTTTTGAGTCATAATGTATATAAATCTATTTTTTGTACAGCCTTTTCACCAAATGTTTCATTTTAAGCATTTTCTTAGTTGCTATTTTTCAAAACTTACTTTTAATGTTTGAGAATGATTAAATTTCCCAGCATCTACTCTACTTACCTTTCCATATTTTACATTTATATATATTTTTGTAATATCTAATATTTTGAAAGATTTCTTTGTACATAAATACTTTTGTCAAAGAGTAAGGTCAAATTCAGTAATTTTAAATATTCCAAAGAACTTACATAAATGATATATTAATTTACTCTCAAATGTTTGAAGAATCCATTTATTTAAGTGAATAATTACTGAGTCTTTACATTGTGTCAGGAACTCTACTAAAAGCTGAAAATGATACAAAGAGCTTCTTCCTTGAGTTCACAATTTCAAGAAATAGACAAATTTATAAACAGATTTAAAAACTAAATAATTACTAAAATTATCAAATTCTAGTTACTTTAAAAAATGTAAAGTGAAAGTGAAAGTTACTCAGTCCTGTCGGACTCTTTGAGACTCTATAGACTATACAGTCCATGGGATTCTCCAGGCCAGAATACTGGAGTGGGTAGCCTTTCCCTTCTCCAGGGGATCTTCCCAACCCAGGGATTGAACCCAGGTCTCCATCATTGCAGGCAGATTCTTTACCAGCTGAGCCACAGAGAACCACCCCCCCAACCCCAAAACAATAACAACAAAATTGTAAGCAATGGGAAAAAATTGAAAGCAACAGAAACACTTAAGTACATTTTAAGTCTCTCAAAAAACATATGCATTCTATTATGAAGTAGAAGATAGTCTTTAACAATCTCTAAAATCTTTTTAGCTTTTAGAAGTCTATGAATAGAAAGTGACCAAAAAATAAAAAGATGAGTCAACGTCTGTTATATGCAACACAAAATATAAATTTCCTTAGACTTGAAGATCCATGCCCAAATCTGTGACTTGACATTCTTTGAAAATTAGAAACTCTGAGATTTCTTACTTTGACTTTTATCACTGCCATTCTAAATTTATTATATAACTCTCACCAAATTAGGAAGTTGAGTATCCCTCTAAATATATTCACAGATTCTCCCAATGGATGAATATTAAGTTGATTATGAGCTTTCTGTCACAATTTAGTCATTGTTGGGAGTCAATTGATCTGTAAATCAACAGGAATTGTCTTTGTTGAGAAGTTCTCAGTAGATTGCCTCTGCTCTTCTCACCCAAACTCTTCAACACAAGGGTATGCTTGGTTCACTCATTTTTGTATTTCTTGAGGGCTTATTTGAAAAGAAAAGGTTAAAGCATGAGTTTAAGATGTTGAATTGCCCTCTGCCTCTTCCGTGTTCTTTTGGGCATTGAAGATCACCATGGTCATCATAATACAGGGAATCACAGTTCCATCACCTCTTGAGAAGTCAAATAATTTTAAAACAGAAAACTGGGCCTCTACATTAGGACAATTGGTTTGTCAAATTCCACCCATTTTCTCCAACCCATCTCCATCCCCCAATTTTTCTAAGCATTATTTTCTTAAAAATATATTTTTTTCAAAATTTTGAACCATACTGTGCTAATGTTATTCTAAAGATATTTATTTGCATCCATATAGAACAAAGACTTTGGGAGTGTCTACATGAAGGAAGTAACATTTCGAATATTCTCAAAAGGTTTCATTTTGAGGTTATTGTTTTAAAAATGGACCCAGAGTTGACTCAGCAACTGGGATTTCCCACAGTCAGACTGTATTCTGAGGGAGCTTTGTGCTATGGAAAGAACACTGAATTAGAAGTCTAAACATGGTTTAGAGAGTTGTGTCTATCACTTAACCAAGTGAATATTCTGGAGCAAGTAATTTAACTTTTTGGTATATAGGTTTCTTTTTCTTTAAACAGGAGTAGTCATATCTATCCTAGCTAATGATGAGATTACTGTAGATACATTTTCATATAATGGACATGAAAAGTAAGGCTAGATATAAGGTTATAAAAATTATAACAAATATTGTGAGTTAGACTGATTATATTTAAGCCCAAAGTGTGGAATGAAATTGATGACTCTTGGACTTTGAGGATGAATGAATTCCTCTTCATATTCTCCAATGGGGATGCAAAATTTAGATTTCATGGTGCCACCTTGGAACAGTGAGGGAGAACATCAAGACAGTCTTCAGGTCCAGAAAAGAAATGGTCAATAAAATCAGTCATGTTATTTGTGAAATGTATGTTTATCAGATGTATATGTATGTCATTTTTGAATCATAAGAAGAAAAAAAGATTAAAGGAAAAATAAAGGAGAAAGAGAAAGGAAGATAAAAGGCCAGCAATAATTGATTACTGAGAAATTCAACTGGAGACTGAGCAAATTGAATCTATAACTTTGCCAGCTTACCCGGCTTACAGTCCCCATTGATCTATCCATTAGAGCACTCCGTGTAAGTAAAACAAAACTGTAAATCAGCCAATGGCATGATTAAAGCAAAAGTCATAAGCTTAGCAATTAACTCTACGGTTACTTGAATCTTCTCAATTGTACTTTCAGTAAAATAGGTTCATTGGTACACTTCCTCTGAGCACTCAACGATATTCTGAAAGAAATATTCCCCTTCTCCAAGCAGATTACTTGGTCTTCTATATTCTTTTTTTGAAGAGAGATATAGAGAAGAGGAACACATCTATTTCTATCTTGGAGAAGAGCAATATAGCTACATGTAAGCTTTCTACACACACACACACACACACACACACACACACAACCAGCAGGACATTTCCAACTACAGTGGCCTATTGGAGGGTAAAAGTAGAGAAGACAGTAGCTCAGTTTGGCCAATTAACTCAGAGAGAAACAAATGTCAAATCCATTTCCTTCTCCTGTAATAATACTAGAAATGGATTCAGTTCTAAAACTAAAATAGTAGTTTAAATACTATATGGCTTAAATACATAGACACATTTAGTTAGTGAAATTGGAGGTCTTGTATTTCCATAGAGAGAAAATAAAGACGTTAATGATCCTAAAGAGTAATATATTTATCAACCCACAATTCCCAGTTATAAAGCATAAACTCAAGTCATTCAAATCAAAGCACCTATTAACATTTGCTGTTTCTAAGTTTCCTTTCTTATTACCCTCAGAACAAAATGCTTACATGTAAAAGAGCATATTACATAGCTAGCATTGGAATATCTACAAATGTGAGCAACATGTTTGAACTTTATATAGAAGAGCTAAAGTTAACTTACATATACAGCATTTGGATCTATCTGCTCAAAGTCTCGACAGTCTCAGGAACTGTAAGAGTTAACTAGAAAAGCCAAGCAAAATTCTTGCAATGAAATCCAGAACAATATTGCAGATGTGTGGAGCCTACAGAAGGTGGAGCCCATTTATTCTGCATGCATATTTAATGTGTAAAATTATTTTAAGTCTTAAAACAACCTCTTGGAAATGCTATGAACTGCAAAGCTAGGCGAACCCGATACATTCCTAAATATAAAGAGGAGAGAAAGAAATGCACCAAGAGTAAAAATTCCTGGTTACTCACGATTCTTTTCACCTCTCCACCTTGATCCAGCTTTCATTCTGCCTGAGACACCCACAGGAGAAGTTATTTCTGCCATCAAGAGCAGCAGCAGCAACAGTACAGCCATGCCAGGTAAAAATAACC
Source organism: Bubalus bubalis (assembly GCF_019923935.1). Classification (NCBI taxonomy): domain Eukaryota; kingdom Metazoa; phylum Chordata; class Mammalia; order Artiodactyla; family Bovidae; genus Bubalus; species Bubalus bubalis. The sequence continues at coordinate 72,227,783 of NC_059157.1, forward strand.
TCTATGGAGAGTCCTGTCACAGACGAACCTGAAGGCTTTTACTGGGAGTAGAAAACCCTGGAGCCAATCCTGTCATTTTATTCAGCAGAAATGCAAAAAAGGCTGTTTTTCCCATAAATTTTCAAAAAGCAGGTATGTTCTCATCAGGCTTTCCATTTGAATTATTCAGGGAATGTTAAAAAAATTAGAAAGGATGTAAAACCTTTCTCTAGACATAAGCAAAATGTCAGGAGAGATGAGCTGACAATTTTCTCTGGTCTTTTCTGCAGCTATGAATTCCTAACCTACCCCTGCCAACTCTCACTTGTTCCAAATGTTTGTCAACATTTTTCATAACACGATAAAAGGAAAGAGCTGAGATTTCAGCATTTTCCCACCTACCCATTCTGTACCACAGATTATAGTACTTGACAAATCTGAATATTTAATTTTGGCACTGCAAACACACCTCATTTCAAATAGAGGTGGTTGTTAAGGAAAAGAAAAAAAAACTGCTTTTTCTCAAAGCTATATCTAATGTCTTGGAGAAAGGATTAGATATATAAATATCTGCTGCTAAGACATGATAAAAATACTTCTGAAAAGGGGGAGTGATAAACAATTATCTTTCCTACTTAGCTGTACTATATATCCAGTAAATTATATATCCAAGGACTAATGTAAAAAGACAATCTTCAAAAAATACCCCAGACCCATGAAGCAGGCAAATGTAATCTACATTGTACATTCAAAGATTATCTGCATTTCATTGTAAACACTTGTTTGTTTATAAATACATATTGGTATATTCCATCTCTCTTGTTTCCTGCAGAATGATTTTTATCACCTTGTGAGCTAAGCAGATATTTGAGCAAATTAGTCTTCTCTGTTTTACAATTAAGTCTATTTCCCATAGGTAAATTGCAGTATTGTCTATTGTCATGAGTGTTTTGAAACTGTACCAATATGAGAAACTTGTTTTGCTTTGGGAAAAAAAATTATTCTTTAATAATAAAAATAATGTTAGGCTTCTTGGAACATTAGAGAATAATATGCATATGTTTATTTTAACAAGCATATAAATCTATTTTAGGATACCTTTAAACACATAATATTCTACAACCTGACCTAATTCTACAGTTAAACAGTTCACACAGCTGCCAAAACATATTTCTAAAACACGTGCCTGAGAATGTGCATTCACTGTTAGTCGTCTAGACTGCAGCAGAAGAGGGAGAAAGTCTACAGAAGCCAAGCAAGGAACATAAACAGGTGAAACAGGCTGGTGGGAGACAAGAAGGAGAGGTGGGGATTGTGGCTGTGTGCAGAGAAAGCCTTGTGAAAGGTGGCTTCTGTCATTCAAGCCCAGATGAATTTCGCCATGACACATGCAGATTCTGGGTTGCTGGATAGTTGAAGTTTTTAACAGAAGCTAGAAATTCAGATTATTATGAGGAATCTCCTGGTTATTAAAGCAAAAGTGATACAACTCTAAAATTCTTAACTAGTCATATAAAGCAGAACATTCTGAATCTGGTTCTAACTTAAATTTTCTAGACTCACTGATCAAGACATAGTCCTTAAATGCCTATAACCTGTCAGATATATCATAAACATATCTGTGCCCACTATCCACAAAATAAGCTCATAGTTTAAAGGGATAGACATTTAAACATAATTTTCCATGCTGTCATTTGCTTTCCTTGGTTATTAGTATTTCAAGATGTTCCAAACAAATAGGAAATCCTACTTAAATAGATTCTACTTCAGTTGAAATCAATTATAATCAAATAAAAGCAGCACCTTAATCTCCTATAATTCACACTACACTAGTGAAAGTGCAAAGCTCACACTGTCTATTAACTTTCAGGACACAAGAATTGGGAGATCATCAAGAAGGAATACTTACACATATGGGCTGTGCATTGATTTATATGTTCTCATTTGCTTTCCACAGCCATTAATATTACAAGATGTTTTAGATCAATAAGGGTGTCCCTGGTAGCTCAGCTGGTAAAGAATCTGCAATGCGGGAGAACTGGGTTCAATCCCTGGGTTGGGGAAATCCCCTGGAGGAGGGCATGGCAACCCAGTCCAGTATTCTTGCCTGGAGAAATTCCCGTGGACAGGGGATCCTGGTGGGCCACAGGTCATGGGGTCGCATAGAGTTGGACACAACTGAGTGACTAAGCATATAGATCAATAGGAAATTCTAGCTACATTCTATGGAGAAGGCAATGGCACCCCACTCCAGTACTTTTGCCTGGAAAATCCCATGGACGGAGGAGCTTGGTAGGCTGTAGTCCATGGGGTCGCTAGATTTGGACACGGCTGAGCGACTTCACTTTCACTTTTCACTTTCATGCATTGGAGAAGGACATGGCAACCCACTCCAGTGTTCTTGCCTGGAGAATCCCAGGGATGGGGGAGCCTGGTGGGTTGCCGTCTATGAGGTCGCACAGAGTCGGACACAACTGAAGTGACTTAGCTGCAGCAGCAGCAGCAGCTACATTCTAAGACCAGCTTTCAAACCTGCAAACTTTCTAACTTAAAGGCAGTAAAGATGGGTTTGTCTGCTCTAAAATTACAAACTGATACAAAGTCAGTTATTTGACAGTCACATCCTAAATTCCATGCCTGTAACTATTTCAACTTAAAACATTAAATAGGCAAAGTGCACTTCTGCACCTTCCTTTCTTTCCTGTCCCAAGCTCTCCTTCCACTTGGCTCTACAAATGTACTCTAGTGTGAGTGGACAGAGGTGAGCAATCTCATTCTTCCTAAATGAAACTGATCAGTACCCTCATGTCAACTAAATTGATGAATAAATCCTGACTCATGGAAATTAATGGGAGCAGTCAAAAACTCCTGCTATCCATTTATTCACCATGTTTCCTGAGTACCTGATATGTGTCAGGCAGGGGGCTAATTAGTGAGGAGTTGCAATAAATCAATTGATGTAGTTGTTGCCCTCATGGAGCTGATGTTCTCCTGAGTGGAAATAGACACCATATAACAAAATCCTACCGTCAGACATATACTTTAAAATTGCATCTACAGTGAAGTGAAAAGGAAGGTTTTATAAATAGATTATAGTAGGGGACATAAAGGTTCTTTGAGGAAGTCATGTGTAAGCAGAGATAGGATGAATAAGTACATACAAGGCAAAAAAGGAAAAGTACATACAAGGCAAAAGTGGGAAATGCAGAAAATAAGATCAGTTCAGTTGCTCAGTCGTGTTCGACTCTTTGAGACCCCATAGACTGCAGCACACCAGGCTTCCCTGTCCTTTGCCAACTCCCCAAGCTTGTTCAAACTCATGTCCATTGAGTCGGTGATGCCATCCAACCAGCCGATCCAAAAATAGGATTGGCTGAACGGAAATCTTATGCAAACTTTTCTCAAGCTTAAAAGATCTTGGTCTATGTTAGGATGAAAGAATAACTAGAGAAATAGTTAGAGACCTCTTTGGTTTAGATTTCTTGGTTAGAAACCTCTGTTAAGGATTGTGAACTGTATTCTAGAGTTTTAAGAAGGAATAACTTTGCTTTAAAAGGTTATACTTCTTTCTTTCAATAGAGAGAAAAAGATAGAGGGCATCAAAATGGAAGTGCAAAGAACAGTTACGAGACCATATAATTGTTTTTGTGAAAAATTTATACTAGCAATATAGAAATAAATAAAATAAACAGAAATGAATATATTAGAAACATATCCTGGAAGCAGAACCAACAAGACTTGCTAATGAATTGTACACAGAGGATGAGGGGAAAAGCATTCCAAGGTGGTTGCTGAGTTTCTGGAATGGGTATTTTGAGGTAGAACTATACAAGAAGATGTTCTTTTTAATTAGGATGATCTGCTGTCTTTTGAACATCAAGCTCTTTTCTTCGTGAAATAGCTATCCAAAATATCACTATCATTTCTAATCAGATAGGGAAAGAATGTAGAAAGTTGAATGTGGTGAAAAATAATACCAATACAAAAAATAAAGCCTTAAATCCAGTGAGAATTGGCATATCTGTCCACAATACATAAAAGGCATTATTCTTGTATTAGGAATATTTAAATTAAATAAAGAATAATGGCTATACTGTGGCAAATGGATTTAGAAAGGTAAGAGTTATAATTGGAAAGCCACTTAAAGTTTATTGCAACAATTCAGGCAAGAAATTACAATGGCCTAGGGTTCTGGAGTAGAGATGGACAGCTGGATAGATTTGAAAGAAATAAAACTGATAAAACTTGTTGCTTTTTGTTTGAGAAATATGTACCTGAAGTATCAGTTATACAGTGTCACCCAAGCCTGTGAAATATTAGTGTCTACTTCTTGAACTATATGTTGACAATAATGTGTGATATCTTCATATCATTTTTTACAGGAGAATGCACTTGTCTAAGGGGCTTCCCAAGCGGCACTAGTGGTAAAGAACCCGCCTGCCAGTGCAGGAGACATAAGAGACACAGGTTCGATCCCTGGGTCCAGAAGATCTCCTGGAAGAAGGCATGGCAGCCCACTCCAGTATTCTTGCCTGGAGAACATCATGGACAGAGGAACCTGGCGGCTACAGTCCGTAGGGTTGCAAAGAGTCGGACACGACTGAAGTGTCTTAGCACACATGCACTTCTCCAGAGGGAAATAAACCAACTACAACTGCAGATGCTATTAAAAGATACAATTTATTCCTATGACAGTTTGCAAATTGTATAAACACGACCTCCCATAATCCCTAAACCAGTTTTGTGGCAATAGGCTGATTGTTCATACATTTTCAGTTAAAAAAAATACTCAATAAACAAATAAAAGCAAAACCATCTGAAGTTTGAGAGGTCAAAATTCTTTTCCAACACACAAGACCTAGATTAGAAGATGGCAGGGCTTCTGGGGTGGCTTTAAAATATTTTCAGAAATTCTTTAATATTCCTTCCTTCAAGAAGAGGACACGAATGTCCAGTCCTGAGTAGGGACAGAGAAGCCACTGAAAATAAAGTGAAAGTTATGGTGTGACTCGGGCTATGTTGTGAAAGACACTGAGATTTCCTTTCCCCGCTACTTCTCTCTCCTTTCGATCTTCAGTCTAGTAATCCAGCTGTCACATTGTACAGAAACTTAGGCAGCTTATGCAGAGGCTTACAGACAAGGTACTGAGGTTATTAATCAGCAAGCAACTGAGGTCTGCCAACCCCCATGCCAGTGAGCTGATGGACTGTGCCCACTATAGCCTGGCTAACAACTTGACTGCACCTTCATGAGGCCCTGTGCCAGTACCACCAGCTAAGCTGTTCGAGATTCCCGACTTTCAGAACCCACATATGACAACAGATGTTTATTGTTTTAAGCTGCTGATCTTCAAGTGTAACTTCTACGCATCAGGAGGTGAGTACTAAAGCCTGGGTGAGAATAATCCTCTCATTTCTTTCCATCACAATTACTTCCAAAACCATGATTCCCACATTAAAAGGCCATGGTAAAGGCCATGGCTGCGATCACAATGTCAAATAATCACATGACTATTTAATTTCAGGTACATGAGTGAGGGGGTTGGGTCAGGTGAAAATACATTAATTCAAGGGACATCAACTTCCGGAACTCTTTTCTAATCAGTGCCACAAATTCCTTTTGCTTGATCTATTTGGCCAGCAAAGTGGTTTTGAACATTTGCATTTGCACGTGTTTAGGTCAGGTGCATACACCCCAGTTCACATAGTTCCTAAAGTCCCTAATTTTTCACTCCAGTTAGATGACCTTGCATATGTAGATTACCAGCCTGGTTTCAGGATTCATTTTATAATCAAATTATCATAAAAGTGTCATCAGTGTCTTCCATAAAATGCTCTATTACATTTTTAGAAAAAATTTCCCCAGCTTCCAGTTCAGTTCAGTCTCTCAGTTGTGTCTGACTCTATGACCTCAGGGACTGCAGCACGCCAGGCCTTCCCCAGCTTTTCTGAGATATAATTGACATATAACATTATATAAGTTTAATGTCTACATGTTGGTTTGATACACTTATATACTGCAAAATGATTACTGTTGAGTTAACTAACACCTACAACAAATCAAGTAATTACCATTTCATTTTTTTATGACAGCATGTAACATTTATTTTCTTAGCAACTTCCAAGTATGTTTATAAGATAGTAACTATAATCATTGTGTTGTACATTAGATCCCTTTACCTTATTCATTTTGTAACTGGGCATTTGTACTCTTTGGACAACATCTCCCCCACTCCCACCACCCTTGGTAACCACTAGTCAAGTATCTTTTTCTAGAAGCTTGATACAATGCCCTACTTCTAAGAAATATCTGGCTATGAGGCTCCAGGACAGCATCTAACACATTGCATGCCCTCAATAAACATTTCATGTAAGTAATTCATTGGTATATTTGCCTAAGAAGAACATCAACATGGTGGAACAAAAACTGTGAGTGATGGTGTCCTGTGTTATTATCTTTTTCATTTTCTCCAGAAAGCCCTAAGTCCATCCCTGGTAACTGCTTTGTTAAAAAAAAGATTGCTAAAAAATATGTATTTGGTTATGCCCAGTCTTAGTTGTGGCATCTGGGACCCAGCTTCCTGACCATCAATTGATCCCAGGTCCCCCACATTGGGATTGTGGAATCTCAGCCACTGAACCACCAGGAAAGTCCCTGTTACCTGATTTTTAAAGATACATGAGTTATTTTTATTTTTATGACTTACATAAAAGGGCTCTTCATTTCTTAAAAGCATTCTGCTCAATGTTTGCTTTTTGGTGCCATGTTATAATAATCAATAGTATTATAGGTCATTCAAGATCAGTGAGAATGTAAAGCTCAAACATAATTACTCATATCATCTGAATTGGGTTCAGCATACTAAATCTATAAGGATACATGTGAGCTGAAAATAATTTTGTAAAAATGCTTTTATTGTGTCCCTAATGCTATGATTAATAAAAAAATCTCAGCCATGGTAGCATTTCACTCATTCCACCAATAACTAGAATAGATATTTATACACAGTTGTAATAATTATTTAATTGGATGAATAAATTAACCAGTAAAGAAAGAGAACCACTTTTTGCAAATAACAACACCAATTTTCAAGGACATAGGCATACAAAACAGGCTACTAGCAGCCCTGAAATTCTTTTAGTAACTTTAAGAGTGTGATTGATACATTCACACATAGATAAGTGGCTAGATAATTGAATGGAGAGAGACACTGTTCTGGGTACCAACAAACAGGTATTAAACATAACCATGTTCATAAACTCATAGTTTATCAGACACTAAGCAAACTTAGAAAACTTAAAAAAAAAAAAAACTACATCAGGTTCTTAAGAATTAAACATTTAATGCTAAAGGAGTTTGGGAAATGATTTTGTATCGAAGAAATGTAACGAAGAAGTTTTGATTTAGGCAGGACTAAAATTAAATATGGGCCTCCCTGGTGGCTCAGGCAATAAAGAGTCTGCTTGCAATGCAGGAGACCTGGATTTGATCCCTGGGTCGAGAAATCCACTGGAGAAGAGAATGGCTACACACTCCAGTATTCCTGCCTGGAGAACTCTATGGAGAGAGGAGCCTGGCAGGCTACAGTCCATGGAGTCACATAGAGTCGGACATGACTGAAAATACTGGTCAAGTACAAATGATGACAAGGGTTAGGATCTTCAACACATGAGTAAAAAAGATGAGAGAAGAGACCTGGATATGCATCTGTAAAGCTGTATCAAGAGGGCCTTCTGTGGCTGGAACAGACTGATTTTGTGGGAAAGCTGCAGTAAAGACAGGTAGTGTCACACAATCCTGAGGAGCAGGAAGTTCAAATGGAGAACAAGGAGGAGATCTTAAAAGTTCTGAGCAAGGCAGTAGGAAAAAGAGGCCCACTGCTATCATGAAAAGAAAGATATAGTCTCAGCAAATGGGTAGATCCTTCTTGTTTAATTAAACAAACAAGATGATCCTTTGTCAAATGTTTAATCAGAAACTCTTCCACACAGGCATCACTTGCGTAGAATATCACAGGTTTCCCCTTCCTGGGTGTCATCAGTTCCACCCTCTAAAGGATGACAAGTTAATTTTTCAAGTGGATTCTAAGATTGTGTCTACATACAAGAAAAACTACAACTTGAACATGACAGGAAATTAAGAGTGTCAACTGCTTAGCTTACAGCTGGTAAAGTTTATTCCCATACCTCCTGGGTGCCCTCCTTGGAGGTAGAAGTTTAGTTAAAGTGAAAAGGGCTTGTCCTTTTTCAAGGGTTTTTCAAGATCAAGATGGTTTTTGAATTCTAAGTCTGTATGGTAATCTACTCCAAGTGTAAGGCTACAAGAAGGTTTAGGCCAGTTAATCAGGAAATTGTTGATAGAGAATTGATGCTCATCTTCTCACTTTATTGGAAAATGCATCAGAAAAGGAGACTGCTGGTCTTTGATGTATGGAAGGCTCATAACCCATAAGCGTGTCACGGTCATGGCAAATAGATGGGGAAAGAATGGAAATGGTGAGAGAGTTTATTTTGGGGGGCTCCAAAATCACTGCAGATGGTGACTACAACCATGAAATTAAAAGACGCTTGCTCCTTGGAAGAAAAGTTATGACCAATCTAGACAACATATTCAAAAGGAGAGACAGTACTTTGCTGACAAAGCTCCATCTAGTCAAAGCTATGGTTTTTCCAGTAGTCATGTATGGATGTGAGAGTTGGACTACAAAGAAAGCTGAGCACCAAAGAACTGATGCTTTTGAACTGTGGTGTTGGAGAAGACTCTTGAGAGTCACCTGAACAGTAAGGAAATCAAAGCAGTCAATCCTAAAGAAAATCAACCCTGAATATTCATTGGAAGGACGGATGCTGAAGCTAAAGTTCCAATACTTTGGCCACCTGATGCGAAGAACTGACTCATTGGAAAAGACCCTGATGCTGGGAAAGATTGAAGGCAGGAGGAGAAGGGAATGACAGAGGATGAGATGGTTGGATGGCATCACCAGCTTGACATGAGTCTGAGCAAGCTCCAGGAGTTGGTGAAGGACAGGGAAGCCTGGCATGCTGCAGTTGCAAAGAGTCGGACATGACTGAGCGACTAAACTGACTGATATCAAAGGCAAAGCACACCTGATATTTGGGCTTGAATATCATTGAATAAAAACTTTCTTTTTTTTATTTTTTAAATTTTATTTTATTTTTAAACTTTACATAACTGTATTAGTTTTGCCAAATATCAAAATGAATCCGCCACAGGTATACATGTGTTCCCCATCCTGAACCCTCCTCCCTCCTCCCTCCCCATTCCATCCCTCTGGGCCGTCCCAGTGCACCAGCCCCAAGACAGCTAGCCTTATGATTCTAGCATTAATATCTTCTCATAATGAAATCATATTGAGGGCCAAGACTATCCATAAGAAATCCAGTGTTTCCAGTGTTTTCAGCTCTTATCTATGAAATGTATAACTAGCCTTCTAATAAGCCATTGAAAAAGTTAAAAAAAATGAGAGCATTGACAGAAAAATAGAGCATTATGCCAGAAATTAAAGATGAATACTTATGTTAAAAGTAAAACATTATTTTTCATGACATCAGGTATTATCTAACCTATCCAAAAAGTATTGTTATTTTCCTGAGTAGATGGTTAAGAATTCATGAAATTCTGTAATATTAGAGTAATGACAAAGACATTATTTTATCATCAACAGAAGAAAGTGAAAGGTTTATATACAAAGGAATACTGAGTAGTTAACATTCATGAATAAAGAATATGTTTTTCAATATAACTTTCTGGTAAAATGAGAGAAAATCAGAGAACCTTCAACCCATATTAACCAAGCTTTTCTATAATTCATCTTACCAATTAATATCTAGTCTAGCATGCCATATTCGGAGAAGGCAATGGCAACCCACTCCAATACTCTTGCCTGGAAAATCCCATGGATGGAGGAGCCTGGTAGGCTGCAGTCCATGAGGTCGCTAAAGGTCAGGCACGACTGAGCGACTTCACTTTCACGCATTGGAGAAGGAAATGGCAACCCACTTCAGTGTTCTTGCCTGGAGAATCCCAGGGACGGGGAGCCTGGTGGGCTACCGTCTATGGGGCCACACAGAGTTGGGCACTACTGAAGTGACTTAGCAGCAGCAGCATACCATATTTATTTTCCCAGTAGCAATTGAGACTTTTGCGATACGTGAACTTCATCAATGTTTTGCAAAGACCTGTGAATACAGAGGCCCTTTATGAAGATAAAGTGTGCTCCTGAAAGGACTGTGGTAGTGTTGGCAAAGGTGATGCAATAGTTCCTGCCACCATAAAGGCTCATCTGTTTGTATTTTTTGGCAATCCTTCCATGGAGAGGTTTAGTTTGTTTCAGTACCACTTGAATCTGGATTAGACTGTTCACTTATTTTTACCAATGAAATACAGCAAATTCATGTCTGACTCCTGAGGTTCATCTTTATGAGACAGCATCTGCTTTTGTTCTCTTGACATTCTGCCCCAAAAATTGTCGCAAAAAGAATCTGATCTATCTTACTGGACGCTGAGAGGTAATGTGGAGGTGAACGAGGCACTGCATCTGACAGCTTCCACCAGCTGCCAGCCATGGAGCAAGGAACCACGAACCCAACTGTTAAAAGCAGTATATGTTCTGCCATGGGAAGATTTGGGTTAAACTTACACATGCTCAGTTGTGTCCTTATTTAGCCTCTTCTTGGTCTCAGCTTTCTAATTTGTAAAATGAGGATAATTGTACTATCTGACTTGTAGAGTGCTTGAGAATATTAAATGAGTGAATGAAATATCTTAAACTATTACCTGGAATAGCGCACATGTGAATAAAATATAAGTAACAATACTAGTATTGCTGTCATTGTTGCTGCAATTCTTATTCATCTTTTACAGAAAAGGAAACAGACTCAAAGAGATTAAATACATTTCTCAAAGCCACAGAGCTGAGGAACCAAGATTCAGACTTTTGGGGTCCAGAGCTTTGTTGTTTAGTTGTTAAGTTCTGTCTGACTCTCTTGCAACCTTCTAGACTGGAACTTGTCAGGCTCCTCGGTCCATTTCCCAGGCAAGATACTGGAGTGGGTGGCCATTTCCTTCTCCAGGTGATCTACCTGACCCAGGGCTCCAACCCTCATTTCCTGCATAGCCGGCAGAGTCTTTAACACTGAGGCATCAGGGAAATCAGATTCAGAGTATAGCTAGCTATTAAACACCATACCTTTCTATATCTGTTCTGTGACTGATTTATTCAGAGATACTATGTGCCAGCCATTGTGGTCAGTGAATTCACATATATAATTACTTCAATATTGTAATTATCCTAGTTCAACTAATCTAAGCATTTGAATATGACTTTGTACAACATTCACAGCCTTGTCTTCTCAGTGAAACTATGAGCGATGCCATGTAGGGCCACCCAAGATGGATGTCACGGTGGAGAGCTCTGACAAAATGTGGTCCACTGGAGAAGGGAATGGCAAACCACTTCAGTATTCTTGCCTTAAGAACCCCATGAACAGCATGAAAAGGCAAAATGATAGAACACTGAAAGATGAACTCCCCAGGTTGGCAGGTGCCCAAGATACTACTGGAGATCAGTAGAGAAATAACTCCAGAAAGAATGAAGAGATGGAGCCAAAGCAAAAACAACACCCAGCTGTGGATGAGACTGGTGATGGAAGCAAGGTCCAATGCTGTAAAGAGCAATATTGCATAGGAACTTGAAATGTTAGGTCCATTAATCAAGGCAAATTGGAAATGGTAAAACAAGAGATGGCAAGAGTGAACATCAACATTTTAGGAATCAGTGAACTAAAATGGACTGGAATGCGTGAATTTAACTCAGATGAATATTATATCTACTATTGTGGGCAAGAATCCCTTAGAAGAAATGGAGTAGCCCTCATAGTCAACAAAAGATTCTGAAATGCAGAACTTGGATGCAATCTAAAAAATGATAGAATGATCTCTGTTTGTTTCCAAGGTAAACCATTCAATATCACAGTAATCCAAGTCTATGCCCCAACCAGTAATGCCGAAGAAGCTGAAGTCGAATGGTTCTATGAAGACCTACAAGACCTTCTAGAACTAACACCCAGAAAAGATGTCCTTTTCATTATAGGGGACTGGAATGCAAAAGTAGGAAGTCAAGAAATACATGGAGTAACAGGCATATTTGGTCTTGGAATACAGAATGAAGCAGGGCAAAGACTGATAGCGTTTTGCAAAGAAAACGCACACTGGTCATAGCAAACACCCTCTTCCAACAACACAAGAGAAGGCTCTACACATGGACATCACCAGATAGTCAATACTGAAATCAAATTGATTATATTCTTTGCAGCCAAAGATGGTGAAGCTCTATACAGTCAGCAAAAACAAGACTGGGAGCTGACTGTGGCTCAGATCATTATTGCCAAATTCAGACTGAAATTGAGGAAAGTAGGGAAAACCACTAGACCATTCAAGTATGACCTAAATCAAATCCCTTATGATTATACAGTGGAAGTGATGAATAGATTCAAGGGATTAGATCTGATAGACAGGGTGCCTAAAGAACTGTGGATGGAGGTTCATGACATTGTACAGGAGGCAGGGATCAAGACCACCCCCAAGAAAAAGAAATACAAAAAGGCAAAACGGTTGTCTGATGAGGAGTTACAAATAGCTGTGAAAAGAAGAGAAGGAAAGGCAAAGGAGAAAAGGAAATATATACCCATTTGAATGCAGAGTTCCAAAGACTAGCAAGGAGAGATAAGAAAGCCTCAGTGATCAATGCAAAGCAATGCTAATGCATGCTAAGTTGTTTCAGTCGTGTCCGAATCTGTGTGACCCCATGGACAGCAGCCCACCAGGCTCCTTCGTCCACAGGACTGCCCAGGCAAGAATACTGGAGTGGGGTGCCATTTCCTTCTCCAGTGCAAAGCAATAGAGGAAAACAATAGAATGTCAAAGACTAGAGATCTCTTTAAGGAAATTAGAGATACCAAGGGAACATTTCATGCAAAGATGGGTTCAATGAAGGACAGAAATGGTATGGACTAAACAGAAGCAGAGATATTAAGAAGAGGTGGCAAGAATACACAGAAGAACTATACAAAAAAGATCTTCATGACCCAGATAACCATGATGGTGTGATCACTCACCTAGAGTCAGACATCCTGGAATGTGAAGTCAAGAGGGCCTTAGGAAGCATCACTATGAACAAAGCTAGTGGAGGTGATGGAATTCCAGTTGAACTCTTTCAAATCCAAAAAGATGATGCTGTGAAACTGCTGCACTCAATATGACATCAAATTTGGAAAACTCAGCAGTGGCCACAAGACTGGAAAACATCATTTTTCATTCCAATCCCAAAGAATGGCAGTGGAAACAGTGTCAGACTTTATTTTTGGGGGGCTCCAAAATCACTGCAGGTGGTGATTGAAGCCATAAAATTAAAAGATGCTTACTCCTTGGAAGAAAAGTTATGACCAACCTAGACAGCATATTCAAAAGCAGAGACATTACTTTGTCAACAAAGGTCCATCTAGTCAAGTCTATGGTTTTTCCAGTAGTCATGTATGGATGTGAGAGTTGGACTGTGAAGAAAGCTGAGCACTGAATAATTGATTCTTTTGAACTGTGCTATTGGAGAAGACTCTTGAGAGTCCCCTGGACATCAAGGAGATCCAACCAGTCCACCCTAAAGGAAATCAGTCCTGAATATTCATTGGAAGGACTGATGCTGAAGCTGAAGCTCCAATATTTTGGCACCTGCTATGAAGAACTGACTCATTTGAAAAGACTCTGATGCTGGGAATTATTGAAGGCAGTAGGAGAAGGGGACAACAGAGGATGAGTTGGTTGGACTGCATCACTGACTCAATGTACATGAGTCTGCGTATGCTCTGGGAACTCACGATGGACAGAGAAGCCTGGTGTACTGTAGTCCATGGGGTCGCAAAGAGTCGGACGTGACTGAGCGACTGAACTGAACTGAACTGAACTGTACAACATTCCAGGCCCTCCCTATCCATCTACCATCATCTCTCATGACTCCTTCCCTCCTATTCTCCCTGGATTTCAGTCCATCCTTTCCATGCACTTCTGTGCATGCCATTCTCTCTGGTTATGATCCCCCTTCCCTGCTGTTTCTTTCAAAACTTACAGTTAATTTTACTACAAGGCCCTACCCCACCTTCTCTTCCTCTGTGAAGACCTACTTCCTTTTCCTTAGAAGGTTCTCAGGCAGCTTCTCTGTTTCCATAGTCACTGTCAGTGTATTATTGCTGAAATGAAATGTGACTCTTTTGAAAGTTTTGTTTACTTATGTCTCTTTCATTGACTGTGAGCTATAGAAGGCAGGACTTTGTATTTTTCATTTATTTTCATATTCCTGGACTTCAATAAATAACTTCTAGTTGAGTACTTTTTTTGGGTGCAACGTATACCATTTGTGTTCCTGTATCTTTTTCTTGTGTTTATATTCTTATGCACATATTAATATTTTATATTGAAAATTACTATTTGAGGTTATAGAGGAGAATTGTGATTTAATGTAAAAAACCGGGTTTAGAAAGAGTCAGGCTTGAGTTCAGACTTCAACTCCATCACTTGTTTAGCAGTGCAACCTTGAACAAGTGATGTAAATTCTGAACTTCAATTTAATTCCAAACAAGTGATATAAATTCTAGGCTTCAATTTAATTCCAAACAACTGGAAAAATAATAGTTATGCTGAAGACTTCACATACATATGTGTATCTAAAAGAAAAGGAAAAGGAAAGTGAAGTTGCTCAGTTGTGTCTGACTCTTTGCAACCCCATGGGGACTGTAGCCTGCCAAGCTCCTCTGTTCATGGAATTCTCCAGGCAGGAATACTGGAGTGGGTTGCCATTTCCTTCTCCAGGGGATCTTTCTGACACAGGGATCCAGCCTGGGTCTCTCGCACTGCAGGCAGACTCTTTACCATCTGAGCCACAAATGTGAAGATGAATTTCATCATGATATGCAAAGTACATTGAATATACAGTGGCTCAATCTTCTGGAAAAATTATTATTATCATTAAGGAAGATTTTATGAATGGAGAGCTGTTTTGCTTTATCAATCTCGTATATGTAAAAGAGGTAAAGTCTTGTTCTGTTCTGAGAACATTAAATTTTAAAAACAATACATTCCTTATAGAGTCCAAGATTTATAAACATACTAAGATGTTAACAGACTCAGAAGATAGGAAAATTGTCCATTGAGATATATTCATTCAATCTTTAAACAGAGAAAACTTAATTTTTATAACCAGGACTTAACTTCTAGTATATATATATTAGCGTAAGCACACCAAAACGGAAAATGTTTGACAATACAATTATGAATGATACAAATCTACTAAAAAAAGACCCAAACCAACAAACACCACCAGCAAAGTATTTTTATAGCTTGTTTCCTGAGCTATATTTTACTCAGCTCATTTTACTATTATTATTGTTTTTTGTTTTTAGGTGGGTCTGGTCTTTCAAAAATATGGCATACAATCAAGTTATATGTATCGGTATGCATATACTGTATATGTTATAACGCATATACACATATAGCATATATGCATATAAATTCATGTATATATGTACATCTGGAGGCTTACCAGGTGTCACTAATGGTAAAGAATCCACTTGCCATTGCAGGAGACATGAGACGTGGGTTTGATACCTGGGTCAGGAATATCCCATGGAGGAGGGCATGGCAATCCACTTCAGTATCCTTGCCTGGAGAATCCCATGGACAGAGAAGCCTGGTGGGCTGCAGTCCATAGGGTCTCAAAGACCTCAGACAAGACTGAAGCAACTTAGCATGCATGCACACACACATGTACATTTTGAGCATATTGCAGATTAAATTACTAACTAATAATATTTATGTTGAGAAAAAATGAAGTCATTTGTATTAGCTTACTGATATAGGAATTCTATTTCTATTGCATCTCATGCCTTCATGATTACAACCTTAAATATAGTGATACTTTACACATCATTAACTGCTCTTAACAAAGTTTTATAAACCTATTTCTATCAACTATTCAGCTACCTCAAGTTTCAGTGTCTTTGTTCAATACAATTAAAGCCAATAGGGTTTCTGTCTAAAGGTTCAAGCCTCTTTATATGGAGAAAAGTCAGTACAACTTTTCATGTATCTTGTGCTTCAAGCTGTATAAAAAGATCTATGCATCCTTCCAGACTTAAAAAAAGGCATATGACTGAAATTGCAGAATATTGTAAGACACTTTTTTCTCCAAATGTAAAAACACTTTGAAAATAAGTCCAATAGATAAAAGTTTAACACTAGCTTTTGTAGCTTATTTTAAGAAGCCAGCATAGAAAAGACAATATTGATTTTTGAAGTAGAAGTATATAGACTTTCATTTGACTTTCCATACACACACATACAGAAAACTGTAATTCTTTAACTTCACTTGCTTTAATTACTGCATTTTGACCTTTTATTGATAATTAAATGGTTTCCTACACAAATGAAACTTTTTATTATAAATCTGAATTGATTGCATATCCAAAATACCTCTCTATTAACTATCTTAGTAGTAAATGTATTCTATTCTACATGCCTCCATTACCTCAATAATTTTTAGAGAGTGGAAAAAGAAAATAGCACATTTGATTCACTGAAAACATTTTAACCAGCAACAGAAATTTTGCCTATATCGTAAAAAGTAAAAAAAAAAAAAAAAAAAAAAAAAAATGTGGCTAGACTGTTTCTGGCATTGAATTGATTAAGTACTGGAAAAAAAAATGGAAATGATGTTAATGACATTACTATGTAACTCTACAAAGGGAGCTTCACAAACATTTAAATTCAAAGCCTTCGCTAAGCACTTCAGCTGATGTACTAATTACTTCAATTTAATCATATTTAGGGGCTTCCCAGGTGGCTCAGTGGTAAAGAATCTGTCTGCCAGGGCAGGAGACATGTGAGAATTGGTTTCAATCCCTGGGTCGGGAAGATCCCCTGGAGGAGTAAATGGCCATACACTCCAATATTCTTGCCTAAGAAATCCCAAAAACGGAGAAGCCTGGTGGGCTACAGTCCATGGGGTCACAAAGAGCTGTTCAGGACTTATGATTGAGCTAGTATATACCCACGTAACCATCTTCAGGAAAATTACCAGAATGTGCCATTGAATCTTTTACCATGGAAAGCAGAACTATTTATTTATCATCATGTTAGTTAAAGATGTTTGACCCAGTGCCTTTGTGTGAAGAGAGTACAGAATAGTAAAAACAGATTTCTCAATGAGTCTAAGGATGGCCTGATGATAAATGAGGGTTATATTTAAATCCAAACTGGATATTGTAATCATAGCTTGCTTTGGTTTAGCAGATATATCTATATCCCCAAATTATTTTTAAAATTATTTGTGTCATTTTTAAACAGAACAAAATCAGTAAGTGAAGATATAATATAGAAGTAGATTTAAGAATTCTCTGTTCACTTTGTGTGTGTATGTGTAAATGTGTTTATGTGTGTGTGTGTGTTTGTTAAACTTTCCACTCACCCAGAATTCTTCCCTCTCCTCTTTTTATTACACTGTTTTGGGTTTAATTCATATTATCCTCGTGGTACAAGTCAGTTTGCCAATACAAGTTTATTTAGCATATTTCTCCCATTGCAGAGAAAAAGGTACCCTGTGTAACTTGAGAATTATCCATTTTACTCAAGTGTCTAATACATCCTGAAACAAACTCATAGATTATAATAGAAAGAAACATTTAAAATCAGAGTCAATCTACACCACTGAAAATTATATATCAATAAAAGTAGAATATTTTTTAAAAAATCAGCATTCTGTTTTCATCATTTGCAGACTAAGAGGCAATCTGAGAATAAGTAGGATTAATCTGAGTTGAGTCAACCTTACCTTTAGAAAATGGGAAGATAACCCCCTTCAGTAATAAAATCTTTCAAGTTGTCAAAATATTTTATTTTTTACTACTAAGGAAACTTCGGGTTATACATTGACAGTCTTCACTTTCACATTAAAGTGTAAATATTCATAGGAAGTAGTGATATGTTAAATTGTTATCACACTTTCAGGAAGTGTGAAATCTCAAAAGACAGCTTTAGGGTGTTATAAGGCCTACATTCAAATCCTGATGATGTGACTTATAGACAAGTAGATGTGAGCAGGTCATCCCTCCTAGGTGAGCCTCCATTTTCTCAACTTATGTATGTATTAAGATTACTTGGCTCATCAAATCTCTCGGCTTAATTGAGATGATACATGGTCATTTGATTTATGACTGTAAATAGGCATATTGGAAAGTATTATAAATAGGCAATAGGAAAGTATTGGATGATTTAGCATTAGCATTTTTTATAATTAAATTTATTTTGAAGGATAATTGCTTTACAATATTGTGTTGGCTTTTGCCAAACATCAACATGAATCAGCCATGGTTTCCATGGATATGTGCGTAGGGACCTCCACTGGATATTTCCTGAGGCTTACTCTGTTTTTTTCATCAAAATGCTAATGCTATAGGTATAGAGTAGGTCTCAGGAAATATCCAGTGGAGATCCATATATACATATGCATGGACACCTATGATTGGTTGAATTGCAGGGAAGCGTATAAAGGACAGGGATGAATGTGGGTGAGATGAAGTACTGAAAATATTCTTTTTGTAATGCTCCTAACTGTCCTTAACAATGTACACAAGTTATGTCCACAAGATTTCCCCTCCTTTTTGATTAGAATTTCACTGGGACATTCTATGTATAGAGATTTAGAAGAGTTTTCTTTCTGTATGATTATGGTGCCTAAGACATATCTTCAGTACGATTATTCTTGAATTTGCTTGTCTTACAGATGCCTCTAAAGGAACATTTCTGGTAGATAGCTGCATGTGGTTCAAAAGAGAGAGCATACACTCCCACATTACATGGGAACTGGGTAAATGTTCTTCTCTTATTACTGTCATACTCTAAACAACAAAATTAAATATTTTTAAATTATAGAATATATATTCAGATATATTGTACATGACCTGGAAGAAGGTAACTGAGGCACTCTGTTCTATGGTCTGGGTAAGCCTGAGATTTCCCTCCCCTTACTCATGAACAAATTTATTCACTGACTCCATACCTAAACAACCACGTGATGCTGGTTCATGTTCAACATGACCTGGACCTGGTTGGATCTCCTTGCTCCACACTGTTATGAAGTTATTGCATATTCTACAAGCAAATCCAAACGATGCATTAGTTATTTTATTATTCATGCAGCCAGTAAATATTTAAGTGTTCACATGCCAGGCACTATTCTTCGAAAAGGAGACAAAGAAGTGTGTTGCAAAAAGAGAAAGTTGTGGCTCTTATGGAGCCTACATTTGAATTTTCCTTTGTCTCTTCATGAAGATACTCATAACGTCCAATCATGGTGCTTTCCAAGACCACAGCCTCTGATGAAGGTGCAGCCTCAGGAGCAATGTTTTATGCTATGTATCTTCCTCTAAGATCTGGCCAATGACCTGTTCTGTGGAGATGTATTGAGTCTCATTTTTAATTTTTAAGAATATGAATTAAGGGACTTCCCTGATGGTTCAGCTGTTAAGACTCTGTGCTTCCACTGCAGGGGGTGAAGATTTAATCCCTGATTGGGGAACTAAGACCCCAAATGCCACATGGCCAAGGAAACACCTCCCCCCAAAAGAAAAAAAATCAACCATGAACCTCTGCCTGCAGTGAAAAAGTTACATGACTCTGTAAATGTAACCCAATTCCGTGAATTGTACAAGTAAAGCAAGTGAATTATATCATAGGTAAATTATAACTCAATAAAAATTTCTTAAAAAGAATATGAATTAAACGTACAGAGACAATACAGAGAACACAAGAAGACTGAAAGGAATGAAGTAAAGAGAGGTTATGAAAGACAGCAGAGGTCATATTAGGAGAAAGTAGAAAAGGCAGAAAAGAACAAACCATGACACTGAGAGTAGAAGTTGAGGAAACCAGCTGATGGAGACATGCTCCTGAGACCCCTCGAACTGTTTGGATTCTAGAGCTAGGCTGCCTTTGATCAAATCTTAAATCACTTCTCTACTTCTTGACTGTCATGTGATCTCTACTTTTCCCAAGAAGTATTCCTGAGAAGCCATGTGTATGTACTTTTGTAATAAACTCTGAGTACTGGAACCATCTTCAGGTAAATTTCTTCATCTTGCAACAAATAAGCAGCCCTAAATTAACCAGAGGGCATATCTGCTAGTAACACATAAGATTCCTTCCTTCCATTTCCACTATGTATCCACTCACATTTTATTCATTTATTAACATGTACATTTACGCTGACTCATAGGGAGAACAAAGTCCTAGCAAAAAACTCGTTAGCAAATGAACAATGCTTCCTTAATAACACAGAAGCTATTGTTAAAAAATTTAATGGAGTATAGTTTCTTTACAATATTGTGTTTTTTCTGCTGTACAGCAAAGTGAATCAGCTATATATGTGCATACATCCCTTCCCTCTTGGATCTCCATTCCCCCAGCCCATCCCACCATCTAGGTCACCACAGAGCACCACAGAGCTCCCTATGCTATAAAGAAGAGAGAGAAAAGTAAATATCATGCATTAACACATATATGTGGAATCTAGAAAAACAGTAAAGATGAATCTACTTGCAGGGCATCAAGAGAGATGCAGATATAGGACACATTGGGGCGGGGGAGGGGATGAATTGGGAGATTGGGATTGGCATATACACACTGCCATGTGTTAAATAGATAGCTAGTGGGACCTGCTATATAGAACAGGAAGCGATTTTAATCACAATTTATTTCAATTGGTCTATTCAAGAGGCTATCGAAACTGTTTTATAAACAAGTTTCCTTTATATGGGGTGTTCCCGGGTAGCTCAGCTGGTAAGGAATCCGCCTGCAAAGCAGGAGACCCCAGTTTGATTGCTGGGTGGGCAAGTTCCCCTGGAGAAGGAATAAGCTACCCACTCCAGCATTCTTGGGCTTCCCTGGTGGTTCAGAAAGTAAACAATCTGCCTGCAATACAGGAGACCTGGGTTCGATCCCTGGGTTGGGAAGATTTCCTTGGAGGAGAGCATGGCAGCCCACTCTAGTATTCTTGTCTGGAGAATCCCCAGGGACAGAGGAGCCTGGTGTGTAACAGTCCATGGGATTGCACAGAGTCGGACACGACTGAAGTGACTTAGCATCAACAGCAGTGCTGGGCTTAGTCGCTCAGTTGTGTCCGACTCTGTGACCCTGTAGACGGTAGCCCACAAGGTTCCTCTGTCCCCGGGATTCTCCAGGCAAGAATACTGGAGCGGGTTGCCATTTCCTTCTCCTTGCTGTATTCTACTCACTACTGTTTCTGAAGCGGGTCTCTTAGGGAGTCTTCTCTGATCTTATCCAATTGACCTGATTTATTAAATTTCTCTTCTGCAAAGACCAGCTCCATCTCACTCATGTCATTGTTGAGGATGAAACAAACTTTAGATTTGTAGAATTCTGGGTCACCTGTTTCAAAGTACTTGTAATGCATATGTAGTACTATGATCTGGGCCAAGAAAGAGTGTGTGAAGCAAGCTCAGACCAACTGCTTGTCGGCTCCTTCTAGACAGGACTCATAGAGACACTTGCCCACCAGGCGCCCTGCAAACTCATACGTCTTTAGGAGCAGATGAGTGGGACAATTAGGGTTGGGGTGCACTAGTGCCTGGTTGGTGTCACTGAATCGGGTGAAGAGCTGATTGGTGGTGTCAAATAGTGCTTTGCAGATTAATTCAAACCATTCCCAATGAGGCCCTTCCCAGTCTGGAGCTTCTTCATCCTGAAAAACCACTTCAAAGTTCTTGCTCCAATCTGAGATGGAGAAATTCCGAGTGGCTTTCAGAGACGATTCCTACAAGGCATGTCTGCTGACCTTCAGGGTGACTTTAGAATGTGGTCTTTTCATATGTACCTGCCGAAGCTCTCGATGGAAAACGTTCACCTTGTCCGAAAGGTCTTGGACCCTCCTGTGTTCTTATGGAGGGAGCGAATGAACATGGCCGCTGAGATGTTCCTCTCCTTACAGATGAGCTCCACAGGAGGCTGAATGCCGTCATCCACCACCAGGGTGAGCAGCTTATGGACAGGGTCAGGGCCAAGGTATGAAAATTTGGTTCTGGGGCACACCTGGAAGGTGTAAAGGCACCAGGAAATGATTTTCAGGTAGAACTCATTCTCTGAGAATTGCTTTGGTGACACGTAGCAGTACACATTCTTCGGTTTCTTCACCATCTCAGGGGTGTAACACTCAGAGGGTGAATCTTCATCTTCCTCCTCCAGAGCTGTGGAGGGCCGGCGCTGGGCAGAGCTCGTGTGCGTGGGCGGGAGGTGCCATGGCATGCTGATGGCAGCTGGCAGCATTATACAGATAAGCTTCAAAGTCAATGCTCACTCCGGAGGTGGACACGTTGCGTTCAACATTATTCCTCTCGTTCTCACTTAGGACAATGATGTCAAATTCACCATTGTTGATTGGCTGGTTTTGGTATGAGATGTAAGCATGGAAGCAGCCTCGAGATTGCAGGGTGAGCCGCAGGAACACCTGGAAGGTCTGCCGGTTGGACGTCACCGACTTCTCAAATGAGACACCGGTACTCTCTTTTTCCAGAGGACTGAGCTCATGAATGGACAGGCTGTAGTTGTGCTCATCTCTCAAGGACGTGCACAGCACAGGATCCTTTATATGACAAGCACAGCACAAGCACAGCACAGTATGCTTTATATGACACTAAGAACAGAATGATAAAACATCTTAGATCTATGAAAGCTAGGGGAAATATTGAAAATGTCGTGATAGTTCAAGACTTTGGATTCTTTTCAACTTGTCCCACAATAGTACAATGTAGCAGAAATAGAGGTGGAGAAGTCAGAAGCTGTTTAGAGACTCCAGATTTTCCCTGGTTGGCACCAAATAAATAGATACACACATACACACACAACAAATCCAAGAAAGATGCAAACTTTTATGTAAGTCTACATAAAGAAAAAAACTTGAGATATACCAAAACAGTAAAGACCATTACTCATAAAAGCATAGAATAAAAACAGAGTGGGACTCACACAAACACACACACACACGTGCACATACACACTTAAGAGTTTCTAAAACTTGAGTGATGCAGGCCAGACCAGAAGACTGAGAGATCATGTTTCTAGCCTCAGCCTGGGTGGAGAGAAAATCAGAAATAAAAAGCTGGCTTCTGCACTATGTTACTTGTTGATACACTCTGCTCTGCCCTGATAACTGTATATATTTTGTTCTCGTGCCATACTGTGGCTTCAGCCATTCTCAAAGAAAATTTTTAATCTTCACAGAGATTTGAAAATCACTTGAGGAATATTTACAGAAATCTGGGCAGAGTGCCCCCCTATTTTGCTACATTTATTTAGTCTCCAGAATGAATTGAGGAGGTAAATAGCTGCCACAGTTGACGCAATTTCAATCTAGGTATACTGTGCATTATATAAGCACCTATCTGAACTTTCACTCTGAATGTTTTAAAAAATCAGTAAAGGTAAAACATAGCACTGCATCAACACCTGATAAAAACGTGAAAGTGGGAGAGAAGATGTGATGCCTTTTTATATACTGTGACTTAACATAAACAATATACATAATAGAATAATCCCAGGCCCTTTAGACACCAACATGACAATTACTTCTCTCCTTTCTTCACCAATTTCTATCAGGCCTATCTCCAAAAATGTGATAACAGCCACGTCTGTTGGAACCATTTTATTCTCTCTCTCTCTGCAGTCAACTAAATGACAAGAAGGGTTTCTCTGGTGGCTCAGATGGTAAAGAATCTGCCTGAAATACAGGAGACCCAGGTTCAATCCCTGGGTTGGGAAGATTCCTTGGAGAAGGGAATGGCAACCCACTCCAGTATACTTGCCTGAAGAATTCCATGGACAAAGGACCCTAGTGGGCTACAGTCGATGGCATCACAGAGTTGGACATGACTGAGCAACTAACAATTTCACTTTCAAAGGACACAAAAACCTAAATAAAGCTTGAGAAAGATTCTTTTTAAGTGGTTCTATACACAGTGTCAAAATGTAGACCTTAATTTTTTTCCAAAATAATTAATAAAAATATAACAACTAATAATCCTGAGCAACATAAAGGTTCAAAACTATTTAGTGTCTGTCAAATGTCATGAGGACTTTTATGTAATGTAATCTGCAAATAAAAGTATAAAGCCTATTTTAAGTATTCTATTATGTCCTTCTCCTTTTATATGACATAAATGTCAGGTTCTATTTCTTTCTCACAGTAAATAGAATTTTGTGTGTGCATTGGAGTCTTTCAATGTCATTTCTTATTCTCAAAGATTGAAATTAATTTCCTTTTTGATTATCATTGTAGACCCTTTACAATCAATCTAACGAGATGGTTGGATGGCATCACCAACTCATTAGACATGAGTTTGAGCAAACTCCAGGAGATGGTGAAAGACAGGGAAGCCTGGCTTGCTGCAGTCCATGGGGTTGCAAAGAGTTAGACACAACTGAGTGACTGAACAACAACAATTCAATCTAAAACTTACATCAGTGTAAGAAAAACAATTTCCCTTTGGCAAAGGGATTGTGTAAATGCAGGAAAAATCGGGCAACTTGTATATAAGAACAGTTATTGTGTGTATATACTACTGACATTTTTTTCAAGTTCTTGGATGCTAAATTTTTCAGTTTATGTTCTGCACAAAATGCCTTAAGAACAAATTTTTAGAATTCTTTAATTTTTCTTTAGAGTGATGAACTGTATTATTCCTAGTGTTTATCTACCAGTAAGTGAATAGGCAGTAGGACATCGTGTTTAGGGAAGGCAATCCAATGGCCAGATTTTCTAGGTTAGAATCTCAGCTCTACCACTTACTTGTAGGCTGACAACTTGGGCAAGTTATATAACATTTTTTGGATTTCTATTTTCTCACATTTAAAATAAAGATAATGATAATAATAATCATTTTATGTATCCCTGTGAGGATGAAATGAATTAAAAATACATAAAGTGCTTAGCATACTGCCTGTTGCCTGGAAGATGCTAAACAAGCACTCAATAAACTGTCATTATTGCTATAACTGCTGCCATTGTTATTATTATTAAGCAGTACTTACTCTGATACATTGTTCTTGGAAATGCAAAATTTAAAATCAGTATGTTTAAATCATATTACCATTTCATCTGATATTAAACTTAGTCATCCTAAACCCAGCAGTTACACTCTTATTTACCCAAGAGAAAAGAAAACATATGCCCATACAAAGACTGTATGTGAAAACTGGTATCACTTTCATTTATAACCACCTCAGTCATGAAAAAAAACAATAATCCTTTAAGTCATGACTAGATGAGAAAGTTGTGGCATACCCACACAATGGAATAACACATCAAAAATTTAAAAAAGAATGACCACTGATACAAGTAACACCGTGAATGTATCTCAAAAGCATCACACTCAATGAAAGAATCCAGGAAGAAAGAAAGAGCTACTCATTATAAAACTTGATTTTATTGATGTTCTAGAAAAGGTCAAAGTATAGGGATAGAAATCTATCTGATTTAAGTTTACCAGGGAGATTGACTACAAAAGGACACAAAGAAACCTTTTGTGGTAATGGAACTATTCTTTCTTCATTCTGGTGATCATCACATTACTTTATCTTTTAAAACTCATGGAAATACATGAATATAAAGAGTGACCTTTAGTGTATATAAATTATACTTCAATAACCGGTCTCCTGCACTGTAGGCAGACACTATACCCTCTGAGGCACCAGGGAAGCCACATAGTGTATATACATTACACTTCAATAACTGGACATTCAGAAAACTAAGATCATGGCATCCGGTGCCACTTCATGGCAAATAGATGGGGAAACAGTGGAAACAGTGGCTGACTGTATTTTGGGGGGCTCCAAAATCACTGTAGATGGTGATGGCAGCCATGAAATTAAAAGACGCTTGCTCCTTGGAAGGAAAGTTATGACCAACCTAGACAGCATATTAAAGAGCAGAGACATCACTTTGTCAACAAGGTCCAGCTAGTCAAGGCTATGGTTTTTCCAGTAGTCATGTATGGATGTGAGAGTTGGACTATAAAGAAAGCTGAGTGCCAAAGAATTGATACTTGTGAACTGTGGTGTTGGAGAAGACTCTTGCAAGTCCCTTGGACTGCAAGGAGGTCCAACCAGTCCACCCTACAGTATATCAGTCCTGGGTGTTCATTGGAAGAAATGATGCTGAAGCTGAAACTCCAATACTTTGGCCACCTGATGCAGAGAGCTGACTCATTTGAAGAGACCCTGATGCTGGGAAAGATTGAGGGCAGGAGGAGACGGGGACGACAGAGGATGAGATGGTTGGATGGCATCACCGACACAATGGACATGGGTTTGGGTGGACTCCAGGAGTTGGTGATGGACAGGGAGCCCTGGCGTGCTGCTGTTCATAGGGTTGCAAAGAGTCGGACATGACTGAGCGACTGAAATGAACTGAACCTGACATTAAAAAATGAAAACAGGAATACATACATGCCAAGTTACTACATAAAGTAATGAGGAAATATTAATGTTGTCTTCTGAGGGCCTATATATACTCCCATAAGCTAAAATCTAGGCAATGACTGGAGACTTTGGTTTACCTTAAAACATAATGTCACAAACAAGCTATATTCACAAAGTTTATGGTTATGTCTATGATGTTGCTTCCTGAGCCAGGATATAAAGCTAGACCTGCTCAAAGTCTAAGCTCATCACAGTCCTCAGGCTCTTGGTCAGAGAATTTGACTCATGAGAGAGAATCCTGAAAGCTACAAAGTCTATTCTAATTTACAGTTATTGATAGAGGTCAATTCAGCACCTTGAAGGGGTAAAAGAATCAGAGTTGATGAACATTCAGCTAAGAAAGGAAGCTCCTCGTACCAAATACAAAACAGCCTATTGGCACTGAATTCATGAACTATGCAGTTTGGAGTCAGAAAATTTTGTTGACAACATCCCAATAAATATTGCAGTGGCAATTAATAAATAAACACTTTGGGGGTCAAATATTTCTCTGAACTGGCTATTCATATAGCATCAATTCTTATTGAATTGTGTCTGTTAGCTTTGATACTTTTTACTTGGAAGTCTTTTTTGCAAGCATTTCAGTAAACTACATAGCATTCTTTTGATTTACTTTGTTCTTATCTAATTTTTCTTCTTAAATACAAGATACAAATGATTATTTCATTATTGTTATTACATGCCAGATGGTCCTGTAATTGCTTTTGTAGACTTTCTTAATTGGTATACTTTTCTTTCTTTTTTCTCATTTTTCCCCCTTTACTCTTTTTTTTTCCCTGTTACTTCCTTGGTGGCATTTGATATTCACAATCAGTCAAAGTTTGATACATGATGTAATTTTAAAATTAATAATTATAATTTTTAGGGATTAAAAGTGTTCTATAATATTACAAAAATTAAAAAATGGAATAACTCATTAAAAGACTATAGGTTATGAAGCTTTCAAAAATTAATCTCAAACTATCTTGATCATTCTATTATGTATAATATTTTGGCTTATATATATGTATACATATATACATAGCATCAGTGTACTGTATACTGGAAATTAACAGGACATTATAATTCAACTACATTTTGCTATCATTTACTGATTTGTTCAACATTTGTTCATAGTGATTATGACAGTTTGGAAAGATCATTATCAAAATGTATCTAAAATTTCTCATGGCTAATTTAGGGATATATATATATATAATTCATACTAAAATATATTTTTAAAAGTAAGCTCATTTGTCATGAAAAAATTTATTTGTACAGTTTATAAAATTTCAATATTAGCACTTCTCTAATTTTTATGTTTTATCTTTATGTTAATAATATCAAGATTATATAATATTTTTTTTACCAAATTGCTTATAGATACTCCAAGTTCTCTCCACTTTATTCCTGGTAGCTATATAAATATTTGTATGGGTTCTGTGTGAAATAGATTGAGATAACTTTGTCAAAAGAGTAGGAAAGAAACTTCAGAACATTTAACTGTCTGAAGGGATTTCACACCTAAATGGAGATTAAACCATCCTATTAATTTGATAATTTTCTACTCTGAAAAATATTTCATATATTTAGTACACAGTCCTAATTTTGATACACTTTAAAATATGTTAGGAAATAAAATAGTTGATGTGAGAAAACCATGACAACTATTTTGAATTAATTCTATTGCAGAGAATTGTTGGCTGCCTACTAATGACTGCTTCTAGCTCCAATCACAGTCTGAGTAAGAGAAACAAGAGCATACTTGCTCAATGTCCATCTCTCAAAATATACTTCCCTCCAAAAAGTTTCTAATTACTGCTACACTGCTTACTGAACCATGTACTTTTAAAAGATGAATGCTAAAATATTTATGATGAACCAGGGTTCATTAATGGAATCCTGATTGATTAAATATTATCAACACATGTATAATTTAAATAGGCTATACATTATTATACTGGGTTTGAAATGCAGAGAATAAGCACTCTCTTTGCTATTGGGCTTCCCTGGTGGCTCAGACAGTAAAGCGTCTGCCTGCAATACAGGAGACCCAGCTTCAATTCCTGGGTCAGGAGGATCCCCTGGAGAAGGAAACGGCAATCCATTCCAGCACTCTTGCCTGGAAAATCCCATGGATGGAGGAGCCTGATAGGCTACAGTCCATGGCGTCGAAAAGAGTCGGACATGACTGAGCGACTTCACTTCACTTTGATATTAAATCTAAAATTTTTCCTAAAAGTTAATGCATTCTAAAAATAAAAGTTAGGTAAAATAAAATCATTACAGTAATTTTTTTTTATTGTTTTTAAAAATGTTTTGACTTCTGGGTCATATGGTAGCCTGATTCCTCCAGTTTGGTTTTTCTTTTTCAATATCACTTTGGCTATTTGTGGTCTTTTGTGTTTTGATAAAAATTGCAAATTTTTTGTTCTAATTCTGTGAAAAATACCATTGGAAATTTGATAGAGATTGCATTGAATCTGTAGATTGCTTTTGGTAGTAAAGTCATTTTACAATACTGATTCTTCCAAGAACATGGTATATGTCTTCATCTGTTTGCATCATCTTTGGTTTCTTTCTCCAGTATCTCAGTTTTCTGAATATAGGCCCTTTGTCTCCTTAGATAGGTTTATTCTGAGGTATGTTGTGGTATTTTGTGTGATGGTAAATGGGATTATCTCCTTAATTTCTCTCACTCCTAGGCATCTATTGAGAGAAAACCATAATTCAAAAGGAGGCATACACTCTGGTGTTCACTGCAGCACTATATACAAATAGCCACGCATGGAAGCAACTTAAATGTCCTTTGACAGAGGAATAGATAAATGTGGTACATATATAAAATGAAATATTTGTTGTTATTTAGTTGCTAAGTCATGTCCAACTCTTTGTGACCCCATGGACTATAGCTTTCCAGTTTCTTCTGCCCATGGAATTTTCCAGGCAAGAATACTGGAGTAATTGCCATTTCCTTCTCCAGGGGATCTTCCCAACCCAGGGATCAAACTTGTATCTCCTGAATTGTCAGGTGGATTCTTTACTGCTGAGCTACCAAGGAAGCTAACAATAGAATATTGCTGCTGCTCAGTTGCTTCAGTTGTGTCCGACTCTGTGCGACCCCATGGACTGCAGCCCACCAGGCTTCTCCGTCCATGGGATTCTCCAGGCAAGAACACTGGAGTGGGTTGTCATTTCCTTCTCCAGTGCATGAAAGTGGAAAGTGAAAGTGAAGTCGCTCAGTCGTGTCTGACTCTTAGCGACCCCATGGACTGCAGCCTACCAGGCTCCTCCATCCATGGGATTTTCCGGGCAACAGTACTGGAGTAGGGTGCCATTGCCTTCTCCAACAATAGAATATGACTCAGCCATAAAAAGGAAAGAGTGCCATTTGCAGAGACATGGATGAACCTAGAGATTGTCATTCAGAATGAAGTAAGTCAGAAAGAGAAAAACAAATATAATATTGCCTATATGTGGAATCTATAAAAATGGTACAGATGAACTTATTGGCAAAGCAGAAATAGATTTGCAGATGAATAGAGAAAAAAGTTATGATTACTAAGAGGGAAGGAATGAGTGGGGAAAATTGGGAGATTGGGATTGACATATATACACTACTGTGTATAAAACTAATTAGTTTCATAGATAACTAATGAAAATGTATAGTTTAGCACAGGGAACACTACTGAATAATCTGTGGTGATCTAAATGAGAAGAAATGTTTAAAAAATGGACATATGTATACATGTAATTGATTCACTTTGCTGTACAGCAGAAACTAACACAACATTTTAAAGCAACTATACTCCAATAAACATTAATTAAAAATATCAATGGAACAATTTTCTAGACCTAAATCTATTTCAAAGATCTCAATAAATTATAGTTAAGAAAAAAATGTTTTGAATCATACATATACTTTTTTCCTCTTAAAATCTGGAACACCTCCTATTAATTTTGATGAGAGTGGCAGACACATTCTTCTTCAAGTTTATTCTTCTCTTTTATTTAGATACAAAAAACAATTTTTATAGCACTTGAGGTTAAATCCACTTAGGAATGACAATATAGTTATACACAGAATTACAGTAACCACTGACACTACTGAGTCTCTAGAAGGAACAATAATAATTTAGCCTGTGTAAAATACTGACCAAATTGAATAAAGGAATTTGATTGAAAGCATCTTATAATACTATTTTTTTTTAACAAAATTCTGGCTTCCTGACACTGTGAATGTCTTCTTAAATGGAACAAACTTCCTGTTAAACTTGTATCAGAGGGTTGCCCTTCTTTTGAGAGCTCCTAAGTAGGCCAAGAGTAGAGTGAATGTAAGATAATTGAACTCTCCTTGACATAACTTTTACTACTTCCCTGAGCTTATTTCTCTGAGGGGAGGAGATTCCTCCTTAAAATACTACTTTTAAAAAGCTGATTAATTCTAAAATCTGAAGCCTAAAGAAAGGAAGAAACTATTGTGCAAATCAGAACTCATGGTGATTTCAAACCACTGTAAAACTTGACATGAAAGTTAAAAATAAATCTATATTTTAGGAAAACATATTGGACCATTGTAAAGAAAATATAACAACTTCTCAGTTTAAAAAAACACACAAAAAACTTACTTTTAATATTCTCCTATAGATGATGATTTCATTTGAACTAAGTCCTAATAATATGTGCTAATGAGTAAGATGCCATTTTAAAAATATTAAATGAAACAGATGAACTATGGTTAGCTTGCATTTAGAAAACTGTTATCCTTCAGAGCAATTATATATTTCTACAACAATGGGCAAATCCTTTTATTTTTAGTCTACTAATCTGTACAATGTTCGGTTTGTACTTTTTGATGAACATTAACATTTTATATTAAAAATGATAATTCCCCTTTGCCAGGGACTTGTATTTTCTATGTAATTTCAACATGGATAGTTACAGTGTCTTCAGTGTTTCATTTCAATTTATTTATATCCAGTGTTTACTCCCAAAGAACTAGAAGACTTAGTCAACTCAATATTATTTATTTATTTTGCTTTGATCTGTAGATTGTCATGTAAACTAAGCAGCACATTTCTTTCTCACTTACATATGGGCTTGCTGACTGACAGAGTTCTCAGATTTCTTTGTGGCTAAGGAAAGTTATTTTTGATACAGTGTGAGATATTTTAAAAGAGTGTTTGAAGTGTTAAAGCAGATATCTGGGCCAACAAAAATGAAGATCATGTTCTTAATTTTGATCATTCCAAAAACTTCAGGCTGAGTTTCCTGGTATCAGAAGAATCATTGTGAAAAGTCAGGGTAGTTATAAAAAGATGGTTTTAACATTTGGGGTTATAAAATTAGCTTTCAAAATTAAAACTTTATCCCATGCCCTTAGTGTGATTTTTAGTGTTTATTTTTCTCTCTTATTAGACATATTGGTATCACCTTTTTTGTCTTGTACCCTGATTTTCTGATTAGGTAAATCGCTTGAGTTTTCTTATTCTAGATTCTTGATGTGTCTTAGTATAAAGATACTAATTCTGTGCATTTAAAGTATGCAATATAATGATTAATCTACATGTCATCGTTAATCTCTAAATCATAACATTGGCACAGACTGCTCAATTCATGTTAGTTACTGCTCATAAAAGTCAAAGTGAGATCAAATTGATCAGACTGAGAAGCAATGAAAGCTGATATACTTTAAAACAGATACGAATGAAAGGTCATCAGCTTTATTCAATTTATCAGGAAAGAAAGACCAGATGAGACACTGAGACAAATGACAAGCCAGGGGTCAATGACCTGTTAATACTGCCCAAGGTAATATAAATATCAAACGTCTGCATAGGTAACAGCTTCTGGTCCTTCCTCCTTCTCTTCCCTTTTCTATCCTTCCCTTCCCTCCTTTCCATTCATTTTTGCTGACAAAAAGTAGCATAAGGATTATCAAAGCTGGTCACAGACACATCCTATGACTTAAAAAGTATATTCCCTCTTGGAATTTATACATAAGATAATCAAAATAAATTTGCAAGAATGTTCATAAGAAGCTAGATTGCTAACAGGCCCAAACTAACATATATGTGGAGTACATGGTGCAAAGGCTGGGCTGGATGAATCACATGCTAAAATCAAGATTTCTGGGAGAAATTTCAACAACTGCAGATATGCAAATGATACCACTCTAATGGCAGAAAGCAAAGAGGAACTAAAGAGCCTCTTGATGACTGTAAAAGAGGAAAGTGAAAAGCTGGCTTAAAACTCAACATTCAAGAAATTAAGATTATGGCATCCAGTCCCATCACTTCATGATAAATAGATGGGGGAAAAGTGGAAGCAGTGACAGATTTTCTTTTCTTGAGCTCCAAAATCACTGTGGACAGTGACTGCAGTCACAAAATTAAAAGACACTTGTTCTTTGGAAGAAAAGCAATGACAAATCTAGACAGTGAATTAAAAAGCAGAGATTTGACTTTGCCAACAAAGGTTCATATAGTCAAAGCTATGGTTTTTCCAAGTAGTCATGTATGGATGTGTGAGTTGGACCATAAAGAAGGCTGAGAGGTAAAGAATTGATGCTTTTGAACTGTGGTGCTGGAGAAGACTCTTGAGAGTCCTTTGGACTGCAAGGAGATCAAACCAGTCCATCCTAAAGGAAATCAGTCCTGAATATTCATTGGAAGGTCTGATGCTGAAGCTGAAGCTCCAACAGGTTGGCCACCTGATGCAAAGAGCCAACTCACTGGAAAAGATCTTGATGCTGGGAAAGATTGAAGGCAAAAGGAGAAGAGGGCAGCAGAGGATGAGATGGTTGGAGGGCATTACCAACTCAGTAGACATGAATTTGTACAAGCCCCAGGAGACAGTGAAGAACAGCGAAACCTGGCTTGCTGCCATCTATCGGGTTGTAAAGAGTCAGACACAATTTAGTGACAGGACGACAACAAAAAGTACACGAATGATTAATAACAGTAAAATGCATAGGTTTGGATACATTCATACAATAAGATACTGCATACAACAACATGGACAACTCACACCCACACATAGTGTTGAGTTTATATGTACTGTATGATTTCATTTCTATAACTTGCAGAAGCAGCAAAGCTCATCTACAGCGATAAATATTAAGATAGTTCTTATGTTTAGTGGAGTTAGTAACTAGAGTGGGGCATGAGAGGCACTTCTGGGGAACTACTGAAGTTCTATTTATTGAATACACAAATTGTGTTTACTGTGAAAAAGTCACTAAATTATACAATTGGGATTTGTATACTTTCATATATATGTCATACTTCAGTAAATATATATGTTATACTTCAATAAAATCACATGCCTGTATAGCAAATTTGAATAATATTAAAAATAAAAATTAAAAAAGCCTCATAGGCATAATTACTATTAAACTTCCAGTCTTTGAAATAAATGTAAATATAATGCACAGACATAAATTTGGAATATCTATTTTCTATCTTTCTATCCCTCATGTTTTATTATACTTAATGCTGTATAAACTATTTATACCTGTCTTTTAAGCAACATTTTTAATATTTCATTGTATCAATGTATAATTTAAATATCTGTCTTTTATTCTTTCCTTTTTACTCTTGGAAGGATAATTTATGAGTCAAAGACATATCCAATTTCAAAAGTCTTGATCTTCTAAGGCTCTGGATATTGACAACCAAAATATCTATTCCAATTAGTATTAACAGTAACATAGTAGTATATTTTTTAAATTCATTACAAAAGAATATCTTTCTCCCTTAATGCACTTTTAGAAATTTAAATGTGTAATATTAAAATATGGTGTTCTTTAAATCAAATATGGATAATTAAACAAAAATTGGGATATGTATACTATAAAATCTTTTTATCTATATTAAATAAAATATTCTGACCTATGGCAATTTGTACTTCAAGTATAGATGTCAAATTGCTTGATGTGAATTCTTAACTATCTATGTAGAAGCCAGTGAAAGGAACTCAATAGTTCATTTTCAATTTTGTAGGAAGGAGGGACAGTAAGTTATTTCCTCCCAGCCCCAAATTATAATCATGCATTCACTTACATTATGTGGATCAGAAACCTTCATTTTCATTTAAATTAAGATAAAATATTTAGCTATGTATAAAGATTTTCAACGATTTAGGTTTTTTTTTTTTTTTTTTCCCTTTCAAGCCAAGGTTCTTGGCTCCTGTGTTGCTGCTTGATTTAATAACCAGTAGCTGAAAACAATTCATTTATTGGGTGAATTCTAATGATGCCTGCAGCTTTTTTTTTTAATATTTGAAATGGCTAAGAAATCACTAACTTAAGCATCAATTAGTAAGTCACTGCAGACTCAGGGAGCTTAGAACCTAGGTGGCTCACTAGGATAGCAAGGCTACCAACAGATTGAACTGAAAGAAGAGTAAATGAAAAAATCTGTTGAGTTTTCCACATCTGTATCATCAGTGTCTTAATGCTTAGATGAGTGAAAGAAAAAATGCATTTGTGGTTTTGAAATATTTTTTAGAAATAACACATTAAGAATGTTTTGGTTAGGCATGCCTGTGAAATAATAATTCATAAATATTAAAAAAACTAAAGATAGAATTACCATATGATCCAGTAACCCCACTCCTGGGCCTATATACAGACAAAACTATAATCCAAAAAGATAAATGCACACTTATGTCCATAGCAGCATGTTCACAATAGCTAACACATATCATCAACAAATGAATAGATTAAGAACAAAGATGTACTACATATATATGCTGGAATATACTCAGCTAAAAAAAGAAAAATAAATGAAATAATGCCTTTTCTAGCAACATGGATGGAACTAGAGATTATCAGACTAAGTCAAAAAAAAAAAAAGAAAGACAAATATCATATGGTATCACTTATATATGGAATCTAAAATACGACACAAGCAAAGCTATCTGTGAAATTCTACCTATGAAACAGAAACAGATTCACAGACATAGAGACCAGACTTGTGTTTCCCAAGGAAGGAAGTGGGGGAGGGGTAGACTGGGAGTTTGGGGTTAGCAGACACAAACAAATATGTATAGAATGGATAAACAACAAAATCCTACAATGTATACATATAACTATATTCAATATCCTGAGATAAATCAAAATGGAAAAGAATATAAAAAATAATGCATATATATATAACTCAATCCTTTGCTGAACAGCAGAAATCAACACATTATAAATCAACTATATTTTAATAAAAAGTCATCTGTAATAATTCATAAATATTAATCACTTCTAAGTATGGAACTAATAGACCTTGGAAAAATATGTCTAAAAGACTTATATAAAGTAATTATTCTGTTTTACAAAGTGAAGGCAGCAAAATTTAATACTGGAGAATATTACAGTTGATAGTTACCATAAGTCAGTAGAGTCCTAGATACTTGTTTTCACCCTTCAATTTTATAAAAAATGCTTCAGAGTAAGGCAGCCTAGAGAGAATATATTGGTGTGAAATTCACATTTCCCCTAATTTCAAGAAAAAGTATCAAAATACCCAACAAATTAATTTATAAGAAAGCATTCATATCATAATCCCTTCATCATGTACTAATTAAATTGAAAAGCACTTGTCTTTTGTCTTTGTTTTCTAAAATCAACAATTATCTGACACAAAAGAAAATTCTTTCCACAGCTAGTGTACACCAGAGAACTGATGAAGCGACAACAGAAACAAACTTAATGATTACAATATTAGCAAGATTTAGAATTAATTTCACATACATAGTTTCCAAAATCTCTGCTCTTTTATATCAATATATTATTTTAAGATTTTATTATAAATCTGTCTTTTAAACACTTACTGAAAATATCCAGTTCTGCAAATATTTCTTGAGTAGTTATCCCTTTTTATGTTCATTATTAGTTAAAGAGATAGCCTAAATATATCAATTCTAATGCAAGAGCTAGAAGGAAGATTATAGAGAAAGTGAGAGAAGGAGACAAGGAGAGAGAGACAATATTTTGATGGACAAAAGATCTAGGAAGATTTCACAGAGAGGTAACATTTGAGCAGACTTTGAAACGTACCTAGGACTCCAACGTATTGAACTGAAAGACAGAAGGTATTCCAGGTAATGGGGAGTGAATGGGGAAAATCTGTTCAATACTCTGTATCTACAACACCAGGGTCTCAAATCTGAATCCCATCCAAGCCATCTTTCACACTTCTGTGAGATCTTTCAAGGAGGGAAATATTAATGACATCAAGTCATGCTCCCCACTGGCTCAAAATGCATAAACCCCCTTTAGTATGGCATGGAAACTCTTCAGTATATTTTACAATCAACTGGACCAAATATATCTCTTCAGCCCCATCTCCCCATCTCCTGCTATTTGCCCTCTCTCTCCCTTCTCCACTCACTCCAGATGTACAAAACTATAGTAGTTTCCCAGAGACACCATAATCTGGCTTCATTTTCTGTTTGGAATGACATTCTACTCATTATTTATGTCCCTGATTTTTACTCATATTTTAAAACCAGCTTGAATAAAACTGCAAATATTAGTAAGCTCTTACGAAAGTAGGATTAAAGCTGCTGATCCATTAGCTTTATGTAGCAGTCCTGTGTGAGGACTTGGATAGTCCTTGTCCTCAGATAAATTCTCCTCATTTGTATTTTACCCTAAGCACAATTTTTAGCTCTAATGACATTTGCGGTTGACTGCTTGTTTGTTTCTCCTCTGGACCCTAACTACTGGGTGGCCTGGATTTTCTTCCTTTGTAACCTAACATAAAATAAGAGTTCAATTGTTTTGACTGTTGTTAATTTAGACTGAATTCAGCAAAATAGAAGAATGCAGACACTCTTTGGGTATCAGGAATTGTTTCTCTGTGGTTGGGATACAGAAGAGAAATAAAAAGCCTTTAGAAAGTTGAACAAAATGGTGGTGAAAATAATGGCCTGATGTGAAGGGCTTCGAATTTCACCATGGGGAATTAGATCTCTATTTTCATAGGTATTCTGACAAATGTTTTCAATGGATGAATGATCCAATTATACTTTAAAATCCTAAATAGGGAACATTCATATCAAATTAAGAGTTTTATGCAGAGAATGATTCATCTTGAATTTCTTAACTAAAGTCATGCTTACATTTTTGTTCTCAACCATAAAGCATATATATTTCCTGGAAATCTTTTTAACTGTGTTTGTTACAGTCTCTCAATAAGATATCCTGATATTGAAATTCACAAGAGTGTAAAACCTGTTAGAGCATATTGCATTTAGTAGTAAAAGATAATCTCAAACATTCTTCAAAAAGGCATTTGTTAACAAAATACTTAATGTAAAATGGCATTCAATGAGCCTTGACTATTTTAACTACAAACAGAACTCTAATGAATAAATGAGTTATAGTTCCTTGAATACAGAAAACTAGGCCACATTTTGCCCTTCTATCTCATATTTTATGTATATATATATATGAAGTGAAGTTGCTCAGTCGTGTCTGACTCTTTGCCACCCCATGGACTGTAG
Source organism: Bubalus bubalis (assembly GCF_019923935.1). Classification (NCBI taxonomy): domain Eukaryota; kingdom Metazoa; phylum Chordata; class Mammalia; order Artiodactyla; family Bovidae; genus Bubalus; species Bubalus bubalis. The sequence goes on from NC_059157.1 coordinate 72,265,857, forward strand.
CCTACCAGGCTCCTTCGTCCATGGGATTTCCCAGGCAAGAGTACTGGAGTGGGTTGTCATTTCCTTCTCCAGGGGTTCTTCCTGACCCAGGGATCGAACCCGGATCTCCTGCACTGCAGGCAGACGCTTTACCGTCTGAGCCACTAGGGAAGCCTATATATATATATGAAGCCTATATATATATATATATGAAACCTATATATATATATATATATATATATAAAGCCTATATAGGAATATATATGAATATATATATATATGAAGCCTATATAGGAATATATATGAATATATATATATATGAAGCCTATATAGGAATATATATATATATATATATATATATATATATATGAAGCCTATATAGGCTTCCCTGGTGGCTCAGATGGTAAAGCGTCTGCCTGCAGTGCAGGAGACCTGGGTTCGATCCCTGGGTCGGGAAGAACCCCTGGAGAAGGAAATGGCAACCCACTCCAGTACTCTTGCCTGGGAAATCCAATGGACGAAGGAGCATGGTAGGCTACAGTCCATGGGGTGGCAAAGAGTCAGACACGACTGAGCAACTTCACTTTCTTTTCTTTCTTATATATATCTGTATCATTTTGACTGTCTCTCTGTTATTCTATCATTGCCCTATTAGCATTTCTTACAATTATGCCCTATCAGTTTTAAAGTAAATAATATTGCTTTTGAAGTATCTTTGTTGGTTCTACTCTATGGGATAAGCTGAAGAGCTAGAATAGATCTGTTTCATACATTTTCACAGCAAGAAAACAGAATATGAGAGTGTGAAAAATTCATCATTATTTTCCTTAGTCCCTCAAATAGCCACATCTTGAATTACTATTCTCAGAAAAAAGCAATTGGTCATCCTAGATATAATGATATGATTATGATACACCCACATGTATAGTATGTCAAAAAGAAAAAAAAAAAAACAAAGCAAAACATGAATCTAATTTCCTACAGTCTGAAGATTGCTAATGTAAGGGAAGGTTAAAAGAAAACTAAAATGATTTAGAAGTAGTAATTGTTAAGACACTCTAAAGGAATGAATCTGTGCTCCAGAGATTACTTCAAAATTGCTTGAAGTTTTAACCACAGAATGAAATGACTTTGTTTTTAACATAGCAATAGTTCTGTAAGTTTATCTGCTATAGGAATATATGAATTTGATTTCAACAAGTAAACTATGCAGATCACAGTGGCTTCAGAAGTTGATTTCTAGGAAAATGAAAGACCAATTTGTCTGAGAGGGAAAAAATGTAATTGAACTAGTTTTCAATTATTCATTTGTTTCCTGTTGTTCAGTCACTAAGTCGTGTCTATTTGTAACCCCATGGCCAATACTTTGGCCACCTGATGCAAAAAGCTGACTCATTGGAAAAGACCTTGATGCTGGAAAGGATAGAGGGCAGGAGAAGAAGGGGGCGGCATAGAATGAGAGGGTTGGATGGCATCACTGACTCAATGGATATGAGTTTGACCAACTCCAGGAGACAGTGAAGGAGAGGGAAGCCTGGTGTGCTGCAGTCCATGGGGTTGCAAAGAGTCACACATGACTTAGTGACTGAACAAGAAGAATAACATTTTAGAAAAGACTGAAAGGCAAAAGATTCTATAAATACTAATATAATAAATGAATGTTTGGATAGAATAATAATAGTTTAACAATATCGCTGAATTAAAAAGCAGAGACATTACTTTGCTGACAAAGGTCTGTCTAGTCAAAGCTATGGTTTTTTCAGTAGTCATATATGGATGTGAGAGTTGGACCATAAAGACGGCTGAACACCAAAGAATTCGTGCTTTTGAAGAAACATGGTTAGAGAAGACTCTTGAGAGTCCCTTGGACTGCAAGGAGATCAAACCAGTCAATCCTAAAGGAAATCAATCCTGAATATTCATTAGAAGGACTGATGCCAAAGCTGAGGTTCCAATACTTTGGCCATCTGATGAAAAAAGCTGACTTATTAGAAAAGACCTTGATGGTGGGAAAGATTGAAGGCAGGACGGAAAGGGGACGACAGAGGATAAGATGGTTGGATGGTATCACTGACTCAATAGACATGAGTTTGAGCAAGTGCCAAGAGAGGGTGAAGGACAGGGAAGCCTGGCCTGATGAAGTCCATGGGGTCACAAAGAATCAGACACAACTGAGCAACTGAATAACAATAACTTAAAAAAAATGTTAGCAGAACTAATTAAAATGATAATGAAATTCAATAATGATATAGAGATAATTTTTAAAATGATATACATGATGTGTAGGGAAATACAAATATTTTACAGAAAGATATTACAGTTTCTCTGAATTAAGTAGAGATATATATAGCATACTTTTGTTAATATAATGAATGTTGCAATGATATGCAATCACAACAAATTGATCTAAGATTCAATACACTATCAATGAAAATCCTTTTAGCATTTTGCATTGAACTTCACAAATTTATTCTAAAATCTTCATTGGCCAAGAATATAACAAGGTGGGAATTTATCCTGCTGAATATAAAAAACATTTCATTTTAGATAATGGGTTTCTAACTGAAGCAGAAAAACTTATATACAGAATGGGAAAGAACATAGGAAAACAAGTTAAGCTTATATGAGATGTTGATATATGACAGTAGGCATTGCAGTCAGTGAAGAAAATGATGGACTTTAAGTAAATAAAGGCAGCAGAATTTACTGACCACATAAAAAATATAAATTGAATCCCAAATTCACAGCAATCATAAAAAATCTATTGTATGTGGATTAAGCATTTAACCATAAATCTAAATAATAAAACTTGAGGAGACTATACAGAATATCTTTATCATTATAAAATGACATGCTTTTAAAAAGCATCACACAATTACAAATTATGTAGAAACAATTTCAACTATAAATTATTTTTATAAAAAGATATCATAAAAAGAACAAAATGGTAAATCAGAAACTAAGAGAAGATATTACAGAAGTAAGATTAGTGCAAAGGTTATATAAAGAACTACTAACAATCTAAAATAAAATGGCAAAAGAAGTTTTAAAATTTTGGGATATTTAATTTAAAAAAAAATCCAAATGGCCTACAGACCTGTGAAGAGCAATTAAGAAAATGAACAAAAAACCGTAACGGGCAATTACCAGATGGCAAAAATATAAAAGCCAGTGAATATCGAGTGTTTGTAGGATGCTGATAAGCTGACATTCTCATCTGGCAAAAGTGTAAATTTAAACAAAGCTTTGTGAAGGTTTTGCATTACCTAAGAAATGTGAACATTCACATGTCCTACAACAAATCAATTTCATTCCTAGACTTACATTTTGAACAAACTCTTGAACATGAGCCCTTAGGACATTAATATTAAAAATTCAAAATCTTTGCCTAAACTTTATTATTTTTAAAATAATGGCAAATGAAATGTACATGAATGATATGATGGAAACATAAAATGTGGTACTTTCAGTTGATTATTATACAGCAATAACAGAAAATAAATAATTATTTGTGCATCAACATAAGTAAATATTAGTGATAATGTTGAAAGAAAGGAATCATGGAAAAATACATAAAATATAATTCTATTCACATGAATTTTAACAACCGGCAAAATAAGCAGCATTAAAGTTATAAAGGTAAGACAGCAGAAAGATTAACACACACACACACAAAATGATGATTGCAATGGCAGGGAGAGAGTAAGAAAGACTTTATCCAAAAAGTGTACATCAGGGAGGAACCTAAGTTACAAATGATTATTGTTTTTTTAAACCTCAGTAGTTGATAACCTCAGGCTCCCTTGGTGGCTCAGTGGTAAAGAATCTGCCTGCCACTGCAGGAGACATCAGAAAAGGCAACGGCACTCCATTCCAGTACTCTTGCCTGGAAAATCCCATGGATGGAGGAGCCTGGTGGGCTGCAGTCCACAGGGTGGCTAAGAGTCGGACACAACTGAGCGACTTCACTTTTACTTTTCACTTTCCTGCATTGGAGAAGGAAATGGCAACCCACTCCAGTGTTCTTGCCTGGAGAATCCCAGGGATGGGGGAGCCTGGTGGGCTGCCGTCTATGGGGTCGCACAGAGTCGGACACGACTGAAGTGACTTAGCAGCAGGAGACATAGGAGATGCGGGTTTGATTCTTGGGTCAGGAAGATCCCCTGGAGAAGGAAAGGTGAGCCACACCAGTGTTCTTGCCTGGAGAATCCCATGGACAGAGGGGCCTGGCAGGCTACAGTCCATGGGGATGCAAATAGTCAGACATGACTTAACCATTAAACAACAACAGTTGCTAACCTTAGTGATGTCTGTTTTATTATTGTTGGTCCTATTGTATCCCCTTTGCCTTATCCAAGTTACTTACACACATATAAATGCCCATCTATTATCTAGTTGTTAATATTTCAACCTCGGAGTCCCATTCATTATTTTTTTATTTATGTACAAAATATTGGGAAAGGCAGTCTTCTGTGTGCAGTATCTTTGCTACCACCTGGCCATGGAAGAATGGGTATGAGGTGGGTTTGCAGCACTTCCTTAGAAATAGATAAAGAGCCCACACAACCTATGCCATGCTTATCATCTTGCATGGGTTTATCTTTCTCTATTTCAGGCTCAGTGAGTGTGCCCTTTCTTCTTTGCTTAAAGAGTGTATGTCATATGGCACCTGGGTAACCCCACTGTCCAAGGGGTGTGGACTGTGCTTTTCCACTGCAACACAAGACAAATTGCTGGGAATGATCCACTGGCCATGGGGAACTGACTCAAGCTACTGAAACTAATCTTGCTCTCTCTCTTATCTAAGCAAAGCATTGCTCCATTTAGTTCTTGACTCTTTTCCTTGGTGACTCCAATACCAAGATGCAACTGTTAAAGTCCTTCTCCAGGATTGCTAACTCAGAGAAGGCAATGGAAACCCACTCCAGTACTCTTGCCTGGAAAATCCCATGGGAGGAGGAGCCTGGTGGGCTACAGTCCATGGGGTTGCTAAGAGTCGGACACGACTGAACAACTTCCATTTCATTTTTCACTTTCATGCATTAGAGAAGGAAATGGCAACCCCCTCCAGTGTTCTTGCCTGGAGAATCCCAGGGACAGGGGAGCCTGGTGGGCTTCCCATCTATGGGGTCGCACAGAGTCGGACACGACTGAAGCGACTTAGCAGCAGTAGCAGCAAGTACCCTACTTCTTTCAGAATGATAACTGGTGCACCACACTTCACTCAACATAAAACACTGTACATATTTATTTATATCAGATTCAAATTAATGTGTATACATTTATATAAAATGTATTAATAAATTATATAAATATATAGAACCTCATTATTTAATCCCAGAGTGAACTTCTGAAATTTTTATTTCAAAAAGCTGTATCAGTGACACTGTAAAACTCACATCAATGGGCTTGTTCATTCTTAGAAACTCATAATTAGAATTTTGTTCACAGTAACATTCAGAGATTATATTCCATTTTTGATTTGGATGTTTTCCTTAACAATACAGAAAGCACTTTCTATTATTATTTTGTTCCTTTTCTCTGGTATTTGCAAGAACATAAACATCTCATCTTGCCTTTTATTTTACCATTTGAAAGTGAAAGTTTTATTTTACCATTTGAGTCTCCTTATTTAAACAAACCTTGAGTTAATGTAGTGCTCAATTAAAAATTTTAGTTCTGTTGGGTAACATCAAAAGCAAATCTCCTAAATCTCTACAAGCCTCTAAAATTTCATTTCTCATAAGTTGAATTATGAGTCCCTAACTCAAGCAATCTTTCCTAAAATAAATGTCTGAAATTTTACTATGCAACATGTCATATATAACAATATTTTGGTACATTATTTGAACAGTTACTTGAATTTGGCACCATATACGTTATAGCCGGTTTTTAGTGTTTTGAAATAAATAAGATCATGATGGAATTAGTGTTACTTTATAACAGCTATGCACAAAACTTATTTAAAATATAAGTGGAAGATGTTCCCCAACTAAGCTGTCACATTATTTTTGGAGAACATCTGTCTGTTTACAAACCATGGTTTATATCTTGTTCTTGATGTGCATGCTAAAGATATTCTAAAAATATATCCCAGTGAACTTGTACAAGATCAATAATTGCTATTTTGGACCATATCACTACTTTTAAGTTGACATGCAACTCTCTTAATCTAGTTTTCTTGACTTAAAAATAAATGCCTAACACTTTTCACTTGTTCTATGTTTTTTAAAATAAAGAAAATATATAAACTTTAAAACAATAGGAAAATATTTTTAATAATATATTTTATAATTTCAAATTGTTATAATAACACTAATAAGATTTCATAGTGAAAAGCTGATTAGAGGGAGGCATAACTGGTAGGTGCCCTGACCTCCTCAGCAGATCAACAAAGAGGAAGGTGAGAGAAAAAGTCCAACGGCAATGTGTAATGTGGAATCTTGAAAATGAGCCTGAAACGAACTGTTTGAGGATAAAACAGGATAAAAATGCATGTTAAATGAGCACAAAGGGAAAAGACTTAGAAGTTATTGCTGACTATAAATTTAATTTTAGTCAACACTGAAACTTAAGTGCAAACACAAAGTTAAACAAAGGAAAATTAAACTAATATTTCTTGGGTTCCATTAAGAGAAAGAAAAACTATCTAGAACCAAGAGCTGATAGTTTACAATTTAGGCTGAATGCTGACAAATTGGACTGCTTCCAAAAAGAGATGTGATAAGATAAAGCAATATATGATCATTATGAGGCTCATCAAAGAAATAAGACTGAATGGGCTAGACTACAGAGAGACGTGAGGGACATAAGAGATGATTTCCAGTATTGTAAGGTGACTGCTATAGCTGATGCTACACTGGTTTTCAGTTGCTTTACAGGAAAAGTTTGACAGAAGTATCTTCTTGTTAAAGGAACTTAAACAATGGAATGTATGGGACTTCCCTAGAGCTTCCCAGGTGGCTCTAGCGGTAAAGAGTCCACCTGATCCCTGGGTCAGGAAGCTCCCCTGGAGAAGGGAATGGCAACCCACTCCACTATGCTTGCCTGGAGAATCCCATGGACAGAGGAGCCTGGAGGGCTATAGTCCACAGAGTCACAAAGAGACACATGACTGAAGCAACTTAGCACACACTCACGCATGGGACTTCCCTAGCAGTACCGTAGTCAGGGCTCTGGGCTTTCACTGCAGGGGGCATGGGTTCAATGCCTAAGATCCCAAATATTGCACTATATGGAAAAAAAATTAAAAAAGCAATGTACAATGATATCAATCATAGTGGTTCAGCTTTATCTGAACAGAATTGGTGGCACTGAAAAAATAGTTCAAGTATTGGATAGGGATTCAACAAAATAAACTCTCAATTTTTCTTCAGATGTGAGATTCATTGCTTCTTTACCATATATTGTTATAAAATTTATTTGTTTAAGGCATAACCAAAAGTAAAAAGCTTCTGGAATCTAGACAGTTAAAATGTAGAAGGTTTAAACTGATTTGACTATAATATGAATTAATTTGAACCAAATGATTTTACTTAAGAGTTGAATATACAAAGCTATAAAAACTAGTCTTATGAAAAACAAACAAAACCAGTCATGAAGTATACTAACGTTATATATACATATATCATTCTAACTTGACTGGAATCATATTGTTTATTATTTTATGTTTAAATATACTAGGTAATATTAATTATACTGTATGCATTAAAAAAGATACAGTTTATGGAGCTTTTTCATCTGCTGTCAATGACAAAACAAGAGACTTGGGCTGTGTGAATAACTTGTACCACTGTACTACTAATGTTGTAGCTACTATCAGTGCTGCTACTATTACTAGTAAGACTATTCATCCTAAAACCATTTCTATTACTGCTACTGCTGCTACTGCTATGATAATTGCTTCTAGTAGTAATGCTAATACTACTACTACTAATAAATTACTTTTATTGAGTTGTTATAATATGTTAAGGTGCTCTTATTAGAATGTTAAGTAAATCAAATGATTTATGCTTTGAGCAACCCTATGAAGTAGAAACTGTTACCAGCTTCATTTTAAAGATAAATTTAAGGTAAGCAATTTGTCCAAGAACTTACATGGTAAAAGTGGGAAGACCAGCATTCAAAATAAGGCAAAGGTTTTAGATTGTATGGTTTTATTAACCTATATTCTACTCAAAAAATAAAATAAAATGAACTGTGATATAAGTGTAATTTTTGACATAAAATTAATATGCATCTGTGGAGGAAGTTTTCTCCAAATATAGCACATTATTCTAATGACATTTCTACACTGTTCTTAGTATCTACAAGTTCACTGTCTTTGGTAATGCTGTTCATTTTTCTCACACTTTGTAAGTGTCCTTTTATAACGTAAAATTTTCATAGCATTAGCAGTTTTGACTAAGTTAACTGGTCATGCATGTTCGGTATTAGTCCCACACTATGTTTCAGAATTGCTTGCCTATGATAGGGTACCCATCACCCCCACAATAGAACCCAGGTTTACGTTTCTGCAAAGAGTAGCTCTGTCTACCATTATATGAGCTTGATTTCATTTGATAGGGATTTTTTCCCTACTATTAATATTATGAAGAAAGATTAATGATTTTAAAAATCAGTCATTGTTGTCATATAATTAAGTAGGGAGAAATGTAGTGGCTTCCATGAGTATCAACCCACTACCATCTGAAAAGTTATGCACTTTTAAAAGAGACTGATTGAATTAGTCATGAAGTCTAGTTCAGTGACAACTTCCCTCTTGGTTCTTTTTGCTTATTTGCTCCTAAGCCATTGGAAGGTATGGTGATTTCTACCTACAAGCTTTAGCAATATACATAGGGAGATGTTCAGACACAAAGTTGAAAAACTCTTGTGTTTCTTCAAATACTTTATGAAATTGGGAAAAATCACCAAAACAAGTTCTTTGATTTATTGGAAATTGGTATAATATTCATTTCACTAGATGAACAGAAAAGAAAATTGATTAAATATTAATTCATGAACAAGAATTCATTACAAAGACTCTATTATAGATTGTCTCTCATTAGAACATGAGGGAAAAAATACTTTGTCTCCATATTGAATATACGGTAAAAAAAAAGCAAATATCAAATGATGCATATATTGATGATACAGTAGAAATGTGGATATAACTATATAAGTCTCTTCAATCAAGATATGTTTGAGTGTCTTAATTAGACATAAAAATGTATAAGTTAGTTCTATTTACATATGAAGAAAATGAAAGTCATTCAAAAACTGAAGATAAATATATAAACATTTAACACATTTAGCCTAAAACCTACATTTTTAAAAAGATGTAATAATGTTTTTAAACAAAAGTCCATGTGCTACTGAATTTAAGTCTCTCATATATATATGAGAGACTTAAATATATATATATGATGTTTATGGTATGTTGCAAAATACATGAGGTACTATTATCATCCTCATTTTATAGATGAGGAAACTAGGCAGAGAGTGTTTAAGAAACTTACCCAAAATTTGACTTCAAAGTCTTGGGTTGTGAATAAATACACAGCCCAAAGTCTGGACTGTGAATAAATCAAGCAAATGACTTCATAGTTTCTCCTTTAATAAGCCTTTCACAGAGTAGCAAACACTTTCTGCTCTAAGAGTTAGTTTATAACTTGAATCTTCCCAATGGATTTGTGAGTAGAGCTATTGAAAAAAGATGACTCATTCAAAAATGGGTGTCTGATCCAAGCCAGACCAACTAGAGGTAATTAAATATCATTTTGAAGGCTTTCCAAGTGTTGAGAATGTCAAGCTCCTTTTACTAGGTTTTCAAAGAGAAATGATTGTAAGTCAAGGCAGACTCTCCCTGAGAATAGAACCAGCAGAAACAGGAAGGAAGGGATGGATTAAAAGGGAAGAAAGGAGGAGGGGAAGAGCATGAGGAAGAAAGAAAGAGTAGGGGAAGAAAAGGAGGGAAAAAAGAAAGGAAAGGGAGGGAAAAAAGAAAGGAAAGGGAGAACAAGGAAAATAAAGAGCAAAGACATGGCAAGATGAAGATAAGTTTCTTGAACATGTCCAGTCTAAAAAATTAAAAGCTCTCCAAGACCTTTAAGATATAGGAATTACTTATTTTTCTTAGGCCAACTGAGTTGGATTTCTGTTTCACAAAAATATAAGCATATTGGATAATTAATTTGTTTGGGATAACAGACTAAAACACCTCAGGGCATATTAAACACTGAAATTCTCATCTTGATTCTTTTTATTAAGAAAATACTATCCTTTATCTCTTCAATATATTAAAGTTTTATAAAATTGTTTATGTAAGAAATGTCAATAATCACTAAAATGTTTGAAAACCACAGTTTTGAATAATCTTTCATGCTCTAACATTCTCTAAAAATCTGAATTTCCTTTTTTATAAAAACTGAAGATCAAAATATGTCCACTGATTATTAGAAATTACTTTTTCACATGAAAGAAAGAGGGAAAAATTAGCAATTATCCCACCCTGATTCTATGTCAGACATTATGCTAGGGCCTTTGTATAAATTAACTTGCATTTTCTATTAATTTAAAAAATACTCTCCTTTCAACTGAATATACTGAATCTTTTCCCAACAATATGAAAGTTATGCATCCCAGATCTTTATTTTCACTCTTTCAATTTTTCAATCCCTTGTTTTATAGGCTATATTATACTTTATGTGACATATTTTAATATGTCCATTAAAAATATCAGACTCCTAAAAAATTAGAACATGTTTACAATATCTAAAATCAATACATAATTTTCATTAAAATTATATTTTCATCACTGAAGAAAATACTGAAAACTTTATATAAAATATGGAAACACTATAAATAAATAATCTTTCTTAGGGAGATGAAGCTCAAGTGAATAATAATTATATGAAGAGGCACTCAAGGCCTCTAGTAATCAAGAAAGTGCTAATTGTTAATTTAAACAAGAGATACTACATAAAATCTATTGCAAATCGTCAGCTTGCAAAGAGGGAAGCCTCACCACATTTTAGTGAGGTGTAGGTAGATTAAAACTCTTATGCATGGCTGGTAGGAGTGTAAATTGGTATAGCTCTCATAAAAAGCTTTCTGGGTATATTAAGTACGTGCTCTAAATCGAATGATTCTGCCACAGAAAAGTTCTTATGTCAATTTGTAAGACACCAAAATGTATGTTTGTATTCACTGCAGCTGTGTTTAGTGGAAAGTTGGGACAATCAGTATGTTTGTCTAGGGAACTGAATAATGAAAGTATTTGTGATGGTTACTGTGGAACACCATGCACCGGAATGAAGCAGTGGTCTAGATACGCATATGATAGCCTGCTTATAACTGAAAACAGCACTGAGTGAAATCACAGGAGAAAACAAGGAGATTTACAGCATAATATAAATTTTTTTAGTTGAATGCACATAAGCACAACAATTGGACTAAAGATACACTAGACATCAAATGTTTGTATCCTTTTATATCTTGAAGCCCTAAGCCCACATGTGATGATATTTGGAAATGGAAACTTTGGGAGGTGAGTAGGTTGAGGTGCAATACAAAATATTTTTGTATGATAATTTATGGGTTTCCTAGGTGGCTCTGTGGTAAAGAATCCACCTGTCAATACAGGAGATGCAAGAGATGTGGGTTCCATTACTAGGCTGGGAAGATTCCCTGGAGGAGGAAATGGCAATCATTCCAGTATTCTTGCCTGGAAAACTCCATGGACAGAGGAGGCAGGTGGGCTACAGTCTATGGGATCGCAAAGAGTCAAACATGACTGAGCACACATTCCATGCCACACCACATTTTATAATTTGGTTACCATCCATACCACCTTTATAATCTAACTTCTACTAAGATGTAAATTGCATCTTCTTTTTGCTTATTTTCTCCCTGTACTTGGCTCACAGTAGGTACTGAATGAGAATAATTGAAATATTCAATTACCTAAATAAAAAGTAAAAGCACTTAGTTATGTCTGAAACAGAGACATTAACAAGCATGCATTCTTTACATGCCTGAAGATTTTTATTAGGAAAATACTTAGATTTTTACCTGAAATATATATCACATGAGTGTACATTTAATCTACTTTATTATTTTCCATCCTATATTCCTTCCAAACACACATCCAGGATATATGTCTCTAGTACTGGGGGATATTTTTATTGTGGGCATAAAACAGAAGTTATTCATGAATAACATACATTTCAGGCTATTGTTTTCCACAATCTTGAAGGTTCTGTGCGAAGAGAGAAGGAATATTGAAAGAGAGCAGGTCAGAGAGTAACAGAGAATGCAACAGGCAGACAGGGGATATATACTTATACACAAATGGAGAGAGGTGGAATTTGACTTCCCAAATAATTCAAAGAAGCAGCAGCTGAATAGGTGCCTGGAGTATCCAGCATGAGGTTGTGAAACCATGTCCCTCTCTCAAAGGTTTCACGGTAAGACCTCAAGGCTACCTGATGCTCTTACAGAAATTAATTCTAAGAGCTTCTAGACTAAGCAAAACTTTGCCATCAAATACAAAGGACCACTTGGCATTGCCAATAGACTCATCAGTCATCATGATAGACTAAATAACTAAAACTTTTCTCCCACTTTCCTTACTTAAGGGAATACAGTGTCAACAAAAAAGAGAATGATGCTTCTCATAGGGCAGTTTCTGGATCACAGAATCATTCACTTTTGTTAAAACACAGATTTCTGGGATCCATCTCAGACCACTTAACACACAATCTTTGGGGTTGTAGCTCCAAATTCATGTTTTATTTAAAAAAAAATATTTGTTTGTTTATTTGGCTGTGCTGGGTCTTAGTTGTGACATGTGAGATTTTTGACCTTGGATGTGGCATGTAGGATCTTTCCCTAATTGTGGTGTTCGTGGTGTGTGGAATCTTTAGTTGTGGCATATGGGATCTAGTTCCCTGATCAGAGATTGAATCCACCCTCTGCATTAGGAGTATGGAGTCTTAGTCACTGGACCACCAAGGAAGTCCCTAAACTGTATGTTTTCAAACTCATCATTTGAGCATATTGAAGTTTAACAATCATTGAGAGGAAAGATGGTGTGGGTCATCACAAGGAAAGAACTTTAGAAACTGACGGCATTAGTAGTTTGAAAGAATTGTTCAGGATTCATACCCATTTCAAAAGTTGAATACTGTAAACCTGGAACAAATCACACCCAGAGACAGTCAAACCAAAGGAAGAAACCAAACCAGAGGAAGAAACCGGGAGGAAATAAGTACTCAAGAACAAGGCAAGCTAACTGCTCAAAAGACTGCAGTCAATCTCAGAAACAAGCTAATCACGTGAGAGACAATGTCAGGGAAGAAGAAGGATCAGACAACAGCAACAGTGAGTGATGGATTTCCCAGTATCTGTGGATTCTAACTGCATAGCCTCTTCTAGACTTTTCCAATGTGATAGAAACTCCTCCTAGTACCTAATCAATCTGAGCAAATGGGAGTATGTGACTAGAGTGAGATATGACTTCGTGAAAAAAGTCTGACACTAGCTGAAGTCCAGTTGACTTTTCAAAAATAAGGTATTTTGGTGTGGAACGTTCTAGTCTATTTAACTATATTTAAGCTTATTTAGTTAAAATATGAAACACAGTTTGCCTTAGAGAGTACACTGTTTCAATTTCATTACATGAGGCAAAAAAATTAAATATGGAAGCAAGCTATTACTGAGAGATAAAGACAGTGAAATAAGTGCTATAAGTGTCTATTTTCTACTCATTTGGCAAGGCATTTTCTTTTTACATGACATACTATGTTTTGATGATTGTTCATTCAGTTATTCTACTTCATGTTAACAAGGGAAACCTACTATACTTGACATGAGCTTTGATTTGTAGCCATAAACTGAGGGAAAAAAATAAAAAATGCAAATATCACATACACAGAAGCAATTTATTCACCCTGTCTATCAGTTGACAGACAGCTTCAAATTCCTAGTAATATGTTCTAGTGTGAGATAAGGAGCTGTCATTCAAAGGAACAGGGAGAATACATATTTAGACCAAAAAAAAAAAAAATACACCACAGTGGTCAGAAACTATAATCTCTGTGAATTAATGCCTGAGAGAATTACAAAATGGCTAATTTGTTCATCCTGGAACTATTATTTTCCCTCACTTATTTGATTATTTTTATTTTAAACTCACATTATCTCACATTCATTCATCACACCTAGTTTTACATTTCTTTCATCAGTTTCAATTTAAAGATTGATTCTCTCAAAATCAGTTGCAATATTTCAACTAAAACATGCTCTTTAGAAGTGGGTAAACCCAGATTGCTCTGGGGGGTACTGAAAGTAAAGTAAAACATAGAATCTATTGAATAGCATGCAAAATACCAGAATGTCCCTTCTCTTTCCCTGCTTTGACTCTTCAGTCAAACCTGGCCAACACCCCTGGGGAAAGTCATCAAAACTAGTTTTCAGAGATTTGTCAGAGTTTCTCAGGGAACATTCTAAGTATCCTATTTTCAAGAGGATTACAGTTTAATATGCTCACTCTGAATATCTTTTCTTATTACCTAATTGGCTGAAGTTATTAAAAAACTTCTCAGTGAGTTGAGTTTCAATTCACACCTTGTAAAAAAGGCTAAAATATGCGCACTGAAGACTTTTGCAACAGAACAAGCAGTGTTGCTGTTTAGCGTGACTCATTATAGCGCAAAAAGTAGGGCCCGGAGCTAGACTATGAGATTTAACACTCACCTCTGTGAAATAGGTGAAGTGCAACATTTAACATCAATCTTTACTTTTCAGTTAATACAGCTCATTATGGACCAGATGGCTTGACTGCTCTGCCATTTCCTGCATATTTTTTACAAGACTAGAAATGCAACTCTTTCAAAAAAAGTAAAATGTCGTAATCGTAAGGTGAGTGGTTTCAAGGATAGATGCTAAGAGTAATTTTGGATTTATTGAAAAGCAGGTTCTAAATACAGGTAAACTATTTCACCAGTGAAATGTTTGAAAGAGACATTTAAACACTCACCTGTTATTCCCTTACATCTATCATTGTAATTACTTCAAACACTGCAGGGCTCTGAGTCATTTCCCTGCATTTTGATCATAGATACCAGGAAGAGCTATTTGACTCAGAGTTGCTAAAATCAAATCTCTAAAGTCTATGCATTGACTCTTTCTCTATGCTCTTGATACAACTGCTTGAAGAACTGAGTCCAAAAGTGAGGTTTTTCTGCTATAATGCCTATGTGATAACAACGGATAATTTCCAATTATTCAAAAAAACACTCACGTTTGAGCATTACATAAATATAGCTGTGCTGATGATAGCTGGATATCAAACATGACATTCTGTAAAATGTCCAAAGATTTCATGTAACTAAGCTCCCATCTCTGTGTCAGAAGCAAAGACATCCAAATAGCACTCCACTACCTTTAAGTCTTTTCTTTCCTTCCTGCAGGCATCACCTGCTGAACTCTAGTCTAGGTAAGCTTCTTACACATTATTTTTTTTTTTTTGCATTCATGCTCCTGTATTACATAAGTACATGTTGAAATCTGCTTGACCATAGGTTTACAGTGTGATTCTCTTGATGTGTGATTTTTTATTTCTACTGCCCTTTGAAATAGGAGATACTAATTAGATGTTCAAATATAACTAATGGAAAAGTAAGATGGCCTTGAACAGTCAGTCAAGCACTGGGTCCTTTATAACAGTTTAATCAAAAGCCCTTTGATGATACAACTTCAAGCATTTTTCTGAGTCTTTTAGCTCACTCTGTTGACTTAACAGCAAGCCTAACTTACTTTAAAACATCAAAATGTTTACTGAGAAACAAGAAAGTCACTGTTTTACCCAAACACAGCATGTCAAACAAAAATTCAGTAGGCAGCAATGGAGTATTTTTCAGAGGCAGAGACACAGCATGGAAAATGGTTGTATACTTTAAAGAGGCGGGGAGGGCGAGCCAGGGCCATTAGTTCTATTCTGTTCTGCTATTTCTTGTTTTTAACCATTTTCAGCTGTTTACTATACTAAGTAATGTAAGTTTACTGCACAAAAAGTACAATAAGAATCGACATGAAGTTTTCTCTACCTAAATCAGTTACAACTACCAACAATACTCACTCAGATTTACTTTTCAGATCTTTTGTCCAAGTTAGAAAATTATGTCTAACCCCTAGTGAGCACTCAACAATATTTATTAGATAGTTGCTCTAATGACTTTTATGTCAAGATTACATGCCATTTTAATCCATGTGAATATTTCCTCCCCTCAAGTTTCTAAATCTTACTCTACACTTACCACAAAACAAAGACTTCTCCAGGAATGTTCCTGCCTTATGTTGGGATTTTCTTCCTTTTCTATTTTCTTTCTGCTACTTATATATCTATCCCTTCAGGTAAATATATCCCCCAGAGTTAATTTTTTCTCATGCCCCACAAATAATGGCTTAATGTATTTCCACTCCAAAGACTTTAACTCCAAGTACTTAACACTGAGTGCCTAGATTTTCAAAGCATACATTTACAGCTTCCAATGTTGAATTTACTTTGGAAGAATCAGCATGGAGCCATTAATTTTCACCATGATGTTCAAGGCATAAGTTACAGGCATATTAAAGTTTGAAGCACATAATCCTCAGTATAAACAAACTAAAAATAATGGGCACTCATCAATTAAACTTTTCTTTTTGCAAAGTACTACTTTTATCCAATTTAACATGATTCATTAAATTGCATAGTCAGTTTCTATTGTGGTATGTTATTAGCTATAACTATTGTTTTCACTTACAAGTAGTATTTTTATTATAAAATATGATTATGAAGATCATTGTGAGATAAGATGAAATCAAATAAAACCCCTGTGTGTGTGTGTGTGTGTGTGTGTGTGAATGCATCCTATATCCTTTCCTTCATCTTCTCAGGTCAGATGTTTGGCACAGATGCCTCCAACACAATGCTAACCACCCACCATTGTCTCCCATGTGGGAAGGGAAAGGAAAGAAGAAGGAGATTAAAGTCAGCTCTGAACTGGTTTGCAATTTGGGCCTTGAGAAAAAAATGAATTGTGGTTTTTGTCCCACCCAAATTTTCATGAACGAAAGAGTAACTAGATGATCTAGAATTTAAGAGGCTTCAGAGGGAGGAAAAGAATGCATCTTTGCATCTTAGTTTAAACAATAAAAAACCTTCTTGTTTGTTTACACAGAGGAAAAGGGGAAAGGGGATAAATACAAGATAATACAGTTTCCTCATGATTAAATCTATTAGCGCTAAAGTGAAGGAAATGCTCATGAGTAGAGAGATAGAGTTGACCACACAATATGACTGCAGTGGGTGTGGAAGTAAGGTACTGCAGAAATGTTTGCCTAACAATGTTCCTCCTTCAGGAACCAAAACAACTAGTCTTGTGAAACCCCATACTACCTTACCCTGGGCTTCCCAGGTGGTGCTAAGTGGTAAAGAATCCGTCTCCAATGTAGGAGCTGCAGGAGATGCAGGTTCAACCCCTGAGATGGGAAGATTCTCTGAAGAAGGAAATGGACACCCACTTCAGTATTCTTGACTGTGAAGTCTCATGGACAGAGGAGCCTGGTGGGCTACAGTCGATGGGGTCACAAAGACTCAGATATCACTGAGCAACTGAGCACTGTCTTTCTCCTCAGATTATTGTGTTACAGCATTGAGGATGAAAGATTTTGAAGAATAATCCATTCTGAAAGGTTGCTTAAAAAATGGATAGCTATATTTTAAGTTCCAAATGTACAAAAAATGAATAGGGCTATAACAGTAACATAGGTTCATAGGACTACAAAAATACAACTCTTCAAAAATAAGTACTGGGGATTAAGAATTTATCCTGTCAAAAAAGAAGAAAAAACAGAAAGGACAACAAGAAGGTATCTAAGAAATCTATCTATCTATCTATCTATATATAGAGAAAGAGAGATAAAATAGGACTATCTAACCATTACACAAAAGGTAGAAATATTAAAACAAGACACTGTAAAAATTTTCCATAGGGAAAAATGTGAAAGATAGTCTCACAGTGGGTGGGGAGTGACATTACCAGCACAACCAAATGTTAATTATTATTATTATTTTTTTGGCCATGCTATGAGGCTTGTGGGATCTTAGTTTCCCGGACAGGGACTGAATCTAGGCCCTTGGTAGTGAGAGTGTGTATTCCTAACCACTGAATAGCCAGAGAATTCCCATTAATATTATTCATATGGGAAAAAAAAAAAAACTGTGAAAATCAAACCAATAAAATACTCAATGTTTTTCAAAAGGAGAAAAAATAATACATATCCAACTTTTCCAGAGTATTACAGTAAAGATACTTAACATATTTTTAGTCATCAAAAATGCACTTAGAAAAACTATTTTTACCCATAAAAAAAGGATTTTTTTAAGTGGTAACAACCAGTTTTTGACTAAAGATTCTAAGATATGTATTGTTTCACATATTATACATTAGTATTGCTACAAATTTTCTGAAAAAATTCTGAAAGTGAGTTTCAAAATGTTTTCAAAAGTTCACTTCTGGAAATCATAAGGAAACAAATATATATAGAAAGATTTAATTCTTAAGTTGTATATCTTGTTATTACAAAAATTGGAAGCTATATGTTTAAATACAGATGTAGTTTTTCCTAATAAAATTCAGTGATTACCAGAGATAATATTATTCAATTATTTTCTTAGTAATTCATATTTACTGGATTATATCAGCTCAATCATATATATCTAATGTTTTGAAGATGTTATAGTTAGATGAGTTACACTGAAATGAATAGTATTGAGTATAGCAAACCATTGGGTTGAATCATTGCTCTACCAATTACTAATTTGTGATTCTGAGAGATTTAATTTTAATTAACAATCATCCATTAAAATATTTTAGAGAGTTGTTTAAAAAAAAAGATAATAAAAGATAATAAGTAGAAAGTGCTTACAAATGTGCTCAGTACCTGCAGTGGATAAATGCCTTCATCCCCCTAAAATTTATCAATTGCAAATCTAACCCTCAAAGTGATTATATTAGGAAGTGTGGCCTTTGAGAAGTGATTAGGCCATGAGGGCTCTGCTCTCATGAGTGAGATTAAGTGACTTTATAAAAGAGACTCCAGAAGGTTCCCTCACCCCTTCCACCATGTGAGGTTACAGTGAGAGGACTGCTGTCTATAAGGAAGTGGGTTCTAATCAGACACCAGATCTGCTGGTACCTTCATCTTTAACTTCTCAGCCTCCAGAACTATTAAAACCAAATTTCTGCTTTTTTTTTTATAAGCCAATCAGTATATGGTTTTTGTTACAGCAGTACAAAGGGACTAAGGCAGCAGTTTCGAACATTTTTGGCACTAGGAAACAGTTGCACAGGGGGCAATTTTTCCATGGATTTGCAGGGATAGGGAGGATGATTTCAAGATGATTTTCATAAGTCATAAGGAGTGTACAACCTAAATCCCTCACACGTGACAATTCACACTAGGGTTCGCACTCCCATGAGAATCTAATACCAGCACTGAGCTGAGAGGAGGCAGGTGGCAATGCTAATGATGGAGAGTGGCTTTAAAAACTGGTGAAACTTCACTTGCCTGCCGCTCACCTCCTGCTGTACAAGCTGGTTCCTAACAGACCATGGATTGGTAGCAGTCTGTGGCCCAGGAGGCTGGGGAAACTTGGAGTAGGATGAAAAACTGAAAGTCGCTTAGTCGTGTCCAACTGTTTGCAACCCCATGGACTGTAGCCTGCTGGGCTCCTCTGTCCATGGAAATCTCCAGCAAGAATACTGGAGTGTGCAGCCATTCCCTTCTCCAGGGATCAAAGCCAGGTCTCCCACATTGCAGGCAGATTCTTTACCATATGAGCCACCAGGAAATTCCCTTGGAGTAATACAGTATGTACTAATAATCATAATATTTTAAATGCTATTACAGCCCTCATCATTATTCTTTTCAGATCTGAAGTAAAACTCTTTTAATAAAACTTAAAAAAAAATTCAAATTGAAACTCAGATAAAACATTCTCTTGTAGGTTGTTTACTAGGAAAATAATAATAAGTTTAAATAAACTATCGTATCTAAGAACTAAAAATTTGTACTCTTGTGGCCTTTATAAAACCACATACAACTTTATTTAATTTATTAAATATTCTTTAAGTAAGGAGTTGAATTTTTATTCTTATGTTGTTTTTCTATGAAGTAGAAAGCTATCAATAGGCATCCTATAATCCTTTAATAATTGGGAAAAATATATACCTTACTTTAGATACTTTCCTATGCTCACTTACCCCTTCTTAATTTTATTCATTTTGTAGTTGCTCAATTAACACACACATATTTATCTTGAAAACATTATCAAGCAATCAATAGGCATTATGCAATGATTTCAAAGTCATATAAGAAGCATTGTAAATAATTATCTACAGAAAATGGTGGTATATATATATTTCTAATGTCTAATGTGTTAATTGTGTGGCTCAAAGTTCTTTTATACCTGCATCTAATTACTGCACATGTTGACTACAGATTAAGTGAAATTAGTTCTGAAAAAGATTATATGAGGAAGACAAGGACAGGCCATATATAATTAAAGTTTTTATAATGATTTACCAAATCATTGTGCTTCAATTTTCCCCACTGCCTTATTAATCTATTTACATGAATTTCTTCTCTAAAACTACTATTGTTTTAAAATAGTCTTTCAATTAACAAAAAGCTTGTTGAATTGAGCTCCAAATACTTTAAGATGTCTTTTTAGACAATGGAAGATTATATATATTTGAATAATAAATTCACAATAAAATAATCTACATTTGGGGACCATTGACTATACAACTTGCTACTACATGCAATTCATTTTTTAAACAGAAATAGAAATTCCAAATTTTCTTATAACATGTTAGAGGAATAGAACAATAAAGTAAGGTACTGTGATTCAGAATCTGGCTACAGAGAAAAACAGCAAATGTTAGGGAATTCATTATTGCTATAATTCTGCTTATTAACAATGAAAATGTAAATACTTAAAAATGAATAAAGCTGCATTAGTAATAAACTTAGGTTTTCACATTTTTGTTTAGAAGTGATAAGTAATGTATGAATGTGACAAAAATAAAATTAATCATTCATTTTGATCAAAAATCCAAAACTATTTGAGATACAGTTCCTCTATAAATTCTAATTCTTACCCCTAGAAAATACAAACAGTACTCTGTCTAGTTATTTTTCACTTTAAAAATGTGCCTGGTTGGAAAGAAACAGGAATGCTGATAATTTAGATTTACTTGAAATCTGACATACCCTTCCCATTTGCTAAGAATTTTGCTATTATTACATGGTAATTCTGCTGTAACACTGATTGTAAATATCCAAATGTGTTTAAAATTTACCATGTATCATGTGGCCCTATTTAGAAAATCTACTGCCCATCTAACACACTTTCTCCAAAGTGGAAGAAAAGCTTTTCATGAGTTAAACAGTGTTCTGATGTGATTGCATAATAAATATACAGCAATAAGGCAAATGCTTCTAAATTCAAAATAGCCACATTTAGGACTAAATGAGATGCCTTTGTGTGGAAGTCTAATGATCCTTAATGTTTACAGATCTAAAAGAGAACTCAGAATACAACAGCAGACAAAGCATTTAAAAATGGCACTGATTTTTCTGAACCAAGCAGAAAATTTAAATTTAGCCTTTTCTAAACCTAATTGGGAACAATCTTTTAATGACTAACACACAACAATATCAACAGCAACCTCACCTGCTTTAGTTCCCATAGCATATTTAAATTGGATAGTTAGAAAAATACCAACCCCACATTTGCTCAGCTTAGCTATAGTGATATCAATATAGAATTAAGAAAATCATATTGAGTTTACTGGAGATAAAAGCATTGTATCAAATCACTTAATTAAAATAAAAACACACTTTAAAAGGTTTTTAGTCTGACTACAGTTTTTGTTGACCTAGATTGTAGCCCCAAATCTATGTTATCATCATACTAATAAGGTCACAAATTCTTTGACACTCAATGGAGAGTGGGGAGTCTATTTCCCTTCTCTATCTTCTGGGCTGGTCTGTGTTCTTCGACCAACAAGACTGGGAAAAAATGACACACACTATCCAGAACTACTTTTAAGGTGAATAGCAATTCCCAACTTTGACTTTTAGAGTTGCTATATAAGAGGTCTGACAACTCTACCAGAGAGACCCACAGGAAGTGATCCTAAAAATACGGGGAACAGGGAGAGGGGCACAGCTGAACACAGTCTACTAGCCATCCCTACCAAGTCACCAGAATGGAAGTGAAGCTGCCTGGTGCGTCATCTATAAATATATCCTATCTGCCCAGCTGCCAAGTGAAAACCAAAGTGACTCCAGTTGACACCACATTAACTAGAAGAAGAGCCACCCATCCAAGCCCTGCCTGAAATCCTCAGCCACAAAATTGTGTGATATAATGAAATGGCTATTGTTTTTAGCCACTGAATTTTGACATAGTTTATTAAGCAGCAATAACTGACCAGAAAACACCAGTTCTTAGAACTAAGATACCATGCAAAGACAACAAGAGTATTCTAATATTGGCACTGGAACTTATCTATCCTTTTGCCGGAGCATTAGTACATTCATTTTGAAAAGAAGTGTGGTGAAATATGATCTGTTTCTAGAGCCATAAAAATTCTTCTATGCTTTGTCCCAAAGAATTTTGAAGAATTTGATCTAAAGAAATAATTCAAAATAAGCAAAAAATATATGTAATGATTATATATAAGTATATGTTAAATATATTATATTATAAATAAATATGTTATTATGTATTATACATGTATCTTACTAAGTGAAAATAATGATTATTTTAATCACAATATAAATTATTATATTCATAAAAATAAGGTTCTAATGAAATAAATGATGGTGTATCAATGAAGCCACTATTATGTATTAAGAAAAATAATAATTTTGAAGACTGTAGCTATTTGAAAAATATGTATGCATATATTGTAGAGTAGAAGAAGCAAATGATATACTTGCATATATTATATTGGTAAACATATGTATAAGTTACACACACTACTAGAGAAGAAAGCATGAACAAATAAAAACAACATAACTATAAAGAAATTTTGGAAATTTTTAACTGTTAATAATTTGTTATATTCCTTGGGTCATAAAGCAGATTAAAAAAAATAATAATAACTTGGACTTCCTTGGATCAGTGGTGAAGAGTCTGCCTGCCAACGTAGGAGACACAGGTTCGATCCCTGATCCAAGGAGATCCCAACTGCCACAGGGCAACTGAGCTTATCCACCACCACTGCCAAGCATGAGCGCTAGAACCTGTGAGCTGGAACTACTGAAGCCTGTGTACCCTGAAGCCTGTGCTCTGCAACAAAATAAAGCCGCCACAGTGAGAAGGTCGTGCACTGAAACTCGACAGTAGCCCCTGCTCTCTGCAGCTAGAGAAAAGCCTGAGCAGCACAGAAGACCCAGCACAGCCAAAAATAAATAAACATTTAAAAAATAACGACTTAAGGATATGGACTGATACAACAAATGCTATATGTGCATAATCTTTTAAACAGTTGGTAAATTCAAAGAGTTTTGTAGAATTACCAGGCAATGAAGCAACTTTAGAAAGAAAATAAAATTGCCCATATACTATAAAAGGAATATGTGAAAGTGATAGTGAAAATCAGTCCTGTCTGACTCTTTGCAACCCCATGGACTATATGGTCCATGGAATTTTCCAGGCCAGAATACTGGAGTGGGTAGCTGTTCCTTTCTCCAGCAGATCTTCCCAATCCAGGGATCGAACCCAGGTCTCCCACATTGCAGGTGGATTCTTCACCAGCTGAGCCACATGGGAAATCCATAATAGAAATATATAACTCTTCAAATGTAAGCTCTCCTCCGTGTAACTCTAGGAAATCTGACATGTTTGCAATAGGATTTCGACCCTAATCATTCTGTATTTCCTGTGTCTGACAAATTCTAATATGTAGTTAGCATTTGGAATTTAATGAATGAATGAGTGGATGAATGAGTGAAAATCTGTTGCAAATCCTGTTACCATTGGGACAGCTATCAATGTTAGAATTTTCATATATGGCATACAGTACACATAGATGCACTATTCTTCAGAAATGTCTTGAGTCCTTTAACTTTTTTAAGGTATAGACTTTTCTTTATTTCAAGTTATTTGATTTACAAGTTATTTCTTGTTAGAGAACAACTTGAGTCACTTTTATATGTTGGCTTTTTTAAAATTTTCTATTCCCTGTCAACATATTTTCAATGAGCTTCAATAAAATAAATTATTACTCAAGTTACGTGACTTCCTCTCCCACTGAAGAAACTTTGGACAGTTAAAAGAAAGAGAAACAAAGTAATTTACAAAATGTAATTATTTCTTGATAAGTTATTTCCACATAGCAGAGCTTGACGCCAACTTTAAACTGTAACTTTATTACTCCTAGCATATGGAAGAATCTATTAACCAAAGCAAAACAAGCCAAAAGAACAACAAAAAATAATGAGTGAATAATTCTTAAGTCCATATTTAATCATTTTTCTTATCAAAGGAATACTGAAGTAGTTGATGTTTGTCTGAAAATACTATAGCTTCCTTTTAAAAATGGATTTATTGAAATATAATTCCTAAAATGTACAGTTCACTTATTCAAATTATACAACTCAATGCTTTTAGTATTATACAATATTGTATACCTATTACCACAATTTTCTATCAGTTTCATTTGCCAGAAAGAAACACAAATACATTATCAGTCACTTCTTATTTCTTCTACCTCCCCTTGACCTACGTAATCACTAATTTATTTTCCATTTTTATAGATTTGTCTCTCCTGAACATTGCATATAAATGAAATAACACAATTTAAGGTCTTCCACTGGCTTCTTTCACTTAATATAATATTTTCAAGGCTCATTCATGTTATAGCATATGTCACGCTCTTCATTACTTTTTATTGCTTCCTGAAGTGTGATATGGATATATGCTATTTTATTTACCTATTTATCAGTTGATGGATATTTTGGTTGTTTCCACATTTTAACTATTATGAATAACACTGCTATAAACATTTATGCACAAGTCTTTTTGTATGAACATATATTTTTATTTCTCTTGAACATATACCTAGGAGTGGAATTTTTAAGTTGTATGAACACTTTATGTTTAATCTTTTGAGAAAACTGCCAAACTGTTTTCCAAAGTGACTCTATTACTTTGTTACTCCAGCAGTGTATAAAAGTTTCAATTTCTCTACAGATTCATTGATATTTGTTATTATCTGAATTTTTGATTATAGCCATCCTGCTGAGTGTGAAATAGTATCTCATTTGGGTTTGATGTGCAATTCTCTAATGAGTAATGATGCGACACACCTTTTCATGTGCTTATTGGCCATTGATTATATTCTTCAGAGACATGTCTGTCCAGATCCTTTACCCTTCTTTCAGTTGAAATATCTTTTATTATTGAGTTATACGTATTCGCTAAACTTTCAGGATACAAGTGTCATATCAATTACAGGATTTGCAAATACTTTCTCCCACTATGTGTGTGGCCTTTTCACTTCATTGATGATGTTCTCTGAAACACCAAAATATATAATTCTGACAAACTCCAATCAATCTACTTTATTTCTTTTCTCATTGATGTGAGATGGCTTTTTGAGGAAAGGATTGTGATCAATACTTTGGGGGAACATTTTTACAGCCAGAGGCCATGAATTCTGTCCATGGAGCACAGGTGCGTTGCACATGACTCTAATCCCCCAGCGACTTTTCTGGCCTTAATCACATACCAGCGTCTTTAGGCAGCTGTAGACTCATGGCACCTCTATGGGATTAGAAAGCAAAGAGGAGACAAAGACCCTAATCCTTAAAGAATGTGACATGTTTCTTGTAGTTCAGAAAGCAGAATCCTCAGAGAACCCTGGTTAAACTGGAATTGCCTTTTAAACAATATATACATGGAATACAGGTTGCATATGTTAAATTACTTAACCAACTAGTTTTTCTTCCAGTTGTATAAATTCTTTGAACATTATTTGACTCACTTTTTATGAAAATACTGTAAGTTATTAGCTGTTTATATATGTAAAAATGATGAATATTATGAATCAAAGAATGATACTTACTAATATTCTATTTTAACAATGGCTCTCCTATAATGTCAGATGAATCTCTAAACTCAACTCTCTCCATTCAAACTTATCACAAAATAAGGTTCTTTCAAACACAGTCATTTATGTCTTCCAATTTCATTTCCTGATGATGCTTTCCTTTATTTTGTTGGTTATGCATTTTTTAATCTATAACAGAAAATAAATTTATACGGTTTCCATGTTGCTCTGCTTCAAATGCTAAAGTTGGCAACTTTTTGAATTCCTAAATAATACACTATGTTAATAGCAAGTTAAATATTTACTGTCACTTCTGGATAGAGTATACCTGTTGAGAGAATTATAATTCATTTAAATCAATTATTATGCTATATTTTCATTATTTATCATCAATGATCAAATATGATAGCTTGACAATTCCATTGTGACCCTGATCTTACACTGTTTCTAAAAATTTATAATGATTTTTGATCAATGTGACCTGGAGGTTCTTTTGTTAAAAATATTTATATGACCAAACTCTTTGAAGTCATGAGAAAATGTTGCCTCATATATCTAAATCCTTTTACATGGCAAAAGAGTTAAAATCTTGGATTATTTCTTTTTGGAACAGAGGAGCCCTTTGGGACAGAAGACTGCCATTATCTTTTCCAAAAAAAAAAAAAAAATGAACTCTTACTCCCTCATTAACTTTTCCTTAAGACAATGACCAGCTTCCAAAAATTAACTACAACAGTGATAGCTAGGTTTCTCTTTCATTTTTCATCTGGTCATTTTTAAACAATTTTAGTTCTAGGCAGCGTATACATGTGATAATGAATTGGTATTAGTATTGTCAATCTTCTTTGAAAGAAACCAGACTTGCCTCTTAATTTAAAAGGTTGAAAACCACCCCAAATCCTCTCTAAAATGACAATTTCTCTTCTTTGTGTCCAAAAGATTGTCTTTGCTGCTGAAGGCTATGAACATATATTTCACAAAGTCTGTACTCCTAAAAAGCACATATTTTTATAAGAAAACAGATTTTAAAAGAATTCAGACTATAATTACTGACATTTAAAAACATGTCACTTTTAAATCTACATTTTCTTTAAAGAAAGTTTTCAACATGATCATACACATGGCCATATACATCTTATTTCAAAAACTCGTATGTCACTTCTATTTGTAATTCTTTCCACTTGTACTTCAGTTGTTATTCTCTTTAAATTTCTTAAAAGACAAATAGCACTGACTGAAGCCTAATAAGACTGTATCTTTAAATTCTAATGACAAAGAGATAAATATAGCCCATTTCACAAGTTAAATGAGCTAGTTTTATTCAAGAGCAAAATTAAGTCAATTATTATTGTCAAAAGGATTTCTACCATATAATACAGTAAGTCTGTAGACAGGGAGTGTGATGTTTGGACACAGTTTGTAGATTCAAGTGGATCTCCAAGCATTACCCTGGAATAATGAGGCATCTCAGACATTAAACACTTAGGTGGGACTAATGGCTTGATAAATGACTCTGTGGCATATCTCTTAATGTTTGCCAGAAACATTTTAACTCACTTAAATAGAGGCTTATTGATTAATGCAGAGGAATAAATTATTACTATTTGTATTATTTTGGTCAATATCTATTATCAGAAACAGTTTATTTTTCAGGAGTCAGACTGTATCAGGAACTGATTAGACCATATCCAGAGGGTGGTGTCAGCTCTTCACATCAGGTGGTCAAAGTATTGGAGCTTCAGGTTCAGCATCAGTCCTTCCAATGAATATTCAGGGTTGATTTCCTTTAGGACTGACTAATTTGATCTGGCTGTCCAAGGGACTCTCAAGAGCTGACTGATTCGAAAAGACCTGATTATGGGAAAGATTGAGGGCAGGGGAAGGGCAACAGAAGAGCAGATGGTGGGATAGCATCACTGACTCAATGGACGAGTTTGAGCAAATTCTGGGAGATAAGTGAAGGACAGGGAAGCCTAATGTGCTGCAGTCCATGGGGTCACAAAGAATCGGACATGACTTAGAGACTGAACAACAACAAAAAGACGGAGGTGATCAGAAAGACTAGAAGAGTGGAAACTCTAATATGAGAAGAGGTTAAGGGATGGGAATCATTCTGCCTAAAAAAGAAAAAAAAAATGGCTAATAAAAACAGCCAAATATTTGAGCGCATGGCTCACAGAAGAGACATATGGCCCTAGTGAGAAAAATGAAATAATTACTTGAAGGCAAATGTTCACTTGTTGTGAAAAAGTTAGAGCTGCTTAGAAATGGGGGTGGCATCTCAGAAACAACACAGTTTCTAGAAGTATGAAAGATGATCCTGGGGAAGAAGGGTTTACAGTGGATATGGACCTGGGGAACCTTAGG
Source organism: Bubalus bubalis (assembly GCF_019923935.1). Classification (NCBI taxonomy): domain Eukaryota; kingdom Metazoa; phylum Chordata; class Mammalia; order Artiodactyla; family Bovidae; genus Bubalus; species Bubalus bubalis. The sequence continues at coordinate 72,294,362 of NC_059157.1, forward strand.
GAGACCATAAAAATTTCACTCTGGCACCAGCACAAACAAGCAAAGGACTGACTGCATTCCTATTACATGCCTCCAACTCTGCTAAGCACATTTGGGAGCAAAATCTGGACTCTGTGCTAATTCTGAAGGTTTAAAATATTGATAAAAAGGCAGGCCTAGAAATCATAAAACAAATATGTAATAAAAAATCCAGTAATATTTAAGCCACAGATTAAAAATTACATGAAAAAAGGGATTCTACTGATTTTATTCACGGCTGTGGGTATAGAATCTACAGTGTCTGATATTGAGAAGATTCTTTCTTTATTGTGTCAGACAGTATTCTGAGACTACTAGAAAGCATTACTGCTCACTTAATACTTTTAGCAGTCCTGTGAGAAGTGTACTATAATAATCCATATTTTATATTTGAGGATACTGAAGACAGAGAGATTAATTTTTTTCAAATCACATGACACAATGGGATTTTAACAGTGGCTCAGAGTTCATGCTTTTAGCAGTTACCTTGCCCTAAAATTCACAAAAATTAAATTTGCTAATTATTAGAGCTAAGTCAAAAGTCATTAAGAGAAAGACAGCTTTTTTTAAGGTGGCAAGCTTGAGAAAGGAAATGAAACTTGAAATTGGGGAGAAAATAAACCAGGTACAAAGTAGAGTCAAAATAGAAAGAGGTTGAAGGAAAACAACATTTATTAATTTATTTAGTGAGTACTAAAATAACCATATACTATGTGAAGCATAGGAAAAGTATATGAAAGACTAATACCAATTCCTGCTTCCCAAAAGGAAGTATGATGTAGAAATAACTTGGAATTGGATTTTGACAGACCTTAATTAAATCTATATTTCAGTCTTTCACTTACTATGCATGGGTAAGCCCTTGAACTTCCCTGATATCATCCTGGGGCAAAACTATAAAACAGGGAAATTAAATGGCAGGAAAAAGTCAGACAGGTAGATTAATCTGAGAGCAGCATATTGAATAATTTGAATTTGATAAACTTGAATAATGACAAACAATTAGGTTTTATTGCAGAAAGCCAGGATTGAAATAATTAGATAAAAATGGCCAGGATGTTGGTGGGTCTCTAAGAAATGAAAGCAATCAAGCAAAGGCCAAAAAGAAACAAACCCAAACTCAAGAAGGACCACTATGTGTGTGTGTCACTCAGTCATGTCCAACTGTTTGTGATCCCATGAACTGTATGTAGCCCGCCAGTCTCCTCTGTCCATGAGATTCTCCAGGTGAGAATATGGGAGTGGTTTGCCATGCCCACCTCCAGGGGATCTTCCCAACCAGAGGATCAAACCCAGGTCTCCCGCAATGTAGGAGGATTCTTTACTATCTGAACCACCAGGGATGTCCATGAATACTGGAATGGGTAGCCTATCCCTTCTCCAGGGGGATCTTCCCAACCCAGGAATCGAACTACACTGCAGGTGGATTCTTTACCAGCTGAGTTACCAGGGAAACCCAAGGATTGCTCTGGGTTTCCCTAAGTACTGAAGGATGTCATACACTTGATTTACAAAATTGGAGAAGAAAAGCAGGTGTAACATTCATGTACATCATGAGTTTGAAGTGAAGAAGAGCAAACAGATTTGAATATCAACTTTGCCACACAACTGAACTTGCCTTGGGCAGCATTCTTCACTACAGTTAATTTAGCTTTCTTATTTATGAAATAGAAATAATAATTTTGTATAATTGTAGTAAGAATATTTGAAAATAATATATAATTTTTATTCCCCAAGATAATTAGTGCTTCATAAATGTTGATAATTTGTATTACATTTAGGTCAAACTAATATATTCTGAAATAGAAGTGTTTTTAATACAAGTTCACAACAATTAAAACCAATAAGAACTTTTCCAGGATGGCAATCATCAAAAAGACCACAAATAAAAAATGTTGGCAAAGATATAGAGAAAAGGAAACACTCTTATGCTGCTAATGAGAATGTAGATTGGAAGAGCTACGATGGAAAACATTTTGGAGGTTTCTCAAAAAACTAAGAATAGAACTATCATATTGATGCTAAAGCTGAAACTCCAGTACTTTGGCCACCTCATGCGAAGAGTTGACTCATTGCAAAAGACTCGGATGCTGGGAGGGATTGGGGGCAGGAGGAGAAGGGGACGACAGAGGATGAGATGGCTGGATGGCATCACTGACTCGATGGACGTGAGTCTGAGTGAACTCTGGGAGTTGGTGATGGACAGGGAGGCCTGGCGTGCTGCAATTCATGGGGTCGCAAAGAGTCGGACACGACTGAGCAACTGATCTGATCTGATCTGATCTGATGACCTAATAACTCCACTTTCTGGGTTTTATGAAAAAAAAAAAAAAAGCTAATTTGAAAAGATATATTCATCCCAGTGTTTACAGCAGCATTATTTACAGTTGCCCAGATATGGAAGCAACCTAAATGCTCATAGATATGTATCTATAATGGAATAATGATGGAATTATACTACTCAGTCACACAAAAAAAAGAATGAAATTTTGTCATTGTCAACAATATGGATGGACTTGGAGGATATTATGGTAAGTGAACTAAATCAGATAGAGAAAGACAAATACTGTATGATATCACTTGTATGTGGCACATAAAAAATAAAATTAGTGAATGTAACAAAAAGCAATAGACTCACAGATAGAGAACAAACTGGCATTTACCAGTGAAGAGAGGGAAAGTGGAAAGGACACTATAGGGGTAGACGGTTACCATGCAACAAATAATTATGATGATTAGGGTGTGATGGCCTAGAACATACGGTCTATCTAATAGACCTAATCTAGTCTATCTTATAGAGGGTCTTTTTGGAAAAGTAACTTTTAACTAAAAATCTAAAGGAATATTAAGGATTAGTGAGATTGCTGCTAAGTCCGACTCTGTGCGACCCCATAGACGGCAGCCCACCAGGCTGCCCCATCCCTGGGATTCTCCAGGCAAGAACACTGGAGTGGGTTGCCATTTCCTTCTCCAATGCATGAAAGTGAAAAGTGAAAGTGAAGTCGCTCAGTCATGTCTGACTCTTAGCAACCCCATGGGCTGCAGCCTACCAGGCTCCTTTGTCCATGGGATTTTCCAGACAAGAGTACTGGAGTTGGGTGCCATTGCCTTCTCCGATTAGGGAAATGTATTAGGGAGTGAGATCAGAAGTAGAGGTGTGTTCAAGTCATAAGCTAGCAAATAGATAAAATACATGCTTATTTTTCTGTAGAGTGGGTTGAACTGTATCTCCCAAGAGATATATCCAGGTCATAAATCTGATTACCTTTTTGAAAGAGGGTCTTTGCAAATGTAATTAAATTAGACACATTCTAAATTTGAAGGGAGCCCTAAATCCAATGATCGATGCCTTTACAAGAAAAAGTAGAAGATTTGAGATACGCAGACACAGAAAATGCACAGAAAGAAAAAGTCCATGTGAAGACAGAGTAAAGACTGAATCTAGCCCCAAGTCAATGAATGCCAAAACTGAAAATCTGTGAAACCTGACTCTCTAGACTGCAGTAAAACTGCAGAAAAACGTCTACTTCTGATTTACTGACTATGTCAAAGCCTTTGACTGTGTGGATCACAATAAACTGTGGAAAATTCTGAAAGAGATGGGAATATCAGACCACCTGACCTGCCTCTTGAGAAACCTGTGAGCAGGTCAGGAAGCAACAGTTAGAACTGGACATGGAAAAACAGACTGGTTCCAAATCGGGAAAGGAGTACATCAAAGCTGTATATTGTCACCCTGCTTATTTAACTTATATGCAGAGTAGTTCATGAGAAATGCTTGGCTGGATGAAGCACAAGCTGGAATCAAGATTGTCGGGAGAAATATAAATAACCTCAGATATACACATATCACCACCCTTATGGCAGAAAGCGAAGAAGAACTAAAGAGCCTCTTGATGAAACTGAAAGAGGAGAGTGAAAAAGTTGGCTTAAAGCTCAACATTTGGAAAACTAAGATCATGGCAACTGGTTCCATCACTTTATGGCAAATAGATAGGGAAACAGTGGAAACAGTGAGAGACTTTACTCTTTTGGGCTCTAAAATCACTGCAGATGTTGACTGTAGCCATGAAATTAAAGATACTTGCTCCTTGGAAGAAAAGTTATGACCAACCTAGACAGCATTTAAAAAGCAGAGACATTAATTTGCCAACAAAGGTCTGTCTAGTCAAAGCTATGGTTTTTCTAGTAGTCAAGTACAGATATGAGAGTTGGACTATAAAGAAAGCTGAGCACTGAAGAACTGATGCTTTTGAACCATGGTGTTGGAGAAGACTCTTGAGGGTCCCTCGGACAGCAAGGAGATCCAAGTCCATCCTAAAGGAAATGAGTCCTGAATATTCATTGGGAAGACTGATGCTGAGGCTAAACCTCAAATACTTTGGCCACCTGATGCGAAGAGCTGTCTCATTGAAAAGGACCCTAATGCTGGGAAACATTGATGGCGAAAGGAGAATGGGACAACAGAGGGTGAGATGGTTAGATGGTATCACTGACTCAATGGACATGAGTTTGAGTAAACTCTGGGAGTTGGTGATGGACAGGGAGGCCTGGTGTGCTGCAGTCCATGGGGTCACAAAGAGTTGGACATGACTGAGTGACTGAACTGAATTGAATACTGTAGTAATATTTGCACTTATCTAGGTCTCTAACACTGCACAAGCCCCTTCAACTTGATAATCCTCAGTTCCCCCATTTTTAAACTGGAGGTATAATTGCATCAATCTCAGGGAGTTAAGACTGCATGAAAACACAAATGCAAATTTCTTAAAAAAGTACATGGTTAGTACTCAGGGACTGTTAGGTAGACTCATTTAGTAAAATATATCCAAACCGAGTGTCCTACTTTAAGAAAAAGCACATGGAGCCACTCAAATGTTTTGTTTTGTTTTGTTTTTTTCATACTTGGTGCTAAGTTAGACTTACTGTATGTTTTTTAGAACACACACCAAAAAATTTGTGATTCAAATTAGTTTGGGAGACACCAACCCACTCCACCATTGAAGATTTAGAATGCATACTGATATTAAAAGACTCCTTAAATTTGTGTAACATAGCGTCTTCTAAATTTATCTGACCATGAAACACTTTTTCCATGAAAGAGGTAATTAACATCTTGAGAATAAAGAACACTCAGGACACTTGTCTAGGAAATCTGAGGACTTGGTTCTTGTTAAGGTCGTCTCCTTAGTCACTAGATGATTGTGGACATGTTTTAAAATGATATTATAAACACCATTGAGAAAATCAGAGAAAATAATACCTGAAATAATCACACAAGAAATTGTCTCAGTGCAGTATACTTGACACCAAAAGTGGATCATTTTTGTACCCTCTGTTTTTCTAGACAACAAATGTTTTTGATAATAATCATAAAATGAAAAATACTCCAAGAGAATGACAGAAGTAACTCAAGTTCTTCTTCTTTTTTTTTTTTTTTTCAACTTTATCCCCACTGAGCTGCAATTGTTTACATTAAATCAACTTTTGAATTCAGGAATGTTTAGGATCATAGGGGTCAGAAACATAAACATGTTCCCAAAGTAGGCTTGGACATTTCTGAACTATTACATACTTCATCTTGAAGTGCACACATGTAGCTTAATTTATATGTAGTTGAGTTTGGGTGTGCTGGGATTTTAACTCTGTAATTACAATTTCTTTGTATCAATTTCCATGTTGACTACAATGTTTATTAAAAGATTAACATGTGCTCATTTTTAGCTTCCATATATATTATTAACACCCAAGGGAGTTCAAATAGCTTGTAATTAAAAAAAACTCCTCAGTTATCCATGAAACCATAGAGTGACAATAACATAAGCAATTATAATCACAGAAATCGATTAGAACTTAGAACAAAAGATATTTTTGGAGGGGTGTGTTTTGGAATATTTTATTACTATATTGTTTAAAATTGCCAAGGTATGGTTATAATAGAAAATAGGATACTTTTAGCCAGTTATGCTTTTGTTTTTAAATTCTGTACAGAAAATGTTCTTTACTGCATATACCAGGTATGGACCATTCCTGCAGGCCTTCCCACTAGTCTCACCAAAAAAAAAAAAAAAAAAAAAAATTAAGAACAAAGACACACGGTGTACATGAAGGTCTTCTGTAAGCTCTCAAGTACAACAGAAAGGTGAGTGTCATCACTAAGGGTCTAAAATTCACCAAAGGTTTTGCTCCTTTAGTAGAGGGGTTTCTTATATGTCTTTTGAACTAACAATCTCTTTGGAAGACTAGTGAAGCTTATAGTTCCCCTTTTCAGAATATTATTTTTAATACAACAACAAAATACACGATGAAAGTGATAGTGAAATTTGCTAATCAATATGTTCAGTAATCAGGGATGTGGTAATATGCTCCTTTACCAACACACCACATGATGTGATCCAGTGACAGAACATTACATTACCACAATTTTGAAGTACTGAGGAGTGAAAACGATATTTTAAAACACATATAGTAACTGTCATATAATAAAAATAATCAGAGTTTTATTGGTGACAAAGAAGGCTGAGCACAGAAGAATTGATGCTTGTGAACTGTGGTGTTGGAGAAGACTCTTGAGAGTCTTTTGAACTGCAAGGAGATCCAACCAGTCCATCCTAAAGGAGATCAGTCCTGAATGTTCATTGGAAGGACTGATGCTGAAGTTGAAGCTCCAATACTTTGGCCACCTGATGTGAAGAACTGACTCATTGGAAAAGACCCTGATGCTGGGAAAGATTGAAGGCGGGAGGAAGAGGCGATTGTTGGACACATGGACAAGATGGTTGGATGGCATCACCGACTTGATGGCCATGAGTTTGAGCAAGCTTTGGGAGCTGGTGATGGACAGGGAAGTCTGGTGTGCTGCAGTCCATGGGGTGGCAAAGAGTTGGACATGACTGAGTGACTGAACTGAAATGAACTGAACTGAACTCACTGGTATTTCTAACATATCTGTGGTTTATCATCACATTAACAATTGGAAAATGTTATAGTTCAAGGAAAGTAAGTAGAAATAATGATGCATCCTTTTTTCCCATTGAAGTTCACAAATTCTCTGAATTCAAGGACTTCTAGGGTTCTACGAATTCCAGATAATACTTTCTAAGTAGTCTATGTTGAGCTTCAGTTCAGTTCAGTCGCTCAGTCATGTCTGACTCTGCGACCCCATGGACTGCAGCACACCAGGCCTCCCTATCCATCACCAACTCCCGGAGTTTACTCAAACTCATGTCCATTGAGTCAGTGATGCCGTCCAACCATCTCACCCTCTGTCATCCCCTTCTCCTCCTGCTTTCAATCTTTCCCAGCATCAGGGTCTTTTCCAGCATGTTGAGCTTAAAAGCTTCCAAAATAATCTTTTCATTTCAACCACTGAGTCCACATTTTTACTTGGGAGATTCTCACCAATGAGCTTGTAAATCTCTCATTTTTGAAATTGTGAACTGAGGTATAAGGAGGATTTATGACTGGGAAGCAATTAGTCCTGGGACTTTATGTTTTCTTCTTTATTAGATGCAGATAAAAGATGGCTTATGATATGCAAGAAAGCCTTTTCCCAAAAGAACTAAAAAGAGAAAGCCAAACAAGTGGGAAAAGACACAAGGATGGTATGTTATATTAATTGTTTGGCTAAGTATTGTAGCAAAATGTGAGAAGAAAAGCTGTTCAGAGTAGGTTTCAACATATAATTTGGGTACAATTTTTCATTTTATATTTGAGGATTTAGAGGTAAATGAAATATGTATTATTTTGGTCTAAATAACAAGGTAGATTTCAAATGTACATTTCTTAATATATCAAGTTTAGGTGCATTATATCATTGCCATACTATATTCCTAAAAGTGTACATTTACCATTTTAATATTCTTGGATTCAGTTTCCTAACTTATTTAATATTATCTAGTATATTTTTGTCCAAAACATATGTATTATTTTAATATTGATTATTTAAAATTTCAGTCTATATTTATTATTATTAATCTATAGGTATTTATTTTGGGGGGCTCCAAAATCACAGCAGATGGTGACTGCAGCCATGAAATTAAAAGATGCTTACTCCTTGGAAGAAAAGTTATGACCAACCTAGAGAGCATATTGAAAAGCAGAGACATTACTTTGCCAACAAAGGTCCGTCTAGTCAAGGCTATGGTTTTTCCAGTAGTCATGTGTGGATGTGAGAGTTGGACTGTGAAGGCTGAGTGCTGAAGAATTGATGCTTTTGAACTGTGGTGTTGGAGAAGACTCTTGAGAGTCCCTTGGACTGCAAGGAGATCTAACCCAGTCCATTCTAAAGGAGATCAGCTCTGGGTGTTCTTTGGAAGGAATGATGCTAAAGCTGAAACTCCAGTACTTTGGCCACCTCATGCGAAGAGTTGACTCATTGGAAAAGACTCTGATGCTGGGAGGGATTGGGGGCAGGAGGAGAAGGGGATGACAGAGGATGAGATGGCTGGATGGCATCACCAACTCGATGGACGTGAGTTTGAATGAACTCTGGGAGTTGGTGATGGACAAGGAGGCCTGGCATACTGCGATTCATGGGGTCGCAAAGAGTTGGACACGACTGAATTGAACTGAACTAAAGCTGATTTTAACCTACATAATTAAATATACATTGTGAAAACATTCATGTGTATTTCTCATTCATTTTGAATATATTAATACCTTACTCCTTATGCTATAGAGAGTATATATACTAACTACAGTGTAATTCATTGTACTGTGACCAGAATATAAAAGCAAATGGAGACACTCTCCGGCTGCAAGAGTCTTTGGATCCATAGTAGAAAGTAATCAAGTGAAGACCTGAAACTAGAATTTTAATTAAGAAAGGTATGGTACTGAATAATCAATTTCACATATTAGGAGAATCTTGATATTCTTATTAACACAAACCCTGGTAAATTTGCACCTGATTCTAGACTGAAAGTATTCTTCAATAACTAAGATCTACAAAATACAGCTCAGCCAATTTGGAACTGAGTCAGTGTAGACCAAAGAGAAATCAGACATACATGTTAAGCTTGTCAATATAAGACAGTTACTGAACAGTGTGCCTGGACTATTTCAACAGTTGTGGTTTGAACTGCTTCCACCCCATTTCTCACACATCAGTTATAAGGAAACTACCTTTCCAACCTCACATTACTCAATTCCCCAAAAATCTCGGCTCTACAGGAGGATTAGATACTTTCTCAATATAATGTTTACTTCAAGTTTTTATCCTTTCATTTTACTTTTTAATATTAATGTATACCATTCCCATCCCATCTTCTGACCATTTCAAATGTTACCTATCTTTGTGAAGGCTTTCTCATTGCTCTCCCCTACCTGCCAGGTAGAACTGATGCTTCCTGGAAACTTTGCATAGCGCTTTATTTCAGTCTTCCCCTGATCAGTGCATCTATGCATGACTGTGAGATCAGTCAAAAAGTTCCTTGAGTTTTTCTGTAACATCTTATGGAAAACCATGAATGAATTTTTTGGCCAGCCCAATATTTCTATGATTTCTAAACAATTGATGTGCAATGGAGAAACTGATCTGACCTGGTCCCCATTGTCAACACACCTAAAATCTAGGAGGAGCTACAGGTAAACAACAACAAAAACAGAAAAGCACCATACTGAGTACTTATATGGAGAAAATGTAGAGTGTCCTATAGACCTATCAGAAGAGGATATTAGGCAGTCATATTATGCTATAGCACTTATTTATTTATCTGTTTTAGTCCTTCCTATCTTAGCCTGTAAATTGAACTTAATTAACAATTATTGCACAAATCAAGATATAAATGATGATAGAGGGTCACTCGCATTCCAGAAATATCTATGATATAAAGAAGGAAAAATGCAATTGTTTTTAAGTCTTTAAAAACTGATTCTATTTTTGGCTTGCCAAATACTCTTTTATTAAAAAAAAAAATCAAAATTATTTAAGAGACAGTCATCCTTTCCAAAGTACTTTGGCATTTTTGATGTAATTGGCACACTGTATATATTTTGATTCTTAGATGCAGTGAACTGGGTCTTATAGAATATGTTAGAATATATTATTCAAATGAATTCCAGTCTTTGCGTTAACCTTTATAGTACAATTTATCAAGTGTATCTATCGGGGATTCTATGAAATCAATATGGGCCTAAAGATTTTTCTTGTCTAGACAGGCATAATTCATGTGAAGTTTTTTCCCTTGATCATAGTCAAGCACTGCTGGGTTGTTAAGTAAATTTTTCAGCTCACATAATGTGTATTATTGTATATACCATGATTATCTTTTGTTCAGTATTACTTATAGAACATTTCACTGACTAAAGATTTCCAGGAAATATATAGTTTTTATGTGCATGTATATTTATTAAGCAAATTTAAGTATTAATATTTTCAAAGTCATTTTCAAAATTTAAAACTGCAAAAGCTAACTGTGGAAATTGATGTTCATTTTAAAAATAGGAGTCTGATTTAATGTATGGGGGTAGGGATGTTACCAGCTTTACTCTAACAAAAGAAGCATTTACCTTCATGGGACCATGGTTCTTTTGTTCTTAGATTATTCTAAATCACCACATTACATATGATTTTATTTTATTTCTAATAGTCTATACACACGCCTTTCCAGAGCTATGCGCAATATAGCAATTTCTCTCCAGCACAGGCAGGACATGTGAGATCAATTTTTTTCCTCTATACATTTCCTATTTTAACACACAGTAACTAATTTTGCTTGCCAGGTTTTATGGCCTTTTATTGGTTATGCGGTTTTATTTATATTCTTGCTTGTGACTAATTATCACATTCTGCATAATTTATAATGTATTCTACTGATGGTGAAATCTGAATAATGAAATCCATCTATAGAAGGAAATAGACTGCCTTCCAACAAAAATGCCTAAGAGAGTCTGAGCAGAAATTGTAAAAGATGTAGGAATTTATACTTAAAGTGAACTCACTTCCTTTGTTCCACAAAAGAAAAAGTCTTTGGGGAACAGAGCCCAGTTGAATTTTGAGTCCAGTGCAATTTTACCTACTTTCTGTAAATTGTATGAGACCTGTATTGGTGGTACTGGGTTTTCACTTTGTACACCTTGTTACCTAGGAAAGAATAATGAAAAATAAATAAAATGAAAACTAGGTATAAGTGAGCATTTTATGAATATTCTGGGTTTATCTGTAGAGCTGATACTATGAGTAGCCTAAGTACACTTATTTGATCATTATTCACACTACTGAACTACAAACTTATTTCAAAAGGGAAGAAAATGTTGATGAATGCATTCTTTTTGTCTGTTGTTCAAGTCACTGGTACAGGAGGAAGATATGTTTAAATAAATGTTTCCCCAATCTAATGTTAAGCCTTTTTTGAATTGCCTTCTCTGCTACTGGAACTTCAGGACACTTTTCAAACCATTTTCTTTCCTAGTGTATTCTTTACTGATCTCTAATTATTACCTCATCCCCTGGTTACTCCTCCGTAGTACTGCCTAACTTTTTGTTTGCTTTGAATCTTAGTTACTGTAGCACATAGTTCAGAGGAACTTTTGATATTTTTTCTATCAAACTCAAAACAAAAGTGCTATACTGCTTTTTGTTTTCTTAATGTTATGAAAAATCAGACATTTTCTTTTACTTTTGCTGAATGATAAGAATTATGTGTACAATCAGATGGTAGAGAAATCAAAAATCAATTGAGAATTATGGTTCTTCATGTAAATCTTACATAGAAAGTATATATTCTATGTTCTTTCTACTACTGCCTTAAGAAATCATATCTGTATCTAGTTTCACTTAAATATAAATTTATGAATATTTGGGTATTCATCCAATCATTCATATACTTGTTCATTCAAATACATATTATGTACATTATGAGAATATTGCCAAAAGTATTGACTCTGTCATAAGTAAAACTAAACTCTTGTACATAATTTTGTTGTTTATTTTGGATAATATACTCATAGGCCTTGCCTATTCAAACAGTATAAAATGTGCTCCCTGTTTCCAAAAACTTAAAATTTGTTTGGGAATGCATATAAATAATAATAAGAGCTTTACAGAGGCTGAATAAGATAGCATAAGATAAATGGAAAAATGAATGGGAAAGTAAATATTAGGAAACAGCTGCCAAGGCCCCTGATAACCAGAAAGGGAGACAGAATCAGGTTTGTTCTTGAAACCTCAGAAAAAAATGAAGAAAATCATGTTTATGATCTATTTGGGCAATAGTGTTTGACTGGTAGGACAAATGTTTAATTCTTTCCCCAAATCCATTTTCCCTTTCTTCCACAATCATTATTTTTGCCCTGCTATTATTAATAGCCACTCAGCTGGAGATATCCCAGCCTCCGTTGCAACAGGGTAGGCCAGGTGACTGTTCTTGCCAAAGACATGTGATTGGAAGTCACATGTGCAACTCCACAGCTCTTGCTTCAATCTCCCATATCCCCTTCCCCCATCTCCCCATTAGCTAGAATGCCACATGGCTGAGACAGCCCCTATCAGTATTACTCAGTCAACAACAATCCCTGGGGGCTGAGGGAGCAACGGAAGGAAACCAAATGGTTCCTGGAGAGTTTCCCATGTCTGCTCTGCCCACTGAATTTGGGCTGTTTCATGTGGAACACACGGATTCTCTCCGTGTTAACCAGTGTCATTTTTCTTGTCTGCTTTCATCACAGTAGCTCAGTTTTTGTCCTATCCAATATAACTCCTGGCACGGAAGATGAACACCCTCTCCAGAGGTGCAGCAACAAAGGGCAGATGGTTGAGATCAACTGAACAATGGAGGACTGAACTTTCACTCATGGCAAAAAGCAAGGAGATCCAACCAGTCCATCCTAAAGGAAATCAGTCCTGGGTGTTCATTGCAAGGACTGATGCTGAAGCTGAAACTCTAATACTTTGGCCACCTTATGCAAAGAGTTGACTCAATGGAAAAGACCCTGATCTGGGAGGGATTGGGGGCAGGAGAAGAAGGGGACGACAGAGGATGAGATAGCTGGATGGCATCACCAACTCGATGGACATGAGTTTGAGTGAACTCCTGGAGTTAGTGATGGACAGGCCTGGCGTGCTATGATTCATGGGGTCGCAAAGAGTCGGACACGACTGAGTGACTGAACTGAACTGAAAGAGCAAGGAAAAGGGAGGAGTGAAAGAAAAGTACTGGGGATTAATAATAGCCATTTTATTGAGAAAGGGCAAAATGGAAATTCAGAGGGGCTTGCTTCAGAGGAAAAAAAAAAAAGCTGAAGAGTTTAGTTTTTCTGTGTTGCTTCTGCAGCAATAATTTCACATTCAAATGAAAATAACATGGTGGGCGAGCACAGGTCTAGGGCTGGATGTCAAAGGGAAAGGCAGGACAGGGATTCCAGGTATGGGATCTGTTCATGAGGAAACAACAGTGATAAATAGGAGAAGAAATGCTTTTTCACCCAGACATACAGGTATCAAAAAGATAACTCAGAAAGAGGAACATGGGCCTGGCTGAGGATTGAGCCATAAGCTACAAGGCATTTAGGAATCAGACGACCATGAGGTCACTGCAGGAAAGCAAACAGATTTCTGACCTGGATCATCTGACATGGGCTGAATGTTTGTTTTGTTTTAGAGAAGTGTGGGGATCAATTGAATCACAGGTCTTTCTGCCCTTCAAAGTCCTCTTTTATAAAGTGACATGATATATGGTTAAAATGGTGATGAATTGTTCATTTCTCTCTGCCCTAATAAATTTCTAGTTACTGTTCAAGAAAACTTTCAGACATCAGCACCTCTGTGAAGCCTGTTTTCTGAGGAAAAGAATCACAAATTTTATTTTGTTACCATTATGAACTTATGTATTTGGAGAGAAAATGTCATTTATTCTTGCAGATTAAAGTCACTCTGCTGGTTAGGTACTACTCACTGTATTAATAAAGTCTATTCAGTAGAGGGCATGAATAAGAATTTTGTATATACATATATATGTGTGTATATATATATATGATACAGTATAATTAAAATCATTTTAATAGGCTGGGATTTAGAAAGAATACATTAATTTACAGCTAATAGTTTGATGTGCTATCTATTGAGAGTTTGAAAAGCCTCAACATGCATGTAATATTTTGCTTATGTGCCCTACTACAGACCAGCTGATGGAGAGAGTTAATCTTACTGTGACAAACCACACAGTCTGTAAGCCTCTCAGTTCAGTTCAGTTCAGTCGCTGAGTCAAGTCCGACTTTTGCGACCCCATAAACCACAGCATGCCAGGCCTCCCTGTCCATAACCAACTCCTGGAGTCCACCCAAACCCACGTCCATCGAGTCGGTGATGCCATTCAACTATCTCATCCTCTGTCGTCCCCTTATTCTCCTGCCCTCAATCTTTCCCAGCATCAGGGTCTTTTCCAATGAGTCAGCTCTTTGCATCAGGTGGCCAAAGTATTGGAGTTTCAGCTTCAACATCAGTCCTTCCAAGCCTCTATCACTGCATTAAATTCCATTACTCTTAACCCTGATTCTGAAGAAGGAGGATAAACATTCATCTCACGCACCACAGTGTTGAGCTGGGTGACTGCTATACAGTGGATACTAAGTAGTCCTTTGTTGAATAAGAGGATGTGTGAATGAGTGAGTGGTTTGGATAAAATGAAAATATTGTTAGTAGTTTAATTCAAAAGAACTGAATAAGTTAATGTAAATCTGACCCATCCTTCTGATTCATCTAAGTTATCACATTTATTATAATTTTAAGTTGGCAAACATAATTACAAATACCAAAAAACATAGAGTTAATGGCATCAAAACAGAAGATTAAAAATGAAAACCATAGCTGGATCTTACACTAATAAAACTCTGGTGGCTCAGTGGTAAAGAATCTGCCTGCCAATGCAGGAGATGTAGGAGATGCAGGTTCGGTCCCTAGGTCGGGAAAATCCCCTGGAGAAGGAAATGGCAACCCACTCCAGTGTTGCTGCCTGGAGAATCCCAGGGACGGGGGAGCCTGGTGGGCTGCCGTCTATGGGGTCGCACAGAGTCGGACATGACTGAAGCGACTTAGCAGCAGCAGCAGACTGCCAACAACTGTAAACTGCAGACATATGTTGCAATTAACATGCCCCAAACTTGCAGCATTTTATTTTCTCTAGCCCCTGACCCTTGTACTCTTTATTCTGCCTCTAAATAGGTGCCACTTGCATCTTAGTTTTTCAAGACTTGAGCTTGGAAATCACTTGCCAAGCCTCTTTCTCATATCCCACATCCAGTTGGTTATCTGACTTCAGTAAATCTGTCTCTGTTGCTAACAGAATAAACTCTTAAGTGAAGTTCTTTCCCACCTTGATTTCACTACCACTACAACCTCATGTAGAGCATAAAACACTGGGAGAACACAGCCTGGGCTTGACTTTAATGGAATTCAATTTTGACTGATGGAACTTAGTTTTGATGCTTGATAGCCATGAATCCTGGAAAAATTGTTACTTTGTAAATAGCTCAGCTTCCTCATCCATAAAACATCTATAAAACAGTGCCAACATATTTTCATTCAGGGAAAGCTATCAGTAGAGTGACTAGCATTTAATAAAGAGCTTAAAAGTATTAGTTCTTTTTATGTTTATTGTTACATTATTACAGCTCCTTATGCATAGCCTGTCATATGCAAACAATTCTAAACTCCTGTGGTTAATTAAAGGTATATTTTCTTTAATGTACCCAAGTAAATATAAACAAATACCTTTATACATAGTGCTTTCTTTGCTTGGTAAACTCCTACTCTCCTTCAAAATCTTTCCTGGACACTCCAGAGAGTGTTTGGCATTTGTCCTCCGTTTTTCAGAATAAATATCTCTATTACAGTATCTGTCATAATCTACTGCAATTATTCCATTATGTTCTGTCTGTGAACTCATTTCACCTCTCTATCCTCAGGAAAATGCTTCATTTTTCAATATTGCTTGACTAGACAAAGGGTTAAATGAGCACATAAGCAGTGGAATATATATTCTTTATAAAGCACTTTCATAAACAAGTGCTGATTTTTTGGTTGCCTAGCAAAAGCTTTATTTAATATAGGGCATGCTTGTATTAATAACTGCTTCCAAATATGTTTTTGCCAGTATGTACAAAATTTGGGGTTGAATGGATAACAGGGCTGAAACTATAGTATGATTTGCTCTTTGTTCTATTTGTTTCCCTACCTATAAAGGGTATAAACCAACAATATAACTAAAGTTGGGCTTCCCAGGTGTCTCAGCTGGTAAAGAATCTGCCTGCCAAGCAGGAGACCTGGGATGGATCCCTGGGTTGGGAAGATCCCCTGGAGAAGGGACCAGCTACCCACTCCAGTATTCTGGCCTGGAGAATCATGGACAGAAAAGCCTTGCAGTCTGCAGTCCATGGGGTCGCAAAGAGTCAGACATGACCGATCGACTGTCACTTCGCTTCACTTCATAGCTAAGGGTGAGTTGACATCTTAATCTTTTTTTCCCTAATACTAGGTTTGGGCTCTGTGCTTTTAAGGTAGGTTTAATTCTAAGCCTTCACCTCAGCTTTCTAGTGTCACTTGTCCTACAGGTTTAATAGCTTTCCTAAGCCCATAAGTAAGTACTTTAAGAAATTACCATTATTCGGTTGAATTAACTTCTGAGGCCAAATAGAGAGCATCACATTTTAACACACACAAATCATTTCTCAAGATTTAGTAGCTGAGGAATTATATGAATGACAAATGATCAGTATATGTATGCTCCTTAGATTTAAAAAGGAAAATGAGAACAATATTTTACAAAAGTTATCTCTCATTGTAAAGAGGCTTCTATTTAAAATTGCAGAAATATTATGAAAATATTTAAAAGTCAGCCAGTGATAACAACAAACAATTGAGATGTTAAAATGAGCTATCTAACAAGCAGTGCTACTTTCTTTTTTTTTTTTTTTTAATTTTATTTTATTTTTAAACTTTACATAACTGTATTAGATTTGCCAAATATCAAAATGAATCCGCCACAGGTTTACATGTGTTCCCCATCCTGAACCCTCCTCCCTCCTCCCTCCCCATACCATCCCTCTGGGTCGTCCCAGTGCACCAGACCCAAGCATCCAGTATTGTGCATCGAACCTGGACTCGCAACTCATTTCATACATGATATTTTACATGTTTCAATGCCATTCTCCCAAATCTTCCCACCCTCTCCCTCTCCCACAGAGTCCATAAGACTGTTCTATACACCAGTGTCTCTTTTGCTGTCTCGTACACAGGGTTATTGTTACCATCTTTCTAAATTCCATATATATGCGTTAGTATACTGTATTGGTGTTTTTCTTTCTGGCTTACTTCACTCTGTATAATAGGCTCCAGTTTCATCCACCTCATTAGAACTGATTCAAATGTATTCTTTTTAATGGCTGAATAATACTCCATTGTGTATATGTACCACAGCTTGCTTATCCATTCATCTGCTGATGGACATCTAGGTTGCTTCCATGTCCTGGCTATTATAAACAGTGCTGCGATGAACATTGGGGTACTCGTGTCTCTTTCCCTTCTGGTTTTCTCAGTGTGTATGCCCAGCAGTGGGATTGCTGGATCATAAGGCATGTCTATTTCCAGTTTTTTAAGGAATCTCCATACTGTTCTCCATAGTGGCTGCTATCTAACAAGCAGTGCTACTTTCTAAGGAACAAAAAAATCTGTATTTAGAATTAGCTCTTACTGAACAAAAAATAACTTGTGCTTTATTTTTGAACTAAAAAAGAAAAATGTAAACAAATTCTGTTAAAAATCAAGTTAAAGAAAAAACACTGAGAGTTATCAAACTCTTTTTTTTTTTTAATTTTATTTTATTTTTAAACTTCAAACACTGTATTAGTTTTGCCAAACATCAAAACGAATCCGCCACAGGTATACATGTGAATATCTGAATGGTAAGAAACAATAGTCTCAGTTTTGTTAATCATCTTAATATAATTAGTTTTGTTGTTGTTTAGTTGCTAAGTTGGGTCTGACTCTTTGAGAGCCCACGGACTGTAGCCTCTCAGGTTCCTCTGTCCATGGGATCTCCCAGGCAAGAATACTGGAGTGGGTTGCCATTTTCTTTTCCAGGGGATCCTCCCAACCCAGGGATCAAACCTATATCTCCTGAATTGCCAGGCAAATTCTTTACTACTGAGCCACCAGGGAAGCCCATAATTAGCATTAAGAAATATATTAATGTCCAATGTTCTCTATTTCCTATGGCCTCAACAATAGGAAATTTTTTTTCTTCAAGATATCATCATATCACTCAAATATTTATAGAGTTCTTTATCAGGTCAAAACAAATTCATGCTGTTCATGTTACTGTTGACACAACTTGTGTAAGAGAAAAGTGTATACACGAAGATAGAGACTTCGAATTACATGATGAAACCTTCATTTTTATGATGTGTGTGTGCTCAGTTGCTCAATTGTGTCTGACTCTTTTGACCTCATGGATTGTATTCCCCAGGCTCCTCTGTCCATGGAATTTTCCCTGCAAGAATACTGGAGTGGGTTGCCATCTCCTCCTCCAGGGGATCATCCCAACCCAGGGATTGAACCTGCGCCTCCTGCATTGCAGGCAGTTTCTTTACTGCTGAGTCACTGGGGCTTCCCATACATTCTTATGGTGAATATTGCTAAATGCTGTATTTTATAGTTTCCATTCCTTCCTAAAACAACCATATCCTCCAAAATAAAAACAACAGCAATAATGGCAACTAATCAAAAGTAACATTTTCTATGGTATTATTTTTAGGAGAAGGCAATGGCACCCCACTCCAGTACTCTTGCCTGGAAATCCCATGGACGGAGGAGCCTGGTGGGCTGCAGTCCATGGGGTCGCTAAGAGTCGGATACGACTGAGCGACTTCACTTTCACTTTTCATTTTCATGCATTGGAGAAGGAAATGGCAACCCACTCCAGTGTTCTTGCCTGGAGAATCCCAGGGATGGGGGAGCCTGGTGGGCTGCCGTCTATGAGGTCACACAGAGTCGGACACGACTGAAGCGATTTAGCAGCAGCAGCAGCATTTTTCTTTTAATCTGAACTACTGTCTCAAAATTGCTACTGTCTCAAAATTACACCATATAATATCTTGAACTTGCTATTGGTAAAATAAAAATCCTTTTGGCTGGGCAGCTCTGTGTTGGATTAATATTCTCGGATTGTTTTACAGATTCCTAATTGACCACCAGAGACAAAAAATACGATTCTATAAATGTAATAGATTGACAGCAAATTAGGATAAAGCAAATACTAAATCTTAGAGCTGTGCACTTAAGGCAAAATATATTTCTTTTAGTACAGACCAAGATCTATATATGCATGCAAAGTGACAAGGAAATGAGATTTAATTTGTTATAGGTCAGCTTCTGTCTTTGGGTGCTTTATGCATAAATTTTCGTGAAGTCAATAAGATTTACTCTTTGGTCTACAAGATCCAAATTGAAAAAATAGATCTCTCCCTTCCCACTTCCACAACAAACAATAATAAAGAAGAAATGACTACAGCCCTAAATATTTAGGCTTAATATTTGATAAAGCTAGGAAATTTCAAATATTTTTGCATATATTAATAATGGATAACAAATAAATCTTAAAATACACACAAATGTAGATATAAGTATTAACATGTGTTTATATGGGTAAGAATATAGCCAGATATTTTTTAAAAGGACTACAGACTCTCAGCTCAGGAGGAAAATAGGGCAATTACAATTGTGAAATTTAAAAAAAATGGATTTAGTTATTTCTTAAAATGAGTTTGACCATATAGCATAAAGATTTAAAAAATAGAACGGTTTTAATAAGAAGCTTAAACATATTTTAAAATTGTAATGTAATTTGTTCATCAGAAATAGTGTTGTTCAATGTTAAGCAAATAGATAATAGTTTTCTAATTACAAAAAATCCTACTCTTATAAACTTAGAGTTTATCAAGACATTGATACTAAACAGACTTTGTAAAACCACGTGGTTTATAAGTGGATTGTGTATTTTCCCTCATGTTATCAGCATGTTTTCTTCACTTACTATTTTTCCACATCACCATTCCAGGGTAGAGGTGCAGTACAGTTCCATATACCATTCATACACACATAGAATATACAATTCACAAGAATATGTCCACAAATGGGTTTTTATGTAATATGTATGTCAAAGAAGTATTCACATGCTAATGAAGAATTTAGCAACTCTTCTAACAGCTCATTTGTTGATTTTTGAAAAGGTCTTTTTCAGGGACAAATTCAAATCAATTCTGCCCTCGTACAAAAAATCTGAATACTACATAAACATTTAAGTACCTCATTATTTCTCTTATACTAATTAGTATTCTATTTATTACCTTCAGCCTGGATATTTTCTGAAAATATAAATGTGGCTGTTATTATTCACTATTAAAAGTTTCAATAGTTTTACTTAAAAAAAAAAACCTTTAAATTTTTGTATGGTAGATGTGGCACTTCATATTTCAGTCTCTTCAAGACATCTCTTGCCTGCCCTTGCCTTATACTCTTCACTCCAGTCAAACCTAAGTCACCATAGTTCCTCTCATTGGATCAGTACATGCTATTCCTGGACTCCACTCCTTTCCTCCACCTTCAGTGAGGTGGATTTCCCCTTCATCTCGCATAATAAGGGCTTCCCAGCTAGCGCTAGTAGTAAAGAACCTGTCTGCCAATGCAGGAGACATAAGAGATGTGGGTTTGATCCCTGGATCTGGAAGATTCCCTGGAGGAGGGCAAGACAACCCACTCCAGTATTCTTGCCTGGAGAATCTCATGGACAGAGGAGCCATGTGGGCTACAGTCCATAGAGTTGCAGAGAGTCTGGACAAGACTGAAGCAACTTAGCATGCATGCATTGTGCATAATAATAAATTAATTTCACCTTCTGACCATAAATCTCTGAACTATTCTAGCTGCTTTGACCACTCTCATGTGTTAAACTAAGAAGAACCCAAATCAGGTGCATGGGAAGTGAGAAGAATGGAAAGAGGAAGAGGAAAGGAGGGGCTTCCCTGGTGGTTCAGTGGTAAAAACAAAACAAAACAAAACAAAAGGCTGCCAACGCAAGGGATGTTCATTCAGTCCCTGTGTCAGGAAGATCCCCTGGAGGAGGAAATGGCAATCCACTCCAGTATTCTTGACTGGGAAATTCAAGGACAGAGAAGCCCAGTGGGCTACAGTCCATGCGTGGTACTGCAAAGAGTTGGACATGACTTAGCAACTAAACAACAAAAACAGAAGAAAGGTGATTGGTTTAGAGCCTCTCCCTGGTTTGGAGAGGTCTGATCTGAGTCACAATTACAAAGGCAATTGTTGGAAATCCTCACCTCCTCTGCCTTGCAGGGGAGAGCTGCCCTCTCCAAACCAGACTCTGTACATTCCAGCACTGTAGTCTCTGAGTTGCAGTCCAGGAAGTGGCTCCCTCTGTCCACCCTTGTGCTCTGCACAAGTTTATCTGCATTCCTAGCCCAGGTTCCTTCCTTCAGAGATCTCTTTAAGTGGGGTCTTAGGTTGGGGTTTACAACAGATGCCTCTGCTGAGGCTTCCTTATTGGGGAATAGGGGAAATTAGGGGAAGAAGGGAAAACCTTGAAGACAACTTTTCTTCACTCTGACTTAATGCTCACAGATTTTCCACTCCTATCCTTCCCTTCAGCTAATTTTTTTTTTTTTTTTTTTTTTTGGCTCTTGGGTACATTGAACAGCAAAAGCCTTTTGTTCAGGGCTTCCTCAACACTGAGATAAGCCCAAGTCCATGCTAATCCACCTTATCCTTGATCCGTGCCATCAGATGGGAAAAAATGGAAGGTGAGGTGAGGGAGCGAGGTAATTTTTCTGGTAAGGTAAGTCCTCTTACCTATAGGACTGACTGTGGTAAATGTGTAATGATGGACTGCTAACTTTTGCTTTGGCTTGACCCTTCCAGCACCTGCCAGTTCAGCTTTTTCCAGCTCAGCTGAGCTCCTAACAGTTGGATGCAAAGACAGTAATGAGCTCCAGGGAGCTTCTGTGCAAGAAAAAGATGCTAATAAAGAGAGGTGCAGAAATACAACCGAAAATAAAACATGACCCTGGCTTTGTTGCCTTTGCCAGTAATAGACTTTTGAGTCATGAAATCATAGCATCTTCAGCATATACATAAAAACTAAAGAATAAAGTTGAGGAATGAAAAAAAAATGATGGAGCTGATCATTCTTTTATCTTCTGCAGAAAGAGAGGTACCCCACATTGACTACGGCCATCATCCTTAAAAGTGTGACTCTATTTCGAGTTCTGATGGTAATTTTCTTCTGCATGGGGGGTGGGATAGGAGATATATAATATAATGGTTACATTTTCTTAGAAAATAATTGAATCTGATATTTTACTATTTTAAAAGTCTAATAAGGGAGTAAATAGATGCTTGGACAGAAGAGGGGAAGAGATACAGTGATCTGAGGTGTGAGTGGACAGTCAGCCTGCACTGCACGGTGTTTTGAGGATGGTTTGTACTTGGTAATCGCTGTTTCACATAAGCTGGGGAATGGGCCATGGCTCTAAGACATTTGCCGATACCTACAGCAGAAGTCAGAATAGAGGTCCGTTGAATTCCAACCTAAACACTCTAAGCTAGCTGTTATTTTTCAGCTGTCACTCACATTTGAGGTTTATTCAAGATATAGGATATACTAGATTCTCTATATGTCAAAAGGACTAGGGATTGGAGAACCCTGAAGTTGATTTGGAGTATGTTTTTATACCACAAAACAGGCAGTAGGGCACAGCTAAAGTTACGTATTTAAATTTCTGTAAACCATTTATGAATTCTTTTTACCATAAGCAGAGCAAAGATATTTATATTAGCCTTGCATGAATTTGCATGAGACCCACAATTTATAAATTCTTGAATTCCACCTGGAATTAAGGTATGTGTTTGTAAAACTGATATAATAGTTTAAAAACAGCTTCTTACTGAAAGTCGCATGACTACATCCTAAATACTGGTTCCTGTTACACCTCCATAACAGTCATTTCACATCAGAAACTGAGAGCACAAGTCAATATTGCTTTGAGTAACTGAATAAAATACAAATTTAGATGTTAATATATACAAGGAAGGCAGAACACTAATAATTGACAAACTTTAAAACTTTTGGAAGAAAAGGAGTCAGGTAGTATTTAAGTCAAATCTTTAGTAAAATACTCCAAAATATATGCCTACGATGAAAAAGAATTATCGTAGATAAAAATGTAAGATATTACTTAAAATTTAAAAACACATTTTCCTTGGTTTAATATCTGTTCATACTCCCTCTTAATTATTGGCTAAATTTCAAAAATACATTTCCTATAAAACATCAAACACTATACTGGATTTATAATTATAGAGGCTCAAAAAAAAGTAACTATTGTTATATTTTATAATTTATAATATGTGATGAAACTCTGTACTGAATGCAGGAAAAATGATAGAGGTTAATAAAGTAAAATTTTAAAATAATTGACTCGTTTAACAACATTGTTTAAGCACCTATAATATCAGACATCATGCTAGGGCCTGATGACACATATTTTAAAAATATATTTTCTGAAAGAATCAAATTGAAGTTAAAATTAACTAATGCTTTCTGATTAAAGTGGTTTTTTAAATCTTAAATATATCAGAAACTTTTTTAGAAAAATCAGTTTGCCATTTCCCATTAATTTAATAGATGCTTCAAAAATCAAGCTAGTTATAAATTCCACACCAAAGATAAGTTTGATAATCATAGCTGAAATCATAAAAATCTGTCTTACACACATATGACTTTTTGAATGCATCACTCTAAAAGTCATATAAGAACTAAACGTTTGATTTAAAAAAGGCCATGAAGACTATCTGCCAAATACTAAGAAAAGCAGATTTTGACCTACTACAGAATGTCCTTTCCCATTCCTTCTTGCCTCCATGCCTTACACTTTTTTTTCAGCAAAGAGACAGTCACTTTCAAAAGTGAGTTTTAAGGAGAAAAAAATCAGCAGAAGACCAGCATCAAGACTCAGGGGGAAAAAAACAAAACAAAACATGAAACACCAATAACAAATATCAGTTAAAAATCACCATAATAGGTTCTTTAAATAAATCATTTTCTATAGCTTCAGTGAAGTTTCAGATATTAAAAACAAAAACACAATAACAACAAGAACCAAAAGGCCTTAAAGAAATATCAAGGGCGGGGGGAAGAAACTACAAAAAGAAGGAAGGAGGATAGTGGTGAGGACAAATCTGAAGACAAAATAAGAGGATCAAAAGTGAAGTGACATGGTTGAGAGGATAAACTAAAGGAAAAATCGCCACATTTCAAGGGGAAGAGGAAAGGTAGGGGAAAGAGGAGGGGGAGGATGGGAAGAGAGGAGGAGAGGAAATACATCTTAACATAGATCTGGGGTACGCAGGCATGAGGAATTCACACGGACGAAGATGCACAGTTACACATTATGGTGGAGACAGATGAGACACTTTGGAAATTTGATGGATTGGTTTTGAAAAAGAAACGTACAAAAATCAAAAGGAAAAGAAAAAAATTCAAAATATATAACAAGCAATACATAAACTTTGAATAAATGAGTGTTTGAAGCTACAAATTGAAAGGAAACATTTATTCTAGGAAAAATTTCTATGAAGTCATCACTTTGAGACTTTTGCCTACAAATACCCTCATGTTTAAATCACTCACATGTCACCTAACAGGGAGGCTGTGTTAATGACTCTGCGTCAGATAGACTCATTACTGGTCCATGATTCCACACCTTGATTTTTTTCTAAAGCACTGATCGCTGTCTGACATTAGATGGATAGATAGTAGATAGACAAATAAATAGATATTTGTTAATTTCCTATCTATCTCCACAATTAGACTGCATGTTCCAAGAAGGCAACATTTTTAAGTTAATATTTAATTTCTGGTAACTACACTGATACATGGAAGGTATTTCATGAGTATTTACTGTGCAAATAATTAAATATTTTTAATATATAAAAAGTCACTTATTAATATGGCCAAAAAAAGAGCAGATCATGTTCAAGAGTGAGAACTATTGATCTGAGTTCTCCATAGTAGCACACCTGCTTAAAATCAGAGGGACAAGGAAAGGCTTATTCAAAGTGTATCCTGACAACTAACTTCTAAATGTATAGATAATAGACAAGAATTCACAAGACTGTTTGGGAAATATACATGATCTCTTCTTAAAAAAAATATTTTTGAAGATACAAGAAAGTAAAATGAGATTAAACGTTTCAAGAATACTAAATTACTTCAGCTGTGTTTCAAGTCTTTACAACTTCATGGACTGTAGCCCTCCAGGCTCCTCTGTTCATGGGATTCTCCAGGCAGTAAAATAAGAGTAGGTTGCCACGCTCTCCTCCAGGGGATCTTTCCAAGTGAAGTGAAAGTCACTCAGTCATGTCCCACTCTTGCGACCCCATGGACTGTAGCCTGCAAGGTTCCTCTGTCCATGGGATTCTCCAGGCAAGAATACTGGAGTGGGTTGCCATTTCCTTCTACAGAATCTTTCCAAGCCAGGGATCAAACCCACCTTTCTTAGGTCTCCTGCATTGTCAGGCCAGTTCTTTACCACTAGTGAAATCTGGTAAGCCCTCAGTGAAATCCTGATAAAGAATGGGAGTGATCTATTTAAATTCAAACATAAGGTTAAACAACCTTGTGGATTCTGAACACAGAATGAAATGGGAATGTTATAAACTTTGAAACCACAAAAATAATTAATAAAATTAATGCTAATTAAGATATAGGGGAGGGACAGTTGTATGCAAAGGTTCTAATTTCTGTCATGCATTACTGGGAACTGATATTATTTAAATTTGAAATATGAGGTTAAAATAATTCAGTTTTTAAAAAGTTTCTTACAATCTTATTTTCTTAATTTTAGAGGTGTCATTGGGATTGTAATATTTTATCTATTTATTTGTGTATGTTTATGTATCTCATCTTATACATATATATGTATCTTTATTCTACCAATTAAATGTATTATTTATTAACATGCTGCTGCTGCCGCTGCCGCTGCTGCTAAGTTGCTTTAGTCGTGTACGACTCTGTGAGACCCCATAGACAGCAGCCCAGCAGGCCCCGCCATCCCTGGGATTCTCCAGGCAAGAACACTGGAGTGGGTTGCCATTTCCTCCTCCAATGCATGAAAGTGAAAAGTGAAAGTGAAGTCGCTCAGTCATGTCCGACTCTGTGCGACCCCATGGACTGCAGCCTACCAGGCTCCTCCGTCCATGGGATTTTCCAGGTAAGAGTACTGGAGTGGGGTGCCATTGCTTTCTCCATTTATTAACGTAGATGCCTCCATTTCCTTATCTAAGAAATGGAGTTAAAAGTAGTATGTATTGCACAAGGAAGTAGAAGGATTAAACAAATGATAACTATTTAAGAACTTAAAACCTGATCTACCTAACATCTATTTGTATAATATGCATGTTAACGCCTGGTTGGATGAATCAAGCTGGAATCAAGATGTCCAGGAAAAATATCAATAACCTCAGATATACAGATCCTAATGGCAGAGAGCCAAGAGGAACTAAAGAGCCTCTTGATGAAGGTGAAAGAGGAGAGTGAAAAACCTGGCTTAACATTCAACATTCAAAAAACAAAGATCATGGCATGTGGTCTCATCACTTCATGGCAAATACAAGGGAAAAAAAATGGAGTGACAGACTATTTTCTTGGGCTCCAAAATCACTGCAGATGGTGACCACAGCCATGAAATTAAAAGACACTTGCTCCTTGAAATGAAGCCCCGGATGGCTCAGATGGTAAAGAATCTGCCTGCAATGCAGGAGACCTGGGTTCAGTCCCTGTGTTGAGAAGATCCCCTGGAGAAGGGAATGGCAATTTACTCCAGTATTCTTCCCTGGAAAATCCCACGGACAGAGGAGTGTGGTTGGCTACAGTCTGCAGGGGTCACAATGAGTAGGACATGACTGAGCGACTAATCCTATTAATACTGCTCCTTGAAAGAAAAGCCATTACAAACCTAGAGAGCACATTAAAAAGCAGAGACATCACTTTGTTGACAAAGGTCCACATAGTCAAAGCTATGTTTTTTCCAATAATCATGTATGGATATGAGAGTTGGAACATAAAGAAGGCTGAGCACTGAAGAATTAATGCCTTCAAACTATGGTGCTGGAGAAGACTCATAAGAGTCCCTTGGGCTCTAAGGAGATCAAACCAGTCAATCCTAAAGGAAATCAACCCTGAATATTCGTTGGAAGGACTGATGCAGAAGCTGAATCTCCAATACTTTGGCCATGTGATGTGAAGAGCTGACTCATTGGAAATGACCCTGATGCAGGGAAAGATTGGGGGCAGGATGAGAAGAGGGCAACAGAGTAAGAGATGGTTTGAAGGCATCATTGGCTCTATGGACATAAATTTGTGCAATATCTGGGAGACAGTGAAGGACAGGGAAGCCTGGCATGCTGCAGTCCATGGGGTCACAAGAATTGGGTTCCAAAGAATCGGGCATGACTGAACAACTAAACAACTACAACATGTTAAGAATGATAGTTTATCAGGGAATGCTTTAATTATAGTAAAAATAATTTTTTTAAAATAAGATGAGCACCTATTATTTCTATGATAACAAGATAGCCTTTCTGGAAAAGGTCAGTTTTCATTCCAATTCAAAGAAAGGCAGTGCCAAAGAATGTTCAAACTACCGCACAATTGCACCCATTTCACATGTTAGCAAAGTAATGCTCAAAGTTCTCCAAGCCAGGTGTCAACAGTATGTGAACTGGGAACTTCCAGATATTCAAGATGGATTTAGTAAAAGCAGAGGAACCAGAGAACAAATTGCCAACATCCATTGGGTCATCAAAGAAGCAAGAGAGTTCCAGAAAAACATCTACTTCTGCTTTATTGACTATGCCAAAGCCTTTGACTGTGTGGATCACAACAAACTGTGGAAAATTCTGAAAGAGATGGGAATACCAGACCATCTTACCTGCCTCCTGAGAAATCTGTATGCAGGTCAAGTAGCAACAGTTAGAACTGGACATGGAACAACAGAGTGGTTCCAAATTGGGAAAAGAGTACGTCAAGTCTGTATACTGTCACCCTGCTTATTTAACTTATATGCAGAGTAGATCATGTGAAATGCTGGGCTGGATGAAACACAATGAAATATCAATAACCTCAGCTATGCAGATGACACCACACTTATGGCAGAAAAAAGAAGAACTAAAGAGTCTCTTGATGAAAGTGAAAGAGAAGAGTAAAAAAGTTGGCTTAAAACTCAACATTCAAAAAAACAAAAATCACGGCATCCAGTCCCATCAGTTCAAGGCAAATAGATGGGAAAACAATGGAAACAGTGACAGATTTTATTTTCTTGGTCTTCAAAATCACTGCAGGTGGTGACTGCAGCCATGAAATTAGAAGATGTTTGTTCCTTGGAAGAAAAGTTATGAACAACCTAGACAGCATATTAAAAAGCACAGACATTACTTTGCCAACAAGTTTGGTCTAGTCAAAGCTATGGTTTTTCCAGTAGTCATGTATCAGTGTGAGAGGTGGACCATAAAGAAGACTGAGTACTGAGGTATTGATGCTTTTGAACCATGGTGGTGGAGAAGACTATTGAGAGTCCTTTGGTCTGCAATGAGATTAAACCAATCAATCCTAAAAGAAATCAGTCTTGAATATTCATTGAAAGGACTGATGCTGAAGCTGAAACTCTAATACTTTGGCCACCCAACGCAAAGACCTGACTCATTGAAAAAGACCCCGATGTTGGGAAAGATTGAAAGCAGGAGGAGAAGGGGATGACACAGGATGAGATTGTTGATGGTGCCACAAACTCAATGTGCATGAGTTTTAGCAAGCCCTGGAGATGGTGAAGGACAGGGAAGCCTTCTGTGCATAGTCCATGTGGTCACAAAGTGTCTGACAGGACTGAGTGAATGAACAACAAATTAACTAAGTAAGAACTACTCTGGGGATAAATCATTATTTTATTGCAATTGGTGACAATTATGTCTATTTCCATATAATATCTGTCATAGTTTTAAAATACACTATTCTGTGTATTATTTAAATAATTATTTTATTTCTAAATATGAATCTATTAAAATCCACAAAATCATTTTCCAAAGCTGGCTATGTACCTCCTCCCCCTCCCTTTCAATATTGCTTTGCTCTCTTATACAGAAAATATGGCATCAGTGACTCAATGGACATGAGTTTTTGAGCTAACTCCAAGATATAGTAAAGGACAGGGAAGCCTGGTGTGCTGTAGTTCATGGGGTTCCAAAGAATCGGACATGGCAATGACTGAAAACAACAACAGAAAATATATTTGGAAATATAGCATTATGCTCTTGCTATTATCAGCATCAGTGACCATTACCTATATGTAGAATTTTTCTTTAGTGATTTTAATGAGAATTCAAGAAGGAGGAAATGAAGAGGATGGGCTATAAACAGTGGTGTTTGGGCAGGCTTCTAAAACGTGGACATGCTGCCAGCTGTAAGCAGATTCCCCTTCTCAGCAAGGATTAAGAAAGCTAACACACACCACTGAACCGATCTTCCTACTCATGGTTAAAATAATCCCTGAGGATGTATAATGAGCAAATGCTTTTATTTCTTCAAAATTGAATTTCAAATTTACGACCAGTATCTCCTGTGGGTTTTACTTTATTTTTCTTTAATCTAGAATTGTTTATATATATTTACAACTTAAAACACATATAGCCTTAAATAACTCACCCCATGAACTCATTACATATAATGCCTTTTTTATTTGGTGTTTATTCTAGTAATTACGGTAACTGAAAAGTGTTGATTGTAACTAATTAAAAGCAGATAGAACACCCATACTACTGTTTCAGAAATGAGACAGTGTTCACTCACACCACATGTGCCTCATAAAGATAACAATTAATACTGAATGTGCTAAATATTAAATCAATGACATTTATTCACGATAAAGAATAAAACTGGATATTTTTCCCTCTTTGAAACAAGTGACAAAAACCTTGGTACATGTTGCCCTCTAGTGGAATTTTTAAAATCTACAGTCAAATTATATTTTGGTGCTGTTTCAGTATCTGCAGTAGAAAGTTTACTAACAAGAATGATTTCAAAGACAAATTAACTTATTTCTTTAAACTGTAGTCCTCCAGGCTCCTCTGTCCATGGAATTCTCCAGTCAAGAATACTGGAGCGGGTTACCATTCCCTTCACCAGAGGATCATCCAGAGCCAGGGGTCGAACCCGGGTCTCACACATTTCAGGCAGACTCTTTACCAACTGAGCCACCAGGGAAACCCTTTAAAATGGTTAATATTATAAAATGATTTTCCATTAGTAGTTTGCAGTTGATAGTTTTACTTTTAAAATTTAAGAATTGGAAAAGGAAAAAAGTCTCTTCTAACCAGTAAAGACCAAGAAGGTATGATTCATGTAAAATAGAAAGTAGAAGTAGAGAACTAGGTATAATAATTTTATTTTCTTAGGATCTTTGGAAATAAATGTTATCAAAGCTGAATATAAAGCTATCATCAAAAATTTACATCTACAACTAGGATGACTAAAACTGTATTTTACTTTCTTGGTGGAAAGTAATAATTTGAAAAGCTCATAATATGAACAGATAAGAATACTGTTCACTGAAATAGAAAAAAAAAACAATTTTCAGAAGCATTTGTGTTATGTTTAGATTGCTTACGAAAATATTTCATTGTGCTCTATTTCTGCAAATTAATTTTTCTTTTGTTTATAACTTCAATATATATTGCCAGATGTATATTTTTATTTACATTCTAGTACAGAAGAGGTAAATGTATCATGTATACAAAACATGTTCTGTTTATAATAAGCATTTAGAATTATGCATCATTAATCCACCATTTTACATCACTGCTTGATTCCTATTTTATTACTGCTTGTCTTTTATAGTGAAGCTTCCCAGATGGCTCAGCAGTATAGAATCTGCCTATCAAAGAGGAGACTTGAGTTCAATTCCTGGGTCAGAAAGATCCCCTGGAGAAGGAAATGGCAATCCACTCCATATTGCCTGGGAAATCCCATGGACAGAGGAGTTTGGTGGGCTATTGCCCATGGGGTCGCAAAGAGTCAGACACGACTAAGCAAATAAACAACAACATCTTTTACAACACATAAAAGTTTAAATGTGCTTAGAATAAGAATTGTACTTATGTACTTGTGTCCATTTCCATTCACTAAAAATTAATTTAAAAATATGGTACCCCAAGTAATTGTAGAGATGCCAAGATCTGTGATTCAACATACCCTATGAAAAATTATGTGATGAGTGTTTGGTCAATTATATTTCTTATTTGTTCATTAACATACTCCCATTCAAAAATAAAATTTAAAAGCAATTTAAGCTAGTGAACACACTTATATCAAGAAAATAAATTATAAAGTCATTAAAAATAGCCCAGGATTATTTGATGAATGATAAATATATCTTAAGAAATCTGTATGTAGGTCACAAAGCAACAGTTAGAACTGGAAATGGAACAACAGTGTGGTTCCAAATAGGGAATGGAGTATGTCAAGGCTGTATACTGTCATCTTGTTTATTTAACTTAGATGCAAAGTACACCATGTGAAATGCCGGGCTGGATGAAACACAAGCTGGAATCAACATTGCTGGGAGAAACATCAATAACCTCAGCTATGCAGATGACACCATGCTTACGACAGAAAAAGAACTAAAGAGCCTCTTGATGAAAGTGAAAGAGGAGAGTGAAAAAGCTGGCTTAAAATTCAACATTGAAAAAAACAAAGATCATGGCATCTGGGCCCATCAGTTCAGGGTAAATAGATGGGAAAACAATGGAAATAGTGACAGACTTTATTTTCTTGGTCTTCAAAATCACTGCAGGTGGTGACTGCAGCCATGAAATTAAGAGACGCTTGCTCCTTGGAAGAAAAGCTATAACAAACCTAGACAGCATATTAAAAAGCAGAGACATTACTTTGTTGACAAAGGTCCGTCTAGTCAAAGCTATGGTTTTTCCAGTAGTCATGTATGGATATGGGAGTTGGACCATAAAGTAAGCTGGGAGCTGAAGATCTGATGCTTTTGAACTGTGGTATTGAAGAAGACTCTTGAGAGTCCCTTGGACTGCAAGGAGATCCAACCAGTCAATCCTAAAGGAAATCAGTCCTGACTATTCATTGGAAGGACTGAATCTGAAGGTTCAGTACTTTGGCTACCTGATGAGCCGACTCATTGGAAAAGACCCTCATGCTGGAAAAGATTGAAAGCAGGAGGAGAAGGGGATGACAGAGGATGAGATGGTTTGCTGGCATCATTGACTCGATGGACTTGAGTTTGAGCAAGCTCTGGGAGTTTTGAAGGACAGGGAAGGCTGGCGTACTGCAGTCCATGGGGTCACAGAGTAGGACATGACTGAGTGACTGAACTGAACTGAAATATATCTATAGCTCAAATTAAAGTTAAAAACTCATCTTTAACTCATAATTTAACTTATAATAATGTATAAAAACATTTGTTCAATCTGCAGGTTACAATCTGTAGGTCATTTTTTTCTCTTTTAAATAATAAATGTCCTTTTCATTTTATATTTTACATAATGATATATTTATTATGGATTAAATGTCCATAATCTTTCTCCTTGTTCAATTTATTTTAAAACAGTGAATACAAGGAAAAAATAAACATAGGTATGATTAGAATTTAAAAAAAAATAAAGCATAGAAATGAATAGTTTTATTATGAGTTTTCTCATGGGACATGTTGAATATTTTCACTGGGTACCAAAGGTAGCTTTTGATGGAACTAGAAAGTTTTAATTTGTCCTCAGTGAGTAGTTGAACTTCATCTTGTCAGTACTTTGATCATTTTCCACTTAAATTGCTCCTATGAAAGACCTGCTCTTACAAGACCCTCACCCTGATGTCGCCCCTTTTGTGGATGCCCTGACTCCATGTCATCTTCTCTACTGAAATCTGACATGAGTCCTTTTTGCTAGTATGAATTAGAGTTCTATTATTCAAAGTATATTTTAGAAAACATTTCAATTTTTAAACTGAGAAGGGCAGGAAGGGATGGTATTAGTGAGGTCTACAGGGACAGAGGAGCCTGGTGGGCTGTCAACTATGGGGTCGCACAGAGTCAGACATGACTGAAGCAACTTAGCAGCAGCGGCAGCAGCAGCAGCACATTCAAATAAGATTGAGAAATTCCAAGTGCTTAACCATAGCTTTCCATTAATACTTATCACACTTTCAGAAAGGTTAAATATTAAATGGGCTAATATAGCCTTAATGTAAAGTTTTTATGCATTTTATACTGGGGGGCCTTAGCAAATGAGTAGGGCTCTAATGTGAAATTTCAAGAGATCAGGTCAAAAGAGCTGTGTAATACTGATATATTTAGAATATAATATATGCATCTCATCTCTGCGCTTCTCTTCCCCCTTCCATCTTTCTCACCTTCCTCACCTCTCACTACCCAGGTAGACACCCTAAATCATGACATGCATCATACATTTATCTGACTAATTTTGGAAGACATCAAAGCACAGGGCTTCCCTGGTGGCTCAGTGGTAAAGAATCTATCAGCCAAAGCAGGAGATGTGGGGTTTGATCCCTGGATCAGAAAGATCCCCTGGAGAAGGAAATGGCAACCCATATCCAGTAGTCTTGACTGGGAAATCCCACAGACAGAGGAGCCTGGCAGGCTACAGTCCATGGTGTCTCAAATAATTGAGCACAACGGAGCATGCAGGATGATGCCTTCAAGCAGGGTTTGGCAAAGCATGGACGGCACAGTTCTTCACCTCTTTTGGTGAACACATATCTACTGGAACACTGTGAGGCTCTTTTGTTTACGTATTGCCCGTGGCTGCGTTCTTGTTACAGTGGCAGATTTGAGAGGTTGTGACAGAAACTATGGCTCACAAATTCTAAAAGATTTACAGATAACATTTACCCCACTCTGTTCTAAAATAGTTTTGTTATCTCAACCAACCCATGGGGCTTTTCGTGGATGACTCTGTCACTGACCTGGCACAGCTCTAGAGATCCTCTCATCTCTCTGAACAGAACAGGGCAGATGTTAATTCAGGGCCTTGATGTCATCTGAGGGTCTCTGGAGTGAAGTGTACATCTGATACCAGGACTACTAAAGCTGATAATGCTATTGACCCTTAGAATGGAGTCTCTACACCAATTCATCTACTCTGTCAGTGGACAGAGTGTGTGTGTGTGTGTGTGCGTGCTCAGTCACATCTCTGCAACTCTAACAGATAGCCTTGTAGATCAAATGAAATGAAAGAAAAGCAGTCAGCTGTGTTCCCTCCCTTGCATCAGAACTTTTAGAAAAAAATTTCACGCACTGAACTCAGTTAAAGGGTTAGTTTGTTAACCTAAACACATTTGCATTCTTTTTCATATTAGTTTCAGCTGACTCATCAGAAAAGAAACTGATGGTGGGAAAGATTGAAGGCAGGAGGAGAAGGGGACCAAAGAGGATGAGATAATTGGATGGCATCACTGACTCAGTGGACATGAGTTTGAGCAAGCTCCAGGAGATGGTGAAGGACAGGAAAGCCTCACATGCTGCAATCCATGGGGTCACAAAGAGTCGGACATGTCTGAGAGACTGAACAACAACAATGAGGCAAGAAGTATTCTTCATCTTATCACTGAAGCTGTAAAACATTTTTTTTTTTGCAAACCCAATCCCTATATTTCTTAAGTTTCTCGATATATGTTTCCAAGGCTCTAAGACTTTCACATATACTAATAATGGTCATTATCAGGTTTGAGTATATTCAACAATGGTTTCTCTGTAGTTGGGTTTAAGAAATATGTAATATGTAAAGTTGTTTTAGCTAACTATGACACTATGTTGACTTAAAAAGGTAAGGTTGGACTTAGCAATTTGAGTCAGAGAGCTTTAACTGTAACACATATCACCTCAGAGAAAGTACAGTCTTTTGCTTCCTTTATATGGGATGAAGCTACTAGTAAGGTTTGAAGGAATAAAGCAAGATGTTGTCCAGTGATAGAGCGTCTCTCAGAAAACTCAGGTCAATTGACGCTGGGTACCCTCATGTAAGGTACTTCAATGTGTCTTCAATTATCCCCTTCCTATAAATAACAAAATCATAAGTCCCCTATAGTGGAGGCTATGCGTGTAGACAGAGTGATATGATATACTTAGAGAAAGAAATAAGTGAAAAAGCAGCAACTACCAAGTCATGTTTGTAACTTCATAATTTTCTCTGGAAAATCTGTTTTCAGTCTTACTGTATAAAATCATGATAAATGGAAGCATGTTTTTCCCATCGTATTTTAAAACAATGGTCATTGTCTGGATTTGTCTAAAAAGTCAGAAACTGATGTGATTTATCCAACAAAGACTTCTGTCATTTGGGCAAAACATTGACAGAATGGCCATCTTATGGTTTGTGAAGGAGGCTTTATGTTCTATTATTTAAATTTACGAGCTTTACTTTCTCAAGACACAGAAGGAATTTGATCATAATTAATAGAATTTCCAAGGTCTGGGCTCACTTTGAGGTTCTGTAAAACTGTGTCTTTACATAAGCCAACATGTGATGGTGTACTAAAAGTTCTAAGCTCGGGTCATATTCCTAATATCAAGTAATGAACAAAAATTATAAAAATCACATTTGAAAAGCTGTAAGTTGAATTTATATGTAACATTATAATGTTATGAACTGATTATAATACTTCTAACAAACATTTATATTAAAATAACTTCATATATATATCTATATATCTATATCTATATATCTTTTTATCTTTCCCCTAATTTTGTGAGGTAAAATTTATTGTACTTGGAGCATAAACTTTTGTGGAAATATTTTGTGCTTAAAAGTATCTGTTGTTCAGATGACAAAATAATAGCAAAATTCATATTGCAATATAAATGCAGAAATATGTTTTCAAACTTTTGTAAAAATATAAACTTGTACTATAAAATGGCTTATTTTCTGATTATTTTGCCCTTAAATAGTGAAAAAGAAAAAAAAGAATGCAGAGAACCTAAAACCAAAGAAATTGTAAAACTAGAATTTAAAACTATCTTTTGTTCTGACCTTGAAAACTTGAAACAAAACTACATGCAGAATGGTTGTCTTTTCTAAAGAAACATTTCAATGAATTAATTTAATGATTATTACAGATTATTCTATTTCAGTATTGTTTACGGTAAAAATTAAAGGACCCACAATTTGAACTGATACTATTTTTTAATTGTCCTAGCATATTGGAATGGACAATACAAAATTTCACAGGACAAAAGCTAACAATGTTGTCAAGTGAGCACACTGGTGATAGCAAACACCCTATCCAACAACACAAGAGACAGCTCTACACATGGACATCACTAAATATTCAATGCCGAAATCAGATTGATTATGTTCTTTGCAGCCAAATATGAAAAAGTTCTATATTGTATCCAAAAACAAGACCTGAAGCAAACTGTGGCTCAGATCATGAGCTCTTTATTGCAAAATTCAGGCTGAGATTGAAGAAAGTAGGGAAAAACCACTAGGCCATTCAGGTATGACATAAATCAAATTCCTTATGATTTATACAGTGGAAGTGACAAATAGCTTCAAGGGATTAGATCTGTTGACAGAGTGCCTGAAGAACTATGGACAGAGGTTCATAACATTATACAGGAGGTGGAGATCAAAACCATTCCAAAGTAGAAGAAATGAAAGAAGGCAAAGTGGTTGTCTGAGGTGAAAGTTGCTGAGTTGTGTCCAACTCTTTGTGACTCCATGGACTATAGAGTCCATGGAATTCTTCAGGCTAGAATACTGGAGTGTGTAGCCAGTTCCTTTCTCCAGTGGATCTTCCCAACCCCGGGATTGAATCTAGGTTTCCTGCATTGCAGGCAGATTCTTTACCAGCTGAGCCACCAGGGAAGCCCAAGAATACTGGAGTGGGTAGCCTGTCCCTTCTCCAGGGGATCTTCCTGATGCAGGAATCAAACCGAGGTCTCTGGCATTGCAGGCAGATTCTTTACCAGTTGAGCTATCATGGAAGCCGAAGGAGGCTTTACAAATAACCGAGGAAAGAAGAGATGCTAAAGGCAAAGGAGAAATGGAAAGGTATACCCAACTGGATGCAGAGTTTCAGAGAATAGCAAGGAGCGATAAGAAGGCCTTCTTAAATGAACAATGCAAAGAAATAGAGGAAAGTAATATAGGATGAGAAAATCTCTTCAAGAAAACTGGAGATAAGGGATCATTTCGTGCTAGGATAGGCACGATAGGGCTTTCCTGGTGGCTCAGCTGGTAAAGAATCTTCCTGCAATGGGGGAGACCTGGGTTTGTCCCCTGGGTTAGGAAGATCTCTAGAGAAGAGAAAGGCTACCCACTCCAGTATTCTGGCCTAGAGAATTTCATGGGCTGTATAGCCCATTGGGTCCTAAAGAGTCTGACACAACTGAACGACTTTCACTTTGATTTTCACTTTGGGCATGATAAAGGACAGAAACAGCAATGACCTACCAGAAGCAGAAGAGATTAAGAAGAGGTACCAGGAATGCACAAAAGAACTATACAAAAAAGGTCTTAATGACTGGGATAGTCAGGATGGTGTGGTCAGTCTAGAATCAGACATCCTGGAGTATGAAATCAAGAGGGCCATAGAAATCATAACCATGAACAAAACTAATGGAAGTGACAGAATTCTAGCTGAGCTATTTCAAATCCTAGAAGACGATGCTATTAAAATACTACACTCAAAATATCAGCAAATTTGAAAAGTCAGCAGTGGCCTCAGGATTGGAAAAGGTCAGTTTTCATCCCAATCTCAAAGAAAGGCAATGCCAGGGAATGTACAAACTATCACACAATTGTGCTTATTTCACATGCTAGCAAAGTAATGTTCAAAATTCTCCAAGGTAAGCTTTGACAGTACTTAAACTGAGAAATTCCAGATGTACAAGCTGGATTTAGAAAAGGCAGTGGAATCAGAGATCAAATTGCCAACATGCGTTGGATCATAGGGAAAGCAAAGGAATTCCAGAAAAACTTCTACTTCTTCTTCACTGACTATGCTAAAGCCTTTGACTGTGTGGATCACCACAAACTGTGGAAAATTCTCAAAGAGACGGGAATACCAGACTTAACTGCCCCCTGAGAAACCTGTATATAGGTCAAGAGGTAACAATTAGAACTGGACATACAACAACAGACTGATTCAAAATTGGGAAAAGAGTAGGACAAGGCTGAATATTGTCACCCTGCTTATTTAACATATATGCAGAGTATATCATGGCAAATGCCAGACTGGATAAGACACAAGTTGGAATCAAGATTGCAAGGAGAAATATCAACAACCTCAGATATGCAGATGCTGCTGCTACTGCTAAGTCGCTTCAGTAGTGTCCAACTCTGTGCGACACCATAGACGGCAGCCCACCAGGCTTCGCCGTCTCTGGGATTCTCCAGGCAAGAACACTGGAGTGTGTTGCCATTTCCTTCTCCAATGCATAAAAGTGAAAAGTGAAAGTGAAGTCATTCAGTCATGTCTGACTCTTTGCGACCCCATGGATTGTAGCCTACCAGGCTTCTCTGTCCATGGGATTTTCCAGGCAAGAGTACTGGAGTGGGGTGCCATTGCCTTCTCCTGATATGCAGATGACACCATCCTTATGGCAGAAAGTGAAGAGGAAGTAAAGAACCTCTTGATGAAGGTGAAAGAAGAGAGTGAAAAAGCTGGCTTGAAACTCAACATTAAAAAAAAAAAAGTTTATATCATTTGGTCTCATCATCTCATGGCAAATAGAAAGGGAAAAAGTGAAAGTAGTGATAGATTTTATTTTCTCTGTCTCCACAATCACTGTGGACAGTGATGTCAGCCATGAAATCAAAAGCTGCTTGCTCTTTGAAAGGAATGCTATGACAAATCTAGACAGGGCATTTAAAATCAGAGACATCACTTTGCTGACAAAGGTCTGTATGGTCAAAGCCATGGATTTCCAATAGTCATGCACAGATATGAATGTCAGACTATAAAGAAGGCTGAGTGCTGAAGAACTGATGCTGGAGAAGACTCTTGAGAGTCCCTTGGACTGCTGAGAATTCAAACCAGTCAATCCTAAAGGAAATCAATCCTGACTATACATTGGAAGGACTGATGGTGAAGCTGAATACTTTGGCCACCTGATGTGAAGAACAAACTCATTGGAAAGGACCTTTATTCTGGGAAAGATTGAAGACAAAAGGAGAAGAGGGGCAGCAGAGGATGAGATAGTTAGATAGCATCATCAACACAATGAATATGAATCTGAGCAAACTCCAGGAGATAGTGGGCAATGCTGAAGTCCATGGGATTCCAATGAGCTGGCCATGACTTAGGGACTGGACAATAGCAAAGACAGATATTTACAACTGCAAAAATTCTACTAATAATACAAAATCTTTAATAAGAATAAATAGCAGTAGTTGTGTGTATGTGTGTTCACCTTTGTCTTTTTTTTCTGTATTTGCATGTGTGTGTATGTATGCAAGAGATGCTTAGTAAAGCATCTGAAAGTTCTGAATACTTTCTCTTTTCAGTAAGGTAAATTGTCATGTGATTGTAATGAGAGGTATATTCCATTTTATAGGTCTTCAAACACTTCGTAGGTGCTAAGAGTGTCCCCCTAGCAACCTTTTAAATATTCAATTCCATGAAAATTATGTTCCTATATTGAAATGAATTCCCGTGTAATCCATTGTTGAGGTGGACTTAGTGTGAATTTGCTGCATAAAGTGTCATCATTAATAGAAAAATTCATCTCCAAAGACATTTTAATTTATTAAATTATTTCAATATGTTTCTTTTCTTTTAATTGACTTTCTTGTTTTGTTCAGAACCTCTTCAGTCTTCTAATAAAGAAGAAATATGAAAAAGGAGAGGGAGGTGAAGGAGAGGAAGAGGAGGAAAAAGAGAAAAGCGTAGAAAGCATTAAGTGAAGGAAAAGGAAGCAGAGGGAAAAAGCTAGGAGATTGGGGCTTTATCTCAGCATGAAAAATTTTGTGGTTTGGAGAGAAAAAAGAATTGCTGCCTAATAACAGGGAAAGCTACTCTAGCTCCGAGTAGTTTGTAATATCTTTTTTAAAAAAGGTATTTATTTATTTGTATGGGTCTTCATTTTGGTCTGTGGGATCCTCAGTCTTCCTTATGGCAAGAGGAATCTTTAGATGGGGCATGTGGGATCTTTCGTTGCAGCATACAAACTCTTAGTTATGACATGTGGGAGCTAGTTACCTGACTGATCAAACCTGGGACCCCTGCATTGGGAGCTCTGAGTCTCAGCCACTGGACCACGAGGCAAATCTCTTTTATGCATCAACTTAACAGTTCATCTATTACAGAAAAGATGTAAGAGGAGCAATAAAGTTGAAAGAGAGATATAGATTATGCCTTCCATAAACTTATTCTGTAGTAAAGTAGATCAAGGACTTCCCTGGTAGTTCAGTGGTAAAGAATCCACCCGCCCGTGTAGGAGATGCGGGTTTGATTCCTAAATTGGAAAGATGCCCTGGAGAGAGAAATGGCAACCCACTCTAATATACTTGCCTGGGAAATTCCATGGACAGAGGAGCCTGGCAGGCTATAGTCCATGGGGTGACAAAGAGTCAGACATGACTTAGCAATTAAACAACAACAACAAACTAGATCAGATGGGTAGACAAAGGATGATAACAGAAGAAAGATTCCTTTCAGTAACACACACAGTGATGGGTTTACAGAATCATAAGGTTATTTACTGTTGTAATTTTAAGATACAGTTTCAGGGAAGAGAGCATTTGAGGTATGTCTTGAAGGTTGGATATGGCACTAGGTATGGATAACAGAGGGGATTCCAGGACACAGGAACAAGTGCGTGAGTGCACAAAGAGGGGACCACTGGCACTTGGGGAACTTGCCTCAAGTACGACAAGGTATAAACTAGAGTAAGAGGGTGAGGGACTGGCAATGCATTTAAAGAAGAGCTTGAAGAATGTCTTGTTGAGCAAATAAAGAATCTGCATTTTATTAAGACATAAAAGGGGGTTTCAGAAGGCTTTGCTTTTATTGATTTATTATTGTCATATGATTTGTTTTTAATATGACAAGTGTGTTGAGATTTCATGATCAGATATTTGTTTTTCCAAAAAAGAGTTCTTCCTCATGGCAGTGAGGAAGATTTGAAACAGAAAATGACTGGAAAACCTCCAATAAAATGTTGAATAGCTGAAAAAAAAAAAAAAGAAAATGACTGGAGGCAATAATAGTAATTAGAAGATTTAAATATATGGATGACAAACAGTTACCACCACTAATCAGCAGATAGTATGAGAAAAGAAGAGGGAACAGAAGTGATGCTGAAGAAAGAATAATTAGAATTTATCATTAGACTGAAAGCAGGAACAAGGAAAATGGGTCAAATGTAAACCCACAAGATGCCAACACTAAGTTTCAGACAAAAGAGATAGGAAAATAATGAGACAAAGTAAATTTAAGGAAGAATTGGTGAGTTTGATTTTGAATATGTTGAGTTTCAAGTGTCATGGAGATATACTGCACCATTTGAACTTTAGGTAAGTGAAAACATGAAACTTGTGAGTTAAGAGGAATGTTAATTTGCTATGCATTAACCAAATATCTAAGCCTCATACCTGAGAAGTTACAGAGGCCATAGGCATTTATATGTCAGGAAAGTACACATGTCCGGTAATTTATGTAGCATTTGCACCCACATTCTGCGAGTGTCAGTCATTCTATCCATTCACTCAAACTTCCTAGAGCTCCCTCTTGAGACCCAGTACTGTTTTACCTCATGAAACGAAAGCTTGTGTTAGATCAAGACCCTAGTAATAATGTTTAGAGTCCATGAACCGGCTTGTTAAAAATAAGAGAGTGAGGGACATGATGGTGTATAAAATTAGGACTGTGTCACTTGAAATCTAATATAACAACTTGAAAGTGGGCCTTTTGATAAAAATGCAGCTCATTATCGGCTATATCCCAATGAAAATAAAAAGTTTAGTGTTAAAACATGTAGCTCAGAAGCAGCCACCTACCAAGGTCCCTACAGACCTGAACACAACTGTGCAAGAGCCCCGGGTACATCCAAAGCAGGTTTTCCCAGACACGGTGGGCAGGGGAGAGGACTCTGTGCTTTGTAGCACATCATCTGAAATTGCCAGCACATCATCTTAAATCTACCAGTGGATTCTGAGTTAGCCATTGTGTGGCTATTTTTAAGTTATAATTTAAGGTATTCTAGATGTATTTGATCTTCAAGTATTACAAACACTATCTGGACTACTAGAAATAAAGAAGGGGAGGGGTTTACTTGCTTATCTCTCTGTTCAAATCACTGCATAGCAATGCTCCAAGGAAAGGGCAGAGCAAAAGGATATAAATTTGTAGGGAAGGTCTTTGTAGCCTTTCAGTAAACTCTCCAAATGTTCACCCCTTATACTGTGAAAATAAGAAGGGAAGAACAGTTTTACTAGTCCTTTTAAACACTTGATCAATTTGTCATATTGTTTGTCAGAGAGAAAAATTGGTTTCTTAACATGTTTAACTTTGCATATCCATGTACTGCCAAACCTTGGTTTCTTTGCAACAACATGGATATGATTCTATGAGGTAAGTAGGTAGTGTCATGGACTTACCAACCTATAATTTTTCTTTAATTAATATTGTTTAATAATGCTTAGGAAGGTACTTTACCAAAATCCATGGTGTTATGGGCTGAAATGTGTCCCCTATAAATTCCTGTGTTAAGCCCTAACTGCCATTACCTCAGAATGTGAGCGATAAAGTCTTTAAAGGTGATTATGTTAAGAGGGGGGCTTCCCTTGTAGCTCAAACGGTAAAGCGTCTGCCTACAATGAGGGAGACCCAGGTTCGATCCCTGGGTCGGGAAGTTCCCCTGCAGAAGGAAATGGCAGCCCACTGCAATATTCATGCCTGGAAAATCCCATGGATGGAAAAGCCTGGTAGGCGACAGTCCATGGGGTTGCAAAGAGTCGGACACGACTGAGTGACTTCACTTCACTTCTTCATGTTAAGATGAGGTAATACAGGAAGGGCTCTAATACATATGATGGGTTAAAAAGAAATGAGGACATAAATACAAACAGAGGAGACAAATATGTATAAACCAAGGAAAGAGACCTAGAGGAAATCAATTCTGCTATCACCTTGATCTTAGACTTCTAGCCTCCAGAACTGTAGAAAATGAATTTCCATGATGAAGCCACCCAACATGTGCTCCTTTGTATGGCAAAGTACCCAGCAAATATAATATACAAATCCTAGCAGTCTAATATGGAGAAGGCAATGGCACCCCACTCCAGTACTCCTGCCTGGAAAATCCCATGGACAGAGGAGCCTGGTGGGCTGCAGTCCATGGGGTCGTGAAGAGTCAGACACCACTGCGCGACTTCACTTTGACTTTTCACTTTCATGCACTGGAGAAGGAAATGGCAACCCACTCCAGTGTTCTTGCTTGGAGAATCCCAGGGATGGGGGAGCCTGGTGGGCTGCCGTCTATGGGGTTGCACAGAGTCGGACACGACTGAAGCGACTTAGCAGCAGCAGCAGCAGCAGCAGCAGCAGCAAACTAATATACATGACATCAAAAATATAGTCTTTGAACTACCATTCCCCAATAAAATGCAAGGACTATAATCAATGTTATTATATTGCTTAAATAAAA
This sequence comes from Bubalus bubalis, assembly GCF_019923935.1. Classification (NCBI taxonomy): domain Eukaryota; kingdom Metazoa; phylum Chordata; class Mammalia; order Artiodactyla; family Bovidae; genus Bubalus; species Bubalus bubalis. The sequence continues at coordinate 72,338,126 of NC_059157.1, forward strand.
GTAATTTGCACAAAAACATAGATTTTCATTACCCTACATGAGAAATCTTAGAAGATATGTTCAATTAAAACTTGTGTTAGTATAAGAAAACAAAATGCAGTATCAAGTACTATTTCTATCTCTAAAAAATAAATCAAAATTATACACGAAGCAATTGGATTTAGCTCAACAAAAAGAGTGAGCTTGCATTTAGCATAGTTTTTGTTGGAAGCTGGTCAAGAATTACATAGCATCCTCTAATTCAGTAAACAGCCAGCGATTCATAATAAATGTTCTTTATTGGCATAGTTGGTTTGCTTTTATTAGAATTCAACTATTTCATTTAAGGAAGAAGCTGATAAAGCAAAGTGTAAATGTACTACAGCACAAGTGAAATGAACACGTTAGAAAAAAGTAGTTATTTTTTCAGGGTACGTCAAATATCTTTAAGTATTTTTAATAATATATTCATAACTCCTTAGCAAATGTAACTTCTACATGTAGGGGCACATCACTAATTTATTACAAAACTATAAAATGCTATTTTGGGGGGACTATTTTTATCATGGAATGAGAGTTATCTCAAACCTGAAGCAATCACCTAGACATGTCTTTGTCTTTTGAAAGAACTAGCCTAGCATATCCTGTGATTATGGCTGGCTCTCTTTTACTTTTTTCCAGGAAGGCAGCCAGATTTCAGTAATTAAAAATATTTATGGCTGGGTTCAATCTCACTTGCTGAAGCTTAAACACCTTTCTATTTAAGGTCCTTATTTATGCTCATTTTAAATATGGTCTCTTGTTTACGTTAAAGCTAGTATACAGGCTGTGTCCCGCCTGAAGAAACTTCTGGGAAAGTCTGAGAAAACTCAGACTTTTGACATCAGAAAGTTCAGTCCTCACATGGTCATGTACAGTAAACGTTTAGGAATATTGTTGAATTTTCCACTATTTCTCATCATTTCCCCTTTATTGCATATGCAGATTTTAATTCCATATTCACTTATGAGATTATTTGATTACCACTTGTCTCCCTTATATACTAGAGCACACATATTTTTGCTTAATCTTGCTCAAGACTTAGCTCAAACTGGACACGTGACAAGCCCTCAATACATCCTGGTTTCTAAACTAGCTTGTACTGTTTAATAAATAATGTTGAAGAAACTCTTCCTCAGTCTTAACTTCCCTCCATAAACCACACTAATGTATTTCTTTGAAAAACAGACTTGAATTGTGAATATATTGGCAATCTTTCTTTTTGTTAATCATAAACTTAGTCCATTGTAGGATATTCACTTCAGGGCCATAATATTATTCCCGCTTATTGAATATTTACTAAATATCAGGCATTGTGCAAAGGATGTATTATGACACAAAGCATCTGAGGTGTGAAATAGTACAATCCCTAATAAAAGCAAACAAATTAAAAAGTATATTCATGTTTAGAAGGAACAGGTAATCTTTAAGACCATACATGTAGGAAATAAGTACAAGAAGATGGGAAGACAGGATCAACAACCAAATAGCCACATCTGAGTATGTGGTTATTTTGAACATCCTTTATTATTATTATTATTATTTATCTTTTGGATGAGGAGGGTTGGAGAGCATCTTAAAGTCCTTTATGGTTCCAGCCATCCATAGCCATTTACAGTAACTGGGTCATTCCATTCTGGGAAAAAATATTGACATTGATTTCTAAATGCCCCCAACAGAATCAAATGAGCTGGAAGAAAATGAAATTTGAGCAAGATCTAAAATGTTTATGATTTGAATCTGTTTACATCACATGAATATGTGGGTAGAATTTAACTTATGAAAAAGAAATGACTCCAACTGATACTCCATTTTTGTGAACATAGCTAACATGAACTGAAAAGTCCCACTAAGATTTTATAAACTATGAAGAAGAGATTAAGCTTATTTATAACTATGATTTTTTTGATAGCTAAAATTTTTTGTGTTTTGTGATTATGCCTTAAATTGTGAAAGCAGAATACCTTACACATTTATTTTAGCTTACCTTTTTCAGCGGGTGTTTGTGTGCTTAGTTGCTCAGTTGTGGTTGACTCTTTGTGACCCCATGGACTATAGCCCGTCAGACTCCTCTGCCCGGGGGATTCTCCAGGATAGAATACTGCAGTGGGTTGCCATGCCCTCCTCCAGGGGGTCTTCCAGATCTAGGGATTTAACTAGAGTCTCCTGCCATTGCAGGCAGATTCTTTACCATCTGAGCCACCAGGAAGCCCCCTTCAGGGGGTTTACCTCTGTTAATTAACGTGGTTCTCAAAAACCCTTGATGTAGCTTGATGCTCTGGTTCTGTTTTCAAAGATGAGGAAAAGAAATTCTGAGAATCTTGGTGATTTGCCAAAGATCAGTCATGCTACTGCTGCTGCTAAGTCACTTCAGTTGTGTTCAACTCTGTGCAACCCCATAGATGGCAGCCCACCAGGCTCCTCTGTCCCTGGGATTCTCCAGGCAAGAATACTGGACTGGGTTGCCATTTCCTTCCCCAATGCATGCAGCCTGCTAAGTTGCTTCAGTCATGTCCGACTCTGTGCAACCCCATGGACAGCAGCCCACCAGGCTCCTCTGTCCATGGAATTCTCTAGGCAAGAGTATTAGAATTGGTTGCCATCAAGATCATTCATAATTAGGGGCAATTAAGGCTTCTGCTGCTAGAATTCTTTATGCTATATCTCACTCCTTTTCTAAAATTTGAGTGTTATTGCTAATCAACCTTACAAAAGGGAATACATGAAACAAATGCTAATGATAATATCCTTTTCCTAAACAGGAAGTATTTTATCACATAGACTTTAATTACTATCATCACAATAGGATAATATATTCCAAAACAAAAAATAAATTGGCATCACACTGAAGGAAGAGAAATAAACAAAAGACTGAGAACTTACAGGGAAAACCTGGTGCTAGACATTCAGAAATAAACAGTCCTAAGCTATAAACAGTACCATAAAAACAAAATATACAGTGCTGGATCTTAATCTAAGCCGTTCAAAGATTTCCTTAGAAAATATGATATGCCTTTCTTCAATAATGCAAAAAACAGATGTTAAAAATGCCTGTTATGTATGAAAAGAAAGAAAAAAAAAATAAAGAAATCATGATTTAAAGGCACTGTAAGCTGCTGCTTGTATCAAGTACTATGAATCAACCCTAACCTGACCTTCACATGGAATATTTAATATCTAGCAAAGGACTGGGGCTCTGAACATCAAAATCTCATTTCAGATTACTGATCTGTGAAATTCTAGCAGACATTAGAAAATCCCATGGAAGATAACAAATAACCAAAAGGAAATATCAGCAAACAAACCAACAGTGTATTTAATGGAGCATAAGAAACTGTTCTGAAGTGTTCTGACTGATCTGTGGAAATTTAAGTCTCATATTTTATGAGAAAATATATTAAAACATAATAAAATGTTATATATTCTACCACTGAAAACTAGGAGATGACCTAAAGTAACCAGAATATGTAAAAATACATCTCTATATCTACAAAAATATAAATATTCAAGGTATTTCTTCCAGAGATATAATGCTCAGCCATTTTTAAATAACATAATTTTTAAGCTTCAAGAAACATCAATAAAGAAAAAAACATTGCAGTAAAATGATTATCATGAACTCAGACCGTATTGTCAGTTATAGGAAAAGTAATTAAATTACCGGTCTTCTGCAAGTCACCCCCGCTTCCACCTTCTAGCAAAATCACAAGATTCACTATATAACTGAGAAGTAATTCAATTCATAATGACATCTTTATAGAATAATTAAATCACTTTTGACCTACATAACCAAGGAGAATGTTGCCTTATCAGAGTCAGCATTTACATTGAAGAAAATAAGAATAATCTGAATTAACCATTGTAAGGAAGAGAAATCCCACTCTTTGGGCCTGAGACAGCTAATGGAGTTATTGGCTTGTCAACTTATGTTAGTAAAGATTTTTAAAGATAGTGGCACTATTTAATTTACATGAAACTTAATAACATGTTTGAATACCTCTCTGGAAAAATTATATTACTAAAAGAGCCCAAAGAAATCAGTAGTTCTTTTTTTTTTTTTGTAAATTTCACTGGAGTATGGTTGATAGTCAAAGCTATGGTTTTTCCAGTAGGCATGTATGGATGTAAGAGTTGGACCATAAATAAAGCTGAGCACCAAAAAATTGTTGCTTTCAAATTGTGGTGCTGGAGAATACTCTTGAGAGTGAGTCCCTTGGACTATAAAGAGATCAAACCAATCAATTCTAAAGGAAATCAACCCTGAGTATTCATTGGAAGGATTGATGCTGAAGCTTCAGTACTTTGGTCATCTGATGCAATGAACTAACTCACTGGAAAAGACCCTGATGATGGGAAAGTTGGAAGGCAAAAGGAGAAGAGGGCAGCAGAGGATGAGATGGTTAGATAGCATCACCAAATCAATGGACATGAATTTGGGCAAACTCCAGGAGATACTGAAGGGCAGGGAAGCCTAGCGTGCTGCAGTCTATGGGGTCACAAAGAGTCAGACACAACTTAGTGACTAAAAAACAACAATAGTTGGTCTACAATATCATGCAAGTTTAAGATATACACTAAAGCGATTCAGTTATACATAGATTATTCATTCTTTTTCATATTCTTCATAGATTATTATAGAATATTGAGTGGAGTTTACACTGCTGTGCAGTAGGTCCTTGTTGGTTATCTATTTTATAAACAGTTTTCTATGTATATTAATTCCAAATTCCTGATTTAACCCTATTCCCCACATTTCCTCCTTGAGAGATGAGTTTTTTAAATGGTGGTATTTCAGAATCTTTAGGGAAAAATCAGTTCAGTTCAGCCACTCAGTCATGTCTGACTCTTTGTGATCCCATGGACTGCAGTGTGCCAGGCTTCCCTGTCCATCACTAACTCCTGGAGCTTGCTCAAATTCATGTTCATTGAGTCGGTGATGCCATTCAACCATCTCAGTCTCTGTCATCTCCTTCTCCTCCTGCCTTAAATCTTTACCAGCGTCAGGGTCTTTTTCAGTGAGTCAGTTCTTTGCATCTGGTGGCAAATTTATTGGAGCTTCCGCTTCAGCAACAGTCCTTCCAGTGATATTCAGGACTGATTTCCTTAAGATTGACTGGTTGGATCTCTTTACAGTCCAAGGGACTCTCAAGAGCCTCCTCCACCACCACAGTTTAAAAGCATCAATTCTTTGGCACTCAGCTTTCTTTATGTTCCAACTCTCACATCCATAATGACTGCTGGAAAAACCGTAGCTTTGACTACAGACCTTGTCAACAAAGTAATGTCTCTGCTTTTTAATACGCTCTCTAGATTTGTCATAGCTTTTCTTCCAAGGAGCAAGCATCTTTTAATTTCATGGCTGCAGTCAACATCTGCAGTGATTTTGAAGCCCAAGAAAATAAAATCTGTCACCGTTTCCATTGTTTCCCCATCTACTTGCCATGAAGTGATGAGACCGGATGCCATGATCTTTGTTTTTTGAATGCTGTGTTTTAAGCCAGCTTTTTTACTCTCCTCTTTCACTTTCATTAAGAGACTCTTGAGTTTCTCTTCACTTTAAATAATCCTGTACAATGGGCTTCCCAGGAGGCACAATGGTAAAGAATCCACCTGCCAATGCAGGAGACATGAGGGACTCTGGATTCATTCCAGGATTGGGAAGATCCCCTGGAGAAGTAAATGAAAACCCACTCCAGTATTATTGCCTGGGAAATTCCATGGACATAGCAGCCTGGCAGGCTATATAGTTCATGGGGTTGCAAGAGTCAGACATGACTGAGCACACACACACACACACACACACACACACACAATCTAGTACAGCACAATAGTAGGTACATAGCTTCCTGAGAGCATCTTCCTACCCTTTTCCCTAGTAAACACAACTTAAATAAAACCTTTATCCACCACCTCTCATCAGGATTCTATGCATTTGCCCCTTATTCTTTGGGACAGAATGATCCACAGGAAAGTGGGTCTGGAGGGTGGGAAATGCAAAGAAACGTGAGCTTTCTAGGATGCGAGCAGGGGGAGTCTGGGAGATGGAAGGAGGTAGATCAAGGATGAAAACAGAATTCATGGAGAAGGCCTGCCTGCTCCTTTGGAAAGGAGAGGAAGGGAACAGAGCCTCATACATATTTGTGGCTTCAATCCCAAAAGGTACATTTAACCTGAAACCCACAAGGGTGTGTGGATGGAGAAGTTAGATGAGTTCCTCTGATGTTTCTATAGTATGGTTTATAGTCTGTCCCTTTCAAGGTGTCTCTTGAAGAATTCGGATAAAGCAGAAGTATGTTCAAGCTGGAATAGCAAAGTGGTAGACATGATTGAACTGTTAAAAGTTCAGTTTGGCCAATTTCATGTTTTACCTTTTTATTTTAATATTTTGGGCCTGGACCTAGCCTTTGGTTTGCTGAGACACAGAGAGACACAGCGTCTCTCTGTCCATCCTCTTCTCACTATTCCCACTGTCGAGTTTCCCACATCTGTACTCCCCTTTCTCCACCTGCCTCTCTCTTTCTTTGGTTTCCTCCACCCACACACCCTCTGCTGTCTTGTACTTAGTCCTCTTCAAAAGGGCATGAAGGCATGTGAGTTTGCAATCCCTTTTCCAGAGCACTTGACAAGGAGTCTAGTGTCGGAGGGTATTAATGCTAGAAACACTATAATCACTGGAAAACCTTTAATCTGTTGGGGTGTGTGTGGGGGGAGGTGGGGGGTGGTGCGTGGGTGTGCGTATTTATGAACCTGCAGTGATTTTCGTGTAATGTTAAATGCTTTATCCCTAGAATATATAATACCGAGCAATAAAGAAGGACAAATGGCAGTTTTTACTTAATCTGTATATTTAGCAAATTCATACAGAGAGACTAAAATGTATAGATTTAAAATATACACATAATATTTTTAGCTACTCATTGAACTTTTATAGAATGTAAAGAATCACACTTTTGTTCTTAGGGTTCCTTCTCTCTGTATCACAGAAGTTTCATTATTTAGCTAATTTTTAATGTTAAACTATCACATTTTCGACTGCATTTCTCATTTTACTCTGTAAGAGAAAGGGTTCTGTATAATTCATATAAATGCTCAGCCACAGTCTTACTGTTCCTTCCTGAGTACTTTTGATTGCAAAACAGATTTCCTGCTACTATGTGTAAGCTTTTCCAAGCCTGGTTTTCTCACTTCTCATTCAGAGCCTAGAGATAGGATGCTTGGTGGCTCACGACAGCATGCATGCAGCGGGAACAAGAACCTAAAAAAATAGCCCAGGCCCGTCTTTCCCCGCCTCTCCCCCACTACCCTTGTCTCCTCATGTATTATTAACGCCAGCAGAGCTTCCTGGACTGCTGAACAAAGCTCACCATCCTCCACAAACAAATTCCGTCCACAGGCTTCTGAATGTTTGCCAGTGCCCTGTGCTGCCTGCGCGTGGCAGATATAATTGGCAAACTGAATGAAAAATTTCCTATTCTTACCAGGCGGTATTCCCGATAGAAGATAAGAATAGCCTGAATAGCTAAGCTGGCATGTGAAAGCAGCTCTGCTTTTCACATAACACTTATTATGAAGATGCAAATTTCCTCTCAACCAGAAGAGGTATTTGTGGCTGCTCAGAAGACATTCCTTTAGCTGGTAGCAATTTGCGTCCCCAGTGTCTTATTTTTCAGTAGTTTCCAACTCCGTTTTGAGATGATATAATAACATCATCTCAGAATTCTCTATAGACATAGGCTGACAAACATTTGTAAATCATATCTAATATATCCTCCGTGTTCTGTTATTTGTGTGATCAAAATGCTATAACCAAGGATTTGTCCTACTCCATGTTCACTTCACTGAAATTTAAGTTAGTAAAACTGAATAAAATCATTGGTTCAGATGCACAGTTTCATTATGTAACATTTCATAAAAGAGTTACTAAATATCTGTGCATCATTCTGGCCAGTTTGTATGTAAGCATTTTTTAAAAGTATCTGGCTGATGTGTTGATATGTGTTCACATAAGTGATTTTGTAATTTCATTCCCATCAGTATATTTCATTCATTAAATTATATACTCTGTGCATATACACTCAAAAATAATCATTAAACTTTTACAAGACCAAGAAAATATCCTTGGCCAAAATATTTAACTCTCACTCTCCAAATTTCTTCCCTTGGTATTTTCAAATACTTGGTTTTCCATCTAGAAATGGTCAATGCATATAAAGAAAAGGTCATAATTCTAGGATTTTATACTAGATTTCCACTTCTTCTTTTTTTCACTGTAACCACTTTTGAAACCTGACAGTTCATATCAAGTTGACAACTAGATTTACTGTTAGCATAGTTGCTAAAGTTTGATCTTAGATTGAAAACAGACATATAAATATGAATTCAGTAGACACAGAAATGCTATTCACTCATTCTTGAACTCACTGCTCATTCAAGACCCGGTGTGCTGTATGCCAACTGTTGCAAAGCCTTCCACTAAGCCTGCCAATAATACCCAGTTCTACAGGTCACCCTCTGCCATCCAGGATCTCACAGCCAGAGGACGGACACCTCTGACTGACTATCTAGCATGTCAAGTTTCTTTTTAGGCCATCTGGTCTCCCATCCCTCCCCTTCTCACTCCCCCTCGAAGCCTTCATTCCTTCATTCTCTCTCCCCGAGCACATTCCTTTCTCATTCTCGGTGTGGCTCTGTGTCCACAGGAAGGCGTTTCCTTCTCCCTTGCTTCTCTTTCTATCTTCCTTTACCTCTTTCCAGCTTCCTTTCTCTCACCCCCTCAACTCTCTGACTCCCCTCTTCTCCTTCTGTCCTCTTCTGCTTCATCTTCAGAAACACAGCGTCTCTCTGTCCATCCTCTTCTCACTATTCCCTCTGTCTGTCGAGTTTCCCACATCTGTACTCCCCTTTCTCTGCTTGCCTCTTTCCATTCTTTGTAAGAAAATCACCGCTTGCTGGTCACACTCATCCCCCCTACTCCACCTCACCTGGTCAACTGCTACTTTCACATCAAGTCTTAGCATAAATGGTACTTTCAGAAAGCTATCTCTCTCATCCAGATTAAATAAATTTTAAACCTATAATCCCATACTCTTTCATTTTTTCTTCAAGGTTTCAACTCATTTATGATTATTTTTAATGTATTTTTAAAATTTTTGAAAGAAAACAATTTTAAAATATAAAGGAATGAAGTGGAAAGAACCCACCTACCCATGTTCCCCACCAGCCAAATTTCCACACAATTTTCCTTACCACCATCCATCCACCATACAAGGTGACCATCAGTTTTAGTTACTTCCGAGTCTTTGCATAACCCCTCTGTCTCTATACAAACAAAAATGAATATCTATTCTGATTCCATTTTCATTATACATGATGTATAGTCAGCTTATACATGCCATTACTCACTATATTTTTATCATATTGTGTCCTGGAAATCTCTCTATACTAGTAAATATACAGCCTAGTCATTTGTTTCCTAAAGCTGCATTCTATTTTATTGTTTGTATGTATCATGAATTGATTAAATCACTGACTATTGATGGGTATGCCACTTTTATTGAATATGAACAAATTAAATAATCTTGAGCGTGCATTGTTTCACATATGTGTGAATTTGGGATAAATTTCTAAAAGTGGATATGCTCAATAAAAGGTGATGTACATTTTTAATAAGAAAAATGTCCCACTGTTGCCTCAAATGGAGGCTATGAGAAGTTTACACTCTCATGGACAATATATGAGAGTAGCACTTTCCCCAAATTTTTTGTCAAGAAAGCAAACTTAAACATTTTGTCAGCTTAATGAGTGAAAAGCTGCATTGCAGTGTATTATCCACTCTCTCCAACATACCATAAAACTCTCTGACTCTCTTGAATTCTTTCTCTTAGTCTAAAAATGTGCTCAGTCTTTCCTTACATTAAACAAAGGAAACTATCTCTAACTTGATTATTTCTCTGCCTAGCTATCTTTCTCATTTTCCTTCACTTCTTTGCAACCAGTGACCCTGGAACCCATTTTAATCTGACTAGTATTCTTATCACCCCACTGTTATTATTACCAATAACATCCCAATTTTCAAATGTATGGAGGATTTTTTTATCCTTATCCCACTTGACTTTTTTTTTTTAATATTTGAAACTAATTATCATACTCTCCCTTCAAAAATTTCTTACCACTGACTTTTGGGGAATAACTTTTCTGATTGTTTTAATCTCTTTGGTTAATTCTTTAGTTGTTCTGTGTCAATCGCTTTGATAGGCTTGTATTTAAATCCCTTTAACTTTCTGATAGCAGTTCAATTTCTTCTTATTTCTCTTTTTAATTTAGAATTCCTCCTGGTACACCTCTTTTACATTCATTGCTTCCAATATGTGAGTATGACTCAGTGGCCCCAAATATTTACCGACGGAGGTAAAGAGCATCTGCTTACACCCTGCTCTGGGTGACTGCATAATACAGAAGGGCACAAAGTACAAAATATTACTCAATTATGGACTTGTTACAAAACGAGTTTTATAAGTTATTAATAATAAGTAACACAGAGTATTTGGGACGTGGCTGGCAAGAACTAAAGTATGAGTTGGAGACATTCTGTTATTATGCTGTGAAACAAGTTGCACAGCAGAGCCTCATGTAAGCCTTTAATTATTGAGAAATAAATGAATGAACATTCAGTATTCTAGAGAGTGATCATTTAGTCTCTTCCAGAAAAGTAAAAATGTGATCTTCTGGAAATACTGAGAATATATACTGTATATATAAAGTAGAACCTACCGTATAGCGCAGGGAACTCAATACTCTGTAATGACCTAGGAAAAGAATCTTAAAAAAGAATGGGTATATGTATAACTGATTCAGTTTGCTGTATAGTACAGCAGAAACTAACACAACATTTGTAAATGGATTTTACTCCAACAAGAGTTAATTATAAATAAATATAGAATTTTATAAAAGAAAGTATATACTGAAAAGATTGCTTGTATTTATTGAACTGGTTGGCTTGGAGAGCCACCTGGTGGTAAGAGAATACGTGAACCTAAAAACACATCCCATGAGTGGTGTACTGCTTTACTAAGAACGAGTAGGGCAAGAACTGTTAGGCTCTGCCTAGATTTCATACAGGATTCTACTCTTCCAGTTTGGCTGTACCAGCATATTTGATTTTCTTTACACATTTTCAGAAAAGTATTTATTTTTTTATGGGTTTAATTTATCAACCTGGCAGTAGATACTCAGAATTGGGAGAAAAGATGTATGACCGTGAGGTATGTAAAAACAAGCAAACAAAAAAAATGATGGTGAGCTTATCTCCTCAGAGGGTTGAGATGGGGGCAGTAATGGCACAAGTTGCTGCTAAAAGCCTCCTTCTCTTCCTTGTTTCCCCTCTTTTTAGTGTCTGAGGTGGTTTCAAAGTTAACTCTTGTCTAACAACATGCTGCTTCTTGGTGTATGCCAGAAATAGGTACAGAATTCTTCATAAAAAAGTGAATCAGACACCCATGAGGATTGCTTTTAAGATTTAAGAATCAAGGGATAATAAACAAATAAAGAAGTTTTTGCTACATGATTCTAAAGTACTAAAAAAAAAAATCCCCAAATCTTAGTAGTTCTCAATCATATACATTTGTCATTCGTGCAACACGTGGATGGAAGCTAGTAGCTGTAGCTTTACTCTGGTCCAGAATGAAGTGCTTCTCAATCCAGAACTCGGGCTGAAGGGATAGCTCTAATATGAAATAGGCTATTCCTGTGGCACAGAGACAGATCAAAGATGTCAAAGAAACTTGCATGACTCTTAAAGGTTCTTCTTGAGCCAGGATTGGTTTCTTTAACTCATATCTCGTTGGATAAAACACATCACATGGTCAAACCTGATATTGATGGAGGTGTAAATATACTCTCACTTAAGAAGTAAATACATATTATACTAAGTGTAATATAATTTATTGTCCAAACCAGGACAATGTTGGGAATGAACATGTTTTTCAATAGTTGAGTCAGGATTATAGGTGTAATTTGGGATTGTCCTGACAAACCTGGATATATTGTCACCTTCTTATAATCCTCTTACAGGGGAAAAATGAATAGGCAATTGAGATAATTGAGTTGATCACAAGCTTTGATTAAAAGATCTGGCAGATACACATGGATACATACACTCATGCTAAGGGACACAGGGGAAATCAGACAGGAAGAAAGACTAGACAGGCACATCAAGAAGTTGGATATTATCCCTGGGCTGTGAGATCATTCCAGAAAGAGAAGTGAAGACAAAAGATGATGAACCAGAGTGCTGTCCTGTGCTGTGCTGCTAAGCACTCAGTCGAGTCCAACATTTTGCAACCCATGGTCTGTAGCCCGCCAGGCTCCTCTGTCCGTGGGGATTCTCCAGTCAAGACTGCTGGAGTGGGCTGCCATGTCCTCCTTCAGAGGATCTTCCCAACCCAGGGACTGAACCTAGGTCTTCCACATTGCAAGCAGATTCATTACTGTCTGAGCCACCAGGGAAGCCTGATGAACCAGAGTAGTTCTATTTAAAAGGCCTATTTCTCAAAGAAACGTGCTGGCTGCGACCGATCACGCAGAAGCATAGCTGAGAAGGGCTACCCCGTGCCCAAGGTCAGGGGCGGCGGCTGAGAGGAGCTAACCTACATCCAAGGTAAGAGAAACTCAAGTAAGAATGTAGGTGTTGTGAGAGGGCATCAGAGGACAGACACACTGAAACCATAATCATGGAAAACTAGTCAATCTGATCACATGGACCACTGCTGCTGCTGCTCTGCTAAGTTGCTTCAGTCGTGTCTGACTCTGTGCGACCCCATAGACGGCAGCCCACCAGGCTCCCCCATCCCTGGGATTCTCCAGGCAAGAACACTGGAGTAGGTTGCCATTTCCTTCTCCAAGGTATGACAGTGAAAAGTGAAAGTGAAGTCGCTCAGTTGTGTCCAACTCTTAGCGACCCCATGGACTGCAGCCCACCAGGCCCCTCCATCCATGGGATTTTCCAGGCAAGAGTACTGGAGTGGGGTGCCATTGCCTTCTCCGCACATGGACCACAGCCTTGTCTAACTCAATGAAACTAAGCCATGCAGTGTGGGGACACCCAAGACGGGCGGGTCATGGTGGAGAGGTCTGACAGAATGTGGTCCACTGGAGAAGGGAATGGCAAACCACTTCAGTATTCTTCCCTTGAGAACCCAATGAACAGTATGAAAAGGCAAAATGATAGGATACTGAAAGAGGAACTCCCTAGATCAGTAGGTACCCAGTATGCTACTGGAAATCATTGGTGAAATATCTCCAGAAAGAATGAAGGGATGGAGCCAAAGCAAAAACAATACCCAGTTGAGGATGTGACTGGTGATAGAAGTAAGGTCCAATGCTGTAAAGAGCAATATTGCATAGGAACCTGGAATGTTAGGTCCATGAATCAAGGCAAATTGGAAGTGGTCAAACAGGAGATGGCAAGAATGAACGTCGACATTCGAGGAATCAGCAAACTAAAATGGACTGGAATGGGTGGATTTAACTCAGATGACCATTATATCTACTTCTGTGGGCAGGAATCCTTTAGAAGATATGGAGTAGCCATCATGGTCAACAAAAGAGTCTGTAATGCAGTACTTGGATGCAATCTCAAAAACGACAGAATGATCTCTGTTCGTTTCCAAGGCAAACCATTCAATATCACAGTAATTCAAGCCTATGCCCCAACCAGTAATACTGAAGAAGCTGAAGTTGAACGGTTCTATGAAAACCTACAAGACCTTTTAGAACTAACACCCAAATAAATGTCCTTTTCATTAAACACCTGGAATAACACCCAAATTTGGCCTTGGAATACGGAATGAAGCAGGGAAAAGGCTAATAGAGTTTTGCCAAAGAGAACGCACTGATCATAGCAAACACCCTCTTCCAACAACACAAGAGAAGACTCTACACATGGACATCACCAGATGGTCAACACCGAAATCAGATTGACTATATTCTTTACAGCCAAAGATGGAGAGGATCTATATAGTCAGCAAAAACAAGACCAGGAGCTGACTGTGGCTCAGATCATGAACTCCTTATTGCCAAATTCAGACTTAAATTGAAGAAAGTAGGGAAAACCACTAGATCATTCAGGTATGATCTAAATCAAATCCCTTATGATTATACAGTGGAAGTGAGAAATAGATTTAAGGGACTAGACCTGATAGATAGAGTGCCTGATGAACTATGGATGGAGGTCTGTGACATTGTACAGGAGACAGGGATCAAGACCATCCCATGGAAAAGAAATGCAAAAAAGCAAAATGGCTGTCTGGGGAGGCCTTACAAATAGCTGTGAAAAGAAGAGAAGTGAAAAGCAAAGGAAAAAAAGAAAGATATAAGCATCTGATAGCAGCGTTACAAAGAATAGCAAGTAGACATAAGAAATCCTTCCTCAGCAATCAATGCAAAGAAACAGAGGAAAACAGCAGAATGGGAAAGACTAGAGATCTCTTCAAGAAGAGATACCAAGGGAACATTTCATGCAAAAATGGGCTTGATAAAGGACAAAAATGGTATGGACCTAACAGAAGCAGAAGATATTAAGAAGAGGTGGCAAGAATACACAGAAGAACTGTACAAAAAAGATCTTCATGACCAAGATAATCATGATGGTGTGATCACTCACCTAGAGCCAGACATCCTGGAATGTGAAGTCAAGTGGGCCTTAGAAAGCATCACTATGAACAAAGCTAGTGGAGGTGATGGAATTCCAGTTGAGCTATTTCAAATCCTGAAAAATGATGCTGTGAAAGTGCTGCACTCAATATGCCAGCAAATTTGGAAAACTCAGCAGTGGCCACAGGACTGGAAAAGATCAGTTTTCATTCCAATCCCAAAGAAAGGCAATGCCAAAGAATGCTCAAACACTCAGTTGGACACGACTGAGTGACTGAACCGAACTGAAGTTCTCAAAAGATCAATAATGGTTAAAAAACAAACAAACAAACAAAAAACAGAGTTTCTCTGGCCCCAGTGGTTGAGTCACATGCCCTGGGGCTCAAGGTC